>NC_057355.1:62005000-62703750 GCF_016509475.1 Prionailurus bengalensis
TGGCCTCAGCTTCCTGACTGGGGAAGCCCTGAAGGCAGCCTAGGCGGGCACTCTGTGCCGCTCCCCGACCGGCCGTGAGGCAAAGTCCGCGCCTGGCCCTTCCACGCGGGCGCAGGCAGCCTCTGTCAACACCTACTGGCTTATCTGCCGCCGCCGTGGCTGTTTGCCTTCGGGGAGGCCCCGGCGGGCTGGGGGTTGGGAAGGCCTGGGCGACGCAGCCTTGGAACTGTAAGGGCCCGCAGCGGCCATCTGCTCCAGCTCCTGGCTGCGCCGTTAGAAGGCGAAGCTCGGCGAGGGAGAGGCCGGCCGAAGACGCCTAGGGCACAGCTGCAGCTGGTCTTCGGAGTCTTGACCCCAGGCGGCGTGCCTATGTTGCAGGCAGGATTGGGCCCCGGGCCCTCCTCCGACTGTAGGCGGAAGAGGGAAACGGGGGCGGAGGGCGGGGGGGGGGGGGCTTCCCTCCTGGCGTCCTTTCTCCTGATCCCGCCTCTCAGCTGTCAGAGATCTGACCCGGGGAACGGTGCCCCCAGAACTACTGCTCCGGATTTCGGAGGAGGTGGGAAAGGAGTCCTCTCACTGCCCCACATTCCACGGCTTTGGAGATTCCTCGATGGCACCCGCATCCCTCTGTGAGCCAGGGTTGTACTAGGAATGATCACGGATCAGGGAGGGGTATCCTTTTCATCCGCGGAGGAGAGAGGGACTCCCCGCACCCTACACCTGACTGCGGCGGGGTGTGTGCGTGTGTGTGCGTGTGTGCGCGTTTGTGTGTTCCTGCTCTATGAGACTTTTCCCTCTTGTACCTTACAAACCACGCTGCCTTCTGGAGAATGTAAGTCTCAGCGGGTAACTGATTCACAGATCCACTGCAAGTCGTTACAGGGTCTCCTCCGCCTCATCCAGTCCGAACGAGCGGCGAAGCCCGGGTTCAGCAGGCAGAGGCTGCGCCTCAGGGCTCTCCCCACCGCGCCCAGTGTCCGCCGCTCTCACCGCCCTTCTGGGCAGGCTCGGAACCACCAGAGCCTGCGGGACGCCCTTCGCCTCTCCCTCCACTCCAGGGACACTTGCATAACGTGGATCTAGAGCAACTCCTTCGCGTTGACCGCGGGTATTTAAAGTATTTGGCCTTGGTTAAAACGAGGGGGTCAAGATGGCTATCCCGGGCGCCGCACACCCCTGAGGGGCAGGCATGGGAATGACTTCGCTGCACCCTGGCCGGGGTTATCTGAGGGTCAAACCTGGCACCGGAACAGCCAGGTTACCGGAGTAGGGACTAGCAGGCGGATCCCGCTTTTCAGCCTCAGTTTACCTCCTCCCGGCTTTCCTTAGGAGCAGGAAACCCGGGGAGGGCTGCGTCCCACTCCCTACCGGAGCCCCCAGCCCCAAGCCCCTCCCTTTTCTGCGTCCACATCTTGTGCGGGCGCCGGGAGCAGACGGCGGCGGTTCCCGAGCAGAGCCTGGAGCGCCTCTCCACTCCCACTCAGGAGAGGGAAACCGTGGCAACGGCGGGGGGTGGGGCCGCCGCGCGGGAGAGGGGGTGGGGAGAGAGGGAGACTCCTTCACCCCTCTCTCTTAGAGAGTTCGCGGGGCAAGACCAAGCCCCTCCGATCCCTCAGCTCCACTTCGCAGCCAGCAAGTCACGATCTCCACCTCCGCCCTACCCGGTGCTCGCGACCGGTCGCAGACTCCTCCTCCCTCTCTTTCTTAGACGCCCCAGGGCCCGGGCAGCGACCCGCAGGTGGAAGCCGGGTGAAAACTGCCAAGGAGGGAGGTCAGCCCAGCGCGTCCTTGAGAACCCCATGCTCCTGCTAAGCAGGACCCCAGGCGGAGGGAGCTTAGCTCAGAAGTCGGCGCTCAGCCAGCTCAGAGCTGGGTCCGCCGCACGCAGCCCCCGCGCCCCGCGCTGGCCCCGCCCCCGCGGCCCATACCTGACCCACGTCCTCGCTGGCTTCCAGCTGCACGTTGCCGCGGCTCCGGCTTTCGCTGTCGCTCAGCAGATCGTCTTCTGAGTCCTCGGGCAGCGACGAGGAGCCAGTAGAGGAGAGCGACGAGGTGGAGAGGCGGCGCGGCTGCTGCAGGTGTGAGGAGCCCACGGCCGGGAGCCAGCCACCCTCCGGCTCCGGTGGCCCCGGGCTGGTCGGGGGTACGTCCGGCTCCTCAGCTGTCACAGTCAGCTGCGGGATCACCGGGGCAGGGGGAGCCCGCGGAAGCCCGTTCGGGACCTGTCCCCCACGCCTTTTGGCCCCGCGGGCCCGGGGCTCCCCTGCGGCGGCGGCGGCAGCGACCGCCGCGCAGCGCGCCTCGAAGAGCAGGCGCAGCTCCCCAACACTCCGGCGCGGAGCCCGCTCCAACCCCGGGCTGCAGGGCCCCGCGCCCCCCGGCCGCGCCATGCTCGTCGGGCCCCCGGGCAGGGTCATTTCCCCGCACGCGAGCCTCAGCGAAGCCCACCAGCCCGCGGCGCAGCGAGGACTGGAGACGCTCAGCGCCCCCGGCGCGAGACTGCCCCGAGGCGGAGCCTGCGCGGCTGCCCGCCTGGGCCCCGCCTCGGCCGCGCCCCCCGCCCACTCCTTTCACTTTCAGAGAAAGCGCGGGCCTCCAAGGGCTCCCTGTTGCTCCTCCAGGTGACCGGGAAGCTCAGACCTCGTGGACACAAAGTCAGGGCCTGGCCTTCGCAGCCTCTCTGTCCCCGCTCTCGAAGAGACCGGAGGGGTCGCTCCGCCCCCGGGCCCTACTGCCTTGGAGCTGGTCCTGCTCTCGCTCTCCTACCCAGTCCCTCCGGCTCCTTTCCACGATCCATCCTGGGCCAAGGATTCCTGGTCTCCGGGCTTTCCTTCAGCATGGAATGCAAGGCCATCAGCTTCCTGGGGAAGCCTCACCCCAGGGCGTGCGCTCAAGTGGGGACTCTGTCCTGGGCAAGACCTGAGGCTTCTTCCCCCCCAAGCTCCCCACTTCTCAGCCGGCAGAGAACAAGGTCAGGGGGGCGGGGCCTGAATCTCGCGGCGAGTCCTGGCGCAGTCCTGGGCAGCATCCCTTGGCTACTGGCTGGCAGGGGCTGTGCCCTTCTGACTCCTTTTTCTGTGGAATTCGGAGCGTGGAGTCTGCTGTGTGATCCTAAGCAAGTCATTTCACCTCCTTGAACTGTTGATTCTTTTCTGCAGGGTTGTCGTCTACCTCACAGAATTGCTAGGAGAATAAAATAAGATGAAAGATGTAAAATCTATACAATATGAGAATAGTTTTAGTGTGGGTGGTAGGAAGAGCCAGTCTCAGGTTCATCACACTCTAGATGTGATCTTTGACGTCTCTTCCCTTTGTAAATTTAGGGAAACCTCACCTGACCCAGAGTTGTGGCTGTGACAGGGTAAGAGAGCCACGACGCTGGCTCATCCGTGGCATCGTGGTGCAGTATTTGGCCACTTCACAAGTTAGTGGTCGGCTGAACTGCGGGGCTGCTTTAAGTAGAGTTTGTATTTCACAGCATTTCTTGTCTTCCCCCAAAATGCCACCGGGGAGGATCCCTCCTCAGGTGCCTCGTGCCTCAGGATTGTTGGGGACCCTGTGGGGCAGGATGCCCCAGAAGGATTGCCTCTGATGCTGATGAAGGCCAAAAGAAGCTCTCCTTCCCCTCATCTCCCTTCAGCTAGATTCAAGGATGGCCAGGAGGAGACAAAAGGAGGGTTCACAGAGAGAATGGGAAGCTTCAGCAGAGCAAAAAGGAGAAGGTCCTGGGGGAATTGATGAAGAAAGTAAAAGTGTGGAAGGATGAGTGGAGGGGAAGGAGAGAAAGAAGGAAATACAGGAGTTTGACTATTCAGAGAACCTGGGAAATCACATGGCTACTTTCTGTGGGCACAGAGATCTAGAGGAGCCTGGGTGTGTGTGAAGGGTGTACTCTAGAGCTTGATGGCTCAAAAGCCATGTCTCCTGCACTCACTTCCCTCTTTCGGGGCTACCTTGGTCTCTGGTGGGACTGGTACTGCCCTCAGGGTAGGGGCAGGCTGGGGGCAAACCCGGGATGGGGAGAGTCAACAAGGACTCGCCAGAACTGAAAAGGTGGGAGGGAAATGAGAGGAGGGAACATGCACTGTGCACCTGTTAATGTTTGTGAGAGAGATATATATATATAAACGACAATGTTGGGAGCACAAGCAAGCCAGGAGCTGGCTGCCAAGAGAAAACTCAAGGGCAATTCTTTTTCTTCTTCTATTAGGCACTTGTCCTAAGCCCAGAAACCAAAGAAGAGCTCTTTGCCATATTTTCCAAGTATCCCTCAGTGGAAAGGTAAGGACAAACTTGGGAATGGGTATTGAAATGAGAGCTAATTTCATAGACTTTTTAGAAAATGTTTATTTATTTAGAGAGAGGAGAGAGGAAGAGAGAGAATCCCAAGCAGTCTCCCTGCTGTTAGCACGAAGCCCAATGCAGGGCTTGACCTCACAAACAATGAGATCATGACCGAGAGTCAGCAGCTGCTTAACCAACTGAGCCACTCAGGGGCCCCAATTTCATAGACTTTTAGAGTGGGAAGGACCTTTAGGTGCATCCTGTTCTCCTCAAAACACAGGAGAAGTAACAAAGGAGTTAAATGGCTCAACCCAGGAGGTTACAGTCTTTGCACAAGGCCACACAGCTAGTTGGTGGAAAAGCCAGAGAGTCTTGGCTAGATCCACTGACTTCTATTCCTGTGCCGTGCATACTTTCTTTTATTAGCATCTTATAGTTCAGTCTCTAGTTCCTTATCCGAGGAAGGCAGAGTCTGCCTCCACCTACTACAGGCAGAAAGCATAGGGGCACATACTGGGGCAGAGCCAGGGGTCCCGATATAGCAGTGGGACAAGGTCAGGGGGCTCTCATGTTGTCTTAGTTGAGCCAGGAATGACCTTTCAAATCCTGGAATCATGTTGTTTGTGCCTCAGTTTCCACAGTTCTTGAAACTGTGAGTAGATGGCTACCCGTAGAGTGCTGTGGAGAAAATCAGACTACTATATACATGGAGGAAAGGCCTCTTGTGTGTTGCAAAAATGGGAAACGGGGGCATAGAGGAATGTTGCAAGGTTTTGATGGACATGAGGTGGCTAATCTGAGATAGGCCATGTGCGTCTCTCTGCCTTATTCACAAAGCCAGCTATGTGTCTGACGAGAAAACTGATCTCTCTTCTTCTGTGGCATCTCAGTTCAGGGATCCTCCTGTACCCTTGAGGCCTTCTCTCTAGAGTGTCTGAGTCTTCACTCCTCTCCATGGCTTTCGGGATTTATCAGGCCTGGGAGCTACATCCCTCCTAGGCAGTAAAGACAGTGGGCACAAAGCTGGGAAAGGGGGAGGCCTGGAAAATAGGGTGTGTGAGGTGAGGGTTTTCTGGAGGCTTGGTTTCATTCCCCAACCTGCCTTATTTAGCTCTGCCCCTCTCTCCCCACCCTGAGGGGCAGGAGTAAAGTCACTGCTCACAATTCCCTGCCAGGCACAGGACTAATTTCTTCTTCCCAAGAGCCACAGGCAGGCCCTTTCACCTGAGGGAGAAAGGACAGAGCACTGCCTTTGCTTTGAGGGACCTTGAAAGCTTCCCCGGAGAAAGCAGAGCCTCTATAGTGTGTGCATGTGTGTGTCTGTGTGTTGGGGGCAGGGTGGTGGCAAATCTTCCTCTGGACCAAGTGATACAGGTTCTTATTCTGGTCAACAACTCCTAGATGTGCTCTGTGAGACCTGGTGTCCTCCAAGGGACTTCCTGACCCCAAGATTCCAATATTTTGTGACAATACCTGTGATCCATTCATTGATTCACAGTGAAAACAAACTTCCCTTGAGCAGTTTCCTCAAACCAGGCACTGTGCTAGGTGAAAAGGATACAAGGAGTAGTTCCTATAATGACCTCCCTTCATTATATGGAATGGTGGTGTATCATTTTACATTGTCTTCTGGAGAAAGGAAACCAGAAAGGACCCATCAGAAAACAGGCCCCAGGGTGCTACATGGCTCTTTTTCCAAGGGGCTGTCACTAAGACCTTGCCCTTTCAGAGGCTCCATGCATCCCAACCATTCTCCATCCTGGTCAGTCTGGGGCTCATCTCTGCCCAGAACAAACTAGAGAGGGCGCTGGAGGGCTGGCCAAAGCCAGGGCCAACGGCAACTTGAGGGTGGGGTTAGAATTGGAGGTCTCCTTCCTCCTGGGAAGAGAAGTGAATGGCTGTTTTCACCTGACAGCCCCAGACCCTTTTCTTTGAGAAGGTTTCTCTTCCTTCCCCATGCAATCTCTGACCTCATTATGGATAGACCTGATGGGAATATTCTGGGATTTCGAGCTAGGCTAGTTTAGCAGGGCTGAGGATCCAGCAGCCTTTGCTGACCCTTCACCATCTGAATCACTCTGGTTTAAAACAAACAAAATGTGTCACCGCGCCTGTGTATGCGCAATAAGAACATTTTCTCTCCTGACACACTTCAGAAACAAGGTTTCCCATCCCTCCCAGGAGCCTGTGTTCCTGTGGTTCTCCCTCCTCCCTCTCTTCATAACTCAGAACCCGCAGGATCTCTCCCGCGGCCTAGTGGAGGCAGAGGGGACCGAGAGCATATGAGGTCAGGGATGCGGCTGCCTGGGAAGGAACTGCTCTGAGAATGCTGTGGGTGCCTGTCGGTCGGCCTCTGTCCCCGAGGTCCCCCCCAGGACACCTCCCTGAATCTTGTGCCCGAGGGCGTGGGTGCCTCCCCTAATTCCATTGGTGACCTCTCTGCAGCCTGACTTCCACCCCTGGTGCTAGGCGGCCGAGTCCATAAGGCATCCGGTGGCCGGACAAAAAGAGCCACCGGGAAGTCGCGCGCAGGCCCCAAGACGCGGGTGTTGAAAACCGAGGCCCCGCTCCCAAATCCGGGATGTCGCCGGGAAGCGCATCCTGCTGGCGTCCACGGCTGGAGGTGCGCGCGCACGTGCGGGCAGCCGGCCCCAGTGGGCGAGCCCAAGTCAAGGGTGTTGGCTCGTCCGGGCTGGGCGGCACACTAGCCCTGGGGTGAACGGGCCTACCTGCCGCAGCCGCGTTTCTCGCTGCCTTTGGTCGACCCCAAAGGACTGGGCGCCGCGGTCCGGGAACAGGATGGGAGGGACAGGTGGGACCGAATGCCCCAGAACGCGTCGGCTCCGCTGGACATCCGCTTGCCCCCCTTCCCTCCACCACATTTACTGGGCGTTTCCTAAGTGCCAGGTGGCGCTGGGTGCTGCGGATATGCGGCAGACCCAAGTAGCTAACAGGCTCAGGGTGGGGACTCATAAATTATTACCTGGTGAGTGCTGCCCTACATTACCTGGTGAGTGCTGCTCTAGGGAGAGCCAGTAGAAGGTGCTCCCAAACCAGATTGGGAGGGGAGATCAAGGAAGGCTTCCAGGAGGAGGTGACCTTTCGGCTGAGCTCTGTAGGGTGAGGAGGTGTTCTCCAAGGAAAATCAGTGGAGATAGAGCAGTGCATTCCAGGTTAGAGGTGAATGTGTCTGCGGCTGAGCAAGACCTGGTCTCCGCCTACACTTTTTTTTTTTTCTTTTTTAATAGTTTATTGTCAAGTTAACTAACATACAGTGTATACAGTGTAGTCTTGGCTTCGGGAATAGATTCCTGTGATTCATCACTTACATACAACACCCAGTGCTCATCCCAACAAGTGCCCTCCTCAATGCCCATCACCCATTTTCCTAGCCTCCCCCCAACCTCTTCCACCCATCAACCCTCAGTTTATTCTCTGTATTTGAGCATCTTATGGTTTGCCTCCCTCTCTGTTAACTTATTTTTCCTTCCCTTCCCCTATGGTCTTCAGTTAAGTTTCTCAAATTCCACATATGAGTGGAAACATGTATCTGTCTTTCTCTGACTTATTTCACTTAACAAAATACACTTCAGTTCTATCCACATTGTTGCAAATGGCAAGATCTCATTCTTTTTCATCAGGGGTAGTATTCCATTGTGTGTATGTATGTATATATACATACCACATCTTCTTTATCCATTCATCAGTTGATGGACATTTGGGCTCTTTCCATAATGTGGCTATTGTTGATAGCGCTGCTATAAACTTTGGGATACTTGTGCCCATATGAATCAGCACTCTTGTATCCTTTGGATAAATTTCTAGTAGTGCTATTGCTGGGCTGTAGCGTAGTTCTATTTTTAATTTTTTTTTTTTTTTGAGGAACCTCTACACTGTTTTCCAGAAGGGCTGCACCAGTTTGCATTCCCACCAAAGTGCAAGAGGGTTCCCCTTTCTCCACACCCTTGCCAACATCTGTTGCTTCCTGAGTTGTTAATTTTAGCCACTAGGACCAGTGTGAGGTATCTCAATGTGATTTTGATTTGTATTTCCCTGATGATGCGATGAGCAATGTTGAGCATCTTTTCATGTGTCTGTTCTGCATGCACTTTTCAAACCAGGGTCACTGACAGCTGAAAAAGAAAAAAAATTCCTTTGATATTTTAAAGAAGGCATCGAGATAGTCCTTGTGGGAAAGATCAGAACATTTTCTTAGTCATCTTTACACATATTTTCCAGTTTGGTACTGCTTGTATGTTTTAATTACTTTTGGTGGTGGTGAGTAGGTCAAGCCTCACAATCTTTGAGATTGCTGGGGTGGTGGTGAGGTGGGAGTCTTCTGAGCCACTTTCAGACTGTCCATTCTGGAGAGAACATAAGCAGCAAGGGCAGGCCAAAAAGCAGCTCTGCTTCCCTGGACTTTCCCCAGACCCGCTCCAGTGCCCACGCTCGTAATCTCAACCTGAAAGCAGAATTTCTTGACCCTGGAGGTGGTTGCTGCCAGGAGTTCCTGAACTAAGTGCTTCAGCTTCTGGAGGCTCCGCTGCCCCCCACTCTGCCTGGTTTCCTACAGCTTCCACCTTGTCTCTCAACTCACTGCCCACTCTATCCCAACCCCCTGCCCCCGCCACTCTGCCCCTGAAGTCTCTCCTCCCAAGAACAGTGGCCTCTGCTCTAACAACAGCATTATTGAACCCCTTCTGGGGAAAGGTACACTTAATCTTTAAGACCACTCTGACAGATGTTACGTTGTAAAGATGGGAGATTTGTGGCTCAGAGGAGTTAACTAGCTCAGGCCTAGGTAGTAAGTGGCAGAGCAGGGATATGAACCCTGTACTGAGCCTGCAGTGTCCTGTGGCTCCTGGCTCTCCTTTGGGTCCAGAGCACCGTCTGGAATCCCTAGATGTGCCTATGCTGCAGTAGCTGAGCCCCCACGCAGAGCCAAGAAACTCCAGCTCCAGGTTCTGCTCAGCCAGGACTGGGGCTGGCCTGGGGAACCCTGCAGAGAAGGCAGGCTACCCCTTGGCCCTCTTTTAGTGCTGCTGTTCCCTCCAGCCCCCCAACACTTTCCTCCTCAAGGGAGCTCAGAGGCCCTCAGTGGTCAGTGAAGTCACGCAAAAACTCCATGCTGGAGGTTGATGGTTTCCTAGTTCCCAAGAGGTGCTGGACACTGCCACCCAAGATTACCCAAGGAAAGCTGCCCACACCACGGCCAGAAGATGAAGTTGACTGACCCTGCCCCTCTTGCCCTTCCACATCTGTCTGCCTATGGCAGCTTCCTTTCTGCTCTCAGGTATGCCTGCCCCAAGGCACTGCATCCTGGGAGACGCAGGGCTGTTTTCTGCTCAGAATCCCTGCTCTCTAGGGCCTAGCCAGCCCACTGCTGCCAGCACTCAGGTAGTGGGAGTGTTGATGAGTTGGGAGAAAACCTCATTGGGCACAGCTGCTGGGCGAGCCCTCTCCAGGTGGGTACTGGGACCCACCTCTCCCAGTATCAGAGGCAGGCTTGGACTGGGATCCTACCATTGTCACCTCACACCTTCCCATCTATAAAGGGAAATAGATGATCCAGGATTTTGCTTCCTAAAGCATGGCCAGAAAGTTTTGAGACACATCCTCAGCGAATGAGGGAGTGGGGGCGTTCCAGATCTCCCTAGCTTGGGGGAATCGATGAAAGGCTATCAGTATTTTCTCCATGGTCACCAGTCCCTGGGTTCCCTCTGCACACTCATGATAGGCAGGAGACAGCGTAGCAAAGGCCAACTGAAAGCTTGGAAGCACCAGCCTCTCACTAGGGCTAGGCAGTGTTATCAGGGCCCTACCTAGTTCTGTTAAAGGTTGCTGGTATCTTCCAAGATAGGAAGTAAACCAGGCCAAGTGGAGGGCTCCCTGGCTGTAGACAATTACCATACTAGAGAAGCTTCTGGGTAACCAGGTTGCTAAAGAGTTGAAAGCAGTCACTTTCACTGTTGGGGGGTGTTAGGCTAAGAGAAGGGGAAGGAGGGAAACCAAGCAAAAGAGAGGCTTTCTTGGACTTTGAAAACATGACTTTGAGAGTTGCCACTGAGGATGCAATCCTTGGATTAATTCCGATCCCCTTGTTAAAACAGGGTGTAAAGTTTATTTACAATTATCTGTACAGTTTGAGTGACAGCTCGGGACTTCACAGAAACAGAACAAAAGCATTCTCTCTGAAGGGAAGTTGCAGGCAGACTTTCCCTGCACCTGTCAGAAGCAAGACAGACAAACAGACCTATACATCATGAGCCAGGCATATGGACATTGGCCTTTTTGCCTCTTGGAAGGAAGTGAAAAATGTGTTAAACAGCCTTAGGTGCCGCACCCTTCAACATTGAAACCACATGGAGTGGGGGAGGTGTGGAGTAGGGAGCCATGGCAGCAACTCCCCAGCGTAAGAAATACCTCAAGTGAACAGCCAAGAAGCCCAGCTGGGGGTGGGGGTGTGGGGGCTGTGGAGGAGGGGTGTGTGATAAAGCCAACATCTTCTGCCTGGTCAAGATCTTGGTTCAGAGGCCCTGCCTCAGTGGAGATTGGAGACAAATTCTCAGTCCTGATTCCAATCACCAAGGAGACGACTCAGGTGATAAGTTGGTTGGCTTCTCTCCTCGCTGTGTTTTGGCATCTCAGAACGAAACATTTGGCAGCTGTGTGTGGGGAGGTAGTGGCAAAGTGGCTACAGTGTGATGCAGTTTTAATAAAAATTTTATTACACAGCCATAATGTAATCGACACTTCTCCAAATCCAAATGATACTAAATACAGATCTACATGGTGGATCAGAATGACTCCAGCAAATTATATGGATTCTATAATTTCATGTCTTTTAAAACCAGAAAGAAAAAACAGTCCAGGTTTGTCATGATAGGAGAGGTCCCAGCAGCTTCCAGGGCTCTGCTGGAGTCTGGGCAATGTTTAGCAGTCTGTGATTCCACATTTACACAACAGTCTATAAAGGGTTTCGGTCAATGGACTATTCAAGTATATATGATTTTAATGAGTCCATTGCCCACCTTAGCCCAACCGAACTGCGTCACAGCTACCACAGAGCTATGTTACAGTCACAGTTTACCAATTTTACAGTCACAATACTTTTAAAAAACCATCCATTGCTGTTTTTTTAAAATAAAAAAAGTGTAAACTAAGTTAAAGCAACACCGAGGCTCTACTAAACCCAGAAGAGTCACCAAGTTCATTTTGTATGTTTAAATACAACGTAAGTCCATGATTTCCCATCATCCCACTTCCTTACAGAAAAGTAGGGTGATGAAGTACAAAGCAGAGCTTCTAAATTCCTCTCCCTCTTGTGGGACTCAGCAGCTCTCAGCTGTTTCTTTAGCTTAGTTCTTGGTATATATAGTCAGCTGTACTTTGTTCTGAAAAGATTTGTTAAATGCCACTTTTATTTACACTTGGAGCTTTACACCTGAGAATGATTATCAAGCAGTCAGCTTATCTCTTTTCAAACATTTCATAAAGACATACACACTTCTTTGCTGGCCTCACCCTAGCTGCACAACAATATATATGCTTACCATATATATATGTATACACACACACAAAACTGCACATGCTTGTAACATTTGCAACCTAAATCTTTTTGTGTTCGTTCTCTCCACATTCACGTTGAATACTTTCTCTTAAAAAACAAAACATTATTCTTTCCGAAAGAGCAAAACAGAATCACTAGGAAGAGACAAGAACATGGGGTGGGAAAAAGACACTCTATGTTCAGCCGAGAAGCTGTAGGCTGTACCCATGGGTTGAGCAAGACACCTGCACTGCCTTCTCTGCTACCTGGCCGTGGGCTTCCCTCCCACCTGCCAGGACACAGCCTACAGGGCAGGGGGCAAACTGGGGTGTTTTCTCTGAGGTGGGGGAGGTGGGGGGCGGGGAGAGGATGTGGGGGAGGGTATGTTACACAGCTACAGCAGTCAGGCCTGTTTAGTAAGAAGAATCACATTTAATGAGTTTCTTTCTTGCAGTTTCAGATGCTCATGTACAGCTGAAAAAAATCTGAAACAGCTATAGACCCAGGACAGACCGATACAAAGAGTACTGCATTTTAAAAAAATGATAAAAAAATCCACGCACTTACAGACACACACAAACACACACGTACGTACGTACACACACACACACACACACACACACACACTCTCTCTCTCTCAAACATCCCCCCCCCTCCCTCCCCACAAATGTACACTTTTTGGAAACTAAATTGGATTTGAAAACCTCTCTTCTGCAGAGATGGGAAGAAGAGAAAGATGAGGAGAGAGGGAGGAGGGCTGCAGGTGCCCAGTCCCCACTCCCTCCACAAGTGTCCGGTGCCAAATGTTCAATGGTTGGGTCCAAGGCAGCCCGCGGAGGAGGCCGCCCAGTGCTGCTGCTGTCGCCCCCAGGGGCTACAGCAAGAATCCCAGCTCCACGCTAATACTGAATGTGTGCAGAGTGGCCAATGAACTGTGCTGGTTTTTTTTTTTTAAAAAAAAAAAAAAAAAAAAAAGGCAAACACAAATCTAAAGACATGGATAAAACCCAAGAGAGCCCAGGCCCACACTGGGTGAGAGGCCTGGGGGGTTGGTGGGAGATGGTGCAGACAAGGGAGGTCTATACAGCAAATGGTTTATATTACAGATGACTGGCAGTTTAGAGTCTCTTCCCAGTTCTACTGCTGCTCCAGCCCAAAGAGGGCAAATCAAAGGAAAAGAGGAAAGGTGGGACACTGTGATGGGGCATGCAGGGTCAGAAGCAGCAGGCTGGGTGTGCTCAAATAAGCCCTCGCCGTTTTTTGTAGTCTTCCAAGTTTAGAGATCTCCTTGGAGCCCCATCTTTGGCTGGTGGAGCCTTGGAGGTGATGGCCAAAGCCTTTGACTCTGTGGGAAAGAAGAGCAAATTGGCATCTGAGGCGCCTACGAAGTCCTTTGAGTCTCCTGCTTCACTCCTTCCAGTCGGGTTGACTGTCCCTGCTCCCTCTCAAAACATGCCCACAGCCCCGCTTACTCTGGCCTCTATAAATAATGATGAGCAGACACCTGCACTTCTTCCCTAAAATCAGGCCTCCCCACTGACCGAGAGAGCCATGTTGCCATCTGGTCCTCAGCCATCACCACTCCCCCCACCTGTACCTACCTGAGCTGGGAACTTGTAAATCAATCTTCACATCGAAATCATGTACTTTGAACAAATCTTCTGAGAGGTCACTGGCTGACTTAGAATTCAAATCTTTATCCTTTCCCTGACCCTGCAATGTGAAGAGAAAAACTAACTATAAAAGCATAAATACAAGAGGACTTCAAGCAGCAGCGGTCACTAATAGTAAAAAAAAAAAAAAAAAAAAGAAAGCTAAGGCCCTTTTCTGATTCCTTCCCTCAGAAGGAGGACAGGAGAGGCCATTAAGGTGGTTTCTTTTCTGAAGCCTGAAAGAGGAGAGGGAAGGCTCATGTCTGTGGTGTGGGGCAGAAAGGGTGGGCTTAAGACAATAAGTTACTTTCTGACCCAAGGTTTCAGGAATTCCTGGGACAGTGTGGACTCCACAGGAAAAGACCTAACTTAGGCAAAAATCTGCTTCTAAATTGGCAGTTTCTCTACTTAACATTCTAGTTTTCTTTTTATTTTTTTAAATTTCTTTAAAGTTTATTTATTTTGAGAGAGCGAGCCAGTGTGAGGGGGGCAGAGAGAGAGAGGGAGAGAAAGAATCCCAAGCAGGCTCCACACTATGAGCCTGGAGCCCAACTCAGGGCTTGAACTCATGAACCATTACATCATGATCTGAGCCGAAACCAAGACTTGGACGCTTAACCAACTGAGCCATCCAGGTGCCCCTGACATTCAGTTTTCAAAGAGCTTTCACCTTTACAACGGTCTGATGCTTACGTGTCATCAGTTCCTCCTAGTACCCTGCGGAGCAGCAGGATATAGAGTATTATCCCCATTTTACATAGGAGAAAATGTGGCTCAGAGGGCTAGATGTCAGTTGCCTAAAGCTGTAATCAAGGCTTCAGTTAAGTAGTGGTGTTGGGTTTAGCACTTAGGTTGTCTGGCTATAATTCAGTAGCTGTTTATTATATTTGTAAACAATCAGGACGGGGAAAGGGCTGCAAATGAAAGGCTATGTTCCTCCAGGTGGGAGAGATCGCCCCAATGAAGCCAAGCGTCTAGGCCACAGGACAGTGCTGCACTTGCCTTGCTCATTTCCTTTGGAGCATCTGGTAACACTCCAGAACCGTATTTTGCATTCAACTGGGCCAATATGGCAGCTTGAACAGCCGGGTCTCTGGACTGAGAGAGAAAATCAAGTTATTTTAGAGATTTAACGCTCACACAGTCCTACCCGCCAACATCACAAGCACCACAGTGGACCCATCAGCAGCTCAGTGGGGTTTTCCTCAAGGCAGCAAAAAAGAGGCAATTAAAAGCTTTGAAGCCCAGCCCAGGCCAGCCTGGCTCTAGGTGGCCCAGCCCACACATTCCTAACGTCTGCCACATTGGTAAACCCACCCTGCCAAAGGAGGGGTTAGTCCAGACGTTTCTACAAATCCATGCCAGGTTTTCACTACCTATATGTCCTATAGCAAGATAAAAAAAAAAAAAAAAAGAGATAGCCAGACCCAAGAGTTTGAGGCAAGCAAATCCCACTAAGACAACATTATTTTTAACTTCCTTATTAATCTCCTAATGGAATTCATTTTATGTCCTAGAATCTAGGTCCTGACTAAAACCGTCCTCTTTAGGCACTCACATTAGAAACGATGGTAGGTTTGCACTGCCGCCTGGTAAAGGGATCCATCTGTTGGTTTTTCATGTTGTGACTTTCAGCCTGAAACAGAGAGCATGCGTTACAGAACTGCGTCTCTTTCCCCGCCTTCACGTATCCTAGCTTACACATACGTAATAGTCTTTGCGAGAGCTTAAAAGAGTCAAAGTCATGTATCATCCTCTTCTCTTCAGGAACACCAGACCAGATATGGGAGCAACAACAAAAGAACAAAACTGGAAACCGAGAAAGACGAACACCTGTGGAGCAGAATCTATGGGATGGGGAGGGATAAGAAGGGCAGAAGACTGCTGCTTTTCACTATAAATCAATACGTCTTATGGGTCTATGTGTGCCCACAAACACGTGGATGTGAAGAGTACGTGTTACTTCAATAATTAAAAAAATTAACTGGAGCAAGATGTATAGAAGATTTCATATCATTTTATTAATTAAAATGGTCTTCAGTGATCCATATAAAGTTGTTTACTCACCACAAGGGCCTTCTCAGACTCTACGATGTTCCACTCCCGGTTCCGCTGGTTGATGTAACTGTGGGTGAGTAAAAGGGTGAGTCAGTCGGTTGGGGAAGGAGGGAGGGAACCACTGAGCCCTGACCCCTGACCCCGGAGCCTCATCCAGCCAGTGCAAGCACAGCATGTGCAAGGCCACGACGGGCTCACCTGATAACTGTGGCAAGGTCTGTGGGTCCGGGATAGGAGCCCAACCAAAACAGATCTGTAACACACCTGATGGCAGATATGTTCTTGGTCCGCTGGCGGTCCAGGGCCTCTGCCCGTTCCTCTAGCTCATTCAGCTGGTCTTGGATTTGTTTGGCCTTGTCCTGATCCCCCAGGTCCTCAGCCATGGCCTGCACAAGAGAGAAGTGTGAGTTTTTGGCTATGACTGGCTCTGTAACAAGTATCCCCTTACTTTCAGCACAGGCAAGACATCTCACGCAGTGAACAAATGACAGGAGATATGAAAGAACGCTGAAAACAAACTTTACAAATGCAAGGTATAATTCTTATTACAGTAGTAACACCTTGTCATATAGCTATCTGGCTCTGGGCCCCCGGTTGCAGCGATATCTAACATTAACCTTGGAACCCAGGCCCCATGGGGCTGACTCACCCTAACAAGGCTCACCCCATCGTGATGTGAAGAATGGAAAGCCACCCACCTCAGCTGGGTTTGGCAGTATCATTTGTTCAGACCCAGTGCTGATATTACCCTGGGTTCTGTCTTATTACGAAACTAAAGGGACTTTCTAGAAAGTAAGGGGAACAGAACAGACACAATCAATTTCAATTTATAGAAAGGAAAATGGCCAAGGGATGCTGCCTCACTGCCTGGAAAGCCCTGTGTTGCTTATGCTGGAGCCCAGCATTTCCCCCCAATCCTGCCACCACTAACTTAGCAGAGGATGAACAAGTCTGATTTCTACACCTTTCAGGATGAGGAAAGAGGTTCAAATGCAAGTCCTCACCTTTTCCTTTAGCAGCTGAGTCTTCTTCATAGCATAGTTGGGTGGAGCTTTCCTGAACCTTTCTTTCTCTTTTACAATCTGTACCAGAGAGGAGATACCAGCAGTGAGGTATTCCTAAACTAGTTTTGTAGACAGGCTAAATGAGCCCATTTTGGAGGCAAGCAGCTAGTTAAGAGGGGGCTGCTCTTCCTACAGCAGTGTCATGCCCCAGAGAGAGAAAGCGAGTTCATTCCAAGGGATACTATGCTGCTTCCAGGGTCACGGAGATTCTTCTGGGACAGTCTGAAGGAACATGCACCAATAAACAGCAGCAGCCCAGGGACCTGGTACTGTAAGGCTAGCCACTGTCCAAGAGAACAGAGATCAAAGAATTTTACCAAAATGTTTTGGAGAAAGGAAACTCATGAAGGACCAAGCCTAGCAGAATACAGATCCTTGAACTCTAAATACACGTCTTTACTCTAGGATTTCAAATGAGAGCGTATAGAGAAAATCTTAATGAATTATAAATAAAGTAGTAATATCAATATTCTCTCATCCTTATGCAATCCTTATGCAGAGTTAAACATATCAAGATATAGGGAAAGAAAAGAAAGTCATGAACTTCTCTAACACATGAACTTCTCTAACACTACCTCCAATCTCTGGGGTACCAGGTTTCTTACCTCTTCAATGTCCTGATCATTGAATTTATAATTAAGAGCTTCTTTAATAGACAATTCCTTCTTATTGATTTCATCTAGAGTGGGCAACTGCATGCCAGCAGAGAACATCTAGACCAAAACATGATAAAAGCTTATTAAGGGATTTTAGAGACTTTCTCAGGGTCTTCATGAAAAATTGGTAGGTGCTATCTATCCACTTACCGCCTCTTTCCACTTCATGAATTCACTTTCAGTGAA
Organism: Prionailurus bengalensis; assembly: GCF_016509475.1. NCBI lineage: Eukaryota > Metazoa > Chordata > Mammalia > Carnivora > Felidae > Prionailurus > Prionailurus bengalensis. Next base: position 62,022,450 of record NC_057355.1, read on the forward strand.
TTCCTGGTTTGAGACAAACTCTAGGCGGAACACTCGTTGGTCATTGCCATGCCTACATAAAAAAGAGAAAGCATCTCCAAGAATGGGTATGTTAACTGCAGTACCAGCAAAACAACCCTACCAGACTGTGAACCACCTATCTCTGTGGTTCTCAATCCTATCTGCCCTTTAGAATCATCTAGGAAGATCTAGAAATTCCAATCATCTAATCATCTAGGAAGATCTAAAAACTCTAATGCCAAAGCATCACTCTAGCTCAAGTGAATCAGAATCTCTGGGAGTAGGAACCAGGCAATGAAATTAAACAAACAATACCTCCCAGGCTGTTTAATGGGCAGCCAGGATAAAGAATCACAGCTACCACTGGAAAAAAACAACAACAACAAAACGACTTGGCTAGTGCTTCAAAAGTCCATTTATAATAAAATGTTACAATCAACTGGCAGCGAGAATATGAAATACTATGTAGATATTTGAATGACAAGGAAATTCCATTCCTTAGAAAGAAACTGCTTTAAAAAAAATTTTTTTTTAATGTTTACTTATTTTTTTTTGAGAGAGAGACAGAGTGAGAGTGGGAGAGAGGCAGAGAGAGAGGGAGACACAGAATCTGAAGTAGGCTCCAGGCTCTGAGCTGACAGCACAGAGACCGACACGGGGCTCGAACTCACAAACTCTAAGATCATGACCTCAGCTGAAGTCCGATACTTAACCGACTGAGCTGCTCAGGTGCCCCCCAACTGGCCCTTTTCAAGAAGACCAAGAAAGATGACAGTGCCAGGAGAAGAGAATGGAGACCACAGAGACCAAATTAGGCCATGCTACAGCTGGGTCTATTATCTGTTATTTTCAGTGATCCTGGCAAAATACTTCTATTCCTTTTCATATAGGGTCTCTAGAATTTTCAGGCTCTAAGAGGGCAGGGATTTTCATGTTTTTACTTTGTTTCTGCCTCTATCCTGATGCCCAGAACAGTGGCGGATAGCAAGCACTCAGTAAATACGTTACTTAAGAGAAACGAAGTAATGAAAGGTGGCTTGACTTGTCAGAAGATGAGGTTAGTGACAGCCAGAAACAGAAGCAAGCCTCCTGACCACGGTCACCAAGGAAATGCCTGCAGGGCTCTGGGATGAGGGGAGCTTGACATTTTCCTTCTCTATGTCCCACCACGTCTTGTCCCGGATCTCCCCTGTGAGAGGGAGACACCCTACCTTTCCCTACGGGCAAAGGCAGAATATAAGTTTCCCCTCTAAGTCCCCACTGGGCACAACAGAAATTTACTGTAACAAGAAACATCACACTGGGAGAGAACAACAGCTCCAACAGGCAGTGCCTGTGCTGAGGCTGCCGCCGCCGCACCTCCCCTACCGTAGCTGTAGCCCTTTGTTTGTTCTGGTGCCACCAAGCTGGTAGACCTTGGCGGTTTCCACAACACCCGTGATCTCAGCCACCTAAGTGAAAGGACAGAGACACCAGTTAAAAACAGACTCTTTCAGAGCTCTCCACACCACTCTCTCTGGCTCTCCTGACCTAACTACAAAGAGTGACCCTGCACTAAGAGAAGCCCACAGCTGCCAGACGTTCTGGGCACCTTCCTCAGGTTTACAACCCAGATGGCCAAGCACCAGGCACCCCATGCACAGAGTGAGTGAGCGCCAGGAGAGGAGGTGGTTAGCCTGGCAGGGCCCATTAGGAGCTTCCCCTCTGACCCAGTCCTCCCTTACTAAGGGGATACACTTGGGATTTCAGAGGTCAGTGTTATCAATCAAACATGAAGACCATGGAGGTCAGTTTCTGTTTGTCAAGCTTTCCGGGATGTGGCATGGCTGCTGGTCCTCACAGAAGGAGGTAAACACATATTAAAACCATACAACCCAGGATAAAACAAACAAAAACAAAAAGAAAAAACATCAAACAGCTATGTTCCAGCCATCCAGATCACAGAAGCAGTGCCAGAACTCACAAAACCACCTCCATTAGGTCAGAGGGTGGTTTTTTTGTGTTTTTGTTTTTAAACCTCAATATAATTCTGTTTCAGAAGTCTCTTGGTATGTAACATGGAAATTTTTATTTATTTTTCAAATGAACAAAGCTTCCAGATTATGTAACAACCAATGAATACTCCCTTCTTGCTGTTTCCCTTCTTGCTTTTATATGGAAGGGAAATAAAATTATTCTAAATCCAACCCCCCCCCCACCTTTGGGCTCCAAAGACCGTCTATAGTTCATGGAGGATCTCTGGTCACCTCAGACTGTCATTATTCTATGGGCGTCTCAATTAGAGTCTATTTTCCCATCAAATGGTGGCAGAAAAGTGACAGATCTGTGTCATTCAGCAGCTCCTATTCCAGTCGAGAATCATTATATTTAAAACACGGACAATTGTCCAGGAAAGAAACACCAACCCGGTAAACTGGTTTGCTGTTGTGGTTTCCAATGCCAATCCGTACAAAACATCCTGTGACAGTTTTAGCAAAGAAGGGCATGTGACACCAACGTTCCAGCTTATGCCGTGATAATCGAACCCGATTCAATTCCTCGGGTAAGGAGACGGGTTGTGATTTGGGAGGGATCTCTTCTTTCCTGTGAGGAATAAAGGACACTGAGAAAAGTGTTCCTCATAAAAACAGATCAAGATACATAAATACTACCAGTTTCTTAAGACTTGACTTGACCAAAGTACATGTGATTAACCACCGAAGAAATAAATGAAGCAACAGGAAAGAGTGGTAATAGAATCCTGTTTCTAATGGTACTGTGAACTGTCTTCAATGACGTGGTCATCCCAGATAACCTATCAGAATAAGAAAACAAATGGAAGCTCCAAGACGGTCTGAGGATGACATGAAGTCAGTTCCTACCTGCCAGGCCCAGACAAAATGTCCAGGGGTGCAGTTAGCTAAGAGCCAAAGGCAGGAGCATATTTTTTGGGGAACTCAGCTCTGCAATTGAGGGTGCTAAACCAAATCAAAGTTCACCATCCAAACAAGACGATTTTGGAAACTACACTAAGCTTCTTCCCAAAGAACCCACCTAATCCTGACTACTAGACCAAAATATACACAGCTTACTCCTCTTCTTCATCAGATGACGATGTTCTGGATGAGCGGTCTGACTTTTCACTGGACTTGTCATCCTCTTCCTCTTCCTCATCATCAGAGTACACCTCACTGGTTTTTAATGGCTGTTTTTTAGCGAGGAGCTCGGCTAAAATCAAAGGGGAAATGTTTACCCATGTTCTCTCAATAAGAAACTGAAACATCTTTCATACCTGAAAAAGAACTGGGACATGGAGCCCTGTCCTCTGTGGACTGCACTGTGATTACTTGGGTTATATACAGAGGCGAGTTAAACTAGAGTTAAATCATTCAGGCACAAGCGTCAACAGACAAAAAAAGGGGCTGGATGCTTGTTGCTAAGTGGGCAGAAAGCGTCACCAACTCTATGCACAGGTGTCTGTTATTACACTCAAGACACCTAAAGATGGGCAAGAAAGATGGGGAAAAATTTTATGATGTCTTTAGAGGGTCTTGGAGAAAAACTTTACTTTCAATTTAAAGTGGTCTTTTGTAACAACCCAAATGTCTGCACAGGGGAATGGCTGAATCACCTCTAGTACAGCCACCCAAATGGACCACTATGCAGCTATAAAAAAGGAACAAGCCATCACACTAAATCCTGAGTCAGAAAATATTTTTTGGAGGGGCAGACAGTAGATACTTTAGGTTTGTGCTTCATGTGGTCATTATTTCAACTACTCAACTTTGCAGCTGTAGATAAAAACCAGCTATAGACGGAGTGCCTGGGTGGTTCAGTCAGTTGAGCGCCAACTTCAGCTCAGGTCGTGATCTCATGGTTTGAGTTACAGCCCTGCACTGGGCTCACTGTTGTCAGCCCAGAGCCTGCTTCAAGTCTTCTTTCTATCTCCTTCTCTCTCTGCCCCTCCCTCGTTTGCACACTCTCTCTCAAAAATAAACGAACATTAAAAAAAAAAAAAAAAAGCAGCTACAAACAATTATGAAACAAATGGGCACTGCTGCTTTCCAGTAAAATTCTATTTATAAAAATAGGTAGTCTAGGGGTGCCTGGCTGGCTGAGTCAGAGGAACATGAGACTCTTGTTCTCAGGGTCATTAGTTTGAGCCCCATGTTGGGTGCAGAGATTACTGAAATAAAACTTGAAAAAAGCAAAACAGGGCACCTGGGTGGCTCAGCCGGTTGAGTATCTGACTTCAGTTCAGGTCATGATCTCACATTTTGTGAGTTCGAGCCCCAAGTTGGGCTCTGGGCCTGCTGAGGATGCTCTGTCCTCCTCTCTCTCCCTCTCTCTGCCCCTCCCCCGCTTGTACTCACTCTCTCAAAAAATCATTAAAACATGAAAAAAAGAAAAGTGACCTGAAACAGAAGGAAAAGAACTTTCAAAAACAAAACAAAACAAAACAAAACAAAACAAAACAAAACAGGTAGTCTACCAAACACACGTGTGACATAAAAACTAAGGAATAACCTCTAAGATCTATAGTTAAGTGAAAACAGCAAGGTAGAGGAAAGTATGTATGGTGAGCTACCATTAAGATGGAAGGTGAATCTGTGTTCTTTTATTTAAAAAAAAAAAAAGGAAGAATGTAAAAAAAATTTTTTAAGTGGTTGCCTGTTACAGAAGGGAGGCCAAGGGTGAAACAGAAAGGTATAGATGTTAAACTTCTTTGAATATACCTTGTTTAGTAACTTTGAGGCTTTGATTTGGAACCTTGTATTTCTTTCCTTCTTTCAAAATTTTTTTAGAGAGATAGCATGCACGTGAGTGGGAAGTGGGACAGAGGGAGAGAGAGAGAATCTTAAGCAGGCTCCATACTTAGTGTGGAGTCCGAAGTGGGACTCAATCCCATGACCCTGGGATCATGACCTGAGGAGAAATCAAGAGTAGGACACTCAACCAACTGAGCCACCCAGGCACCTCCCACTTTTTTTTTTTTTAAAGTAAGCTCTACACCCAACATGGAGCATGAACTCACAACCCTGAGATCAAGAGCCATGCTCTACTGACTGAGCCAGATAGGTGCCCCTAGAACCTTGTATTTCATGTAATCATGGAACAAAATAATAAAAAGTTACCTCTACATATCACGAGCAAAATGAAATACAGTATTCAACTGATAGCACAATCACACAAATATGGAACTGTAACAGGTAACTTTAAAATGCATTCAAAAGACAGACATATAGATCAATGCAATAGCCCAGAAAGAAAACCTTGCATATATGGTCAAGTGATTTACGACAAGGGTGTCAAAACCACTGAATGGGGTTGATACTTTTTGAAAAGTGGTGGTGGGAAAATTGGATATACCATGTGCAAAAAAACCAAAAAACCAAAAAAACAAAACAAAAAAAACAAAACAGAAAGAAAAGAAAATGAAGTTAGATCCTTACTTTACACCATATGTGAATCAAAGGTAAATGTAAGAACTAAAACTATAAAACTTAGAAGAAAGCATAGGGGAAAGCTTCATGAGCTTGGATTTGGCAATGATTTCTTAGATATGACACCAAAAACACAAGCAACAAAAGAAAAAAATTTAAGATAAATTATACTTCATCAAAATTAAAAACTGTATCCACTTAAGGATACCATCAAGAATAAAAAGAAACCGGGGCGCCTGGGTGGCTCAGTCGGTTAAGTGTCCAACTTCGGCTCAGGTCATGATCTCACGGTCCTTGAGTTCGAGCCCCGTGTCGGGCTCTGTGCTGACAGCTCAGAACCTGGAGCCTGCTTCGGATTCTGTGTCTCCCTCTCTCTCTGACCCTCCCCCATTCATGCTCTGTCTCTGTCTCAAAAATAAATAAACATTAAAAAAATTTTTTTTTAAAAAAGAGTGAAAAGAAACCTAAAGAATGGAAGAAAATATTTGCAAATCATACATCTGATAAGGGATTAATATTCAAAACATTTGAAAAACTTACAACAAAAAACTAAGAACTTGATTAAAAAATGGGCAAAAAGGGTGCCTGGGTGGCTCAGTGGGTTAAGCATCTATCTCTTGTTTTTGGCTCAGGTCATCATCTCACAGGTTGTGAGATGGAGCCCTGGGCATGGACCCTGCTTGGGATTCTTTTTGCCTCTCCCCCATGCCCATGCTCTAAACAAAATGAAACAAAAAATGGATAAAGGACTTGAACAGACACTTTATCAAAAAAAGATACCCTAATGGTCAATAAGTGCATGAAAAGATGCTCAAAAGCACTAATCATTACGAAAATGCAAATCAAAACCACATGAAACACCACTTTATTTTTATTAAAAAAATTAAAAAAATTTTTTTTGTTTTATTTATTTTTGAGAGACAGAGAGACTAAATGCGAGTGGGGAAGGGGCAGAGAGAGCAGGAGACACAGAATCTGAAGCAGGCTCCACGCCTGACACGGAGCTTGAACTCACAAGTTGTGAGATCATGACCTGAGCCAAAGTCAGATGCTCAACCAACTGAGCCACACAGGCACCCCCAAGAAATTTTTTTAATGTTTATTTATTTTTGAGAGGAAGAGAGAGAAAGCGAGCTGGGGAGAGGCAGTGAGAGAGGGAGACACAGAATTCAAAGCAGGCTCCAGGCTATGAGCTGTCAGCACAGAGCCTGACGTGGAGCTCGAACTCACAAGCATCGACATTATGACCGGAGCTGAAATCAGACGCTTAGCTGACTGAGCCACCCAGGTGCCCCTGAAGTACCACTTTATACCCACTAAGATGGCTTATATTCAGAAAGACAATCAAGTCCTGGTAAAGATGTGGAAAAAGTGGAACCTTTATACATTGCTGGTGGGAATGCAAAATGGTGAAGCCTCTTTGGAAAAGAGTCTGGCAGTTTCTCAAACACAGAGCTACCATATGCTTCAACAATTCTACTCGTCAGTAAATACCCAAGAGAAATGAAAACATATGTCTACCCAATGACTTATACTCAAGTGCTTACAGAAGCATTATCCTTAATAGTCAAAAAGTGGAAAGAACCCAAATGTTCATCAACAGGTGAATGGATAAACAAAACGCATATATTCATTAATGAATCAATGTATATTACAACATGAATAAATCTGGAAAAAATTAGGCCAAATAAAAAAGCCAGACACAAAAGACTGTATGTCATAGGATTCTAATTATATGAAATGTCCACAATAGGCAACTCTAGAGAGACAGAAAGCCAATTAGAGGTTGACTAAGACTGGGGAGTGATAGGTCTGGGGGGTGGTGATGGCTAAAGGATACGAGGTCTCTTTTTGGGGTAATGAAACATTGTAAAGTTTATGGAGTTTTATTGCACAGCTCTGTGAATATAATAAAAGCCACTGCCTGGTACACTTTAAATGAGTAAACAGTATACCACCTTTGTTATATCTCAATAACACAGTTATAAACAAAACAAAACAAAACAAAACAAACTTCTGCTTTCTGATTCTGAAATGGGCTTATCAGTATGAAGCTCACAAGGATAAAATTTATTTTTTAAAAAAGATCCAACCTCTGTGAACTGAAAAGGCTTAGAAATCACCACCAATCCAGTAGCATGAGCACTCATGAGGAGCATGAGTGGGGGAGAGGAGGGGGGAGAGGGAGGGAGAGAGAGACAGAGAGACAGACAGAGAGAGAATCTTATGCTGAGCATGGAGCCCGACGGGGGGCGTGATTCCACAACCCTGAGATCACGATCTTAGCTGAAATCAAGAGTCGGATGCTCAGCCTACTGAGCCACCCAGATGCCCCTAAGATGGGACAATTTGAGAATACATAATAATTGCAATGGATTAAAATACACAAAAGTATGTTTAAATCCATTAGTTCACAAGGATATTCAAAATAAGCAAACAAACCTCGTTGGTCACCACTGAAAGTTGCTGAGGTACTATCTCAATCTGTTGAAAACTAGTAAATAAAGGGGGAGAAAAATCAACCATTTATTCTGCCTTTCCTATACAAAATGTTCCTGATGATAACTAAAGAGCTGATGACAAGTTTACAGAGGTAAGTGAAGAAAGAAGACAATAAATGAAGAAAGAATAACAGATTACAATATCATTATTTTGTAACTCATAATGTATTAAAACAGCTAGGTAATGATTATCAGTGGCTGTGGGGAAAGAATGTACGACTATTTCCAATTCTTCACCCTTCTCTGTACCCATGCCCTTTGCCATATGTCTTGATAGTCCTCCCAGCCATTAATAATGGGCCTGGTCATGTGACATGCTTTGGCCAATAAAACATGCACACACCTGACACTGTGCCTGCCAATTCCAAGTCTAAGGTCTTAAGAAGCATCTCATGTTTCTGCCTGCCCCTATTACACTTCTGCCATCACCATGAGAAGAATGTGCCCTAGGTATCATCATCATGAGAAAAATGTGCCCGAGGTCAGAGGAAAAACAGATAGGTATAACAGACCTGGTCCCAACCTGCAGCCTGGAGACAATCCAGGCTAACTTGTACATCAGGCAACCCTCTGCTGAACTGCAGGTGCATAAGCAGGAGCAAATGAGTACTTACGAGTTTGGAATAGTCTTTCATTTCACATTATTGTGGTAAAAGCTAAGTGATAGAGCTGGTAATATCATAAAATGAGAGACAATCAGATATTATGTGTCTCCTGATGGAAGAATGTAGCACCACCTAAAACTTAGCCTTCCCCCAAAAAACAAAAACAGAAACAGAGCAAGTCTGAATTTGTCCAGTTTTCTAACTAGAAATTATAGGAAATTCAAGAGATTAGAGCAATGCATTTAATACCACCGATGGGATGCACCCAGCATCTGAGAAACTATAGAACAAATGACCTAGTTTCTTCAAAATAGGCTGCAAGGGGGAAAAAAAGAGATGTATAGGAAAATCTATACAGATTAAGTGACTTCAGGGACATATTCACAAATCACAATGTGTGGATTTTGTTTAAGATCCTGATTCAAACAACCAAATTCGTATTAATGATACAACAACTGAGAAATTTGAACACTGACTAGATAATTGAGAATACTGAGAGTCACTGTTACTATTTTTTACATGTGATAAAGATATTGTAGTATGCTTAAAACAAGAGTCTTTATCTTTTAAAGCCACATATGGAAATATTTATGGGTGAAATACAATGATGCTGTGATTTACTTCAAAATAATCCAATAAAAGAGGGGAGTATAGATTTAACAAGATTGGTGATGAGTTGATTGTTGAAGCTGGATGATGGGTTCATGGAGGTTCATTATACTATTCTCTGTATGTGTTCAGCATTTTCCATAATAAAAAGCTAAAATGGGGGGCGCCTGGGTGGCTTAGTAGGTTAAGTGTCCGACTCTCGCTCAGGTCCTGACTTCATGGTTTGTGAATTCGAGCCCAGCATTGAGCTCTCTGTTGTCAGTGGGATTCTGCTTGGGATCTTCTGTCCTCCTCTCTCTATCCCTCCCCCTGGTTCTTTCTTTCTCTCTCTCTCAAATTAAAAAAAAAAAAAAAAAAAAAAAAAAAAAAAAAAAAAAAAAGCTAAAAAGGGGGGGGTGTCCTAAAAGGGGGAGACATAAAAATGGGCACCAAAAAGTCAAATCATACAATGAGAGACACAAAGTAGCCATTACAACATTTTCCCCACTGACCTGTTCTGTTCTTTCGTTTTTCTCGCTCTGCTTTTAGCTCTTCCATGGCTTGAGATTTCTTATCTAGTTTCTCATCCCGTTTGGAACGCCGTTCCTTGTTGTGGGATGTTACCTGGGAAGGGAAAAATATGTAGGATGGCTCTTTTTATTAATAGCTAATGACAACATTCTCTACACCTAACGATTAATCATTCCATTTTCCAATGTGAATCTATACTGGCTCTAGAAACTGAAACTTGTTTAAGGGGAGAGAGCATCCCCTAGTGGAAAAAGAGAATAGAGCAGTAAAATCAGCCCCCGTCTTACCTGCTCGACAATCAGAAAACCTAAGAATTATAGGAATAAACACTTTCTGGAAGGACGCCCTAGATCACAGCTAATATTTTTTTTGACGCTGTCAACAAAGCTTTTTGTGATGAATGTAGAGACGACTAATTTTCACAGCTACATTTATTACCAAATCCAGGATGACATACACCTGAGTGAACATCATAACCAATCTGGCTACCTGGGACAGGCCGTTTATCAACTTTCCCTTAAGGGATGCCCACCCAGCAGTGAGTTCCTTTTTTAAACGCAGACTTGAGTAAACAATTCCTGAGGAATTGAACAGCACAGCTAATGGTGAAATGGTATGTCCAGAGATTAATGAACCTATAAGATGAAGACAAGTTTTGCACTAATTGAACTAGGCTGATTTATATAAAACCATTAAAAAAAAATAAAACCATCTTTTACATACACACACACTCAAAGCAGAGGTTTATTTTTTGGGTAAGCAAGAACCACTGAATTTCCTACCTGAGATTCTTGAATCTGTGTCAGCTTTTTCTTTTCCTGCTCCTCTTCTTGTTTTTTCTTTTTTTCTTTCTTTTCTTTCTTTTTGGCTGTTTTTAGTTTTTTCCTGATTTCAAATCTGGTTAAAAGGTATTTGGTTTTTAGATGGCAATGAAATATTCACAAAAACCGATTTCTATTAGATACGAGAAAGGAACTACCTAGGGGGAAGGAGTTAAACTTTTGGTTTCCTGCAAGAAAACTCCAATGTTCCTCATAAGTACATTAAAAATATTGAACCTAAGTACACCAAACATAGTTGAAAGCATTAAGTTGGAATAGACTTAAAATCAGAGAAAATATTTAGGATACTGTTGTATCCTGTTGGTAACACATAGCTCTTCTTCAACCTTCACATAACAGTTGATTTCTGAATAAGTGTAATGATGTCCTACTGGAAACAGAATGAAACCACAGAGAGCCACTGTCAAATTTTAAAGGTGTTCAGGAAAAGGCTGTATCTTAAAAACACCATTCTTGGTATGCCTGGCTGGCCCAGTCAGTAGAGCGTGAGACTCTTGATCTCCGGGTTGTAAGTTCAAGCCCTATGTTGAGTATGGAGATTAGTTAAAAATAAAATCTTTAAACAAAAACAAAAGCAAGGGGTGCTTAGGTGGCTCATTTGGTTGAGTGTCCGCCCCCTTATTTTGGCTCAGGTCTGGTTGTCACAGTTCGTGAGTTCGAGGCCCCACATTGTGTTCTGTGCTGACAGTGCAGAACGCAGCTTGGGATTGTCTCTGTCTGTCTCTCTCTCTCAAAAATAAATAAACCTTAAAAAGGGGGGGGCGCAAAAAAACCCCACCACTCTCCATCTTTCATTAGGAAAAATGCCACACCGCCACCTCCACACCAGGAAACATAATGAATAAACATACTATTGTCTTTAACAAATGGTAATCTAGGCTCCTTTCCTATAACAAAAATCAGGCTTTTATAAAACAAAACTATTTTTTTGTACGTAAATATAAGGAACATTATGGAAGGAATAAAGGAATATAAGAAACACTAAACTCTTTCCATAACCCTTTAAAATAACCCCGTCAATTTTTTAACTTAATTTTTAACACAGTACACAAATTTCTTTTGTTATGTCCTTTTCATTCACAATTAAGGCTGTTAATGTACTTTTTTTTTTTTTAATTTTTTTTTTTCAACGTTTATTTATTTTTGGGACAGAGAGAGACAGAGCATGAACGGGGGAGGGGCAGAGAGAGAGGGAGACACAGAATCGGAAACAGGCTCCAGGCTCTGAGCCATCAGCCCAGAGCCTGACGCGGGGCTCGAACTCCCGGACCGCGAGATGGTGACCTGGCTGAAGTCGGACGCTTAACCGACTGCGCCACCCAGGCGCCCCAAGGCTGTTAATGTACTTTTATAAGGGAATATAAAAGAGAACTGTTAATGAATTTACTGCTTAAGATTCTCTTTCTCTCTCCCTCTGCCCCTCCTCCACTCATACACTCTCAGGTGTATGTACGCATGCTCTCTCTCAAAAAAATAAATAAAGGGGCGCCTGGGTGGCTCAGTCGGTTAAGCGGCCGACTCCAGCTCAGGTCACGATCTCGCGGTCCGGGAGTTCGAGGTCTGCGTCGGGCTCTGGGCTGATGGCTCAGAGCCTGGAGCCTGCTTCCGATTCTGTGTCTCCCTCTCTCTCTGCCCCTCCCCTGTTCATGCTCTGTCTCGCTCTGTCTCAAAAATAAATAAAAAACGTTAAAAAAATAAATAAATAAATAAATAAATAAATAAATAATAAAAATAATAATAAAAAAAGAAGATGGTGGCCGGCTGGCTCAATTGGTAGAGCATGTGACTCCTGACCTCAGGGCTGTGAGTTCAAGCCCCATGTTGGGTATAGAGCTTACTTGAAGAGGAAGAAGAGGAGGAGGAGAAAGAGGATGAGGATGAGGAGGAGAACGAGGAGGAGGAGGAGGAGAACGAGGAGGAGGAGGAGGGGAAAGATTTCAAATCAGTAACTTAACCTGTACCTTAACAGAGTGGAAAAAGAAGAGCAAACTAAATGTAAACCAGGCAGAAAAAAAGAATTAATAAAGATTATGGCAGGAATTAATGAAACATGGAATTGGAGTACAACAGAGATAATCAATGAAACCAGAAGTTGGCTATTTGAAAAGATCAACAAAAGTGATAAACCTTTATCTAAATTGGCTCAGATAAAACGACAGAAGATTCAAATTACTAAAATCAGGTACGAAACAAGAGACAACACCATCAGCCATACAGAAATAAAAAAGATACCATAAGGGAACACTATGAACAACTGTATGGCAACAGTAGGTAATTTGGATGGAATGGGAAAAATCTCTAGAAAGCCAAAAACCATCAAAACTGATTCAAGAAACAAACAGAAAAATCTAGACTGATCTGTAAGAAGAGATTGAAATAGTAATTTTAAAACTTCCCACAAAGAAAAGCTTATGCCCACATGGTTTCCCTGAAGAATCCTCCTAAACATTTAAAAAAGAATTAACACCAATTCTTCACAAACTCTTTAAAAAAAAAAAAAGAAGAGGAAACATTTCTCAAATCATTCTGTGAGGCCAGTATTACCCTGACACCAAAACGAGACAATGACATTAAAAGAAAAGTAAAGCTTCATATCTCTTATGAATACTGACATAAAACTCAACAAAACAGCAGAAAATGAAACCCAGCAACTTATAAAAAGGATGATATACCATGACCAAGTGGGATTTATCCCAGATATGCAAGGTTGATTCAACATAAGAAAATCAATCATTGTAATATATCGATTATTAATAAAGCACAAAAATCTCGCAACTATCTCAACAGACCCAGAAAAAATTTTTGACAAAATCCAACAACCTGTCTTGATAAAAACTCTCAACAAACTAGGAATAGAAGGGAACTTCTTCAAATGGACAAAAGCCATCTATGAGAAACCCACAGGTAATATAACACTTGATGAAACACTGAACGCTTTCCACCATAGATCAGGAATAAGACAAGGATGCTCTCACTCTTCCTCCTCAACATGATACAGGAGGACAAGAAAAATAAAAGGAATTCATATTAGAAAGGAAGAAACAAAATTTATTTTTAAAAATTAATTTTAATGTCTTAATATTTATTTTTGAGAGAGAGAGAGAGATAGAGAGGGAGAGAGAGGGAGAAAGTGTAAGCAGGGGAGGGGCAGAGAGACAGAGTGACAGAGAATCCAAAGCAGGTTCCAGGCTCGCAGCTGTCAGCACAGAGCCTGACTCAGGGCTGAAACTCACAAACTGTGAGATCATGACCTAAGCTGAAATTGGACCGTTAACCAACTGAGCCACCCAGAAGCCCCCAAACTTATCTTTTTTTGCAGATTACATGATCTTATGTATACAAAACCTAAAGGAATCTACTAAAAACTAATAAATGATCTCAGCAAGTTTGGAAGGGAAAGATCAATATACAATAATTAACTGTATTTCTATATATTACAAGGAGCAATCTGAAAATGAAACAAAGAAAACAATTCAATTTATAATAGCATCCAAAAGAATACAACATTTAGGAATAAACTTAACAAGTGTTAGCCTTCTACACCAAAAACTGTAAAACAGTGTTTAAAGAAATTAAAGAATACCTAAATAAGTAGAAAGATACCAGGTTCATGGAAAGAGTTAATACTGTTAGGATGGCAACATTTCCAAATTTGATATATATACAGATTCAACACAATTTCCCAACTGTGAAAATCCCAACTGCTTTTTTCACTTTTGCAGAAACGGACAAGCTGATATTACATATTTCATATGGAAATGCAAAGGGTCCCACATAGCCAAAACAATTTTGAAAAAGAAAAGCAAAGTTGGAGGACTCACACTTCCCAAGTTAAAAATGGACCACATGGCTATGGCTACAGTAAACAAAACCATATAAGACAGACATACAGATAAAAAGAATAGAACTGAGAGGTAACAAATAAACCTATATATGTAAGGACTGATTTTTGAAAAGTGTGTCAAGACTGTGGAAAGGAAGAGTCTCTTCAAGTGGTATTGAGACTAACTGGATGCCTAGATGCCAAAGAATAAAACTGGATGCCTACCTCACAACGCATAAAAAAATGATCTAAAAACGGATCAATGATCTAAAACTCTAAGACTCTTGGGGCGCCTGGGTGGCTCAGTCTGTTGAGCGTCCGAGTTTGGCTTGGGTCATTGTCTCACAGTTTATGAGTTCAAGCCCCACACTCGGGCTCCCTGCTGTCAGCACAGAGCCTTTTATGCTACCTACACACCCTTAAACAAAAAAATTTTTAAAAGAGGCAGCCCTACAATAGGTGAAGAACCTAACAAGGATCTCATTACTGAACATAGGATCTCACTACTGGTGCTGTTGGTTATAAAATGAGATGCTAATGGTGTTTACATATAAAGATCGTTATTAAGATTAAATGAGATCCACATAAAGACTTATTAAGTGAAAAGGAGAAAGTTACTGAGTTACACCACTGCACTGTCATATAGCTAAACAAATGAACTACAAAAAAAAAAAAATCTCAATTTTCTGTGTATGGCTCTGAGCTTCCATCTTATTTATCATTTCTGTAAACATTTCCTCTAGTCACTAAAAAAAGGCACTGACTCAGTCAATTGCCTCATTCATATAAGGTGAAAAATACAAAAACCAAGCTGGAGATAAGCCACCCCTTACTCTCGAGTTACTTTGTGATTTTAATATAGGGCTTTGATGGCCTTATACAAGACCCTCTGCTCTCTACAGTAAAGAAATACCAACTTTAAGTCATCCCTAACCATCTGGGCAATTCCAGCAGTTTCTTCTGTCCTGTTTGTTCCCAAACAGGTAACCTCAGAAGCATTTATACTCAAAACAAATGTCTATTACTTGCAGCTGACTGAAAGCCAAACATTCTTGCTTAGGATAACTTACTATACTTCATATGGTCTCCACAAGGGAACCCAGGCTCCCAGATGAAATGGAACTAACTGCTATCAGAACAAATTCTGTTTTTCTTTCATGACATTAAGTAGGCAGAAAAGGTTCCTACTTCTGAGGACAATTTTATCTCTAGAGACAAAAAGCACGTTTATTTATTTATTAAAAAAATTTTTTTTAAGTAATCTCTACACCCAACATGGGGCTTGAACTCACAACCCCGAGATCAAGAGTCACATGCTCCACTGACTGAGACAGCCAGGCGCCCCAAAGCATGTTTATTTTTACCGTGAGATTCTGTTATGAGATAAGGAAGAACTTTTACCATTTAAATAAGGCAAAAGTAATTCAGAAAACAACGAAGCAGCTTTTGACTATCAAAAAGCAATTTAATGTTTGAGACTTTAAAAAAAAAATACATAAACCAGGCTGAAAAGATGGTCAGATATGTAACTCAGAAATCATAAGAAGTTCTAAGTCTTGAATCCTGGGATGATGGGCGGCAAATGTGAATTTTGGAGAATTATTTTATCATTAAGAAGTCACAACCTTACCTTTTTTTCAACACCTCCCTCTTCTCTATGCGGTTGAACAGTTCTTGCTCTCGCTCCTTCTCTGTCATCTGCTCCAGACGGGCCCTGTCTTCCTCATCACCCATGAGGTCTTCTCCATAGCCATCATGGAACTCTTCATCTTCTGAAGAAGAGTCTGAATCTGAACTGGAGGAGGAGCTGTTGCTATCAGAGTCTGACACTTCACCTACAAGGCCAAAATGCAAGATTAAGTTATGCTACAGAAGACTAGGGCCACACAGAGGAGCTCCCCCCCCCACCCCGCAACCCAGTGTTGATAATCACTATCACCCCGCTTTCTTTTTTTTTTTAATAAAATTTTTTTTAACGTTTATTTTTATTTTTGAGACAGAGAGAGACAGAGCACGAACAGGGGAGGGTCAGAGAGAGAGGGAGACACAGAATCTGAAACAGGCTCCAGGCTCTGAGCTGTCAGCACAGAGCCCGACGCGGGGCTCGAACTCACGGACTGCGAGATCATGACCCGAGCTGAAGTCGGACGTTTAACCAACTGAGCCACCCAGGCGCCCCATCACCACCCCCCGCCTTTCAATAAAGTGAGCTCTACACTCAATGTGGAGCTTGAACTCATGACCCCAAGATCAAGACTCACATGCTCTACCAACTGAGCCAGACAGGTGCCTCATATGCCATTGAATTTTTGAAGAGTATAAGCCTGAACTATCTAAGAAAATTCTGTGAGGTGATAACAAAAATACTGTCTATCTGAACAGAAGCCACGTGTGGCTACTGAGCAATTGAAATATGGCTAGTACAACTAATTGAAAAACTCAATTTTAAATTTTATTTAATTTTTTACTAATTCAAATTTAAGTGGATTCTGTTGTCAAATGTTCTCCAACTTGGGCTGGCTGGTTTCAACAACAAACTATTCAGGTTACGAATTTCTGGCAATAATCCATAAGTGATTTTTAAAGTATCTTTTTAAAATATCTCATCAGGAAGCACCTGACATATGTTTGTTCTATTAGTAGTGGTAGTAATTTGGATTATTTGGTTAGGTAGTATCCCCCAGATTTTTTCCTTTGTAAAGGCACCCTTTTCTCCTTTGAAGTTAAGAAGATAATTTGAGACTGTGTAAACAGCTTGTTCTCCAACAAACTTTCATCCAGTGGTTTTAATACTCACAATTCTTAAGTAAAGCAATTGTTACCATGATAGTTGAAACACAGTGATCTTCTATCATTTCTTCTACATCTATTAGTTAGCATTAAAAAAATTCAGTGTTTTAATGAGTCATGACACTGACTGGTGAATTCCCAATGAAACTGGATCTTGACAGGATAAGCGGTGATGGAAAAAGGCAGTATACATTACAAATGAGTATAAAGTTAAACCAGCAATTTAATAAGAACTCTGCTTGACTCCATTTGAGCAAACCTTCACAGGCATGTGCTTAAAACCAGGTTGGACTAATTCTATACAAGCCAGTTTGTACATACATGTTATTTCTTAAAAGAAATGTAAACTTTATCATTCTAGTCTTGGAATAAGTTCACTTTCATTCTAGTATTAGCAAAAATTCTGGACTTGATTTCAAAATAAGAACATTAAAAAAAATTTTTTTTAATCTTTATTTATTTTTTAGAGAAAAAGAGAGAGAAAGCAGGGGAGGGGCAGAGAGAGAGGGAGACAGAATCTGAAGCAGGCTCTAGGCTCTAAGCTATCAGCACAGAACCCGACACAGGGCTTGAACTCATGGACTGTGAGATCATGACCTGAGCTGAAGTAAGACGCTCAACCAACTGAGCCACCCAGGTGCCTCAAGAACATTTTTTTTTTTTTTTTTTCAAACGGAGTTTGTATCTGGTTCAGGGATTTTCCTCCCTGGCCAGACTATGCATGTGTAAAGGAAAAGAAATGAAAGGGGCGCCTGGGAGGCTCAGTCGGTTGTGTCTGACTTCAGCTCAGGCCATGATCTCGTTGTCTGTAGGTTCAAGCCCCGCACTGGGCTCTGTGCAGACAGCTCAGAGCCTGGAGCCTGCTTCGGATTCTGTGTCTCCCATTCTTTCTGCCCTTTCCCGCTCTGCTCTGTCTCTGTCTCTCAAAAATAAAAAAACATTAGAAAGGGGAATACACTCAGGGTAAAGTGGGTTGAGACTCTAATGCAGGAAGTCCTCATAGGTTTCCTGGATGGGCTTCAGGAGTCTCACTAACCCTTTGGAATTGTATCTGTTTTCCTTGCTTCATTCAGATTCTCAAAGGATCCATGACCACTGAAAAGGTTATGGACCACTGCAATAAAGACAGGGGCGATGAGGGGCGCCTGGGTGGCTCAGTCGGTTAAGCATCTGACTTTGGCTCAGGTCATGATCTTGCGGTCTGGGAGTTTGAGCCCTGCGTCGGGCTCTGTGCTGACAGCTCAGAGCCTGGAGCCTGCTTCAGATTCTGTGTCTCCCTCTCTCTCTGACCCTTCCCCATTCATGCTCTGTCTCTCTCTGTCTCAAAAATAAATAAACGTTTAAAAAAAAAAAAAAAAGGCAGGGGCGATGCTGTAATGCAGGCCCCTTCCCCCCCATTTCTGACTCTGTAGCTTCAACCTGGCAAGAGTGGGGGTTCACCCCCAGGTCTGGGCTGCTTGGCTCACCTTCCTCAGGGGCTGAACTCTCAGCAGAACTGTCTTTATCCGAACTGCCTGAGGAAGCAGTTTTGTTGGCTTGTTTCTTCATGGTTCCTTTCTTCTCTATTTTTCTGGCCTTTCCTTTCTTCTTATTTTTATTGCTCCCAAATGTCCACTACAAGCAGAAAAGAAAAAGGAAAACTGAAACAGGCACTTTATTGGGAAAACCTAGAAAAGTCAAGAGTTGAGTCTCTGATATTCATCAAAATGATTACAAGAGTCTCTACTATTTCTGACCCAAAACAAATATACTTTATATGAAGAACGGTATGGATTTTTGAAACCCTGGTTTTAAAACTTCAGAACTCCCAATTTGTAATTTCTGAGAGACAGTAGATAATGGATATAATCAACATAAAATTTAAGTAATGTTATTTTTTTTAAATCACAACAGAAATACAAAGATGTGAAACTTATGGCAAATCAACTGAACTAACTAAGTTGGTACAAAACACAGCTTCTAATGCTTCCTGTGGCAGAGAGGCAAGTAATTGCTAGGGGTTGGTATGTGCAGGTTTTATACACAGGATGGTTTAATTCTGGAATGGGTCCCAGGAAGGCAGGGAATAAAGCTTGTTAGCAGGAGAAAACTGTACAAAGCACAGAAAGGATAAGGGCCGATCCCTAGCATGGATGGGAGCACTGGTACCAACTGCAAGGAGGCAGAGAGGAGACTGTTAAATATATATACATGTGTTTATTTTTCTTTTTTCAACCTCAATACATAACACTACAACATGATGTTTAAATTGTATCATCAACAGGAGATGTTACGTCTACATAGAAGGATCTTGAAATTTGTGTTATCAAATAACAGGCAGGTAATACACAATTACCTCAAGGCTAATAAAATTGCCTTCATCAAGCACTTTAATTATAAAAAGACTATGTGATTACTTTAAAAATTCACAAATACTATTTGGTTATATTAAACCATACCTCTTTACTTTATGTACTACAAAAAATAATCCTTGTCTTTCCAGCATCACATTGAATAGATCTGGCATTAATATAAAATGTCTACATATACTATTTAACAAAGTCTTTGCTTCTTCTATAATGTAATCATAAATTAATCTCCTACCTCACAACAGTTAAGATCAGAAGTAAATTTATTTTGGAGATGTATTTGGGGGGCAGGGGGAGGGGTAGTTCTGATGGTGTTTCCATCTTAGAAATATTGCTGTGGGTGCCTGGGTGGCTCAGCTGGTTAAGCACTGGACTCCTGATTTCAGCTCAGGACATGATCTCATGGTTTGTGAGACAGAAACCAGCACTGGGCTTTGAGCTGAAAGCGCATGTGCTTGCTCTCGCTCTCAAAAATAAACAAACTTGAAAGAAAGAAAGAAAGAAAGAAAGAAAGAAAGAAAGAAAGAAAGAAAGAAAGAAAGAAAGAAAGAAAGAAAAAGAAAGAAAGAAAAACGTTCCTTCTGAGCTATTCTTTTTTTTTTTTTAATATTTATTTATTTTGGGGAGAGTGCAAGTGGGGGAGGGGCAGAGAGAAAGGGATAGAGGATCAGAAGCGAGCTCTGTACTGACAGGGTGACAGCAGTGAGCCAGGTGTGAGCCTCGAACTCATGAACTGTGAAATCATGACCTGAGCCGAAGTCAGATGCTCAACTGACTAAGCCACCCAGGTGCCCCCTTTATGAGCTATTCTTAAGAACCCACACACTGCCAGATTAAAATATTGTGAAGGGGATTTTAATCTTTTGATTTTTTATTTTAATTTACTCTTAGTTATTTTAATTGCTACTTATTTTTGTACTTAAGAGTTAGGAAAAAGGGAAAAGGGGGGGAAAAACCCAGCCACATGTTCTAGAATGATATATTAAATGAATGGACAGCAACTCTCCTTTAGAAGTGAATTTATCTCTCAAGCTTTAACATCTCAACACCTCCATCACTATTTAGAAAGAAATCCCAATGCTTCTCCTCTGAAGCCTACTTTTCAACCATTTCACATTTTAATCACTCAAGGAAGATAATTTTTAGGTCAGTGTGAAAGAATCCAAAAGAGGCCAAAGGGTTCAATTTCTTAGTTAACTGAGTTAAAATGTATCAACTTCCTATGATGACAATATGTATCTTTCTACAGGCAATAATGCATAAAACACCTTTTGTACTGTCTTTGGTAATAAGAAATAGCACAACAAACGTAATAGGTAGTCAATATTTATTGGTTGGTTATGAAACCTCTTCCAGTGTCTTGGCCCTTTGTACTTCTACCACTGAGAATAGGAAGAGGCTGAGAGGGTAAAGGTTAGCTACCAACATCACACATGTGTTAAGGGTGGCTAGGTCTTGGGGCACCTGGGTGGTTCAATCAGTTAAGTAACCAACTCTTGATTTCAGCTCAGGTCATGATGTTGTGGTTCATGAGAGCAAACCCCCTATTGGGCTCTGCACTGACACCGTGCAGCCTTCTTGGGATTCTCTCTCCCCCCGCCTCACTCTACCCCTCCCTGGCTTGAGCACACGTGCACATTCTCTCAAAAATAAAACAGTAAATATTACCAAAAAAAAAATAGAAGAAAATAAAATGTTTTCACTTAAAAAGGGCTTTCCTGACCTGGCTAAACCTGAGCAAGCAAAGAGAACCTCGTTTTCTTCCTTCCTACAATTTCAAAAGAAGTGAGACAATAAAGCGACCTCATCTCCCATGACGCTGACCCAACAGGGTCTGTCATGCCACTGGTGAACAACCAAGTTCATTTATATGTGACAGGGTTTTAGGGGAATTGTAATACCGTAGGTGACTTTACTTTAAAAGATACAAATTCTAGGGGCGCCTGAGTGGCTCAGCTGGTTAAGATCTGACTCTTGATTTCAGCTCAGGTCATGATCTCACAGTCATGAGATTAAGCCTGTCAGGCTCCGTGCTGATAGCATGAAGCCTGCTTAAGATTCTCTCTCTCCCTTTCCCTATGCTCCTCCCCTGCTGGTGTGTGTGCAAGCTCTCTCTCAAAAAAAAAAGAGAATTTTTTTTTTTCCCCAAAGAACACAAATTCTTACAAATGTGCCTTTCAGGACTGAGAGGCTGGACTAAGGTGTTTGTATATTTACTTTCTAAAAAAGTATCCAATTTTCGATAAATCTTTAAAATCGAATTTTAGGGGCGCCTGGGTGGCTCAGTCGGTTAAGCATCCGACTTCAGCTCAGGTCATGATCTCACGGTTCATGGGTTCAAGCCCCGCGTCGGGCTCTGTGCTGACCGCTCAGAGTCTGGAGCCCGTTTCAGATTCTGTGTTTCCCTCTCTCTCTGCCCCTCCCCCGCTTGCACTCTGTCTCTCTCTGTCTCAAAAATAAATAAACATTAAAAAAAAATTTTAATTAAAAAAAAAAAATAAAATCGAATTTTATTTTGGGGCACCTGGGTGGCTCAGTCAGTTAAGTGTCTGACTTCAGCTCAGGTCATGATGTCATGGTTTATGAGTTTGAGCCCTGCATCAGGTTCTGTGCTGACAGCTCAGAGCCTGAAGCCTACTTCGGATTCTGTGTCTCCCTCTCTCTCTGCCCCTCCCCTGTTCATGCTCTGTCTCTCAAAAATAAATAAAGATTAATAAGAAAAAAATTTTTAAACCTATTTATTTTATTTGAGAGAGAGAGACAGTGCAAGTGGGGAAAAGGCGGAGGTGGGGGGGAGGAGAGAGAGGGAGAGAATCCTAAGCAGGCTCCATGCCACCTGGTCAGCACAGAGCCTGACTGGGGCTCAAACCCAAAAAACCACAAGATCATGACCTGAGCTGAAACCAAGAGTCTAACCCTCAACTGACTGAGCCACTTAGGAGCCCCAAAATCTAATTTTAAAAACAATATATGTTCATTATATGAACCTTTGAATACATAGGAAAGCATTTTTAAAGTTAAAAAAACAACAAAAAACACTTGCAGTTCACCACCCAAACATAAACAATCACTTAAAATCTGGGGGCCAGTCTCATTATTACTCATGTATTATTATTTCATAGAGAAAGACTTCAATTAGTTCCAATAATCTTCCAAAGATTTTTTTTCCTGGAGAATAGATCACATTTATTTTTGTTATTTTATTTTATTTTGATTCCAGTATAGTTAACATACAGTGGTATATTAGTTTCAGATCACATTTGTCACATTTTACATTTACTCTCATAAACCACAGGTTCCTGAATGTTTCTGGTCTAAGCACCTATTTAAAATATTTACTCAGCATCTCTTCTCCCAAGATCACAGTCTCCGATAAACCATAAAGGACAGTGTCAAGGCTTATGGCAAGTGACATCAATACAGAAATATCTTAATCCAGTTATATTGCCCAGAGGTTGCTCCCCTGTCCCTGCAAAAGCCTTACTCTGTTGACTCTAAGACAGAAGGAATATTCTTTTACTGTCAGAGTGTGGTAGGTAGTAAATGGAAGTCTAAAGAGTAAAGGACAGGATTAAAAGGGATACTCTTAGGCTTTCCCCATCCAGCAGAGAGTACAGGAAATGATGAGGCATTTTAAAATTTGTTTTGGGAACTGTGACTCTACTGAAAGGCAGGCTCTGCTCTGACCCTGAAAATGCCCTAAAATGCACCACACAGAAGGCAAGAATGAGAAGATGAATTCCTGCTGATGGGCATCTGAGTACAAAGGCCAGGGCACCCCCCAGTGACGGGTGCTCAGAAACAATCTGGGAAAGGGCAAGGATATGTTACCAGTCAGGACTGTCATATACATGACTTCCTGTTCTCTCAGGCATTCTACATGGAGGTGGGCTGACACACACCACCAAGAAAGCATCATGTATGCAGGCAGTCAAGAAAACCTAAAACAGAGACTGGAATGAAGGTGTTTTCTTAACTACTAAAAGAGATTAGCACTTTGACTCTCACTGATGTAATAACTACTATAATGGCAGCATTATCTAATGATATAAGGGAGGTTAGTACTACAACCCTGTGCCAGCCTGAGTATGTGAGGGTGGTATAAGCAGGTCCTACTCTGAGAAGCAGCTGACCTCAATGGCATCCAGCTGACAGACAGGAAAGAACATGGGATGGCAAGTGGTTGCTTTGGACTTGGATAGATGGAGATGCTGAGGACTTTGAACATCCTGAGGGAGAAAAGCAAAGAAACTTCAAGATTTCAGAGAGGCTGGGTACCTGGATGGCTCAGTTGGTTAAGCATTTGACTCTTGATTTTGGCTCAGGTCATGATCTCGTGGTTCGTGAGCTCGAGCCCTGCATCAGGCTCTGCACTGACGGTGCAGAGCCTGCTTGGGATTTTCTCTCTCCCTCTCTCTGCCCCTCCCCTGCTCCCGTTCTCTCAAATTAAATAAATTAACTAAATAAACTTAAAAAATAAATATATTTCAGAGAGGTTATCTCTAACGGGCAAGGAAGATCATATTCTAGGTCTCAGAATCCAGAGTAGAAACCACTGCAGGCCAGTTACTCTGAAATGAATTTACAAGTAAAATGAAATACACTGAGGTGAGTAGTATTCAAGAACAGTTGGGCTAGTGATAAACCACACTGGAACTGGGGGTAAATGCAATTCAGCCCTAACCCTCAACCTGAGACTACTTATCTCTAAAGTAGAAATAATAATACTGCCTTGACCACCTATCAGGGTGGTTTGAGACTCAAAGGAGACAGAATAAGAGAAGTACACAGCACACTCCAGAATCCAGGAAGTTCTATATTAAGGTAGGATACTACTATTTTATGATGGGAAAAGGAAATCAGAACTTCTGTTAGCCTGTTTTCACAAGTGAAATAGGGGAATCCAGATGATCTCTATGACTGCGTGGGTTTTTAAAGGTGTAGGATTCTTGGGGCGCCTGGGTGGCGCAGTCGGTTAAGCGTCCGACTTCAGCCAGGTCACGATCTCGCGGTCCGGGAGTTCGAGCCCCGCATCGGGCTCTGGGCTGATGGCTCAGAGCCTGGAGCCTGTTTCCGATTCCGTGTCTCCCTCTCTCTCTGCCCCTCCCCCGTTCATGCTCTGTCTCTCTCTGTCCCCAAAATAAATAAACGTTGAAAAAAAAAATTAAAAAAAAAATAAAATAAAGGTGTAGGATTCTTCATAAACTGAGCGTTATACTAAGTCAAAGCAACTATCTAAAGGATTCTGTAATCATTATTCTAGACCTTGACAGTGGCCAGCAAAGAGGTATATGGGGAGGACATGGTTCCTGATTTATGTTTTTTTTTTCCCCCTGAAGGTAGATAAGGGTCAGAAGAGTTGAAAAGTAAATGCAATGTAATAGAATATTAAAGAGTATGAAAGATATAAAGAATATGAAGGATAACTCGGCTTTCTTTTTCCTTCTACTGTGTAATTAATCTGACAAAGTACAAAAGATACTACTGTATTCTGTAATCAGGCATCACATGTATTTAACTGGAAAACAGAGAATCCCTAAACGCAGTCACAAAAACTTACAGTCTGGTATAGAGACAAAAACAAAAGTGAAACAGAAGTCATAAAAAAAAAAAATGTGAAAGATAATCAGTACCTCCATTCCACTGTTTGGTGGAAGTGTCAGAATGTAAACAAGTCTGAGCAAGTGGTCCATGAAAAGCACTTCATTTTTCCAAATTCTAATGATGAGATTTTATGGTGTGTAGATAAAAGAGGTGCTATTGCCTGGTTATCTACATAGCCAAGAACCAAGAAGTACGTTTAAGGGAGAGAAAAAAAAAAAAAAAAAAAAAAAAAGAAGGCTGTAAGCAATCCAAATAGCTGTTGCTAAATTCAAACACTAAAGCAGAGTTTTCCAACCTAAACTCTAGAGGGTCACCTGGTCTCCTGACCCCAGAGCAGATCAGATGCGGGAAGATGGGAGCAGAGAGATTACCAAGAGGGGAGAACGATGGCCACTTCTTATCTACTTTAAAAGAGGAGAAAGAAAAGGCATAAAATGCATAAACTACACAGCTCAGTTATTTTCGAAGTCCATATTTCACAATACAACTGCCATTCATAATAGTTGACTAAATCAACAAGAAAAACTATATATACTAATACCTATCAAAAATTTCTTCCTGATCATGGTATCTCCCCTGCCAGGTAAGTATTCAAAAATTTCTTCAAGTATAGTGATTTTATATTTTAAATTTTCAAAGATTTAGTTTCAGTACTGGGGTAATTCGTCTATGTGGAGCATCTTGTTCCAGAGATATGCTGTGTACAAAAACTTCAATAAACCAGTATACACACAGGGAAATATTAGCTTAGCAGTGAAGGCCTTTCTTGAGAGCATGTGCTAATTAGGTATTACCTGTATGGTAAAGCGATCACAAAATGCTCTTGGATAGCTAAGTCAACTTCCTAGAGAAGCTGTTACTAAATTTATTTAAAAGTAAATAGTTCATCGTATAGGGAAAAGAACATCATGGGATGCTTGGGTGGCTCAGCTGGTTAAGCATGTGACTCTTGGTTTCAGCTCAAGCCATGATCTTGTAGTTTTGTGAGTTTGAGCCCCGAGTCAGGATCTGTGCTGGCGGCGTGGAGCTTGCATGGGATTCTCTCTCCCCTACTCACATGGTCTCTGTCTCCCTCAAAATAAATAAATAAAAATTAAAAAAAAAAAGTAAAAGAACATCAAACTGTTATAGTATACAAATACTGGAGGGGCACCTGGGTGGCTCAGTCAGTTAAGCGCCCAACTCTTGATTTAGGGTCAGGTCGGAGCTTGTGGGTCATGGGATCGAGCCCCATATCAGGCTCTAGGCTGAGAACACTCTCCCTCGCTCTCTGCCCCTATCCTGTGCACATGCTTTCTCTCTCTCAAAATACATAAACTTAAAAAAAAAAAAATACTGGAGGAGCACCTGGGTGGCTCAGGAGGTTGAATGTCCGACTCTCAATTGTGGCTCAGGTCATGATTTCATGGTTTGTGGGATCAAGCCCCACATCAGGCTCTGGGCTGACAGCTCAGAGCCTGCTTGGGATTCTCTCTCTTCCCCTCTCTCATGCGTGTGTGTGCTCATGTGTGCTCTCTCAAAATAAACAAGCATTAAAAAAAAAAAAATACTGGAACCAGCCAAGAGATAACAGAGTGGGGAAAAAGAGCAAAACTAAATCCAAAGGAAAGAACCTGAAAGATCAGATAAGAAAAAAAGAGAAGGAAGAAGCTTCAGAAAGAAATACAGTAGAGCAAAATGAAATGGGAGAAAAGCAAGAAGAGCAAAGTCTTCAAAAAGGCAAGTGGGGGCATAACCACCAGCAGGAAGATGGACAGAAGTTCTGGGGAATAAAAAACAGGTGTGACAAGTACTGAACTACAGGGCTGAGCCAAATGCTTTTATTTCTCAAAAATGTTGAAAACAAGACTATACATGAAACTTTTAAAAATAATTCTTGCTTAGGCAGAGGGTATTAGAAGATAATTCAGCTATCTCCTTACTTTGACTAATGTAGTTTTATTCAACTCTGAATAAAAAAGGATTTTCTTGGTTTTTGATGTGATTTTTACAAGCAAGAAAATTGAAGCTTCCTTATCTAGTTTCAGCTGTTTCTAGGAGATCCACTGTGCTTTTTAAAGATTTTTAAGTAATCTCTACACCCAATATGGGGCTTGAACTTACAACCTCAAGATGAAGAATCACACGCTCCACCAACTGAGCCAGCCAGGCGCCCCAAGAT
This sequence comes from Prionailurus bengalensis, assembly GCF_016509475.1. Classification (NCBI taxonomy): domain Eukaryota; kingdom Metazoa; phylum Chordata; class Mammalia; order Carnivora; family Felidae; genus Prionailurus; species Prionailurus bengalensis. The sequence goes on from NC_057355.1 coordinate 62,049,666, forward strand.
CCACTATGTTTTTAAAAGGATTCTGAACTACTTGATTTAGGACTCAGTTCCTCCTAACAAATGGACTTTTTTGTTTGGGCCTTTTTTTTTTTTTAAACCTCATCTTGTCAATGAGCAATTGCTAGCTCTCTCCTCCTGACCTTGTTATTTTTCCTCTCTGCCACTCCTGTTTGCACCCTTACTGGCTCTTTCCCTATCAAATGCTTTCAGGGACAGGAAATGACAGCACCCAAACATCACACTATAGCACTGTGACCTACCTACCACTGAGCTGTGTGTTCCAATTTCCCAGCTTGGTCAATATAAACCTTACAGAAAGAGTCCTGCTTCTTATTTTTACATGTGCCCCCAAGATATCACTGAGAATAATCTCTTCACCAAAAAATAATACACAAGTATATTCTCTTTCATTAAATTTAGGTTTTCCTCCCTGCAAAGATACTATATGCGAAATATCTACTACTCCCTCCCTACTTGCACCTTACACTTAATGTACAACGTGCCCACTTTTTTCTGCATCGGAAATGTCCATAACTTCTCTTTATCCCCCCCGCCCCCACACCTTCCCCTGCCCCAGGTCAATTAGCTAGATACTTTCAGGCTCTAAAGTCAGGGCATGTCTCTTCTTATAACAAACCACCCATTAACCTTCTAACTCAGTTGTTCTTGACCAGTTTTCTGTCCTAGCAAATCTGAGGGGACCAACATACTTCCATCTGTATTCATGGCTTACTAATGACAATAAATAATAAAAGAGATGGAAGGGGAGAAAGGATGGGAGATGTATTTAAAAAAAAAACTCCAGAGTAGCCTCTGGTACAGAGTTCAGATCATAGGCTCCCCACCTGAGAAATGCCACTCTAACGATCAAATTTCAAAAAGGCTAGGTCATGAGTATATAAGTGCCATAGCAGAAATCAGAAGACATAGTAAATTAGTTTAGTATGTGAAGTAATACAAAGATGTATAAATATTTATTGTGAGAGAGGGAAAAATAAGAGGCTCCATCTCAAACTTCACATTCTAAGGATCTCTCAGAAGTCCCTTACTGACCTTAGAATATCTTTAAGGCAGCCATAAATCTGAGTTCACAGTAATACCACTGAGTTTTCCAGTAGTTGTCAGGATTTTAAAAATATGTATTTTAATCTTTTTGGACAGTCCACTTAACTGTCCAAAATAACGAAATACTCACCCTAACTTTGAGGTGATCTGTGCTAAGCTATTAGCTTGGGTGAAAGACTGATGATAATGCAAACCAAAGTGGCACCTTTCAAAATGACTATGTTATAGAGGCTGCTATTCCCAGTGGGGTGGGGGAGAAAGTGAATGGAGTAGAGCTGCCAGCAGCAGGTGGGCCGGGGACCCGGAGGCAACAGCAAGAATTAAGAACTTTGAGAGGGAAAGTCACTCAAAGTTTCATTCCCCACTGAGCAGGGGGCAGCTTGTGTCTCAGGTTTTTCTCTAATAAGTGCATAAATTGGTGGGTAGCATTCTAAGGTGAGGACATTCAGACTTGGTTAAGGAGCTGTGAATGACAAAGGGAACCATAAGCTGTAAAGGTTTTTATAGACGCTGGATAACTCTAGTAAACGTTTTGGACTCCTCTAATGCAGTGGGGTTGACACAGACTCTACCCTCCCGGTAGAAGCAGTTAAAAAGGATAAGGGGACTCCCTACAATAAGTGCATACCTGGGACTCTGATCTAAGACAGGAATATGGAGAACCAAATACCTCAAAGGATAGTTATTGCTTGTATCTTAAGACAATGCAAAGACCAAAAACATATTACAGGGTATTCCAGACTCAACACGAATTCAAACTTCACAGGATATTGTCAGGGGGGTGGGGAGTGGAGGTGGGGGGACAGACTCACAGAAGCTGACTTTTGAAACAGGAAAAATAAAACTAGATGTAGGAATACTGGGAAAGGGAATTATTTCAGGATTTTCCTGTACTGTCTAAATATTTTTTAAGAAAAATGAAAAAGCAAAAACTTATTTCAAAGAGCCCACTGCTTTTCTAACAGATTTATTTTACCAATTTGAGAGGAATTATAGTTCCACCATTAAAAATAAACAGAAAAAAACTCACACTCACTACCTCTTGCTGTGGAAAACAATTTTAGGTCTATTAAATTATTTAAGATTAAGAGAACTTAACTACAGTCGACCAGAATGCAATCATTCCTAATTTAACATATGCAGGGCACTGGTAAACACTGTTCTGTTAATTAAACTTCATTATAATAAAAACATGTTTTACTTTAGTGGAACTTTAAAACAAAGTAAGTACTCCATTAAAAATATTTCCTAGCAGAAAGCAGGAAAAAACCTCTCTGACCTCAGCCGCAGCAATTTCTTACTTGACACATCTCCAAAGGCAAGGGAATTAAAAGCAAAAGTGAACTATTGGGACCTCATGAAGATAAAAAAGCTTCTGCACTGCAAAGGAAACAATAAAAACTAAAAGGCAACCGACAGAATGGGAAAAGATATTTGCAAATGACATATCAGACACAGGGCTAGTATCCAAAATCTATAAAGAGCTCACCAAACTCCACACCCAAAAAACAAATAATCCAGTGAAGAAATGGGCAGAAAACATGAATAGACACTTCTCTAAAGAAGACAACCAGATGGGCCAACAGGCACATGAAGAGATGCTCAACGTCGCTCCTCATCTGGGAAATACAAATCAAAACCACACTGAGATATCACCTCATGCCAGTCAGAGTGGCTAAAATGAGCAAATCAGGAGACTACAGATGCTGGAGAGGATGAGGACAAACGGGAACCCTCTTGCACTGTTGGTGGGAATGCAAACCGGTGCACCCGCTCTGGAAAGCAGTGTGGAGGTTCCTCAAAAAATGAAAAAGAGAACTACCCTATGACCCAGCAATAGCACTGCTAGGAATTTACCCAAGGGATACAGGAGTACTGATGCATAGGGGCACTTGTACCTCAATGTTTATAGCAGCACTCTCAACAATAGCCAAATTATTGAAAGAGCCTAAATGTCCATCAACTGATGAATGGATAAAGAAATTGTGGTTTATATACACAATGGAATACTACTTGGCAATGAGAAAGAATGAAATCTGGCCTTTTGTAGCAACGTGGATGGAACTGGAGAGTGTTAGGCTAAGTGAAATAAGTCATACAGAGAAAGACAGATACCATATGTTTTCACTCCTATGTGGATCCTGAGAAACTTAACAGAAGACCATGGGGGAGGGGAAGGGGAAAAAAGAAAAGTTAGAGAAGGAGGAAGCCAAACCATAAGAGACTCTTTTTTTTTTTTTTAATTTTTTTTAACGTTTATTTACTTTTGAGACAGAGAGAGACAGAGCATGAATGGGGGGAGGGTCAGAGAGAGAGGGAAACACAGAATCAGAAGCAGGCTCCAGGCTCCGAGATGTCAGCACAGAGCCCGACACGGGGCTTGAACTAGTGAACCATGAGATCATGACCTGAGCTGAAGTCGGACACTTAACCGACTGAGCCACCCAGGCGCCCCCATAAGAGACTCTTAAAAACTGAGAATAAACTGAGGGCTGATGGTGGGTGGGAGGGAGGGTAAAGTGGGTGATGGGCATTGAGGAGGACATCTGTTGGGATGAGCACTGGGTGTTGCATGGAAACCAATCTGACAATAAATTTCATATTAAAAAAAAATATTTCCTGGGGTGCCTGGTGGTTCAGTCCGTTAAGCGTCTGACTCTTGATTTCAGCTTAGGTTATGATCTCCTGGTTCAGCAGATTAAGCCCTGAGTCTGCCTCTGCGCTGAAAGTACGCAGCCTGTTTGGGATTCTCTCCCTCCCTCTCTCTCTGCCCCTCCCTTGTGCTCTCTCTAGTTCTCGCTCTCTCCCAAAATAAATAAGTAAACTTAAAAAATATATACATTTTCCTAGACTGCAGGGTTTGAGATTCAACAGAAAGGGGATATCTGGCCTCTCTCCAGGAAATTACTAAAAGGAACAAAGTACTTACTTACTTTATTTATTTATTATGATAGAGACAGAGCGTGCACATGCAAGTAGGGGAGAGGGGCAGAGGGACAGAGAATCTTAAGCAGGCTCCACACTCATCATGGAACCAGATGCAGGGCTCAATCCCACGACTCTGGGATCATGACCTGAGCCACACTCAAGAGATGGGACACTCAACCAAATGACATACCCAAGGACGCCTGAAAAAAAATATTTTAAATCAAAAGAGGAACATGTAGGAGGGCTTCAAAGAACTTTCCCCTTGTCTCTCTCTTCCATTAAAGTTCTAGATCTTTTAGGGCTTTTTTTGGTGGTAGACAGTTTGGGAAAGTCACCTTGGTTTAAACAATGAACAGCTGGATTTTCTTCCTTAAAAGTTACAACCACCACTCTGAGGGCATCAATTCAATCCATCCAAAGAAAACTTATCTTGCTAAAGTATTTCCCACTAACATATGGCATTCTTTTTTTTTCTTTTTTTTTAACTTTTTTTAAGTAGGCTCCACACCCAACGTGAGGCTCAAACTCACAACCCTAGGATTAAGAGTTGCATGCTCTGCCAACTGAGCAAGCCAGGTGCTCCTAACATATGGCATTCTTGACAGAATTTCTCTTCCAGGGGGGCTCAGTCAGTTAAACGTCCAACTCTCGATTTTGGTTCAGGTCATGATCCCACGGTTAGTGAGACTGAGCCTTACACTGGGTTCTGAGAGCACAGAGGCTGCTTGGGATTCTCCATCTCTCTCTGCCCCTCCCCTGCTTGCAAGCAGGCGCATGTGTGCATTCTCTCTCTCTCAAAATAAATGAACATCTAAAAAAAAAATAATTTCTTTTCTAACACGAACATGGAAAGAAAAAGTTGAAATAAATATAAATAATAAAATAATAAATAAAAGTAAAATAAAATAAAATAAAACAAAGAGATGAAGACTAACAGGCTGTGCCTCTTCTTTTGCAACAGGGCTAGAAATAAGCAAGTAAACAATGGCCACATGTGCTCTGTAGAGGGGCCCACTAGGTAAATGACAGTACAAATCAGGACCCTCAAATACCACTCAGTCCCTGGGGCCAAGCCCCTGCACACCCACCTCATCATCGCTGTTGGACGTCTCAGAGTCTGAGGAGGCTGCAGGCTGACTCACAGGTGGCTCTTTCTCCTCGGAATCACTGCGCTTCCGCTTTGCCAGGGACAAAAGCTCCTAACAGGGCAGAAGTAGACACATGAATTTTGCTCAACAGAGAAAAACATTCAAGGACAAGAAATGCCCACCTTCCCTAGATCTCTTCTACCTCTTTGTGCTTTCCATCGAAAAATGTCACCGTGGGAACTTTTACCACACAAACAGACTAAGTGCCAGTATTCCTAAGCATTAAAGAAATGTTTTCAAAAATCTGCCCCTTTCTTCTTAATGGGAAATGTATGTCTGAAATGGAAAAGTGACTAGAAAACTGAACTAGAGGGTACCCCCAAATTGCAACCTGCTACATAAGCACCAATTCTGAGGAACTGATAGAAGAACCATGTGTTCAAAGGTAATCTGCTCATTGATCTTACTGGTATAGCTAACTAATGCTCAAAGCATCCTCTTACTGTAATTCATGGGAAAATTAGCATTTGTGGGCTGTTCTGAATAAGCTAACAAACTCCAAGGTTCTAAGATCATTTCTTATTTTGAATGCTTGAATCAGAAAAAACGAGGTATATTTTTGGTGTTTAATCCCAAGTGTGATAACAAGCAGTAAGTGTGCTGGCTTCTACATGAGAATCCTAATTTGATAACCCAAATGTTTCCATTCACCACCTCTGCCTTGTCCCGGTCATTGTGACAGATTAGAAGGGGAAGGATGTGCCAATAAGTGTCATGGCTACAACCAGAATTTGCTCTCTTACATGGTTCCTTTCTCCAGTTACTTCTTGCCAACTCAGACCAGTCACCCAAAAATGCCACAAAAGGAAACTTCTGTTTCTTGATCTCTGTAATATCAGTACCAGTCCAATGTTATACTGTACTTACTTGGCGTCAGGTGCTTTTCTAAGTATCTAACATTTAATACTCACGACAACCTTGAGGTAAGTTCTTTTATCATTCCCATTTGAAGATAAAGAAACCAAGCAACAGGAAGGGTTAAGTAACTTACCCAGGTAACACAGCTAGTACATGAGAGAGCCAGGATTCAAACTAGTGGAAGATAGAATCCTAGCTCCTAATTCAGTCAAGGTCTACCAGTCTAAAACATTTTTTCCCTTCTGCCAAAAAAAGAGAAAAATACAACTAATAAATACTAGCAGTATTATTTCCTGATGATGATGGTGCTATACAATTATACATCAAGTGCAAAGATGGATTTTAAAATAATAGACTGCTACAAAGTATCTATTTTCTTCTTCCAGTCTCTTTCTATTTTAGGAGTATACTCTCCTTGGCCAGAATGAGAAAATGACCTTCTCAGATTAACAGCTGACCCGCTCTCTTCTTCATATGCAGTCATGAAATGTTACTCTTCTCATTTCATTAACGAGAGCTAGCATACCAACTTTATGAAAAGACTGAAGATCGTAAGAACATTCTACTTATTCACTCCAAAATAGTAACTTCTATTTACCAAATGCAAATTACAGCAATATGTGTATGTGTTTATGGTCTTTTAAAAAACTTGAGGGGGTGCCTGGCTGGCTCAGTCAGTGGAGCAAGTGACTCTTGATCTCGGGGTTGTGAGTTCGAGCTCCACCCTGGGTGTAGAGATTACTTAAAAATAAAATCTTTAAAAAAATTAAAAACTTGAGATATAATTTACATAAAGTACACTTTATCCTTTCTTAGGTATACTATGAATTTTGACAAATACTTACAGTTTAACCACTCCCACAATCAAGATATAGGGCAGTTCCATCATCCTCACATATACGGCTGTAATTTGCATTTGGTCAATTGGAGTTACAGTTTTGGTGTTAAAAAAAAAAAGACTGTTCTTTCAGGAAATTAATGCTCTTTTCAGGAAATTACTGCTCTTCATATCCTTTCCTCCATCCCACAACAACCACAGACCTGTTTTTTGACCCTACAGACAGATCTACCCATTGTAGAATATCATATAAATAGAATCATATAGTATATAGCCTTTTGAGTCTGGCTTCTTTACTTAGCAAAATACATTTCATATTCACCCATGTGGCGGTATATATCAATAGTTTATTTCTTTTTATTGTTAAGGAGTATTCCATCATGTGGGTGTACCACAGTTTATTTACCAGCTGAAAAACATTTGGGTTGTTTCCATTTTGGCGTAATTCATGTTCATATACAGGTTTTTGTGTAAATGTAAGTTTTTATTTTACTTGGGTATATACCTAGAAGAGGGATTTCTGATTTACATGGTAATTGGCAGATGGCCTCTGCTATTATCTCCCTTGCCACATTACCTTAATGCAAATTTATAAAATTCAGAAAGATTTCTGATAAGTTATCTCTTTCCTGAGGTTCACAAATGCACTAGAAATCTGTTTTAACACCAACTCACTATAACAGGGATTTGGATACCTAGCAATCAAATCCTACCTTGAAACATTAACTATTACAAGTGGCAGGCATCCATTAAAAGTTACTGTAACTAAAGTGTTAAAATGTTAATACTGCCTTCCTGTTAAAGAAGTTCCACTCTAGAGGCGCCTGGGTGGCTCAGTAGGTTGGGCGGCCGACTCTTGGTTTTGACTTGGGTCATGATCTCATGGTTCGTGAGTTCAAGCCTGGCATCAGGCTCTGTGCTGTCAGTGTGGAGCCTGCTTGGGATTTCTCTCTCTCCCTCACTCTCTGCCACTCCCATGGTAGAGTTTATGCTCTTTCATCAACAAACAATTGCATCTGATAGACACAGTCCCTCTTCTCCTAAGACATTCAATACCATATTAACAATAGTATGGGGACAGCAAAGACCTTCCTAACAGTGTGAAAGACACCCTTTCCACAAGTTAAGAATTGCACAAGAAGTTAATGGGGGAGCACATGGCAAGGCTACTCTACAATTAAGTCCCTTAGTCTACTGAGGGCTTGTCAAGTACAGCTCAACAGACCAAGTGCAACGGAAAGTCTTTCCAACATGCGTACGTGAAGAGACCATCATCAGATTTACTACTTGTAGGGGATGACGGATCCAACACATGGACTTGAAAAAGCCAATCTAAAACTGATTCATGCACATGCATGGGTCCAGCTGCAGCTCTCTCCTGCCAGCCCGATTCAACTGTACCACGCTGGTTGAGATGTTTCTGTGTGTCCAGTGGTTCTTTCTCACCACTGCCCCTGTGTTTCATCTCATCCAGTGAAAACCTTCCGACTTATCGCAGTATTTGTCTAAGGGGATGGCAGTCAGGGGTGCTAGCGTGTAATATCAAGTTTAAGATGAACTAAAGATCTGCTTAAATTAAGGCCAATGCCCAACATAGTATAGGTATGGCTGTGCAGGATACCACATCTGGCCTCTAGAGCAGTTTCCTCAACTTGCTTAAAAGCGATATTTAACATTAAATCAGATTGCCAAAACCAAGACACTAAAATAAAGTAAGTCTAACTGCACTAACGTAATGTTTATTAAAATAGCACCATTCCGGTTAAGATTAGAATTCTAATCCATCAATACATGAAGACTCGTAAACCTTAAGATTTCATTCCCCAACCCCATCACTCACACTGCACTTTTTGTGATGTTATGCTGGGATCGATCAGTAATAAAGCAACTTAGCTCTCTCTTACTTACTTAAAGGAAATTAAATCTCCTCTCTTTAATCAAATCTCCCATGATCACATGAAAGTGGGATACATAGTCTGCACCCCACAAGTGAGAATAAAAACCTATAGGGATAAGCCTCAGAGGTTTTTATGGCTAATTAGCATGCTGAACTCTTTCTCACTTATTCATTCCACAAATATAACTACTGTAAATAATTACTACCGGCTAGTATGACCAAACATCTTGGTTTGCTCAGGACTGTTGTGGTTTTAGCACTGCAAATCCTGAAAACTCTAGGAAATTCCTCAGTTCCAGGCAAACAGGGACAAATGATCACCCTATTACGAGTACCTATTATGCACCACCAAGCCCTGTAGACAGTCATCAAAAACGATGGGGCACCTGGATGGCTCAGTTGGTTAAGCGTCCAACTCTGGCTCAAGTCATGACCTCATGGTTCCTGAGTTCAAGTCCTACATCGGGCTCTCTGTTGTCAGCACAGAGCCTATTTCAGATCTTCTGTCCCCCTCTCTGCACCTCCCCTGCTCTCTCTCTCGCTCTCTCTCAAAAATAAGTAAACATGAAAAAAAATTTTTTTAAGATATATAGTCCTTGACCTCGTGGAATTTAAAATTGAGTGAGGGAGACAGACAATAAACAAGAAACAATTCACTATATCTTATGATAAGTGCTAAGAAGAAAGTGAATCAAGTGAATGGGGAATGTATCAAGATATGGTGATCTGTGGAGGCTTCTCTGAGGCAATGGCATTTAGGCTGAGACTAGAAACTCTGAGAGAGGAAAGAGAGGGGCCGTTTTCTGGACAGAGATCTCCAGATGGAATAGCTAAGGCCCTGAAGCTGGCAACAGCTTGGTGTATTTGAAGAACTGAAAGAGAACCAGTGTGACTGGAGCTTAGCAGGCAACGGGGAGAATGGAGTAGGGCTGGTGAGAGGTAAAAAGAAACCAGATCATTTCAAGGTTTATAAAGCAGTATCAGGAGCATGCATCTTATCTGAAGGCAATGGGGAGCCATCAAATTGTTTCAGGGGGAGTAACCATCTTCAGACAGTTTTTAAAAGAGCACTCTAAATGACAGAGGAACAGACCAGAGGGGCCAGGGTGGAAGTGCAGGAAGGAGTCAGAAGGAATCCAGAGCAGTGTCATCAGAGTGGATGGTGACCTGGATAAGGACAGGGAGAAGAGGGAGGACTAGAAAGATACTGAGGGAAGAGTGGTAATTCACACAGGTTTAAATTTGCGATGTTAATTCTTATTCTTTCTTTCCTATCAAAACTGTAGGTAGAATAAGATTCCAATGGTGGACACTGGTTTACTTTTCAGGAGTAAGAAATGGAGCCATTGTGTGTATGTATGTTTTTGAGACAGGGAGGTATTTCTGGTTTGTTGGAAGTGTTTCAACAAGCATCTACCATTTTTTTTAAGCATCTACTATTTTTATTGAAAGAAAACAAATCAAAACAATGAACATATACACCAAAACCCTTCTGAAGTAATTCCAAAGTGGGAGTATAACAATCCTTTATGTTTCTCATGATTGGCACTAAATGTGGCAACGTATCCTTCATATTTCCAGCCAAGTAATTATAACTGTAGATAAAATACTGAGTTCCATATATGTCCACAATGTTATAAACTGACAAAATCACTTTTCAGCCTGTTCAAAATGTACATTAAAAAAATTCTATTGTTACTTGTTCGTATCTAGTTCCCTCTTCTAATATACTTTCTAAGTAATGCACATTTCTTCTACCCCTTAAAGGGATATTAGTATTAAATCAGAGGGGTTGGAGCAAGAACTCCCAAACTGACACTATCTCCTGTCTCTAACTCTTCTGTAACCAAAAAAGTCAAAAAACTTTCCACCGTGGATATGCCAAGAAGCATTTGCATATTTAACAAAGGTTTATTAAGTGCCTACTCTGTGTCAGGCAGGCATTAACATTATTATTTTTAAAAATCTTCTCTTTAGTGGCACCTGGGTGGCACAGTTGGTTGAGCGTCTGACTCTTGATTTCAGCTCAGGTCATGATATCTCAGTTCGTGGGTTCGAGCTCCACATCAGGCTCTGTGCTGACAGTGCAGAGTCTGCTTGGGATTCTCTCTCTCCCCCTCCCTGCCAGCCCGTGTACATGCTCTCTCTCTCTCAAAACAAATAAACTAAAAAAACAAAAACAAAAACAAAACAAAACCCCAAAAACCTGGAGAGACAGGAATATAGAGAAGATTTTTTACAATGTTTATTTATTTATTATGAGAGTGGGGGAGGGGCAGAAAGAGAGGGAGAGACAATCCCAAGCAGGCCCCACGCTGTCAGCACAGAGCCCAACGCAGAGCTGGAACCCATGAACCTCAAGATCATGACCTGAGCTGAAGTTGGACGCTTAACTGACTGAGCCACCCAGGTGCCCCTCCAGCTTTTTTTTTAACGTAGGCTCCATGCCCAACATGGGGTGCAAACTCATCACCCCAAGATCAAGAGTCGCGTGCTCTACCGACTGAGCCAGTCAGGCCCCAAGCACACATTATTTTCAACTACCCACTTGACATTTCCACTTAAATATCTCACAGACAACTTTAATCTCTACATCCAAGAATGAATCCATTTCTTCACCTTTTTTTTTTTTTAACGTTTATTTATTTTGAGAGAAATAGAGAGAGAAAGAGTGTGCCCATGCAAGTTGGGGGAGGGACAGAGAAGGGGAGAGGATCCAAAGTGGGCTCTGCACTGACGGCAGAGCGGCCCATGCGGGGCTCGAACTCACAAACTGTGAGATCATGACCTGAGCCAAAGTTGGACGCTTAACCAACTGAGCCACCCAGGCACCCCCCCCATGCTCTTTACCTTTAAACCTGCTCTTTCCCAAGGTTCCCCAACTCAGGCCAGAACCTCCTCTTCCTCACCTTCAACATTCAATCATCAAGTCCTCTCATTTTATCCTTAATATTACGTCCAATCAAATCTCCTTTCTGCTGTCTCTGTAAGTACCATACCAGTACAAACAAGTCAAGCATTCATTTAACAAACATTGACAGGGTATCTGCTGCATACCTGGCACTGTCCTAGGTGCAGGAATACTACAGTGAACAAATCACCTTGCCTACCTGGAACTTCCATACTAATGGAACTTCTGCTCTACACCATCTCTCACCTGAACTCCTCTCTCTACCACCTAACTGGTGTCCCTTCTCTAGGTTACTCTCCACATAACAGTCTGGGGAAACTTTTTAAAAGATGAATCTGAACACCTCTTCTAGCTTAAAATCCTTCAGTGATTTCTCATTACCCTCAGAAGCAAGTCCAAAGTCCTTAAAGTTGCCAACATGGCCCTACCAACAACTTTAAAACTTTTTAACCTCAGCCCACTGTAAGATCAATGATACCTCATGAGCCAGTATACAAGAAGCATAGGTTTCAGAAAACAATACTCCTTTTTACTAAGTCTGACACATGATGTTTTCTTTTTTAAAAAATTTTAGTTTTTAAAAGTTAGTATCTATACCCAACATAGGACTCAAACTCACAACCCCAAGATCAAGAGTCATGTGCTCTACTGACTGAGACAGCTAGGTAACCCTGATGTTTTCTATTTGATTCAATTTCATTTTCATTTTTAATGCTGGTTGTGATTCATTAAACTGACTTTTCCATCTTCAAAGGGTCCAAATAGAGACTACTGCAGCTTCATTTGTACCTTCTCTCCCCAACTTGTTATATTCCAGTCACTGTGTGTTTCTTTCAGTTTCATTAGGGTGCTAGGTCCTTCCTGCCCCAGTGCTTCTGTGCATGCTGGTCCCTCAACCGTGAACACTCAACATGTCTCTGTGCTCTTTGGTCTCCTAATCTTTTCCTTAACACATATTCCAGGTCTCAATTTAACTGTTACTCCCTCCAGGGTCACACTCTCACAACATCCTTGCTCTTCCCTCATAGCCTCTAGCAAAACTGAGGAAGTGACTCTCTGAGTGAGCAGTGTTTGCCCTGCCACAGACTCAGCCCTGCCCTCCCCTCTCCTCTCCACTCCTCTCCTCTCCACCCCCCCATTCCCCCACCCCTCCCACCCCCCACCTTTCTCTAAACTCCCTGAAGGTGGAAACTGTTTCCGTTTTGTTCACCCAGTAATTGCTCTGGTCCTAGCACCGTCTAGCACATTTATTGAAAGATAAACAATCTCTGCCCTTGAGGAACTTACAGTCTAGGAAGGGAGCAATAAGTAGTATGCCAACAGATTTGGGGGTGAAAGATCTGTTTTGAATTTTTCTTAAAAGCCTCTCTGTTAAAGCTCCCATGGGACTCTATCTTCTCTGCACAGAAAAGGTGAGTGAAATTAGCAAAGGAGTTACATCAAGCTGAATGCAACACTATGACACAAATTAAAAAACTTCAGTAGTCAACAGTGACACTTCTCACAAGTTCTTCATCCTAGACTTCTACCAAATTCTGCTCTAATATAAAGAAGACTATATGAAAGGCACAACTTTTAAAGTTCCCAACTTTTATGGGGAAGGTTTACGGAAGGATACTTTATAACAATGGTATTTTTTATATATGTCTAAAGATAACTCCTTAGAAAATACTTAGGGGCCTATTCTTTCAAAGACAAACTTAATTATTGCTACTTCAAGTATCATGAGCAGAGAAAAAGAGGACATGACAACATAATCACCATTTGAAACAAGAAAGGAAATTATGAAATAAAGCGTTCTAGTATGCATGTAGCTCAATTTTTTTTTCTTGAGAAAGGCAGAGTAAAGTTTTTATAAATACTGAGTTGTATTGATCTGAATAAAGAACTCTTATTACTTTATTACCTTTGGATACTTTCCATTTTCTAAGACCCACTGCATAAATATTATTCCATTAAGAGCGACACACATTATTTCCATGGAAGTACATGATGGGGTAAACAAACAAACTAGGTTTGTCTCAAACTCTTTTCCAAGAGGTGCCAAAACCAAGTATCTTCAGGATTTGCAATTCTAAAATGTTGAAGAAAGGGTGTGCCCAACATAAAAAATAAGGTCACTAACAGGTCATATGTTAAAAGAAATCCTTCAAATTCTCAAAGGTCTGAGTTTTTAAAATCTTTTAAAGTTAAAACAATTTTAAACTACTTCGATTCAGTTACTACACACCTTCCTTCCCATCATGAAGAAAGGAAAAAGAAACAGGCCTCAACAAAAAGTATCCCAACAATTCAAATAGCTTCAGAGATTTAGAAAAGCCAACAGCTTTGCCATCTCAAACATCTCTGTTGAGTTTCTTCGGTTCTGCACACACTATGGCCAGGACAGGAAGCTATTTCTCTCCCAAACAAACTACTTAGAGTGTCTTATTAAAAAGATTAACTTGCACACAGACAGTGGTCTCAATCGTTCACAAAAATAAGTACCTGGGCTGTTCCTAGTAAAAATGCAGAGTCAAGGGCTCTATCCAAAGAGGGTCTGATGGGAGCCCCTGCAAAGTACATTTTAAATAAGTAACTCAGGCAGCTTCTGACACAGGTGGTCCTCCTCCCACCACCAGGAAGAACCTGTATAGAAGGCTCACCTGCCTCACTTTCAGCAAGGACTAAGACGGATGTAATATTTCTAACATAATGGCTTAGGTTCCCACCGGGAAAACCCAGGGACAAAGGACCTCCTTTCTAACTGTGCTTCACTCACACTAGACCTCAGATTTGTAACAGTATGGTCTTTTCCACAAGAACCTTACACTAGACAGCAAACATGATTTTACACCCCCAATGAAGACCCAGAACCAGATGGAGCAGCCCAAGGTTATCTTGGTTATAAAGGCCCAGGATGCATTAATTTTGTTCTGAGGATTCCAAAGACCCCCAAACCAGCCTGACTTGGGACTTCTGCTAAAGGTCTCTGGAGATAACTTATAGAAGGCAGAGATCTTTGTTTTTGATTCCTCTGACAGTCTGACACAGCACTGAATAGACAGACACAAGGCACTGGTGCCTCTGTTAGGATGTGCAGGGAAAGGGAATTTTGATCTGGTTCCCATCTGATAAAAGAATGCCAACGAGAGTGGTTGCAGAGGAAAAAGTTGAAATTGCTGTTAAATTGTATTAGGTATTACTTAGAAATTTTATGCTAATTTCTTTTTATAAATAGATAAAGCTGGATTTAAAGTTGCAATCCCTTCCAGTGTCCACTACAGTAGGCTCTTTGTGGATCAGGTAGAACCTCTCTATCAGAAAAGGAAACTCTCAATTCATTTCATTTGTTAGAATTCTGTGGAAAATCACTACGGACAGAGTAATTTGCAGCTTAGTTCATTCATCATCAGTCTCAGAGTGCTTTACTAAGGAAGCGCCCAAATAATCTTTTTAAGTGATGTAACAATATCCTCCAAACTATTCAATGGACTTTACAAACATGGATTCTAGCAACATGGAAAATGACCATGAAACATCATTCTCATTTTGCACTATAAAAAATTAAAAGACTAACAGATTAAGTTGGTATAGTGAGGAGTATGGGCTTTGCAGTCGTGCAGATACGGAGTTCAAATTTCAACTACACCACTGGCAAGTTGTGTGAATCTAGGTAAGTTACTTCTTCAATCTCCATTTTCCTCATATGTAAAATTGAAAACATGGTACCAACTTCACCATCATTTGAATACGTGACAATGTAAATAAACGACTCAATTGAGGTTGACTAGTTCACCCCAAACACTATGTAAATGGTAGCTGACGTTATTATTAGAAATACCTACATTTCTAGATCAGAAAAAAAAAAGTTCTAATCCTAAGTGCCAGTCTAAAATTATCAACCAAACTTTTCCAAACCAAGAATATATTTTTTTCCAAGAATTTTTTTTTATATTTTTATAAATTTCAGGAGCCTTTCAGTTCCTACCCCCAAACAGGTTTTCCTCCTTTGATAAAGCCCCACTACTTTCCCACCTCCTTACCACCATTTTCAAAACAGTCCTCTTTTCAATACATTTTCAGTCCCCCCCCCAAAAGTCCACCCCTTTCATGCCTTAATACTTCAGTCCTGAGACCTGTGGCCTAATACAAACCCCCCAACAAGGCATTTATACAAAAGCCTTAGTTTGCAAGTGCTTGTACCAATATTAATTCTTACAAATACTTGATCCTTGTAATAGCCCAATTAGATACTCAAGGTTAATGTTGTATCTAGATTTTACAGTTACAGCCAAAAGATACATAGCTAAAAAATAGCATGGCCAGCCTGGACCTCAAAATTTCAGATTCTAAATTCACTACTCTCTCTACTCAACTTATAAAGCTACTACTTCTTGAATATTCTTTCTTCATACCATTTGTTCACAAAACATGGCAAGAATCCTCTTTGAATCTTCTAGTATCACTAGAGCACTGCTATAAAGGACAGCTCCTCCCTACAGTATTTTCTAGGATATAAAAACAATTCAACCTTAAGACAGTGAGACCAAAAGTTACTTTCAATGGCTCCTGCACAATCTTCAAATAAGAAAGAATTCTGGGATGTTGCATGAAAAGAGCCCAGAGGCCTCAGCCATAGTCCTTCCATATCCTTCTATATATTTCTCCACTTATGCCCACTTTCCTCCTCCCAAGAGTTTTCTTCGGTCTGACATCTCAACAAGGACCCTTCTCAACCACAAACGACCCTAGTTGCCAAATAGATTTGTGCCTACAGCTAAGTCTTTCTCGTCAAGCACGGCAGAGGTTCCCCGGAAGGTTTAAGAGTGTCTCTACTCTTGGTCTACACCCCTTGTCTGAAAAACTTCATCTTCCAGAGCCCACACCTTCTCGCCCCCCACCCCCACCACCCCACACTCACCCTTGCACCTCCTCCCAAATCTCCCAGGCTCCTGGGTTGGCGGGCAATACTTCCTATCTCTCCGGGCTCGGATCGCCCGGCCTGCAGCCCGCCGCCCGCCGCTCCGATCTGGCCCCAGCAGATCACGGACCGGTCTGGTTCCCCAAGCCAGAGGCCCACCAGCCTGGTCCCTGCCCCGCCTCCCGGCCCAAGGCGCCAAGTCCTCGGGGCTCCTTCTCCAGGCCCCGGCCGGACTCCGAGGGCCCCGGGCGCTGCGGGGAACACAAGAAGGAGGTGGCAGCGGAGGTCAGGGCACGGGGCGGGCCGGGAGCTCGGGCCGGGAGGCCCCGGGCCCGGCCAGCTCCCGGCTCCCGTGGCCCGGACTCAGCCCTCCCGCTCCGCCGGCCCGCGCCTCCGCGGCCTGCCCTCACCTGATCGAGGTTCTCATCGCTGCCGCTGTCCTCCGTGTCCGAGTCGATCACGACGCGGCCTTTCCGCTTCTTTACCATGGTGGTCCCCCGGCTCCCACGCCGGACGCCGCCCGGACTCCCCTCTTGCCCGCCTGCCAGTGGGACCGCCACTGCCGCCGCCGCCGCCGCCGCTCGACCCACACAAAGGCGACCGCGCATGCGCGCTCCGCTCCGCCCCTGGCCCCGCCCCCCGCTCGTCGCACGCCGTTCGCCGGCGCCCGGCACCCCGCCCTACCCCACCCCCGACGCAGCGTGGGAGGCGGAGCCCCGTACAGGGCTGGGTTCCGGGCAGTGGACAGTGGTCCCATACCCTGCGCGGGCGCCGGGAAACCTTGGGTGTGTCTCTTCTACCGGCCCGAAGATTGGTGTGCTACGTACCTATCGTGGACGGGGCCTGCGAGCATCTGGGTCCTCTCTGACAAGTCTTTCAACTGGCCCACACTGATTGAATGTCAGGGCGATGTCAGGGACCTCCCGCCTGGAAGACACAAGTTGGCTGGACCATCTTGAAGGCATCCGTCGGGGATTAAGCCTGCCTACCTGGGTTGTGCAAGTGACACCTGTGCTGGAACCTGGAGGATGCATCCGAATTACCCAAAAGAAGACTAGAAGGAAAGATGTTCCAAGCAGAGAACCGCGTGGACAAAGGCCCGTAGATAATTGAAAAAAAATTGGGTTCAGGGACAAAGTTCATTATGGAACACAGAATATGATGTATGTGGAGGAACGCAGCGGCCACATTATTCACTGCCTAATAAGCTATAATCAGAATCCTGAACTTCAGTATTGAAAATTTTTAAACTGAAGGATGACGTTATTAGATTTGTGTTTTAAAAAGATTACTCTGAACGCAGTTTGATGAATGAATTAGAAGAGAGGGAGCCTAAGGGCTAGGAGACCACTTAGGCTGTTGGAGTCATTATGGCAAGAGATGATGGTGCCCCAAAGTAAGCAAGAGGCAGTGGAAATGGAGAGAAGTGGATGGATTCTGGATAATTTGGAAGACAGAATTCCCAGGAATTGAATATTAGTTGGAAGAGGGGTAAGACGAAGTCCAAAACACAAATAATGCTTAGAATTTGGCTTAGGAATCTAATCTTCGTGATGGTGAGTGGGTGCTTCATCAAGATAAGGAACATAAGTGTAAAGGAGGTTTGGGAGACTGGTGTATGCAGGAAATAAGTTCAGTTTTTTACCTGTTGAGGTTAGCTGATTAAAAGGACAACTTCAGGGGCGCCTGGGTGGCGCAGTCGGTTAAGCGTCCGACTTCAGCCAGGTCACGATCTCGCGGTCCGTGAGTTCGAGCCCCGTGTCAGGCTCTGTGCTGACAGCTCAGAGCCTGGAGCCTGCTTTGGATTCTGTGTCTCCCTCTCTCTCTGCCCCTCCCCCGTTCATGTTCTGTCTCTCTCTGTCCCAAAAATAAATAAAAAACGTTGAAAAAAAATTTTTAAAAGGACAACTTCAGAGACACCTGGCTAGATCAGTAGCTAGAGCATGCGACTCTTGATCTTGGGGTTATAAGTTTGAGCCCCATGTTGGGCAGAGAGATCACTTAACAGAAAAGGGCAATTTCAGAAGTGATTTCTTCGTGGGATTTTGAATATAGGGTAGAGAGCATAAGCAATAAGAATTTGAAAATGTTCTCAAAACTTTTTGGGAGACCATTAATTCTTTATTCTGGTAGTGAATTTAGGAGGTAGACCCCAGTCTTCTCTAGGCATTACTGGGCACAGGCAAGTTGATGAATCCTTGCTCTCTGGCTCCCTTTTTCTTTTCCCTTATACTGTATAAATTTTATTTTCTCCCATAAGTTACAATACATGTCACAAACATGCATGCTGTAAAGTGATAGTAAAAGAAAATATACCAGACTTAGAGGAATCCCTGGAAGTAAACACATACCTAAATGTCCAATTTGCTTCCAGTTAGCTTGAAAATGTGTTCAGGATTAAGGTAGAGAAAACAACCTAAGGCCCAATTACCTCTTTACTCCAAAAGATTTTTATTAAGATATAACCCCTAGACCACTCTCCTCCAACATATCCTTGGAACTGAGCCCATGGCCAGAATGACTCGAAATGACCAGGCTAGTTTCTAGCCACCCTGAATTTCGGCGGCTTTCTGTGAGGACCCTCTTTAAATGTGTTAATACAAGAAGACCAGGAGCGCCTGGGTGGCTCAGTTGGTTAAGTATCCAGACCTCTGCTCAAGTCATGATCTCACGGTTCATGACTTTGAGCCCCACACATAGGGCTCCATACTGACAGTGGGGACCCTGCTTGGGATTCTTTCTCTGCCCCCCTCTCTTTCTCTCAAAAAAATAAACTTAAAAAAAAAGTCAATGTCCCTTGACTGCAATTAACAAACATATGTTCTAGGGTACCTGGCTGGCTTAGTTGGGATAACCTGTGGCTCCAATCTTGAGTTCATGAGTTCAGGCCCCATGTTGAGTGTAGAGATTACTTAAAAACTCAAGAAAAAAGGGTATGTTCTTTCTTTGAGTGAAATCTGTTGATTTCAATCTTTCTGTGAGGGATCTTCTTTTTTTTCTTTTAATTTTTTTAATGCTTATTTATTTTAGAGAGGGAGGGGGGGGCAGAGAAAGAGGGAGGCAGAGAATCCGAAGCAGGCTCGGTGCTGACAGCAGAGGCTCAGCAGGACTCAAACTCAGGAACTGTGAGATCACAACCTGAGCTAAAGTTGGATGCTTAACCAACTAAACCACCCAGGTAGCCCTTCTAATAATTCATGGGCTGGAGTTGGTCCATATTGAGCCCAGACGGTGTCTAAATTGAATGAATAAATATGCTGTGCTCTAAACTTCCTCTTCATTTGGTTCCTGGAGAACCCAACCTGTGAAAGTTTTCCCTCAGTAAATGAGAATAATGATAATACCTGCCTCTTTGGGTTGTAATAAGGTTTAGATTAGTTAACATATGTAAAAAAGTGCTGAGAATACTTCCTTGCATCAAGTAGGCCCTGGCATAGAGTAAGCCCTCAATAAATGTCAGCTAGAATATTTTTTCCTGATTGTAAAAATTATTCCTACTGGGGCACCTGGCTGGCTCAGTCCATAGAGCATGCAAATCTTGATCTCGGGGTCATGATTTCAAGCCCCACGTTGCGTGTAGAGATTACTTTTAAAAAAAGTATTCCTACTGGGGTGCCTCGGTGGCTCAGTTAAGCATCCTGAACTCCCCTCAGGTTATAATCGTACAGTTGGTGAGGTCAAACTCCACATCAGGCTCTCTGCTGTCAGCACAGCAGAATATTGTGCTCCCCGTGCTTGCTGCCCCTTCCCACTCATTCCTTCTCTCTCTGCCTCCCTCAGATAAATAGATTAAAAAAAAAAAAAAAAACTTAGGGGCACCTGGGTGGCTCAGTCGGTTAAGCAACCAACTTTGGCTCAGGTCATGGTCTCGTGGTTTGTGTATTCAAGCCTCACACTGGGCTCTGTGCTGACAGCTTGGAGCCTCGGGCCTGCTTCAGATTCTGTGTCTCCCTCTCTCTCTGCCCCTACTCTGCTTGTGCTCTCTCTCTCTCTCAAAAATAAGTAAACATTAAGAAAAAATTTTAATAAAATAAAAAAAATTTAACTTAAAATATTCCTATTTATTGTAAATAAATTGAAGGACAGAAAAGTATAAAGGAGGGGTGCCTGGATGGTTCAGTCAGTTAAGAGTCCGACTCGGGCTCAGGTCATGATCTCATGGTTCATGAGTTCGAGTCCTGCATCTGTGCTGACAGCTCAGAGCCTGGAGACTACTTTGAATTCTGTCTCTGTCTCTCTGCCCCTCCACTGTTTGTGCCCTCTCTCTCTGTCTCTCCCTCCCTATATATATGTATATATATATATATATATATACATATATATATATATACACATATACATATATACATATATATGTGTATATACACACATATATGTATATAAATCATATATATATATACACATATACACATATATATATATACACACATATGTATATAAATCTCAAAAATAAACATTTAAAGAAAAATTTTAAATAAAAGTTAAAGAAAAGTATAAAGGAAAAAGAACTATGTAAAATTCTACCATCCCAAGATATCCGCCCACTCTACCAAAACAACTGTTTGCATGTGCATATATTTATTCAACACATACTTACCAAGTACCTACTATATGCCTGACCTCAGGCACTGAGCTAGATACTGAACAAGATGAATAAGTGATCAAGACAAGATCCTTGCTCTCAAGAGCTTACCTTTATACACACGCACACACATTACAAAAGGCATGCACTTAAAAAAATATTTTTTTAATGTTTAGTTATTTTTGAGAGACAGAGACAGAGCATGAGCGAGGAAGGGGCAGAGAGAGAGAGAGACAGAATCCGAAGTAGGCTCCAGGCTCTGAGCTCTCAGCACAGAGCCTGACACAGGGCTCAAACTCAAAAACCATGAGATCATGACCTGAGCCAAAGTCGGATGCTTAACCAACTGAACCACCCAGGCACCGCACTAGGATGGTGCTCTTAACGACCGTTAGCAGTTCTGTGCCTCTCCCTGGTCAGGTAGACAAGCAACTACAGCCTGCTTACCTAAGGCAATCAGAACCAGCACAGTGGAAATAACTTTAGTGTAAAACAGGTGGAGGAGCGAGATCATACATGTGGTCAAGACGGGGTAGGGAGGTATAAACATAGTAGCCAAAAGTGGGTCTAGGGATGGGAGGGTTTTCTAATGCCTTTCCAGGGCTGCAGGAGAGGGGCCCTGAGCCCCTAGTCACATTCTCCTGCAAGCCCACGAGTGACATTCTAGGCTTTGATAGTGTGGAGAAAATGTCATTTCACAGCCTCCAAATCCATCTGCATCGAAGCCCCTGTTCTCTAAGCAGCCCCTTAATCCAAGAAGGCTTTCCCTCATGGGGATAGACTGTATTGCTTGGCAGACAGACATACTGCTCATGGTAAATTGTTAGTCAATATTATAAATCATTCTGTCTTTGGTTAGTAGGACTGGTTTACCAGAGCCTGATCACTTTTCAGTGATAAAATGAGCAGGCAGACTTTGAGGAGAGGTGGCCATCTGGGGAGACTCTGAGCTCAGTGTTCCCTTCAGCATAATGCCATGCTTTTCTCTCATGGCTCCTTCCTCTTTCTCCCCTCTTACTTCTCTGCCTTGGACTGGATGACTGTCTTTTTCAACCTGAAATCATCCTCCAATACCCCATTGTGTGAATTAAATCATATTTTCCTACCCACTCCGCTCATGTACTTCCGTGTTTCTGTATTACTCCAGGAGTGTGGCATGGTAAAACTCCTTTGCTGCACTGTGGATTGATTGATTGATTGATTTAGAAGAAGAAGAGAAGGAGAAGGAGAAGAAGAAGAAGAAGAGCCTAAAGGAGGAGGAGAGAGAAAAGAGGAAAAGATGAAATCAAAAGGGAAGGAAGAAGGTAAATTCCTCCTGTATTGAGGGCAGAGCTTAAGGCCAAGGTTTCTTTCAGTGTCTCCTCTAAGCTCTTTCTTTATTCATTCAACAAGTGTGTTTTTTGGATGCCAGGAAGTGCTACATCTGTTTCTAGGTTTTGTTCCCTTGAGTAAAATATAATTTGGAGAGTTGCGGGAGAATATGAGCCTGTTTCAACCACTCCCAGGCCGTTTTAAATTTATTTTTTTTATTAAAAATTTTTTTAATGTTTACTTTTGAGAGAGAGAAACAGAGAGACAGAGCATGAGCAAGGGAGGGGAGGGCAGAGAGAGACAGACAGACAGACAGACAGACAGAATCTGAAACAGGCTCCAGACTCTGCACTGTCAACACAGAGCCCAATGCAGGGCTTGAACTCAACAAACCGGGATATCATGACGTGAGCCGAAGTTGGATGCTCAATGAACTGAGCCACCCAAGAACCCCTAAATTTATTTTTTGAAATAAAAAATTAATGTATATCGATTATAAATAAGAAATATAAATACAGAAGTTTATAAAGTAAAAAAGAAGCTCTCATCCTCATTCTCCTTCTCTTCCAATCTCATTCCCCAAGAATAACTCCTAGGACCAGTTTGGTATATATTGTTCCAGGCCTTTTAGGACACATGTGTAAGCACATCCAAAAACAGGATCATGCAACATGTACTATCCTATAATGTAACCTCTCCCAGCAGTGTTAGTCTGGCCTGACAGCCAGGCCAAGGGGGCATAAAGGAGTCAGAAAACACTATGTGAGACTCCAAGTTAACGTCTACCTCCATCAGCCTGAGCACATGACTAAGTTGTACATATCCAATGAACCTGGGGCTTCCTTGCATGTAAGTGTTCCCTCTGGTGAGTGAGAACTGATTTTAAGATGTTATGAGTTCAGCCCTCTCTCTGGCCTCTCTCAGTATAGCTGCATGATTAATAACCTTTGGTTCCTACCTTAGCACACATAACAGATGTGTATATTTGATATGTACATACCCTGATGGGTCCTTTGTACTCAAAAAACCCCCACAAAACCCTCTAGAAGGCATGTCAGAATGCCAGGAAGTGAACAGTATGTTTCCATAAGGATAACCTTATATCTTTAAATTTTTTTAAATGTTTATTTATTTTTGAGAGAGAGAGAAAGAGACAGCACGAGTGGGGGAGGGGCAGAGACAGAGAGATACAGAATCTGAAACAGGCTCCAGGCCGGTCAGCTGTCAGCACAGAGCCTGACATGGGGCTCGAACTTGGGAAGAGTGAGATCATGACCTGAGCTGCAGGGGGATGCTCAACTGACTGAGCCACCTGGGTGCCCAAACCTTGTATCTTTAAAATTATTTTTATAGGGGTACCTGGATAGCTCAGTTGGTTGAGCATCTGACTCTTGATTTCAGCTCAGGTCATGATCCCAGGGTTGTGGGATCAATCCCTGCATCAGGCTCATGCCGAACATGGAGCTTGCTTAAGATATTCTCTCTCTCTCTGCAGCTGGGTGGCTCAGTCAGTTAAGCATCAAACTCTTGATTTCAGCTCAGGTCATGATTTCGTGGTTCCTGACATGGAGCCCCATGTCAGGCTCTGTGTGACAGCATGGAGTCTGCTTGGGATTCTCACTATCCCTCTTTCTCTGTCCCTCCCCTCCATGCACATGTACTCTCTCTCTCAAAATAAATAAATAAACTTAAAAAAAAAAGATTCTGTCTCTCCCTCTGCCCCTCTCCCCCATTTGTGCTCTCTCTAAAAAATTTAAAAAATAAAATTATTTTTGTAATTATTTGCCAACTTTTTTAGTATGATTATTCTTGAGACCTATATCATAAGTGTAATTCAGAAACACTAATACAAATGAATTCCATACTTTAAATTCTTTATCAAAAGCCAAACTTGTGGCTTATTTAGCAACAACCAGGATTCCCTGACTTATTACATTCTGGTGTCAAACATTCAATTGAGCACCTGCTCTGTGCCAAGCACTGAACTGGGTGCCAAGGAAACAAAGACGAACAACACATCATCCCCATTTACGATCTAATAGAATGGTTACTGAACTTTACTGAGAAGCACAGCCAAGCTTACTTTCACTCGTGGAAAGTCTGCTGTGGATCTCAGAGACACTCTGGGACAACTGTCCTCTTCTTGTTGGATTAGTGATTCGGGTTGTTTCGATGCTTGGTGCATCCATCTCAGTATACACTTTCACAGTAACTGCAGCAAGGGAAGAGAACATTGGATGGTCTTAAAACTGAAATGAAACACTGGCCTGAAATTGATAAGTGTCATGTCTGTTCACAATCCATTGGCTAGAACTACTTGTATAGTATGGCTGCCTAATTGTAAGGAGGCTGACAGGTATAATCCTCCAATATGCCTGGAGGGGTAGAAAACCTGGATGGAAAACCCTGGAAAATTCTACCTTATTAATATGTGTGTATACACTTGCTCATAACAAATTTAATTTCTTTTTTTTTAAGTTTTAAAATTTATTTATTTATTTTGAGAGAGACAGAGACAACACTAGTGGGGAGGGGCCGAGAGAGAGGGATACAGAGAATCTCAAGCAAGCTCTGTGCTACCGGCACAGAACCTGATGTTGGGCTTGAACTCATGAAAACGCGAAATCATGACCTGAGCTGAAACCCAGTGTTGAACACTTAACTGACGGAGCCACCTAGGCGCCCCGAAAAATTTCATTTCTTACTGTGGGTCACAGTAAAAAAAATCTTTGAGAAACTACTTTACTGCTTCCTTCCCTCCGCAGGGTCCTCACCACACCCTGCAATCCAAAGAAGTGCATAGAGTTGCCAAACCTGCATTCAGAGACCAGTTCTACCACCTCTCTGCTTCTGTGGACTTAGTCGGGTCACCTAACTTCTCTGAGCTTCATTCTCCTCAGAAGTAAAAAAGTATCTGCCTTCAATATTGTGGTAAGGCATAAAAGACATGATATAGTAAATATCTGGGTCTAGGCTTGACTGGAGGTGTTAATTTAGTCAATAGAAATTGTCACCGTTCTGCCAAGCAGAATTCTTACATTTCTCCAGATATAATGTCTGTTGCATAATGCCATGCCTTTGCGCATGTGTGCTTCCTTCTCTGGGTTGATTTTCCTCCTCTCTGCATGTTAAATGCTTTATCATTCAACACTCATCATGTCCTTCCCCTCAGAACTGTCCCTTAAGGTGAGCAAATAAGCAGATGTGATACAAAGTAGTGGATCATGAGCATGGACCCTGGAGATAACTGGCAGTCATGGTGTGAATCCCAGCTCCACCATTTCACCAGCTATGACAGGCCTGCGACCAGCAAGTTACTTAACATCTTTAAGACTCAGTTTACTCACCTGTGAAGCAGGTTTAATATTAGTACCTACTTCGTAGGACCACCGTGAGGATTAAGAGGGAAAACGCCCCCAAAATGTTAAGTTCAATGTCTGGCCCATAAGTGTTCATTACACTCTTCATGACCCTGTCCCTGTATCTGGTACCTGCCTCTGCTAGAATTCCTCTCAAACTGTGCTGCTATTATTCGTTTGGTGCCATGCCCTATACTAGACTATGTCTTGCTGAGACTGTCCCAGAGTTCAACAATAATAGCTAGGGTTTTTTTTTTTTTGAACACTAATAAAAAATCCTAAGAAATATGCTAAACACTTTACATATATTATGTCAATTCATTTTAATTGGAAAGTATATCAAGGTCCTCCTACCTACTAAGGTTGGCCAGGACCGGACAACACTTTTGCCTCTTTTCTCTCTGCAACATAGGTAACTGCAGGGCTTTACTCATTCATGTCCTGATGCACAGCAGCTACAATGTCCTCTGGTTCCACGTCTCCAGATGATACTTTTAAGGCCCATCTCACTTTGAGTGAGAAGGTCTCTCTTTGCAATGGCTGTTCTTGGTCTGCTTCACTGTGTTTCTTTTGTCATGTTATCATTTCAAGGCATTTGGCTGCCTTATGTCTATAAAAAGACCGTCCTCTGTTGGCTCCATTTCTTTTTAAAAAAAAATTTTTTTCCAACGTTTATTTTTTTATTTTTGGGACAGAGAGAGACAGAGCATGAACGGGGGAGGGGCAGAGAGAGAGGGAGACACAGAATCGGAAACAGGCTCCAGGCTCTGAGCCATCAGCCCAGAGCCTGACGCGGGGCTCGAACTCACGGACCACGAGATCGTGACCTGGCTGAAGTTGGACGCTTAACCGACTGCGCCACCCAGGCGCCCCTGTTGGCTCCATTTCTAATTTGGATGGGTTTTAGTTTTGTTATGAACAAAGCTACAGTTAAGTTCTGGCAAAGCCCACTACCTGGGAGCTCCTGGGAGGCTAAGAAAGAAGGCAGCGCAGACCTGGCTGGATTAACCAAAATAATAATTTCTCTCAACCCTTTGTCTTTATTCTCTCCCATAATGCCTCCACCTTCTCTTTTGCCTGCCATTCTCACATCCTTCCTTCTTGATTTGATCAATTTCCCTCCCTTCAGCCTCCCTTTCCCCACTGCTAAGGAATACCCATGGGGTTTCATACACTTAAACAGTTAATGAATAGGGAAATGCAAATCAGAACCACCATGAGATATCACTGCACTTACTTTAGGATGGCTCTTCTAAAAAAAAGAAACACAAACAGAAAATAACAAGTGTTGCTGAAGAGGTAGAGAAAATGATTCTTGTGCATTGCTGGTGGAAATGTAAGATGGTGATTTCTCAAAAAAATTTTAAGTAGGCTCCATGCCCAGTGTGTGGCTTGAACTCATGACCCTGAGATCAAGAGCCTCATGCTCTACTCACTTAGCCAGCCAGGTGCCCCGATTCCTCACATCTTAAACATTAGAATTACCATATGGGTTTAATAACCAAAAGAGTGAAAGCAGAGGCTTGAACAGATATTCGTACACGTATGTTCACAGTAACATTGTGCACAATGTGCAAAAGGTGGAAATAAGCCAAGTTGCCATCAATAATGAATAGAAAAACAAAATGTGGTAAGTACATGCAATGGAATATTATTCACCCTTAAAAAGGAAGAGAATTCTGGCACATGCTACAGTACGGTTGAACCTTGAATATATTATACCAAATGAAGTAAGCCAGACACAGAAGAGCAAATATTGTATGACAAGGCACCCTGTCATATACTTTAAAATATAGATCTTCGGGGCCCTTGGATGGCTCAGTCTGTTATGTATCCAACTCTTGATTTCGGCTCAGGTCATGATCTAATAGTTCATGAGATCGAGCCCTGTGTCTGGCTCTGCGTGGACAGCACAGAGCCTGCTTGGGATACTCTCTGCTCCTCTTTCTCTCCCTCTCCCTCTCCCTCTCTCTCAAAATAAATAAATTTTATAAAAATATAAATAAAAAATAAAAAAGCTCTTAACAAAAAGAGGTTGGAAATGTATTCTGGGATTTAGGGAAGATGAAATTGTACATAACTCATATCTGAAACTAAAAAGAGTCAGTGGTGGAGGCAGCTGTGGAAGGTTCAAGGCGGTAGGATAACCAGGTAAGTGTCAGTCTAAAAAAGTCAAAAGCAGAATTTCAAGAAGTAAGAGGTGGTGGAATGGAAACAAGTGGTGGGGGAAACTTGGAAAAGCCAATTAATTGTATTCGGTGAGGCCTTTTGGAACCTTGGAAAAGACTGGAATTAATTGCCGGGGGTTACAATTCATTCGAATACTTGCTAAGAGCTTAATTCCTGCTAGCACAGTGCTAATTGCTGAGGACAGAAGAACAGCATAGTTCTGGACCCAAGAAGCTCACAGAATGGCAGAGGAAGTGAGAAGTGAATACTTAAGACACAATGTTGAAAGTGCTTAAACAGCGGTGTGCAATGGATACAGAAGTTCTGGAGAGTGGGCGGCCCCATTGGGCAGGATTTGGGTAGGACTGGTAGGACGGTTTGCTGTCCGGGTGCGTGGTGGGTCTCCAAAGATTCCAGGGGAGGGGCGATTCCAAGGAGATCCAGTCCTCTGAGGCCATGGGCAGCTTTTAGGTGCTTGCGGGGAGAGGCGGCAAGAGGGGACTCTGGCGCCCGGGGGCGAAAGGACGTTAGCAGTATTTGGGTCCTGTTTGAAAGATGAGAGGTGGAATTTGCAGCCTGAAGCAGGGATGCAGAAAGGGAAGGAGAAAAGCGTCTCTAGCCTCTCCGCCACTTTTCTCACACAGGGCAGAAAAGATCAGGAGGGGGTAAACGGAGCCCTTTGGGAGGCTGTTCGACCAAAAGCCTGAATTCGCCGGGCTCCGGAAATCTTGTTTCTCTTCTCCGGACTGCGCCTCGGCCGGAACTCTAGTGCCCTAAGGTCTGGTTTGGCGCCGGACTGGAAAAGCAGACGTACGCACACGAAGAAAGTGGAGTACCCGGTGGGGAAAAGCGGAGATCCGGGTGGAAGTCACTCGCGCGCGCTCCGGCGGGGAGGCCAGCAAGCACCGGCAGGCTGTTAGCGCGTCCGGGACGTGGGAGGGCCACACAGCCCCAGCAGGTGAGGCCTGACAGGGCTGCCTCTCCGTGGCACGGTCTCGACCGTTCCCCCGAATCAGATCCGGAGTTAAAACACAGGGGTCGAGGGTTAGTTTTGCCACTTACTAGCTGTATGACCTCGGTTAATTTATTCTTGGAACCTCCGTTTCCTCGTCTTTGTAATGGGAACAGTTATAGCACCTCTCTCAGGGTTGTTGTGAGGAGTCAATGAAATATACTTAGAACAGTTTCTGGCACATGGTAAGCCCTGGGTATATAATCTTTACTAAGACTACTCTCTTTTAGCTCAGTGGGTTCCGTTGCCGTCAAAATTCATCAACTTCGGCACCGGATCATCCATTTGATGGGTTTTACTTTATGTTTATTGGTAAAAATACAAAGCAAAATTTTATAATTAAATTTATGTTATTAGAGAAGTAACAGCACTATTAAGAATGTGAAAAATAGGGTGAATAATGTTACTCATAATCCCATCCTATATACAGCTTTAAGCCTTTTTTCGCCACCCAAAACTTTTTTGTCTCTGCATTTTTATGCTTGCAATATTTGTATATATGCAGTTTGGATTCCTCCTTATTTGCCACTTAGTAGTGTAGCCTATGGTTGGGGTTCTCGAGAATCTTTTATGATTGTACAAATTCC
Source organism: Prionailurus bengalensis (assembly GCF_016509475.1). Taxonomy (NCBI): domain Eukaryota; kingdom Metazoa; phylum Chordata; class Mammalia; order Carnivora; family Felidae; genus Prionailurus; species Prionailurus bengalensis. The sequence continues at coordinate 62,079,234 of NC_057355.1, forward strand.
ATTTTGTAGGATTATCATTTGTTTCCCAAATTCCTTAATATATAGAGATAAAATTATTTAAGCACAATCGGTGAGGGAAATTGAAATATTACCGTTGATTCCAGGACCTCAGATCAACTGTTTTTAATTTCCTGGTTCCCTTCTTTTTTTAGTCCATGTGAAAATATACTGTTTGGATGGTTTTCATTTATTCAGCAAACATCATTGGGCATCATTTATGTTTAAGCCATGGTCCTTATGATTAAGGAGGTCACACTAGTGAGGTAGACAGATAAAAGTGATATTCTAACATTATGTAAGGGCGAAAGAGGGGTATGCACGGATTGTCAGGAGAATATGGAGGAAGAGTAATGTCATTGCCCCCTGGTGGAAGGCAGCCAGGAACATGACTATAGTTGAACATGAGCTTATTACTTCTTACAGTGAGAAAAAACACATACCATAGGAAACCTGTAACATCTAAGTAAGAGAGTGTTAAAAGGGATTTATTATTGGATTTAGGTTTGTGTTAAGTGATTTGGGGGAAAGTTGTCTGGAAGTGGAGGTAATTCTATGACTGGGAATGTGACGTCTTATCTATCTAGTGTTAGGGCTAATGCCATGATTGGTCAACATATACCAGTCATTCAGGGCACCTGGGTGGCTCTCGGTTAAGTGTCCAGGCTCTTAACTTTGGCTCAGGTCATGATCTGTTTGTGGGATCGAACCCCGCATCAGGCTCTGCACTGACAGTGAGGAGCCTGCTTGGGATTGTCTCATTTCTTGCTCTCTGCCCTGCCCCCCTCACTCACAGACTCTCTCTCTCTTAAAATAAATAAACTTAAAAAAGGTATGTTAGTCATTCATATTAGCCAAGATAGTAGAATATTTGGTCATTTTTGTGGTTTCAACAGTGGTTTTTTGTTTTTTTTTTTGGTATGTGTTCAGACAGGATTACAGTTGGTCTTTTTTAAAAATTATTATTTTTTTAATTTTAGAGAGACCGTGCACAAGCAGGGGAGAGGGGCAGAGGGAGGGAAACTGAGAATCTTAAGCAGACCCCACACTCAACACAGAACCTCACCAGGGGCTTGATCCCATGACCTGAGCCGAAATCAAGAGCTGGACGCTCAGCTGACTGAGCCACCTAGGTGCCCCTACAGTTGGTCTTGATGGAGCTGAGGTTATTGCCCATGGATATGAGGCAATAGATCGGGACTTGGGCACATTTTGGAGGGCCTTGTGTTTGAATTTCTGGGGAGGAATTGCTGACTTATTATAAGGGGAGTGCAGTCAGATTTAGACAAATCCCTTTTGTTGCCTGTCAAAGGATAGATCGGGAGAAGTAGAGGAGATCAGAGTCATGGAGATGTGTTCGAATTTTGCTACTTAAAGAGTATCCTATGGACCAATGACAAGGGCATCGTTTGGGGGCTTGTTAGAAATACAGAATCTCAGGCCTTATCCTATACCTACTAAATCAGAATCTGCATTTTAAAGTGATTTAAGAAAAATTTTTTAATGCTTATTTTTGAGAGAGAGAGACACACAGAGCACAAGTGGGGGAGAGGCAGAGAGAGAGAGAGAGAGAGAGAGAGAGAGAGAGAGAGAGAGAGAATCCGAAGCAGGCTCCAGGCTTTTAGCTGTCAGCACAGATTCTGATGCGGGGCTCAAACTAATGAATCGCAAGATCATGACCTGAGCCAAAGTCAAAAGCTGGATGCTTAACCCACTGAGCTACTGAGATGCCCCAATTCATAGGCACTTAAAGTTTGAGAAGCCCTTTTTTGGGAAGTTACAGTAGTCCTGGTAAGAAGCAATAAGACCCTGAACCAAGACACCGGTTGAGGAAGTGGGGAATTGTGGAGGTATTATTTAACATATATTACAAGTCTCCTGCATGCCTGGCACCATCCTGGGAGCTGGAAGTACCACAGTGAGGATGGTCTCCCTCGCCAGACTGGAGTGTCTTGATGGAAGAGACTAATGAAGAAATTGCAGTAAACTGTAGTAGGGAAAGTGTAAGCCCAGGATGCAGTAAGATTACATTAGAGGGATGCAGGTGCTGGTGAAGTTGAATCGTCAAGGAAGGGTTCTTGGAGGGGTAAGGGATGTTGAAGCTGAGTTCCAAAGGATAAGGTAACTAGGCAAAATCTGTGGAGGGCATTCCTGGCCTAGGAACAGCAATCAGCCAAAGACTGAAGCCCAGAGAAGGGAGTACTGGTTGGCACTTGGTGGACCACAGGTGTTTAGCGAGGATTGGAGTAGAGAGTGGGATGTGACTAGAGGTGAGGTTGGGGAGATGAATGGAGGCCAGATGTGGAGTCTTCTAGACCCTGTGGAGAAAGTTGGCCTTTATTCTGAAGACCATGAGGGAGCCCCACATGTGTTTTAATCAGAGAAGATAAATGATCAGTTTTATGTTTTAGGCCCTTCTAGATGCGGAGAGGTGGGATGAGGTAGAGGTGGTGGCAGCAAGCCTGGAGGCAGGGAGCAGAGTGCAGTGTTCTAGAAGAAAGAAAGTGGTGATTCCCCTGATGTGAGGAGTGAGGGAGGAGGGGCACTCTAGACGATTGACCACTCCTTGGTTGTAGTTAGGGTGGTCTGGGCGCCATTTAGTTGTAGACTACTAGGCAGTTGAAGCAGGTGAGACAGATTGTTGGATTTTGGCATTTTTGAGGCTTTTTTTTTCTTTTAAGTTTTTCGTGTTCTGTTTATTTCCTCATTCAGCACCATGTTCTGACTAGTGGATGAATTTTTGTTTTTGTTTTTCCTTTCTCCTGGTCTTTGGGCCAAGATAGGAGAAAGACAAAGAAATTGGCATTGCATCTTTTATTTCCTCTTAGGGGTAGCTGGAGTAAGTAGGAGAGAGAACTGTTTAGCCAAAGTTGTTATTTTACTAGAGCTATAGAACTTGTGTTGCTGATGTTTTTACTAGAAGCAGCAGCATCTAGTGGAAGGACTCAAGGCTAGGGTTCTAATTCTAGCTTCCATGCTGATTAGCAGTGTGAGCTTAGGCAAATCATTTCACCTGTTGGTGTCTGTTTCCTAGAGAAAGGAAATATCTCCCTGGCTTGTCTTACAGGAGCCTTGTGTGCCTTAAATGAGATAATATATGCCAGGTGGTTTGAAAACCTTACTGGATCAGAGAATGCTCTTGTAGCCTTCATTCCATCTGATCTTCAGAAGAATACCTTATGGTAAGTAGAGGAGGTGTTAACACAGCATTACTCCTGAGGAAATGGAGGCTTCAAAAGATTAATAGCTTTACCAGAGGATAAAGAGCTTTATTAGGTTTAGCCGTATGAAATTGCCAATATTCACAATGTTCATAACCTAATAAGTGGGCATATTTTCTGACTCCACATACAATGTACCCTGTAGTCCCTGTTTGTATAGATGAAGTGCTAAAATGTTGTCAGTTATCCTAGGTCTTGGAGTGAATTAGTTGAGTATTTTATTTTAGGTATCAATGATTTCTTTAAAAATCCAGCATAAGAGCACCTGGGTGGCTCAGTCGGTTAAGCGTCTGACGTCGGCTCAGGTTGTGATCTCAGGTTTGTGAGTTTGAGCCCCACGTCGGGCTTTGTGGTGACAGCTCAGAGCCTGGAGCCTGCTTTGGATTCTGTATCTCCCTGTCTTTCTGCCCCTCCCCCACGCATGCTCTGTCTCTCAAAAAGTAAATAATCTTTAAAAAATTAAAAAAATAAAAATAAAATAAGAATCAGCATAAAAATTTGGTTTAAGGTCAACACAACCTTTTGAAGTATATACTTGAATTATTTTGAGGTAATAATTAACTCCATGAAGGGGGCCTGTGTTTCTCTTCCTCTTCTCATTTTTTCACGAGGCAGGGGGATACTTTCTTTATATACTGCGTAAACAGGCTTATGTTCATAGTAGGCCCTGGGGAAGTGTTTATAGAATTAGAAAATAAGTTCATGAATTTCACAACACATGTCTTTGTTGAATTTGAAATTGTGATGCAGTCATTGCTACCCTGGTAACTCTTCAATGTCTTTTCCTTTCTAGGTGGAATTGAGCTATTTGCTGAAGCTTCTTTCCTTTGTAGCCCAGGGAGAAATTTACATTTTATCTTACTATGGCTTTGGTTCACAAGTTTCTGAGTAGTGCTTATATTTTCAGAAAATGCCTGAAGCCAAGTGTTTCCTCATGTCCATTTTTGGGTAATCGCTTTGCAGACTATTGTTCTAGTAGTCTTCAGAAACCTGTGGCTGCTCCTGGCAAAACCTCCTCTCAAAGGAATACTGAAGGGGATTTGCAAGGACATCACCAGAGAGAAGTTGCTTTGGATATAACCTCTCCAGAGGAAAAGCCGGAAGTTAGTTTTGATAAGGCAATTAAAGATGAAATAAAGAACCACTGTAGGCGTTTGAAGGATGATATTGTGAATTATTGGATCGGCCCTGAAGGCCGCCCTCTGCATGAGGTCTTGCTGGAACAAGCCAAGGTTGTCTGGCAATTCCGTGGAAAAGAGGACTTAGATAAGTGGATGGTGACTTCTGATAAGACAATTGGAGGCAGAAGTGAAGTGTTCCTGAAAATGGGCAAGAATAATCAGAGTGCACTGCTGTATGGAACTCTGAGCTCTGAGGCGCCTAAAGATGGGGAAAGTGGCCGCAGTGGGTACTGTGCAATGATATCCAGGATTCCAAGGGTAAGTGAAGTCCCAGAGCCTCAGTTTTCCAGTGAACGGGGGTGAATTTCATTGTAGTATGAACTGTAGCAGATAGCTTTTTTTGTTTTTTAAACAAAATACTTTTTTTTTGAAGTTTATTTATTTTGAGAGACTGAGAATACGAGTGGGGGAGGGACAGAGAGAAAGGGAGGGAAAGAGAATCCTATTGTGCCGCTCGAACTCAGGAGCTGTGAGACCATGAACTGAGCCGAAATCAAGAGTTGGATGCTTAACTGAGTCACTCAGTTGCCCCTACAGATAGCTTTTGTTTCTATGAGTGAAAACACCTGGTAGGTCATCTGTGTCAGTGGGGTTAAGTAACTACGGGGCACAGGTGTAAAGCAAAAGCATAAGGGGGAAGCGGTTCCTGAGGAGGGGGCACTTGTTTCTGGGCATCACTTTGGGTCAGGGTGGGACATTCTTATGTTTGAGGAGCTCTGAGAAGTCAGATGTTTGAACAATGATCTCGGGAGATATGCGTCTTCTCTAATAGACCACAGTCCCTGTGATGGCCAGAGGTTCATTAGGGTGGATGTAAGGTCAGCATGTAGTTTTTATTTGTTTTTTTAAGTAAACTTTTTTATTTTAGAAAAGTTTTAGTTTTACAGAAAAATTGTGCAGATAGTACAGAAGGCTCCATATGCCCCTCACCCACCTTCTCCAATTGTTGCTATCTTACATTGCTTTCGTACATTTGTCACAATTAGGAAACCAACATTGGTACATTACTGTTAACTAATTCCAGACACTATTTGTATTCCAGTAGTTTTTCCACTTGTACTTTTTCTGTCCCGGGATCCCAGCCGGGACACCACATTATATCTAGTTGTCATGTCTCCTTAGGCTCCTCTACCATGTAATAGTTTCTTAGTCTTTCCTTATTTTTCCTGAGGATTTGAGAAATCCTGGTCAGGTAGTTTGTGGAATAATCCTCAATTTGGGATTTTCAGATGTTTTTTCTCCTTGTAAGACTGGGTTTTTGGATTTTTAGGAAGAATACCACAGAGCTGAGGTACTGTTTTCATCACATCATATCAGGAGTACATGCTAGCAATGTGACTTATCATTGATGTGTTAACCTTGATCCCCTGGTCAGGATAGTGTTTGCCAGATTACTCTGTTGTTACTATTTGTTTTTCTTCTTTCCATACTCTTCTTTGGAAGCAAGTCACTAAGAGCATCCTACATTCAAGGCATGGGAGCAGGGCATGGGGTTAAGTTCTGTCTCCTTAAAGGGATGGTATTTTCATATATTATTGGGTATTCTTCAGAGAAGAAGTTTTGTTTTTCTCCGACTTTATTTAGTCAGCCAGTCATTTTGTATGGACTCGTACCTCGGGTTATAATCCAGTGCTATGTTATTTATTTTGTTGCTCAAATTGTTCCAGCTTTGGCCATTGGAAGCTCTTTCAAGTTGGTTTTTGTCCTTTTGACATGCCTCCATTTTTTTGTTTTTTAGAACTTTCTGGCACTATAAGATGCTCTAAGCACATTTTGTATTTTCTCTGTCCCAGACCTAGAACTAGCCATTTCCCAAAAGAGCCCTGATGCCTTTTTTTGGAGAATGGTATTAGAAACCCAGATCTGGGTGCTGAGTATGCTTGTTGCTACTCGGTTGACAGTACTTCCAGGACCTCTCAATGGACACAGCAGGAAATACAGGGATGTATACCAATCGTGGAAACACGTCTGTAACTATTTCTGTACAAGCCAAATATGAATTCATACCGTGCTGACTCTAATATAGTACCATGTGGTTCATTTTCAGCTTCTCCCTCTTATCTATAACTTCGTACTGTAATAATGTGAGAAACCTGTCTCCCATTAGTTACCGTCAACTTACCTGTTAATTCAACCCCAGTGTGCATGCAAAACAGTTTCAGAACTTTTAAATTTTTTTAATTAAAGAAATTTTATTTATTTATTTATTTTTAATGTTTGTTTATTTTTGACAGAGAAAGAGAGTGTGAACAGGGGAGGGGCAGAGAGGGAAGGAGACAACAGAATCTGAAGCAGGCTCCAGGCTCTGAGCTGTCAGCACAGAGTCTGATGCAGGGCTCAAAAGCACAAACTATGGGATCATGACCTGAGTCAAAATCGGATGCTTGGGGCGCCTGGGTGGCGCAGTCGGTTAAGCGTCCGACTTCAGCCAGGTCACGATCTCGCGGTCCGTGAGTTCGAGCCCCGCGTCGGGCTCTGGGCTGATGGCTCGGAGCCTGGAGCCTTTTTCCGATTCTGTGTCTCCCTCTCTCTCTGACCCTCCCCCGTTCATGCTCTGTCTCTCTCTGTCCCAAAAATAAATAAACGTTGAAAAAAAAAATTAAAAAAAAAAAAAATCGGATGCTTAACCAACTGAGCCATCCAGGCGCCCCAGCAGTTTCAGAACTTTTAACCCATAACCCTGTGAGAAACAACTTTACCAACTAGAGTACACTGGGTATATATAGTTTCCTTTGTCTTTAGTTTTACAGTTTCCCACCAGAACATTATTTTCTAGAGTTACTTAGGTTAGCTCCTTTGTCTCACAACCAGTCTATGGCTTTTTGCAAATTTGCTGACTGGGTGTTGTTTCAGGGCTACCTGGACAGGCTCTCATGCCTGGCCTTGGCCATAGCCTCTGGATGTTTGCTTGGGTATTGTACTCTAAGGAGAAAGACAAATGTTAGTTACCAGGGTCCCTCTCTCCAGATAATGATGAGAAAGAAAGGTATGTGTTCTTTCAGAGACAAGTATGCATATAAAGATTTTTTTTCTTTCCAGTGCCTGAAATCCACAGAATGGATTTGGTCATTCCACAGTAGAAAATAATTCTATGGCTGGATAAACACTGCGGAGTAATGAAAATAGGCGATACAATTTATTAAGTGTGCCTTGCCAGTCCTCTTGCTACTTTGTGTGTGTGTGTATATATATACATATATATATGTATATATATACATGTACATATACATATATACACATATATATACATATATATGTGTACATATATATATACACATGTACATATACATATATACATGTATATACATATATCCCTTTAATTCCTCACAACAATCCTGTAAAGCGTGGTCATCCTAATTATATAGATGAGGAAACTGAGGCTTTGGGAGAGTTAACAACTTGTCTAAAGTTACACAGCTAGTAAGTAAGATAGTTCATATCTGAGCATTGCTATTCTCGAAATCAGATTACCTTTGAGAATGCTGTAAATAAACACCTTTTTAAATTAACACTAAGTTCCATTTTCCATGAGAGACAGTATAGGTAGTTGTTAAGAATACAGATTTTGGAGGGGCACCTGAGTGGCTCAGTTGGTTGAGTGACTGCAGCCCGGGTCATGATCTTACATTTCGTGAATTCGAGCCCCGCATCGGGCTGTTTGCTGCCTGCTTCAGATTCTGTGTCTTCCTCTCTCTCTCTCAAAAATAAATAACATTAAAAAAATTTTTTTCTTTTTAAATATAGATTTTGGAATTAAATGGCACTGGATCTACCATTTCCTAGTTGAGTGCTCAGTTTCTTCATTTGTAAGCTGGAACACAATGATAGTACCTATCTCAGAGGGCTGTGAGGATGAAATTATGCATTCACAGTGTTTACGTAGGTTTTCAGTGGATGGTAGCTATTGTTATAAAATAGCGATTTTAAAACTCGAGCTCTTTCATAGTTTTCTGATTTATAGGAAGGCAGCTGTCGCTGCCCACTCAGAATCCATTACTTGATAGGACCAGGGGAAAAAAGGTACATACAGAAATTTATTTCCATTCATTGATACATATGAGTGCCTACCACATATCAACACTGTCCTGGGCCAATCATGTCCTGAACATTACCTTTGAAGCATAAATACGGGGCACCTGGGGGGTGCATTTGGTTAAGCGTCTGACTCTTGATCTCGGCTCAGGTTAAGAGTTTGAGCCCTGCGTTGGGCTTTGTGCTGTGTGGAACCTACTTGGGATTCTCTCTCTTTCTGTCTGTCCCCCAATTGTGCATGCATACATGCTTTCTATCTCAAAATAAGTGACCATTAAAAAAAAGAGAAACATAAATACTATGTCAGTATTTTATGCTAAAAAAATAATCCCCAGATTTATCTGCCTCCTTATGGTAGAAGGGAAAACTAGGTAGAAAAATGCCAGTGGATCCTTTTGATACTTCAAAAGATGACTAATTTTGCTAGTGGTGGAAAATGAGATGAACTTAATTTTCCTTTCTGCACCTTAGGGCCCTTTCGAGAGAAAGAGGTCTTATGATTGGTCCCAGTTCAACACTCTGTATCTCCGTGTACGTGGAGATGGTCGGCCTTGGATGGTGAATATTAGACAGGACACGGATATAATCCAGAGGAAGAATCAAATGTACAGTTACTTCATGTTCACCCGTGGGGGGCCCTACTGGCAGGAGGTCAAGGTAACAGCATAAGTCTTTATTGTGTATGAAAATGAAGTCTTTTGAAATCATGGCTATCCTGTAGTTTTTTGTTTTTGTTTTTTTCCTTATTAATCCCTTCTGGAAGGTGTGGAAAGAGAAAGAAGGAAGATGATCTAGGGGTGAGATTTATATAAGTGATTTTTTCTTTAATTAATATAAATGTTAGTTTCCTAACCAGTAAATATTTCTCATAAGGATATGGCCAGGTCCATGGTAAATCATGGGTACATCTCTGCTCTGTGCCCAAGTAGATGTTTCTTCTTAAGTTTCCACCACATCCCCTCTTCCAGGCAACTCTATTAAGCTAGTATCCCTAGCTTAGGAGAAAGTCTTCTTAGGAGCAATAAATACTTCATATTTTACAATCAAAATTTTTATTCATTTTTTGGTAATATAAGGCACTGTTACTTTGTGAGAGTAAGCTTTAAGAAGGTAAAAATGTTCACCTAGAGGAAAAGAGGTAGAAATTAAGGGAATGAATTTCAATTTCCCATTCTTTTCTTCTGTCTACTGAAGGTTTTTAATACATAAACTCCAAAGAAAGTCCCTGTTTTGCTTATACTTAAACCTAAGGGTCATTCTAGATTGCTTTCTCCCTTACCCCACATATAGTCTGTTTAGCACATTCTGTCACTTGTACTGTACCTAGAGTCTGACCATTCTAGCCATCTCTCCCACTCACCCTAGTCCAGACCTTTGGATTTACTATAGCAGCCTCTTCATGGTTTTGCCCCCTAAAATTCACTTTCCACTCAGCTGCCAGAGTGATCTAACACATAGTGCAGACTACATCAGTCACATGCTTAAAACCCTCCAGTGGCTTCTCATTGCAATTAGAATAAAGTCCAAACTCCTTAACATGGTCTACTGGGCCTACAGTATCAGACCCGTCTTTATCCTCAGTCTCCCTGCCTACCTTCTTCCTCCATACTGGCCCCTTTTCTGTGTATCACACCCAACAAGCTCACCTCCATCTCAGAGCCTGTGTACTTCATGTTGTATCTGCTTGGTAGGCTTTTCACCTGCTTGTTCTTCCTTGTCATTCACCTCTCAGCTCAAAAGGCCTCAGAGATGCCTGACCCCTGTAGCTAGAGTTGTATCCTCTAACCCAGTCACTAACACTACCCTGTTTACTTTTTTCATAGAACTTATCACTAAGTAAAATTATTTTGTTCATTCACTTGTCTCTTTATTATCACTTTCTACCCTGCACCCCTGGAACATAAATTCTGTAAATTCTGAGAGCAGGAACCTTGTCTGTATTGTCTCCCCTGCTGTCTCCCCTGCACCTGAGCAGTGCCTAGCATATAACAGACACTTGATGCATATTTCTGCATTAATATAGTTACATAAGCAAAAAATTACTACATATGTAACACTTGTATATGAATAGTATATATAACAAATTATTATTACTTTAAAATGTTTAGTTTTGAGAGAGAGAAAGAACACGTGAGCAGGAAAGAGAGAGAGAGGGTGACAGGATCTGAAGCAGGCTCTGAGCTGTTAGCCCAGAGCCCAAATAAGGGGTCAAATCCACGAACCATAAGATCATGACCTGAGCCAAAGTTGGATGCTTAACTGACTGAGCCACACAGGCGCTCCAATATAATGAATTATTAAAACTAGGATTTCATACAGAAAATTTGGAAGATCCCAAAAAGGAAAAAAAATTAACCACCACCCAAAGGTAAAATACTTTTGGTGTGTACCTTCCAGATCTATCTTTCTTTCTTTTCTTTCTTTCTTTCTTTCTTTCTTTCTTTCTTTCTTTCTTTCTTTCTTTCTTTCTTTCCATTCATTCATTCATTCATTCATTCATATCCAAGTTAGTTAGCATATAGTGCAACAATAATTTCAGGAGTAGGTTCTTTAATGCCCCTTACCCTTTTAGCCCATCCCCCCCTCCCATAACCCCTCCAGCAACCCTCTGTTTGTTCTCTATATTCAAAAGTCTCTTATGTTTTGACCCCCTCCCTGTTTTTATGTGATTTTTTTTTTAACGTTTATTTATTTTTGAGAAGAGAGAGAGCATGAGTGGGGGAGGAGAGAGAAAGAGGGAGACACAGAATCTGAAACAGGCTCCAGGCTCTGAGCAGTCAGCACAGAGCCCGACGCAGGGCTCCAACTCATGGACTGTGAGATCATGACCTGAGCCGAAGTCTGACGCTTAACCGACTGAGCCACCCAGGTGCCCCTGTTTTTATATGATTTTTGTTTCCCTTCCCTTGTGTTCCTCTGTTAAATTCCTCATATGAGTGAAGTCATATGATACTTGTCTTTCTCTGACTAATTTCGCATAATACCCTCTAGTTCCATCCATGTAGTTACAAATGGCAAGATTTCATTCATTTTGATTGCCAAGTAATACTTCATTTTGTGTGTGTGTGTGTGTGTGTGTGTGTATGTAGACACATATACACACACACGCATGCGCATACACATATATTACCGCTTCTTCTTTATCCATTCACTCATTGATGGATATTTGAGCTCTTTCCATGCTTTGGCTATTGTCAATAGCCAGTGTTTACTGCTGTAAACATTGGGGTGAATGTGCCCCTTCAAATCAGCATATCTGTATCCCTTGGGTAAATACCTAGTAGTGTAATTGCTGGGTCATAGGGTAGTTCTATTTTAATTTTTGAGGAACCTCCATACTGTTTTCCAGAGTGGCTGGACCAGTTTGCATTCCCACCAGCAGTGCAAAAGAGATCCTCTTTCTCTACATCCTCGCCAACATCTGTTGTTGCCTGAGTTGTTAATGTTAGCCATTGTGACAGGTGTGAGGTGGTATCTCATTGTGGTTTTGAGTTGTATTTCCCTGATGATGAGTGATGTTGAGCATTTTTTCATGTGTCAGTTGGCCATCTGGATGTCTTCTGTAGAGAAGTTTGTCTTTTGCCCATGTCTTCACTGGATGATTTGGTTTTTGGTTGTTGAGTTTGATAAGTGCTTTATAGATTTTGGATACTAACCCTTTATTTGATATGTCATTTGCAAATATCTTCTCCCATTGCATTGGTTGCCTTTTAGTTTTGCTGATTGTTTCCTTCCCTGTGTGGAAGCTTTTTATCTTGATGAGATCCCAATAGTTCATTTTTGCTTTTGTTTCCCTTGCCTCTGGAGACATATTGAGTATGAAGTTGCTGTGGCCGAGATCCAAGAGGTTTTTCCTTGCTTTCCCCTCTAGGATTTTGATGGTTTCCTGTCTTACATTTAGGTCTTTCATCCATTTTGAGTTTGTTTTTGTGTATGGTGTATGACAGTGGTCCAGGTTCATTTTTCTGTATGTCACTGTCCAGTTTTCCAGCACCATTTGCTGAAGAGACTATTCCATTGGATATTCTTTCCTGCTTTGTCAAAGATTAGTTGACCATACTTTTGTGGGTCCATTTCTGGGTTCTCTATTCTATTGCATTGATCTGTTTTTGTGCCAGTATCATACTGTCTTGATGATTACAGCTTTGTAATACGTCTTGAAGTCTGGAATTATGATGCCTCCAGCTTCATTTTTCTTTTTCTTTTTTTTTTTTTTTTTTTTTTTAAAGAGTTTTAAATGTTTTATTTTTTTTTTATTTTTTTTTTTCAACGTTTATTTATTTTTGGGACAGAGAGAGACAGAGCATGAACGGGGGAGGGGCAGAGAGAGAGGGAGACACAGAATCAGAAACAGGCTCCAGGCTCTGAGCCATCAGCCCAGAGCCCGACGCGGGGCTCGAACTCACGGACCGCGAGATCGTGACCTGGCTGAAGTCGGACGCTCAACCGACTGCGCCACCCAGGCGCCCCCATTTTTATTTTTCAAGATTGCTTTGGCTATTCGGGGTCTTTTCTGGTTCCATACAAATTTTAGGATCATTTGTTCTAGCTCTGTGAAAAATGCTGGTATTATTTTGATAGGTATTGCATTGAATATGTAGATTGCTTTGGGTAGTATTGACATTTTAACAATGTTTGTTCTTCCAATCCAGGAGCATGGAATGTTTTTCCATTTTTTTGTGTGTTCCTCAATTTCTTTCATAGGCTTTCTATAGTTTTCAGTGTATAGATTTTTCACCTCTTTGGTTAGATTTATTTCTAGGTATTTTATGGTTTTTGGTGCAATTGTAAATGGGATTGATTCCATGATTTCTCTTTCTGTTGCTTCATTATTGGTGTATAGGAATGCAAGTGATTTCTGTGCATTGATTTTATATCCTGCGACTTTGCTGAATTCATGGATCAGTTCCAGCAGTTTTTTGGTGGAATCTTTTGGGTTTTCCAAATAGAGTATCATGTCATCCGTGAAGAGTGAAAGTTTGACCTTCTCCTGGCTGATTTGGATGCATTTTATTTCTTTGTGTTGTCTGATTGCTGAGGCTAAGACTTCCAATACTATGCTGAATAACAGTGGTGAGAGTGGACATCCCTGTCTTGTTCCTGACCTTAGGGGGAAAGCTCCCAGTTTTTCCCATTGGAGGATGATATTAGCATTGGGTCTTTCATATACGGCTTTTATGATCTTGAGGTATGCTTCTATCCCTACTTTCTTGAGGGTTTTTATCAAGAAAGGATGCTGTATTTTGTCAAATGCTTTCTCTGCATCTATTGAGAGGATCATGTGGTTCTTGTCCTTTCTTTTATTGATGTGATGTATCACATTGATTATTTTACAGATCTTGAACCAGCTCTGCATCCCAGGTATAAATCCCACTTGGTTGTGGTGAATAATTCTTTACTGTATTGTTGGATCCAGTTGGCTAGTGTCTTGTTGAGAATTTTTGATCCATGTTCATCAGGGAAATTTGTCTATAGTTCTCCTTTTTAGTGAGGTCTTTGTCTGGTTTTGGAATCAAGGTAATGCTGGCTTCATAGAACGAGTTTGGAAGTTTTCCTTTCATTTCTATTTTTTGGAACAGCTTCAAGAGAATAGGTGTTAACTCTTGAAATGTTTGGTAGAATTCCCCTGGAAAGCCATCTGGCCCTGGACTCTTGTTTTTTGGGAGATTTTTGATTACTAATTCTATTTCTTTGGTGGTTATGGGTTGGTTCAGACTTTCTATTTCTGCCTGTTTCAGTTTTGGTAGTTTATATGTTTCTAGGAATTTGTCCATTTCTTCCAGATTGCCCATCTTATTGGCATATAATTACTCATAATATTCTCGTATTAATGTTTGCATTTCTGCATGTGTTGGTTGTGATCTCTCCCCTTTCATTCTTGATTTTATTTATTTGGGTCCTTTCCTTTTTCTTTTTGATCAAACTGGCTAGGGGTTTATCAATTTTGTTAATTCTTTCAAAGAACCAGCTCCTGGCTTCATTGATCTGTTCTACTGTTTTCTGGGGGAGTTCGATAGCATTTCCTGTCTTGTGCTGGGTTTGGGTTTTATTTGCTGTTCTTTTTCCAGCTCTTTGAGGTGTAAGGTTAGGTTGTGTATCTGAGACCTTTCTTCCTTCCTTAGGAAGGCGTGGATGCTATATTCTTCCCTCTTATGACTATCTTTGCTGCATCCCACAGGTTTGGGGCTGTGGTGTTATCATTTTCATTGGCTTCCATGTACTTTTTAATTTCTATTTTGACTTCTTGCTTAGCCCATTCATTCTTTAGTAGGATGTTCTTTAGTCTCCAAGTATTTGTTACCTTTCCAAATTTTTTCTTGTGGTTGATTTCAAATTTCATAGCATTGTGGTATGAAAATATGCATGGTATGATCTCAGCTCTTTTTGTACTTGTTGAGGGTGATCTATTCTGTGAGGGTGATCTATTCTGGAGAATGTTCCATGTGCACTTGAGAAAAATGTGTATTCTGCTTTAGGGTGAAATATTCTGAATATATCTGTTAAGTCCATCCAGTCTAGTGTGTCATTCAAAGCCATTGTTTCCCTGTTGATTTTCTGTTTAAATTATCTGTCCATTGCTGTAAGTGGGGTGTTGACGTCCCCTGCTATTATGGCAATGAGTTTGTTTGTGATTAATTGATTTATATATTTGGGTGCTCACACGTTTGGAACATAAATGTTTGCAATTGTTAGGTCTTCTTGGTGGATAGACCCCTTAATTATGATGTAATGACTTTCTTCATTTCTTATTACAGTCTTTATTTTAAAATCTAGATTGTCTGTTATAATCATGGCTACTCCACCTTTCTTTTGGTGACCGTTAGCATGATAGATGGTTCTCCATCCCCTTATTTTCAATCTGTCTAAAATGGGGCTCTTGTAAACAGCACATAGATGGATCTTGTCTTCTTATCCATTCTGTTGCCCTGTGTCTTTTGATTGGAGCATTTAGACCATTGATGTTTAGAGTGAGTAGTGAAAGATATGAATTTATTGCCATTATGTTGCCTGTAGAGTTGGAGTTTCTTTGTTGCTTTTGGTCATTTTTTGTTTTGTTCTGTTTTGTTTTGTTTCATCTTTCCTCCCATCAGAGAGTCCCCCTTAAAATTTCTTGCTGGGCTGGTTTAGTAGTCGAACTCCTTTAATTTTTGTTTGCCTGGGAAACTTTTTACCTCTCCTTCTATTTTGAATGACAGCCTTGCTGGATAAAGAATTCTTGGCTGCCACTCTTTTCTGGCCTGCCAAGTTTCTGTGGATAGGCCTGCTGTGAACCTGATCTGTCTTCCCTTGTAGGTTAAGGACTTCTTTTTCCCTTGCTGCTTTCATGATTCTTTCCTTGCCTGAGTATTTTGTGAATTTGATAGGCCTTGCTGGTGGTCAGTTTTTGTTGAATCTAATGGGAGTTCTTTGTGCTTCCTGGATTTTGATGTCTGTGTCTTTCCCCCAGGTTAGGAAAGTTTTCCGCTATGATTTGCTCACATAAATTTCCCTTTTTCTCTCTGTTCGTCTTTTAGGACCCCTAGGATTCTGATGTTACTCCTTTTTTTTTTTTCTTTTTTTTAAATGTTTATTTTTGAGAGAGAGAGACAGAGAGAGCGTGAGAGCATGAGTGGGGGAGGGGCAGAGAGAGAGGGAGACACAGAATCCAAAGCAGCCTCTAGACTCTGAGCTGTCAGCACAAAGCCTGATGCGGGGCTTGAACTCATGAATTGTGAGGTCATGACCTGAGTGGAAGTCAGATGCTTAACCTTAACACTGAGGTACCCAGGTTTTCCTGATGTTATACCTTTTTAATGAGTCACTGAATTCTGTAATTATTATTTTGTCCTCTTTTGCCTTAGCTGCCTCCTTTTTCTACGTCATTATTCTCCATAAGTTTGTTCTCTATATCATTGATTCGCTGCTCTGCCTCATGCGTCCTTGCCACCATGCCATCCATTCACGATTGCAGCTCAGTTATAGCATTTTTTTTATTAGATCCTGACTAGCTTTTACTTCTTTTATCTCCACAGAAAAGGATTATAATCTATTTTCAACTCCAGCTAGTATTCTTATTATTGTGATTCTAAATTCTGGTTCAAACATCTTGCTTGTATCTGTGTTGATTAAGTCCCTGGCTCTCATTTCTTCCTGTTCTTTCTTTTGGAGTTTTGTCATTTTGAAGGAAGAAAAGGAATTAATAAAGTAAAAAAAGAAAAAAAATTTAAAAACAACACAAAGAAATCAAATGAAGGATGGTAGATCTTAGGTGTGTTTTTGTTTGGTTGTTGAAAGAGCTTGATAGAGAAAAAAGGGAAAGATAAGAAAAAAATGGGAAAGAAAAAAGGAAAACGTTTGAAAATTTGAAAAAATGAATACAATAAAATAGAATAAAATGAAATGATGAAAGTAAAATAGAATTTTAAAAATTTACAAAAAAGTAAAAAATATCGTAGAAAAAATTAAAAATATTTTTAATAAAAATGGAAAATAAGTTCTTTCTCTTGTATTCAAGAAAAGAAAAAAAATCGAATAAAAGGGCCAGCGAACAGAATAAAATACTATTGAAATTACATCTGGTTTCCTGTAGAAGTCAAATGATGAAGCACTGTATAATCTGTAAACTAAGCTGGTGGAGAGACTTGTGTTCCTGAAGAGCACGGTTGGCCTAGTTAGGTGGGGCTTAGTGAATGACTCTGTTCTCCACTAGATGGCGCTGCTTGCCTTACTGGGGTGGATTGTTGTGGTGTGTGCAGGCGTGTGGGGTGAAAATGGCATCACCCATTTCTCCCCAACTAGCAATCAAGCATCCCTCCTTTGACTAGGGATTCTGTCCACTCCCCACTTCTACACTGTCCATGACCAAGCCGTCAGGCTGCTAGGTGGCACCTCCCTCCTGAGTTTTATCTCAGATGGGGCTGTGTTTCCCAACACCTCACTTCTAAGGGACTGCAGCTTTGACCTGCTCAGACCCTCTGGGGGAGGGTCTCGCTGAGCAATGCCTGGGTTCCAGCCTGCTCCTAGGAATGTTCTACAGACTGTGCTGCTGTCGATGCCCAGAGACTGCAGCTGGGTGCCAGCCCATCCCAGAAAGTTTGCATGATTGTGTAGCAGCAGTGTTTTAGGGATTATGGTAAATAACAACACACATCTGGCACCAGGCTTCACCCTTAATGACCTTGTTCCAGCACCAGGGAATGTTGTTATTCTCTGGGGTCCTTTGGGACCTTTGCCTGTGGGGAGGCTGCACAGCCTCTACCAAATGTCCTCCCAGAAGGGGAACCGCCTCTCCTCGTGTGGCCTGAGGACCCCTTGGACCTCACTCTGCTCCTGGGGATTCGCTCTTCCCACCAGAGCTCCATCAGGTATCCAGCTATGAAGTTTCAGACTCTGCACTCCTGCTGTTTAGAGTCTTAATGGAATTTAAGCCCTCTCCTTTCTCCCTTTTTTGTTTAGACCCTTGTGGCTGTTTCCACTCTTCCTTTTTCTCTGCAGCTGCTTTTGGAGGGGGGTGCTTTTCCTATACTCTCCCCCTGTCTTTGTGCTCTCTCTGCCAGCAAAAACAGCTCCCTGCCCTTGGTGGTTTCTCCCTCCTCCATTTTACCTCTCTGCACTGCATACCTTGCAGTTCTGTGGTTCAGGTTGTGCAGATTGTTGTGTTAATCCTCAAGTCAGTTTTCTAGGTGTGCAAGATGGTTTATGGTTGATTTGGCTGCATTTCAGGGATGAGAGATGCAAAAAAAACTTCCATGCTTTTCCGCCATCTTGGCCCCTCCCCCCAGATTTTTCTGTTTCCGCCTCAAAAAATTTTTTTAACAAAAATGTTATTGTGTCAGTGCTGTTTTATAACATATATTGTTCACTGAATTTCATATACAACTTCCTGCTGAGATACATTTTTATATCATTTTAAATTTCTTTATGATATTTTACTATATAAATAGTTTAGTTAGTTGTTCCTCTATTACTGGACATTTAGATTGTTTTCAGAGATTTTCACTGTTGTGCCAAACTCTGAAGTAAATATCCTTAATTATTTTCTTGGGATATATTCTCAGAAATAACATACCTAGAATAAATGGTATGTACATTTTTTAGAGCTTGCACACTGACAAATTATTCTCTGGTATTATTGCTATTTAATTGTTAACAATTACTTTCTTCCCTGAAAATACATGTAGTCCTAACTTTGGCCAGAAAGAATAGTTGTTTGCAACAGCTCTCTTTAAATTATTATTATTATTATTATTTTTTTTTAATATTTTTATTTGTTTTTGACAGAGAGACAGAGCGAGAGCGGGAGAGGGGCAGAGAGAGAGGGAGACACAGGATCCAAAGCAGGCTCCAGGCTCCGAGCTGTCGGCACAGAGTCCGATGCGGGGCTCGAACTCGGGAACCTCAAGATCATGACCTGAGCTGAAGTTGGGCGCCTACCCGACTGAACTGCCCAGGCGCCCCAGCTCTCTTTAAATTATTAAGGGAAAGTGTTGGGGAAGAGATTTTTTTTTAATCGAAGTGTTATTGACCTACAATGTTAAATTAGTTTCAGGTATACAACATAGTGATTCACCATTTATATACATTATTCAGTGCTCATTACAATAGGTGTAGTCACAAGAGGTTTTTAATTAAATGTTACTAATTGCTGTTAACTTCTGCATGAATAATTCTCCTTTAGTAGATAGAAGTGAGATGCTTAAGTATTTACTCTGATTATAGGGAGAAAACAGAGGAAAATGATGGAAAAATTATAAAATTTAGCTTACTGTCCCTTGGAAAGAGAGAACAACTGTTCATCCTTTTCTTTTTATGCAAGCTTTTAATGCAAGATTTAATGTTTCTTCTTATCTTTTTTATCCAGCTAAAAAAAATCCAGTTCCTTTGATGTAGACAGTGTTCTTAGAGAATTGTTGTCAAAAAGATAGAAGAGATTAGTTTGAGGGGACAGTAGGGTGGATGACACATGTTCCTTGAATGGCAACCAGGTAGCCTTGATTCCATTTCCAAAATATATTTTGAATAATGAGGTAGATGAAGTGTGAAACTAGGGTGCAAAATGAAAAATTGATGGGGGGGGTCCCCCCAGGTTTGTCTGACAGGATTGAAGAGAGCAGGTGAAATAGGGTGTGACTGCATTTAAATCTGCTATGTGAGCAGTGTGATCTACTGCAGTGGTGGGTTGGAATCTGAGCTTTGAATTGAGACTTTTATGTCCACAAGTGTTTTTGGTGATAAGTAATCTGAACAGCACATTAATTTTTTGGTTCACAAGTCAAAAATCTAAAATGATGTACAGTGAGAAACCTCACTCCCACTCATGTCCCTGTTGACTCTTCCTGCCCACCCGCTCTAGGGAGCCGCTCTGTAGTTTCTTGTGTAGTTGGCAGTTTTGTTATGCAAATATAAGCAAATGTGAATACATGTTCTTATTTTGTCTAATTTTACTCAAAAGTATAAATAACAAACTTTGTACATCTTTAGTGGTTTTTTTTTTTTTAATTTAAATCCTAGAGAGCTTCCCTGTCGCTTTGTGGAGTTATTTTTCATTATTGTTATTTTGTTTGGCATTAAAAAATTTTATTTTTTAACGTTTATTTATTTTTGAAAGAGAGAGAGAGTTGGAGGGAGCATGAGCAGGGGAGGGGCAGAGAGAGAGGGAGACAGAATCCGAAGGAGGCTCCAGGCTCTGAGCTGTTAGCACAGAGCCCAGTGCAGGGCTCGAACCCACAAACTGTGGGATCATGACCTGGACCAAATTTGGACTCTTAACCGACTGAACCACCCAGGCACCCCTGGCATTTTCTGTTAAATGGAATTTCCATAGTTGATTCCTGTATTAATAGACACTGGGTTGTTCCCAGTTGCTGTGGTAAATTGTTTTGTTTTAAGTTTATTTTGAAAGGGAGACAAACATGAGTGGGCAAGGGGCAGAAAGAGAGGGGGAGAGAGAGAATCCCAAGAGGGCTCCACACTCTCCACACAGAGCCTGATGTGGGGCTTGAATCCGTAAACCGTGAGATCATGACCTGAGCTGAAATCAAGAGTCGGATGCTCAACCTACTGAGCCATCCAGGAACTCTCCAATTGCTCTAGCAAATTTTTTATTATTATTTTTTTGAGGCTTTTAAAAAATTTATTTTTATACTGTATATTGTCTAGATTTTTCTTAATTAACAACATCTTTTTAAACATTTATTATTGAGAGACAGAGACAGAGCATGAGCATGGGAGGGGCAGAGAGAGTAGGAGATACAGAATCTGAACTAGGCTCCAGGCCCTGAGCTATCAGCACAGAGCCTGATGTGGGGCAAAGTCACACACCGCGAGATCATGACCTGAGCCTAATTTGGATGCTTAACCGACTGAGTCAGCCATGCGCCCCTTAATTTTTTTTTAATGTTTTTATTTTTGAGAGAGAGAGAGAGAGAGACAGAGCACAAGTGGGGGAGGGGCAAAGGGAGAGGGAGAGACAGACTCTGAAGCAGGCTCCAGGCTCTGAACTGTCAGCACAGAGACCGATGTGGGGCTTGAACTCACAAACTATGATAATGACCTGAGCCAAAGTCGGACCCCCAACTGACTGAGCCACCCAGGTGCCCTAGATTTTTTTTCCTAATACATTGTAGAGGTCTGCCATTGCATCCTGTGTAGATCTACATGAAAAGAAGCAGCTGTACAGTATTGAATTGTGTGGATGCAATTTAATCTTTTAACCATTCCCCTATTTTTCCTTTTTTTTTTTAATTAGAAAAAGCTGTACCATTACATATTTGTCAGAGTCTATCTGTAACATAAATTCCTAAAAGTGAAGTTGGTAGGTCAAAGTTACAGCATTTCAAATTTCGCTAAATATTGCTGTTTTCTATTGCTGTGAGCGATTACCGTAAACTTAGCAGCTTCAAAAGACCCACATTAGCTCACAATTTGATAGGTCATGAGTTGGGACTTGGTATGGCTGAGTTCAATGCTCAGGGCCTTAGAAGGCTAAAATTAAGGTGTCTCCTGGGCTATATTCCTTTCTGGAGGCTCTGGGGAAAAATCCACTTACAAGCTCATTAAGGTTATTGGCCAAATTCAGTTCCTGTGATTGTAGGACTAATGTCCTGGTTTCTTGACTGGTTGTCAGCTGAGGACCACTCTCAGCTCCAAGGAGCTGCCTGCATTCCTTGCCATTTCGTTTCCTCCACCTTTAGAAGAAAAAGGGGAGGATCTCCCCCACTGAATCGCTGATGCTTTTAGGCTCTTTCACCAGTCCCTCCTATAGGCTCAAGTGATTAAATCGGGCCTACAGTGGATAATCTTCCCTACATTAAGGTCTGCTGCTTTAGGACCTTACTTGTGCACAGTCCCTTCTCAGCAACAGAGGTTAGCATGAATACCTGGAAGAGGGTGTGTGTATACAGAAGGGGGCTTCTTGGAATCCTCCTAGACTCTTGCCTCCCAGTTGCCGGCCACTCTAAGAGTTGTACCAATCTGCACACCTACCCGCTGTATACAAGTGGGCCCATTTTCCCTCTTCCCCGTGTTTCTATTGATTATTAAACTTTAGTTATTTGTGAAAGTTTTGTGTTTAAGATATTAGAATTTTGTTCATAAATGTTACACATATTTATCCTTTGTCTTTGTTGTCAGAAGGTTAAATTGTACTCTACTGTATCATTTTTCCTTTGGGATTTCTGGCTTAAAAAGGTTTTTATCTGTTTTCTTCTAATACTTCATTTTTTAAAAAAATGTTGGTTTATTCTTTTTAAAAAAATTTTTTTTTTCAACATTTATTTATTTTTTGGGACAGAGAGAGACAGAGCATGAACGGGGGAGGGGCAGAGAGAGAGGGAGACACAGAATCGGAAGCAGGCTCCAGGCTCTGAGCCATCAGCCCAGAGCCTGACGCTGGGCTTGAACTCACGGACCGCGAGATCGTGACCTGGCTGAAGTTGGATGCTTAACCGACTGCGCCACCCAGGCGCCCCCAAAAATGTTGGTTTATTCTTAAGAGAGAGACAGAGACACAGAGCCTGAGAGGGGGAGGGCCAGAGAGAGGAGGAGATACAGAATCTGAAGCAGGTTCCAGGCTCTGAGCTGTCCGCACAGAGCCCAATCCGGGGCTCGAACCCCCACCAACTGTGAGATCATGACCTGAGCTGAACCGATGGAACCACCCAGGAGCCATCTAAAGTTTTTAAAATTTTTTTTAAAGATTTATTTTTGAGACAGAGACAGAGTGCAAGTGGGGGAGGGGCAAAGAGAGGGAGACACAATTCAAAGCAGGCTCCCAGGCTTTGAGCTGTCAGCACAGAGCCTGATGTGGGGCTCAAATTCACGAACCATGAGATCATGACCTGAGCCCAAAGTCAGGTACTTAACTGACTGAGCCACCCAGGTGCCCAACTAATACTTCATTTTTAAAAAATGTATATCAGTGATCAAAATGACTAGCCACTTGTCATAACTGCATGTATTAGAATTATAACGTTAGAATTAAATAACATTAGCATTAAACTATTATCGTTGCAATTCCATACAACTGCCTCACTTGCTGACATTTGAGATGTTAAGTATATGGTTTCTTTTTCAGATTCCTTTCTCCAAATTTTTCTTCTCTAATCAAGGAAGAATCCGGGATGCCCAGTACCAGCTTCTGCTTGATAAGGTAACATTTTCCTGTACTTTCACTCAGAACTGTTCCCTTTAGTGAAACAGAACTCCTGTGAGGATCATTTCAGTTCATTTTTGAGGGCTGGCAAATGAAAGCTAAAAATTCTTGAGGCCATCCCTGTTACTCCCATATGGAGGTTGACTCAGACATATCTTGTGAGCCAAACCTCCATCCTGCAGGAATTTCCTATGGTTGTCATCATTTCAGCCTGCTCACATTTTATTTTAGCTCCAAATTAGTGAAAAGTATTGAAGTTTAGGAGGGCTACAAGGAACCTGCATTAGACATACATGCTGACCTTACCAGTCTGAAGTGGCACTACTTTGGAGAGGGAAGAGAAAGTAGAAGGTAGAAAATCAGCCCTGCACTTATGATTTGCTACAGCATTTGAGAACTCTGGTGTACTTGCTAAGGGCTGATAGTGTCAAGACCCAGCTATGTTAAATTCTTTTTTTTTAAACGTTTTTGAGAGAGTGGAGAGTGAGCCCTGCGCATCCATGCTAGCAGAGAGAGAGGGAGCCCTAGAATCCAAAGCAGGCTACAGGCTCTGGGCTGTTAGCACAGGGCCCCATGTGGGGCTTGAACCCATGAACTGAGAGATCATGACCTGAGCCGAAGTCGGACGCTTAACTGACTGAGCCACCCAGGTGCCCCAAGACCTAGTTATATTAATCACCTCAGGAACTTCAAAACTCCAGGAATGGTATCAGTATACGAGATTTTGATCAATTTCTGTATTTTCAATGTAGATCTCTTCTGTTGGATTCACCCTGGCTGATAAAGTGGATGGTCCATTCTTCCTGGAGATAGATTTTATTGGAGTTTTTGCTGATCCAGCCCACACAGAAGAATTTGCTTATGAAAATTCTCCAGAGCTTAACCCAAGACTTTTTAAGTAGTAGAGATGGTATGGTAATTTTGTACTACCAAACTGCATAGTATCATCCATGATGACAGAGACAAAATATTTAACAGCTTCCCATTAACGGCTGGTATGTATTCCCTGAGACAAAGCTAAATGCTGTTGCCAAGAAAGGCCCCATAGTGGGAGACACAGCATGAAACCAGGTTCTAAGCTGCACTTCAGCTTAAAGAATGCAAGTCCTGATGTGGAGATAATAGGTAAAGAACTTAACTGTTTTGGATTAGAATGATTCCTGTGAGGAACTATTCCTGCCCAAGTTGGTATTGTCAAAGCAGGGTGTCTCTAAGATGATTGTTGATGTCTTTGTCTCTCTCTGTTCCTCATAGGTTTCTTGTGTTTTCTAATCCATCATTTGAGGAAAGGAGACTGTTAAAGATTGCTGTACAATTCAGTGATTTTTTAGTATATTCACAGAATTGTCAATCGTTACCATAAGCTAATTTTAGAAAATTCTATCAAGCCTAAAAAGAAACCTTAATTGAGTTTCTTTCTCATTCTCCCAGCCCAGGTATCTATGGATCTACTTTCTTCATGGGTTTATCTTCTCTGGATATGTCTCCTACAAATAGAATCCAATAATATGTGATCTTTTATGTCTGGTGGTTTTTCATTTAGCATAAATGTCTTTGAGATTTATCCATGTTATATCATGTTATGGTGTACTAAAAAAGAATGAGGTACTAATAATTTTTAATCCATTCATCCATTAATGGACAGCTGCATTTTCTCTACTTTTTGGCTACAATGAATAATACTGGTGTAAATAGTGCATACAAGTTCTTGTCTGGACATGTGATTCTGCTTCTCCTGGGTATATATATATACCTAGGAAAATTGCTGGCTCATATGGTAGACACATATTTAACATAATACCAGTCTGTTTTCCAATGATCTCTACCTTACTAGCAATATCTGAATATATTCAGCACCCAGAAATATATCAGTGTTCTCTGGGCTCACATATCTAACGGTAAGTATAACAGAATTGGTATGTGCTGTGAAAAAATACAGAAGGAAGACATGATCATTTCTTAGGGTGGGAAGAGGTGGTCAGGAAAGAATGCACAAGGAGGACAAGTAGACACCTGTTAACATCTTACCTGGTCAACTCAATCTTG
Organism: Prionailurus bengalensis; assembly: GCF_016509475.1. Lineage (NCBI taxonomy): Eukaryota > Metazoa > Chordata > Mammalia > Carnivora > Felidae > Prionailurus > Prionailurus bengalensis. The sequence continues at coordinate 62,104,343 of NC_057355.1, forward strand.
GAAGCCAATTTATTTACAAACAATCCATCTACCACCATGAGAAAACACCTATGAATATCTTAATTAGTACAAAGCTCAGAAGCTCCACTTAGGTTCAACAAGCATGGCTATGGTGCTAAGCAAGTCGTCTTTTTCCATAAAGTGAGTAAAAGGTCAGTTTCACAGAGCATAATGATCCTTGAAGCAGCAATCCTCAGATTTCAGTATGGCCCTGTATGTTTTTAAATAAGCAAGGCTAGAATGAGCAATAGAGTATGTTGAGTGACAGAAGCCAATTATATTAAGTGATCTGAACTAATGTGCAGAGGTAACCAGATACTTCACATAGGTAGAATATTAATGCCATAATAAACCCAAATGGCCCCCAGTTTGATCAAGACTACTAGATTCTCTAGAGGAGCAAGAAGTGAACTTTCTCAACTTACCCTATTCATAACTTTTTATTGGTGCAATTTCTACTAAAGCTTGTGGTAGAACTACCTACCATCAGGGTAAATGCTGTTGCCTAGAACAGGATTACAATTAATATTAGAATCAGCACACGGAACTTGACATGAAAAATCTAGGTCAAGAATCTATAGGATGAGTCTCAGTTCAAAAGTGAATTGTAGAGAGACTTAAGTAAAAACCACGTCAAAGAATATGTGAGCCTTAAAGTTAATAACGTCTTCGGAGATGTAGCATGTTAAGAATGCACCGACACTACATAAATAGTGAACAAAGAACAGAAAAAGGTTTTTTGACTAAAGCGGGGAAGATAGTAGAAAAATATTTACAAAAAGTGTTCAGAATAAGGTAATATTTACAAGACATCAAAAAATTAATCTTCAGCCATGATGAGGCCTCTTCGAGCCCCAAAACCTTTGCTTTCTTCTCCTTTCGTTTTTGCTCATGTTGCTTCCGTTGTTCTTCCCTAAGGAGGGACAGGTACACATTAGGCTCTAGTGAAGCTCAAGAATCCACCTGTTGTCACACTCCTGTCCAAGCTTACACTGACCTCCTGCACACTTGCACAGAACACACTCTCATCGGACACTGTCCTCTATCTAGTGGCTTGTCTGATAGAAGCCATATCTGTAAGTCATTTGTGTTAAAGGGCTACAAACTGGTATTTTTCCTTTTATGTTAATGCGGCACCCTACAATTAAGCATGAAACTGGGACAGAAGGCACCTTGGTGCCTTAATTTGTTTTAAATGAGAAATCTCTACTTTTGGAAGTTAGAGGTCAGGCTCAAAGTCATATAGTGTGGTGAAAATACTTGAACTAGAACCATAGTCTACTGAATTAAGCCACTGTACTTTTCTGTAAGGAACTGGGGATTCAGACAGGGGGAGTCAGGATTAATGATTTTTTTTTTTTTTTTAAGTTTTATTAAAGTAATCTGTACACCCAATGTGGGGCTTGAACTCACAACCTGGAGATCAAGAGTTGCATGCTCTTCTGACTGAGCCAGCCAGGTGTTCCTATGTTAACAATCTTAACAGCAAAGTTAGTAAAGGTCTTGGTGGCAGCTGGCTATAGGCAACTCAATGATGGGCAACCCTGCATCAGTAGAGTTTTATTTGGGGAAATGACTCCACCAGCACCTGCCGCAGCCCACTGCAAGCTCTGGCTTTAACTTGGTTTTCAAGCAGAACGAAGCCGCTTAGGATCATCCTGGGCTCTCCCCTAGTGTAGCCTAGTAACCCAGGTTTCCCTGGGAGTGAAGAATTACATCTATCTGTATACTTAGGTGCTCCGGGCACTTGGATTAGGGGCTGGAGGGTTGTCCAGGTGTCCTGTTGGGGCCAATAGGTCATGTGAGAGAACAGTGTCCCCTTCTGTATCACCTACAGAGCTTTGTAAACCATGCAGTTACTTGGGCCCCACCTCCCACTTACTAAATTAGAAACCATTGTGGTGGGGCTTAGGCACCCATACTGTTAGGCAGTTCTGTATGTGATTCTACTCCTACTCTTCCTAAATACCACTATTATCAAAACTTTCTGTCCCTCAGAGGCTTTCTTTTTATCTATAGTCTTTCAACATTAAAAGAACTATAGACCTGCATAATTATGTACTCACCTAGTCTGGAGAGGAGGTTGTTTGTAAGTTTTCTTGTGGAAGCTAACTCTGCTTACATGCTCCTTCAGAGAATTCTTTTCTTTAGATTGTCCCCATGGTTTCAGTTTTCCTAGTTTAGGAAAGACAAAGAGTTAGGAAGATTCTTGTATTTATAGTCCCAATTTTATTCTCTATCTGGGACTACTCCTTTTCAGTATTTACACTTTGTTTTTATAGATATTTGCCAGCATAGTTCTATTAGCTTTAATTTCATATTCCACAGATCCAATTTGCATTTTTTTCTCCTAAAAATAAAAGTATGTCCTACTTCTTAATCCTTGGAAAGTCACAGATAGTCCTCATACTACAAAAAAAAATCTTAATACTAAATCCAATTACATAGCACATTAAAAAAAGCCATCACAACTAAGTAGTTTATCCCAAGGTTAAACATATTTAATATTATAAAGTATTTCATCTAGGAAATACAAATCAAAACCACACTGAGATACCACCTCATAATGGTCAGAGTGGCTAAAATTAACACATCAGGAGACTATAGATGCTGAAGAGGATGTGGATAAACGGGAACCCTCTTGCACTGTTGGTGGGAATGCAAACTGGTGCAGCCACTGTGGCAAACAGTGTGGAGGTTCTTCAAAAAATTAAAAGTAGAACTACCCTATGACGCAGCAATAGCATTGCTAGGAATTTATCCAAGGGATACAGGAGTACTGAGGCATGGGGGCTCTTGTACCCCAATGTTTATAGCAGCACTCTCAACAATAGCCAAATTATTGCAAGAGCCTAAATGACCATCAGCTGACGAATGGATAAAGAAGATGTGGTTTTTATATACAGTGGAATACTACTTGGCAATGAGAAAGAATGAAATCTGGCTATTTGCAGCAACATGGATGGAACTGGAGGTATTATACTAAGTGAAAGAAGTCAGTCAGAGAAAGATACCTTATGTTTTCACTCCTATGTGGATCCTGAGAAACTTAACAGAAGACCATGGGGGAAGGGAAGAGAAAAAAAAAGTTACAGAGAGGGAGGGAAGCAAACCATAAGAGACTCTTGGATACTGAGAACAAACTGAGGGCTGATGGGAGTTGGGGGAGAAGGGAAAGTGGGTGATGGGCACTGAGGAGGCCACTTGTTGGGATGAGCACTGGGTGTTGTATGCAAACCATTTTGACAATAAATTTTAAATAATCCTTGCTCTTTTGGGCTTACTTTTCAGTGGTAAAGGTGGATTATAGTCAGGTAACATGTATCAGGTGAAAGTAACATGCTACGAAGAAACAGAAAACAGCAGTGTGTGAGGCAGGGAAGGGAGGAAAGCCCTCTGAGTTGGTGACAGTTGAGTGAATGCTGCATTAAAACAAGGGAGGGAGCTGTGCAAAGGGGTGTGGGACTAGTATTCTAGGTGGACCAGAGGGATAACAAGTTCAAAGACCTGGAGGTGGGAATGAGCTCAGTCTGTTTGAGGGGGTGAAACACCAGTGTTATTGGCACAACATCAGGGGAGGAGGTGATGAAATCAACTTGGGGGAGAGATGAGAACTCTTAAGAGGTTCTGAGCAAATCAGTGACGTGCTCTGATCTGTTTTTCAGGTTGGAGTGGGGCCTAGAGGCTATTCCAAAAGTCTAGGAGAGATGATGATGACCTGGATGAAAGGGAGTTGCAGTGGAGGGTGAAAATAGTTGGGGTCAAAGATCTATATCAAAGGTAGAGCTCAAAGGACCAGCTGATGCACTAGGTATGGGGTCTAAGAGAGCAAGGAGCCAGAGGACTCCTAGGTTTCTCCCTGACAACTCAGTGAATAGAGGTGCCAGGGCCACATATGGGAAAAAGAGGGGAGGGCTGCAGGGTGAGAGGAAAGTAGTTGTTTTGCTTTTGGACTACAAATGAGTAACCTCTAAATAAGATTTGTTTACTAATTTAAAGATAAACACTATTGGACATGATTTGTGGGAAGTCTTCATGTTTAAAGTAATTTTAGAATCACTGCAAGATACAGATACTTTAACATATGCCCAATTTATATGGGCATTTATATGGCCAATAAAGGTCCCAGGTTGTTGGACTGGCAGATTCCAGCCTGGAATCACTTGAAAGTTGTAAAAAAAAACAAAAAACAAAAAACATTCATTTACCCAAAGGCCAATTTCCAAGTTTCTTGATTTTGCCTGAAATTTTCTTTGCCCTAACACTGATTAGAAGTTATGTCTTTGGATTAACAAAAATGTAGGTGAATCAATTATTTAGTATTTGCTTAGTGGACAGTCTTTTAATCATGGGTCATGTGGGCCCAAGGGGAAGGAATTCTAGGGGGTCAAGTGTGAGAATCTTTCACATCCTCAGATCTGCAGAACTATTTAATCTTAAGTCTATTGCATGTCTTGTATCTCAGAACATTCCCACATACCTTTGTGTGGCTCGTAGTTGAGGGGACGAGACAGACTTGCTTTGAGATCAAATATTGGTTTCTTGTTGGAGACTGGAGTCTGTGCTGCTTCAGTTGTCAACTTGAATGGGGTAACAACTACAAAACCAAAGAACAACCCCCCCAGGGCTTAATTAGAAAAAAGATCTATAAAGTTCTTTATTGAAGTACCACTTCTCAATATTAGGAATATCATCTATAGATCATCAGTTTGGTTAAAAAGGAAAAGGGGGAAAAAAGAATAACCAAGGAAAGCTAACCACTGAGATTTGCTTGTGACCAGCTCCCCAAATAGTCTCAATATTATGGTATTTCCTAGGGTCAGCTGGGTGTTGAAAATCCTGTTTAAAGAAGTGGGTAAATTTTCAACCTGTGTCCCTGATATTATTTATCCTTTAAAAATATTATACATTAGGGGTGCCTGGGTGGCTCAGTCGATTGAGCGTCCGACTTCGGTCGTGATCTCGAGGTCTGTGAGTTTGAGCCCTGTGTTGGGCTCTGTGCTGATAGCTCAGAGCCTGGAGCCTGCTTTGGATTCTGTGTCTCGCTCTCTCTCTCTGCCCCTCCCCTGCTCATGCTCTGTCTCTGTCTCAAAAATAAACAAAACATTAAAAAAAAAATTAAAAATATTATACATTAGTAACATTTTCTTTCACACAAATAGATATAAAGCCGGCAAGGAACCTTATCACATATAGATGAAAAGATCCGTGGCTTGGGTTGTTATTTAATAAAACTTATTAAAAGATGTGAATTCTTTAAAAAAATTTTTTTTTCTTTAACATTTATTTTTGAGATAGACAGAACGTGAGTGGGGGAGGGGCAGAGAGAGAGGGAGACACCGAATCCGAAGCAGGCTCTAGGCTCTGAGCTGTCAGCACAGAGCTTGATGCGGGGCTTGAACTCAGGAACTGTGAGATCATGACCTGAGTCAAAGTCAGACGCTCAACTGACTGAGCCACCCAGGCGCCTCAAAAATGTGAATTCTTGTACCATAAAGTTAATACACAAAGATGGTAGGACTCAGCCCAATTTGTACTAGAGTTGGGCACATTTTATAATTCTTTTCCATCACAGGCTGCACTTGGCTATTGTCCTATGTTAGCACTTGCGTGTATACATGAATAAGCCACCAGCGTCTAGGACCACTCAGTGAAATCCAAAAATCACAAAACCCCTGTGCTTAAGAGATCTCACTGTGTCACTATCAGGTGCCAGTGGTGGTGGGAAACACTGGGGCTGCCCACAATGCTGATGAGAGTTTAAATGGGTACAATTCAACCTGTACAGTAGCCATCTGCAACCCTGCTAACCAGCAGTCCATCCTAGGTCTACAGAAGCTCTTATATGTGTATGGGAGACATGGTTGATAAGAATGGTCCTAACGGTATACATAATAACAAAAGTTGGAAATATCCACATGTCCATGAGGAGTAAAACAGATACATTGAAAAACATCCATACCAGTGACGATGAATAAACTTTAGCTCATTTATCAATACGGATGGTTCTTGAACATTATGCTGAGTGAAAGAAGCAAATCACAGGGAAAAGAAATCATACAATTTTATTTCCTTTACATAAAACTCCTATCTGTTAGGGAAAAACTAGCCCATCCTAACTGGGCACACCCCCGAATTACCATGAGGAGAAAGTTCTGAATATGGTAAACATTTAGTTTCTGCCTCATGTCCTTATCTGTGACCATTTCTGAGTCCTTTCTCATTACGAGGTAAGGGCTGCTACTCTGTGACCCCAGCTCTCTGTAAAATAACACAGTCGTATCTTAGCCAAGTCCACTCCATTTTTAGTACTGCCCTCTGCCCAGTCCCCTTTCTCCCATACTGTAAGATTTAGAATGTTATATGGACTGGTGCCTAGATGGCTCAGTCAGTTGAGCATCTGACTTCGGCTCAGGTCATGATTTTGTAGTTCGTGAGCTCGAGCCCCACATCCGGCTTGCTGTTGGCAGCACAAAACTTGCTTTCGATCCTCTGTCCCCCTTTCTCTGCCCCTCCCCCTATTGTGTGCTACCAAAAATAAACATTTAACAACAACAACAAAATATAATGTTATATGGAATGTCTACTTGCTGGTGTAAATTAAAGGTTAGAATGGGAATTAGCTCATTTAAGGAGGAATCATAAACTTACTGTTCCCACCATTTTGGACCCTTTTAAAATACAGTTGTCAGTCTCATTATTCTATCTTTAAGGTATGACGAAATTCTCAACAGTCTCCACACTGATTATTATCGACACTGTACTCTCCTTTGGTCTGAAGCTCCAGCTGGATTGCTCTAGTCTTGGGCAAGCTGGCAACCCTTTCTATGTGATCAAGACTCTCTCCTGACACATTCAGTAGGACTCTCCGGAGAATCTTGACATACTTAATTCTAATACAAGCCTCAATCTGCTGGTGGGACTTTTTTAAACTTCATACCACTATTGCAGTATTCTTTTGAAAACCAACTGGTCAATGTAGGTACTAATTAAGTAGACTTTGTGTAGAAGAGTATCCATATGGCTTATTCTGGCTCACACAATCTACTGGTCCATAGTGCGGCATTTATTCCGTGAACTCTGGAATCCTGTTTCAGAGTCCCAGAGGACTAAACAGAGGCTGTAATGCATACTCTGATCCTCCTTCTCATCCCTGAGTTCGAGAAGGAGCTGAATGCTCTTCAGGGAGGGTTACCATCTTAGGACTCCTCCTAGACAGGATGGAGTCCTCAGGCGGTAATCACTTTTTTTGTTTGTTTATGTGTCTGGCATTTTCCTCACCAATATAAAATGAAAAATATGCTATGGTCAAATTTTTGCTTTTGATTTTATGGATATGGAGTAGCTTTAAGTAAACAGATATAATACTTAATTTCAGGAAGTTACATGCTTAAAGATGAACCAGAGTTTTTGTTCTGTTTTACCAGAAGCAGAATTCCCCTTTGTGGTCTTCAGCTTGCATGTCTGAAGCACAGCCTGGCATTTTGGGGTACTCCCAGACATAGTCACATGCGGAGACTTCCTGGCTGGAGTCTTGGTCAGTGACCGTTTATGCTCATTATCTTTGGTAGCAGCTGAAAACCTGAACAGGACAGTGGGGTACAAGACATTAGTGCTTATGTCAAGAGTAACTTGTATCAAACACACACGTGTCACCAAGTAGCAAAAGGACTCAATAAATATTTATGTGAATGAACCTCTTTTGCAGAGTAAACATTTTAAAACACTGATACTAAAGCAAATCATTTATCAACTTTTCTGGTAAAATAGGGTTTTGTATTCTCTGCTCTCCTTGCCTTGACCAATACAGGACAAGGCAAAGCTCAAAGGAGCTGCCGGGGGGTTCAAGTTACAGTTTAGGAAGTACTTTCTCCTCCTGATGATGTCAAGTCAGAGGGAACAGGAGACTGCCATGCCAAATAAGTAACGGGAACAGATCTTACATCTTCCTAGAAGAATGCCATTTATTTGAAATGTACATAAGGCCATTGTCTACTCTTGGCAAATTGCCATAAACACATTTCACTGTTTCTATGATGCACAGTTTTTCTACATTTTAATGTCTGAACTTGGGATGTGTTTAATAATTTGTAACACATCATAGCTGGCAGTGATTTTTTCTTTTTTTTAACGTTTATCTTGAGAGGAAGAGAGCACAAGATGGGGAGAGGAAGAGGGAGAGGGTGATAGAGAATATCAAGCAAGCTCCGCACCATCAGCACCGAGACCACTGTGGGGCTTGAACTCACAACCATGAGATCACAACCTGAGCTAAGAACAAGAGTTGGACACTCAACCAACTGAGCCACCCAGGTGCCCTGGCAGTGATTTTTTTTAGTGGTCCCTATGATAATGGTGAATCTCTGGTTGATGGGGTCCTTAGACTCAGTGAAATTCAGAAAGGACAGATATTAATATACATGGTGGTGATGGTAGAATTAACAGATGAGAACTTCTGGACTTCTACTCAAGATGTAGCGGTAATCCTGAATCAACCCTCAAAATTATTACAAAACATTTTACAACACAGTTAAGAAAACTGAATGTTAGGAGAAGTGCCGTGAAATCCAGGCTGCTCTGTATACTGCAGTGTAGCAACAATTTACCCCTGACCATGGTGTCCTTAAGTAGTATTAAATACAATCCAAACTGCCAACTATAGCTACCTCATATTCCAAGCTAAGTCAGTAAATAGAATTCTAAACATCAGGGCATTTTTAAACTCTAAAAACTACGTCAGGGGTGCCTGGGTGGCTCAGCCACTTAAGCGTCCGACTTCGGCTTGGGTCATGATCTCACTGTTCATGGGTTCAAGCCCCGCGTCAGGCTCTGTGCTGACAGCTCGGAGCCTAGAACCTGCTTTGGATTCTGTGTCTCCCTCTCTCTCTGTTCCCCCCCTGCTCTCACTCTGTCTCTCTCAAAAATAAATATTTAAAAAAATTAAAAACTATGTCAAATAATTGCATGTGTTGGGGGAAGTGTTACCAGGCACCACCTCTATTAGATGCTGCAAATGCCCTTGAAAAAGGAGAGAACCAGGGATACGTGGCTGACTCAGTTGGTAGAGCATGCAACTCTCAATCTCAGGGTGTGGGTTTGAGGCCCACATTGGGTGCGGAGATTAAGAATTAAAAAAAAAAAAAAAAAGAAAAAGAAAAACAACAACCTAGGAATAAATTTAACCAAAAAGGTGAAATATCTATACAATGAAAACTATAGAAACCTTATGAAAGAAACTGAAGAAGACACAAGAAAATGGAAAAAGATTCAATGCTCCTGGGTAAGACGAACAAATATTGTTAAAATGTCAATACTACCCAAGGCCATCTACATATTCAATGCAATACGTATGAAAATAACACCAGCATTCTTCACAGAGCTAGAACAAACAACCCTAAAAATTTGTATGGAACCAGGTAAGACCCCAAATAGCCAAAGCAATCTTGAAAAAGAAAACCGAAGCTGGAGGCATCAAAATCCCGCACCTAAGATGTATTACAAAACTGTAATCATTAAGACAGTACGGTACTGGCACAAAAACAGACATTCAGATCAATGGAACTGAATAGAGAACCCAGAAATGGACCCACAAATGTATGGCCAACTATCTTTGTCAAAGCAGGAAAGAATATCCAATGGAATAAAGAGAGTACCTTCAGCAAGTGGTGCTGGAAAAACTGGACAGCAACTAGCAGAAAAATGAACCTGGACCACTTTCCTATACTATATGCAAAAATAAACTCAAAATGGATGAAAGACCTAAATGCAAGGCAGGAAGCCATCAAAATCCTCGAGGAGAAAGCAGGCAAAAAAACTCTTTGACCTTGGCCACAGCAACTTCTTACTCAACATGCCTCCAGAGGCAAGAGACACAAGAGCAAAAATGAACTATTGGTACCTCATCAAAATAAAAAGCTTCTGCACCACGAAGTAAACAATCAGCAAAACTAAAAGGCAACCGATGGAATGGGAGAAGATATTTGCAAACGACATACAAGGTAAAGGGTTATTATCCAAAATCCATAAAGAACTTGTCAAACTCAACACCCAAAAACCAAATTATCCAGTGAAGAAACAGGCAAAAGACATGAATAGACACTTCTCCACAGAAGACATCCAGATGGCCAACTGACACATGAAAAAATGCTCAACATCACTCATCATCAGGGAAACACAACTCAAAACCACAATGAGATACCACCTCAAACCTGTCAGAATGACTAACATTAACAACTCAGGCAACAACAGATGTTGGCGAGGATGAGGAGAAGAGGATCTCTTTTGCACTGCTGGTGGGAATGCAAACTGGTGTAGCCACTCTGGAAAACAGTATGGAGGTTCCTCAAAAAATTAAAAATACAACTACCCTATGACCCAGCAATTGCAGTACTAGGTATTTACCCAAGGGATACAGATACGCTGTTTTGAAGGGGCGTAAGCACCCCGATGTTTATAGCAGCACTACTGACAGTAGCCAAAGTATGGAAAGAGCCCAAATGCCCATTGATGGATGGATAAAGAAGACGTGGTATATATATACATATATATGTATATAATGGAGTATTACTAGGCAATCAAAGAGAATGAAATCTTGCCATTTCCAACTATGTGGATGGAACTAGAGGGTAGTATGCTAAGCGAAATTAAAGAAAGACAAATATCATATGACTTCACTCATATGAGGACTTTAAGACATAGAACAGATGAACACAGGGGAAGGGAAGCAAAAATAAATATAAAAACAGGGAGGGGGACAAACATAAGAGACTCTTAAATATGGAGAACAAAGGGAGGGTTAGTAGAGGGGGGATGGGAGGGGGGATGGGCTAAAATGGGTAAGGGGCATTAAGGAATCTACTCCTGAAATCATTGTTGCACCATGTACTAACTAACTTGGATGTAAATTAAAGAAAAAAAAAAGTTTCAGTATTAAAGAAAAGGGGCCTGAACATCTTCATCTCTGTGATGCTTATACTTGATGGCTATCTTGCTATCAGGAAAGGCACAAGAAACAAGAGGGATCAATGAGGCATGATGGCCATGACACTAGTACCCAAAGGGTTATAATATTTCTACTTTAGGACGAGTCAATTTAGTTCACTGCATTGAGAGACTTTCTGTAGGAATTTAGCTTCAACCTTACTTTTAAGTCAATGGAAAAATTTTATGTATCTTTGCAGGCATGCATTAAACTAATAAAATGAATATCCATATATATTTTCTATCTTATGAACCAAATATGAGCTTAGAGAAATTTGATAAAATAAGAAAACAGAACACAAATTTAAAGAAAGAAAGATTAGAATTTATAAAAACCATCTGTTGATCTTTCTGTTCTGATCCTCTTTGCCTTCTTTTTCACCAACATTGAAACACATTTGATGTCATCTACCTGAAATGTACAGGAAGCAGTAAAGCTTTGAGATCTCATCCTCTTCTTACCTGACGTTCATTTTAGTTGCTGACAGAACAGGACGCTTGGTGGACCCCTTCCCGCACAAGGTGCTGCGGCCTGCGGCCCCCTGCGAGCGTTGCTGGCTGGTGGGAGTACAAGCCACAGGGAGTCTTCCCCTGAGAGGAACTGGGGTCGCCACTTTTCCCTTAGTGACAGGAGGCTTCTGAAGAAAGACACCCACAACCTTGTTCAAGTTTGGCTTCTTAGAGGATACTGTCTCCAGAGCACCCCCATTCATCCCCTTGTTCTATCCCAATTTTAACCCCACTTGTTATCTTTCCTTCTCACCACCTCATCCTATTCCTACCTGCCAGGTGGGCAGTGTCTTGCAACTTGCCTTGGTATGGTAACTGAGTTAGGAGTAACTTCTGCTTGTGCTGAGTCATGTGTGACAGAAAGCCTTTCCAAGCTGCCATGAACCCAGGTATTTTCTGACTAGAAGATGTGGCTCAACAATCCCGTGTCCAGAAAGGAGGATAAGTAGCTTCCCTTGGACATATGGTATCTTTGAGAAGGTGATACGCAGTTTATTAAATATAAACTTGAAGAACCACCTATTACATAATTAGCATGAGTAATCTACAAGTAACTCCACCCCTACCCCAATTATCCTCCAGTGGTTTCTTAAAAAGTTCTTTAAAGAACAAACAAAGAAACAAAAAAACTAAAACCAAATGAGGGAGAGAGGGGGAAATGCTCCCTTTGAAATGACTGGGAAGAGTCCTCCTACTTTATCTTTTTTTGATATTGTCAAGGCACAAAGAATAACAATGTCTTCCTATCACTAGTTTAAACTCTGTTGCAAACAGAAGAAATGCAACTTTGTTAAGGACAACAGTGGTGGGACTACTGAAATTTTAAGATAGAAAAATACTGATTATATCCTAGGAAATAAAGCAGTAAGAGAATTATGTTAACTTCTCATCTCAACATACAAGCAGAAGAGATTCTTAAGTGAGACAAAGTTAAAACCAAAATATTTACTAAGTACACATCTGTACCATAAGCCAAGAGCCCAGGTTAGACGTAACAAGCACACTCTTCTATTTAACCACACTTTTTATGTCTATCTTTCCCCGAAGATTCCCAGTTTCCATGCTGTGTCTCCTCACACACAGTTCACCTGGTGTCAGGACCATCAACTCTACACCTTTGTTTGAGCAACTTAAATTGTAGAAATGATCCTACTAGCCCTTATCAATCTTTCTGACTTTTTCTTCAGGTAGAATATTATACCATTGATTGTAGTAGTACTAATTCATTTTGTTAACAATGCATGTAATCAATTTCTCCCTTTCTTTTACCAATAAAAATCCTCTTCCGTCTTAACAAAGCAAAGAGCTCAATCATACGTCTACACAAAGATGTGGGTTAAGGATTAAATATAGGGGAAAATAATAAAAGCAGTAAAAATAAATAAGAGCTCATTTTTATGATTTTTGGAATAGGAGGGACATAGCAAAAAAAACTCAGACCCTTAAAAGGAAAAGGTGGATAAATTAAAAAAAAGCCTTTCACAAGATAAAAGACACCATTAATATAGTTAAAATATAAACTGTAGGAAAGTATTTGCAATATATTATAGCATTAATATAAATGGGTAATAAATGCATTAAAAATTGAGAAAAAAATTCACCAAAAAACCCTCAGCCAATTATAACATATAAACATATAATGATGAAAGAAATGCTAATTCAACTGGGATTTTTTTCATATCATATTAATAAAGATTTTAAGATTTCATCATTTCCACTCTTGGTAAAATAAACATGCATCTCGGGGCACAATGTTTCTGATGTTTGTAGAAAAAGCCTTTGGTGACTAAGTCAAATAGGTTTCCCTGCTCTAATTATCCAAGTCAAGATCCTGTCTAGGATCTCTTATTTATGATTATCTAACACTATCCAATGACCAATCCCAAAACATGTCAACTGTTAATAACAACTTCCTATCAGCTATAGTGAAGTCACTGTAATTATTTTTTATTTTCCAGTTTCCAAACAGATCATACCAAATAACCCATGATAGATCTATTCCTTGTACAGTGGGGAGTGGGCATGAGATTTTAGAAATCAACTCATTCAGATGGGGTATCAGTAAAAAATAATTTACTCATGTATTCAACACATCTTCAGGCCTACACACAAGTTTCTGATTGAGGTAGTTGTTCTGCCCTTAATTTTCACCTGGAAATTAATTCACCCATATTACATAGTATAGACAACTTGACTTTCAATCAAGTATTTAAGTAGACCTAGCTTCATGGTAAGGGAAACGACTAGCCCTGCTGCAGGCATATTTGCAGCTAGCTCATGCATATACAAAAAAGGAACTACATGTCTACTTTCTGTAAAGCATCAGTATGGCCCTCCTGTCCAGGTATTCAACCCTTGCTAAAGTTTAAGAAAATGTGACTATGGGACACTGAGTATCTCTTGTCTGATTCTCCACCCAGGGTGTTAGACGGAAGCATTCAAATGCCATGGCTTGGCTTTGCCATTGTTAACTGGTTGATAAATGGTGTCTTCAACTATGTAACAGTGGTTTTATAAATAGTTTAAATGAATGTTTGTTACTGTAGATTCAGCTTCTCACTAAGAAGCTTATGGTTTATGTTTTTTTTTTTTTTTTAACTTTTTTAATGTTTATTTTTGAGAGAGAGACACAGAGTGTGAGCAGGGGAGGGGCAGGGAGAAAGGAGACCCAAAAATCAAAGTGGGCTCCAGGCTCTACAATGTTAGCACAGAGCCCGACATGGGCTTGAACTCACAAAATGAGATCATGACCTGAGCCATAGTCGGATGCTTAACCAACTGAGCCACCCAGGTGCCCCCTTAAAAAAAGTTTTAAATTCATCACCCAGTGTGTTTCTCTATTGGCCTATGTATCAGAAAATACAAAACTCAATGGAGTGACTGATACAGCAGACACTGTCCCTGCTAACAGTGTTCATGTTCTGCCCCTTTTATTATTTTTTAAAAGATATTATCAGAGTTTGAATCTTTTAAGTTTATTTATTTATTTTGAGAGAGAGAGAGAGAGAGAGACACAGAGACAGAGACAGAGACAGCATGAGTGGGGGAGGGGCAGAAAGAGAGAGAGAAAATCTCAGTGCAGAGCCCAATGTGGGGCTTGAACTCATGACCCATGCAGTCACGACCTAATCCGAAATCAAGAGTCAGATGCCACTGAAGCACCCATCTTGTTCTGCCCCTTTTAAATCAATTTTATACTGTTTTGTGTTGTAACACCACAGACTGCCTCCAATTATTTTTAATAAGCAGGTTGTATGTATTATTAAATTCGAAAATAAATGTCTCCCAGCCCTCTGAGTGGCACCTCTTTAATACCAGATACCATGTAAGGCCATAACAGGATGTCATCAACTCACTGCTCTGCTAACTCAACCTCGAGGTTGAGTTCACCTTTTCTTACTTGAAGGGACCTTGAGTCCAGCAGGACCAGTAGAGGGGCCCCCAGGGAGCTCAGTTATCAGGAAGCCTCTAAGTTAGCCAGTAAAAGTGATTCACTTCCTTTTTTTTTTTTTTTTTTTTTTTTTAAACATTTGTTTATTTTTGAGAGAGACAGAGCATGAGCCCACGAGGGGCAGAGAGAGAGAGGGAGACACAGAATCCAAAGCAGGCTCCAGGCTCTGAGCTGTCAGCACAGAGCCCGATACAGAACTCGGACTCACAAATTCGAGATCATGACCTGAGCCAAAGTCGGATGCTTAACCAACTGAGCCACCCAGGCACCCCTGGAATTCATTCTTTATAGTGAGGACTCCCTGTTTTATTTGGAGAGTTCTGAAAATTCTTATGGTGGGGGGAATCAATTTCAGATGATAAATATACATTAAACTCAAATCCATTCCAATGGTAGAGTAATAAAAAGCTGGCTGTATTAGCTAAGGTACCAAGATTAAAATCAAATGGTTCAGTACCATTAAGAACATAATTTTAGGGACACCAGCCTGACTCAACTGGTAAAGCATACAACTCTTGATCTCGGGGTTGTGAGTTTGAGCCCCATGTTGGATAGAGATTAAAAATAACAACAAAAAGTAAAAAAGTATACGATTTTATCGGCATACCTTCAGTTCATTAAATGAATTGTGTTCTTCAAAATGTTTCTTTTTTCTCTCAATATATTGATCAATGGACTCCATTTCCTTAAAACGAGCCTCATGAAGCTTCTTAAAGTCTAGAATGTTCCCCAAAATATGAAAGTTAGTAACAAGACAATTCCATTTATTCATCTTCCCTTTGTCTTTCTGTTAATACTTATTCTCTTCTCTGCATCCCTGTCAACTTCAACATCATCTTTGCTAAAACTTTAATTTCAAATCTTTTAGTTTTTGGAAAGTCAGGAACAAATTATATTCATCTCATAACCTATCAAACACTTACCATTTTTCCATTGTCCATTTTACTCCTGATATTTGGTTTAATCCAGAGAATAAGAGTAATAGGTTTGCCTCCCCCCTCACCAATTAATCAAATGGCTGCCTTTCCTTAGTCATAAATTTGACATTTTTATAATGCTTAGAAAGCTTGCGATCAAGGACAAACCTTTTCTATAAAAGGTCAGACGGTAAATATTTTTGTCTTTGTATACATATGTATACGTGTGTGTGTGTGTGTGTGTGTATGTGTATGTGCGTGTATATATGGTAGAGATCATACCATATGTGGCCCCAAAGACAAAAATATTAACCGTCTGACCTTTTATAGAAAAGGTTTGCTAATCCTTGATCTCAAGCTTTCTAAGCATTATGTCAAATTTATGTGTATGTATGTATATATATATATATACATATATATATATATTTTTTATAACCCTTTAAACCCTTTATAATCCTTTAAAACCGTAAAAACCATTCTCAGCTTGAGGGTTTTAAGGCAGGCCATAGTGGGCAGTACTTGGCTGATCCCTGCTTTGTGCTATTCTGATTAAGAATATCCTAGGGGCGCTGGTCAGTCTGAAATCTTGAGATCATGTGTTCAAGCCCCAGGTCAGGTGTAGAGGTTACTAAAAAATAAACAGTAAAAATAATACACATAAAAATATCAACATTAAAAAAAACAAAACATAAACTTTCATTCTACCTAGATTTGCTGAAGGTCAAATAAGCTCATGTTATCTCTGTTCCAATTTGTTAACAAAAGGATGACTTAAAGTGATGGTTAATTTTGTCTGTCTCAAAGTTTCCATGGGTAATTGTTCAGATAGCTTTCAAAGTCTTTGGTAACCTAAAATGTTAAGGTTTTGCTTGCATGATAGATTCAGACTGAATTCATTGGATATCTAACCAGATAGAGGCTAAAACATGAATTACTAGATATAGGTTTGTACTTGACTTGTTGCAAAAAAACTAAGGATATTTGGAACTGTTGAAAAACATGCTTTGTGCTTAATGGATTCATAAGTTTGCCATCTAAAAAAAAATTCTGATGTAACAGAGTTCACGATTGGTTACTACTTAGGTTTCACTGGAGACTAAGGTTTCTAAGAGTTAAAATTCTGCTAAATGTAGTTAAAGCTGATAAAAATAAGAAAAGCAACTCTGTGTGTAGATAAGTAGGAGATATGAAAGAAAAATATAAGAAATGTAAATGTATTTTTGTTGAAGGTAAAAGTAAGTAACTTTGTCCTATATGAGACTGGTTATTTGGAGCGAAAGGGCTTGGGACAAAATCTAAATGCAAAGAAAAGTTGTAGAAGATTCGTGAAGGAAAATCTTTAAAAAGAAATTTTATGTGTGGTCAGGACAGAGTAAGGTTAAAATAAATGATTTTAAATTTTTTTTTTCAACGTTTATTTATTTTTGGGACAGAGAGAGACAGAGCATGAACGGGGGAGGGGCAGAGAGAGAGGGAGACACAGAATCGGAAACAGGCTCCAGGCTCTGAGCCATCAACCCAGAGCCTGACGCGGGGCTCGAACTCACGGACCGCGAGATCGTGACCTGGCTGAAGTCGGACGCTTAACCGACTGCGCCACCCACGCGCCCCAAAATAAATGGATTTTAAAAGTACACAGGGCTAAGATTAAAATTCCTTCTTTGATCCAAAGGCTGGGAAAATAATGGCAATACTCTTGATGCCGGCCTCCAAATCCTCCACATTTGTGTTGTTCTTGTTTAGCAGAGGAACGGATGCCTCTGCCATATGAGGGATGGGTGATATATGAAGGGCTTTTACTAAGATACTAAACTTAACCCACTGTATGCCAAAAATGGATATCCACATGGCTGAAACATATTCATGTGGGCATTGTTGAAAAAGGCAGGAAATAGACCTTGACTCTGGCCCTTTAACCCCTTCCCTCAATGGCCAATGATTAATATATAAGTTACTGTTGGGCCAAAATAAAATTAGTACATTCTATGATGACCAGGAAAGTCTTGCTTGGTCACAGTCAGACTTCGGCTCAGGTCATGATCTCATAGTTCCTGAATTCAAGCCCCGCGTCAAGCTCTGTGCTGACAGCTCAGAGCCTGGAGCCTGCTTTGGATTCTGTTTTGTTTTGTTTTTACTAATTGGGTAAAGGCCTTCCCCTACAAGACAGAAAAGTCACAAAAGTAAGAAAAATTCTGCTTTATAAAATAATACCCAGGTTTGGCTTATCTAAAAATTTTCAAATTAATTATGGTAAATGGCTGCCTTCACTCTTTCTCTAGAACTCCTGGCTCTTAAAAAAGTTTTACACATTAAAATAAAGTAGACTGTCTGCTTATACTCAGCCAGAACTCTAAATTAAACACCTCACAGGCATCAGATGCTTTAAAAAATTTTTTTTGTTAATTAAGTTAGGGCCAAACTCTTGGAAATAGAGCCACCATTGATTACTTACTGCTCCTGCTTCTCTATCATTTGGGTTATGAGAGATTCCCTGACATACGTTGTTTACAAAGTTAGGGTCTCTCCTAGGTTATTTGACAGGTTTGGAAACTGTAGACATTATCTTAAGATGCCATCTTGCTGGTCAGTATCATCTTTACCTTGTGTTTGTCTCTTTGTGTCTGCTAATGTTTATGCCGCCTTCCTGTACAACTATACTGTGGGCCACTCGACCAACCTTTGGGTAGACTCTAACTGCTGTACCCCTACACCATCCCTTATCAGCTTGAAGAAGCCAGAATGTTCATTGTTCCTGTTACCTAACAGTAATTACAGGCCCTATTCCAGGGGAGAAATAAATAGGAAAAGAGTTAATATTAGGCAGGGAGAGATAAGGGATCTTCAGGGAAAAAGACTGTAGCTGCAAATCGGAGGCGTCCCCCCACCGCCCCATTATCAAGGGGATCTAAATGAGATAGACAATCTAATCCTAAGACAACAGATGCGGGCCCTTGGGTCTACCCTAAACACCTTACACCAGTGGGTCAGGGAACGAGTACCTATGAATCTGACCCCAGATGCTCACCCCTTTAAACCAGGAGATGCAATATGGATAAAGGAATGAACTGTTCAACCCCTAAAACCTCTCTGGAGGGGACCGTTCACTGTCATTTTGTCCACCCCTATTGCAGTAACAGTAGTAGAAGTGGGTCCCTGGATTCACTACAGCAGAGTGAAGCCAGCATCTCAAAACTGCAAGTGTATTCCTGACCCATCAATGCCATGCAAGCTGACCATACGGAAAAAGCAATCTGCAACTCTGGAGCCTCCAGGAGACTGCAGCCCTGCTTTAGTCACTCTGGAAGCTGACTAATCCACGCATGGCAGAAGCTCCAAGCTACATTGGAGTTGATGGTCCAATGAAACAAAAGACTATCCTTACCTTCTCTATGTTTCCTTACTGTGATGCACTGTCACGCCTTGTTTCTCACTATTATTGTGATTTTTGTTCTACTGAGGCTGCCACAGCCAGCTAGAAATGTGGTGAGAAGTTTCTGTTAACATTCACCTTCCTTTTGTGGACAGGATACTTCGTTGGTACCAACATGGGGAAATGATGGCCGTAAGAGACTAAAAAAATTAGATCCCCACAAACCTTATAGTAAAACAAAATACCCCAGTCCTACTACCAGGGTTTGGCTTCTCAAAAGCCCAATTATTGGGAAAAACTGTCTTGCCTAGTGGAGAAAAAGTTCATCGTCATCTCTGTTAAAAACTTAACATGCCTAGGCCAGAGATTTTATAACTCAACTGCCAGAAAAACCCAATGGTGGGGGACCCCAGATCACCTTGAGCCAGATCCCCACCCCTTGTCTAACTTCTCTCATCTCCGACAGGCCTGGGACAATGTCATCGCAGCTATCACACGGCAGGCCCCAGGTGGACCACACTAGATATGTGGAAGGACAGCCTATATAAACCTCTAAACCAAGATGATGCTCTTTGACGCTAAATAGAGGGGTCCAAACATCAAAGTGGGGAATGTAGTAGGGTCCCCTCCCTAAGGAAAGAAAAAAAACCTCAATGCAATCTGGCTATATGCCTACGTGACAATAGCCCTCACAACCTTGTAACAGGCAACCACTTAATAAGATTGCATGTTTGTGTGTTACCATATATGGGAAACAAAGAAGTAAAAAATATATAAAAAACTATGCCACATGGCGTTCGGGGCTCAGTTCTTTGGGAACGAACCCAACTGAGCGGTGCCGGCAGGAATAAAGTTGCTTCCTGGAAAGAAAAGCCTCGGTATCACTACTCTGTGCAAGAATTCTGCTACAGTTACACTAATCAACAGATTTTCAATGTACATGAGACAGCCTTCTATTGGAAAATGTCATCTAGGACTTTCACAGCTAGACAGAAGTCAATGCTTGGCTTTAAAGCTTCAAAGGACAGGGGCACCTGGGTGGCTCAGTCAGTCGAATGTCCGACTTCGGCTCAGGTCATGATCTCATGGTCTGTGAGTTCAAGCCCTGCGTCAAGCTCTGTGCTGGAAGCTCAGAGCCTGGAGCCTGTTTCACATTCCTTGTCTCCCTCTCTCTTTGCCCCTCCCCCACTCATGCTCTGTGTCTCTGACAAAAATAAACATTAAATAAATAAATAAATAAATAAATAAATAAAAATAAAGCTTCAAAGGACAGGTGGACTCTCTCATTAGAAGTTACTGCAGGACAATTGGGTGGCTCAGTCAGTTAAGCATCTGACTTTGACTCAGGACATCATCTCATGGTTGGTGAATTTGAGCCCTACCATTGGGCTCTGTGCTAACGGGTCAGAGCCTGCTTCAGTTCCTCTGTCTCCCCCCCACACTCTCTCTCTACCCCTACCCTACACACGCTCTGTCTCTTGGTGTCTCAAAAATAAAAATACATTAAAAAAAAAAAGTTACTGTCTGGGGTGCCTGGGTGCTCAGTTGGTTAAGGGTCTGACTCTTAATTTCAGCTTAGGTCATGATCTCAGTTTTTGAGTTTGAGGCCCACATTGTGCTCCATATTGACAGCACAGAACATACTTGGGATTCTCTCTCTCCCTTTCTCTGCCCCTCCCCCACTTGTGCTTTCCCGCTTTCAAAATTAAAAAAAAAAAAAAAAAAAGTTACTCCAGCCGGTGACTTGAAGTTGAAGCCAATGCTTATTTCCCATGTGAAAATCCTAGGGCCGTTAAGAATTATATGGCACTTACTCTGCCTATGGTGTGTAAATGGAACATAGCCTTGATGATAGCACATCTGTTTACAACATGATTTACTGAGTATTTTAAGCCTAGTATTGAGACCTACTGCTCAGAAAAAAAGATTTCTTTAAAAGAGTGACTGTTTATTGGCAATGTACCTGGTCACCCAAGATCTCTGTGGGAGATGTACAAGATTAATGGTAGTTTCTTCCTTCCTTCCTTCCCTTCCTTCCCTTCCTTTCCTTCCTTCCTTCCTTCTTTCTTTCTCTTTTTAACATTTATTTTTGAGAGAGAGGCAGAGCGTGAGTGGGGGAGGGACAGACAGAGAGGGAGACACAGAATGTGAAGCAGGGTCCAGGTTCTGAGCTGTCAGCACAGGGCTCGAACTCACCAGCTGTGAGACTGTGACCTGGGCCCAAGCTGGCCACTTAACTGACTGAGTCACCCAAGCGCTCCAGATTAATGGTATTTAATTTTTTTTAATTAAAAAAAAATTTTTTTTTTCCAACGTTTATTTATTTTTGGGACAGAGAGAGACAGAGCATGAACGGGGGAGGGGCAGAGAGAGAGGGAGACACAGAATCGGAAACAGGCTCCAGGCTCTGAGCCATCAGCCCAGAGCCTGACGCGGGGCTCGAACTCACGGACGGCGAGATCGTGACCTGGCTGAAGTCGGACGCTTAACCGACTGCGCCACCCAGGCGCCCCCAGATTAATGGTATTTTAATGCCTGCTAACATAACATCCATTCTGTAGCCCATGGATCAAGGGGTCATTTAGACTTTCAAGTCCTATTTGTGAAATACATTTTGTAAGGTATAGCTGCCATAGACAGTAATTCCTCTGATGGACCTAGGCAAAACTGAAATCCTTCTGGAAAAGATGCACCATTCTAGATGCCATTAAGAACATCTGTCATTCGTCGCAAGTAATCAAAATATCAACACAACCAAGTTTGCAAGAAGCTGATTTCAACCCTCAAGGATGACTTTGAGGAAACTTCAGTGGAGGAAGTAACTGCAGATGTGGAAACAACAAGAGAACTAGAATAAGTGGAGGCTATATACATATAACTGAATGGCTGCAATCTCATGATAAAACTGTAATGGGTGAGGAGTTGCTTCTTATGGATAAGAAAGTGGCTTCTTGAGATGGAATCTACTCCTGGTGAAGATGCTGTGAAGATTGTTGAAATGACAACAAAGGACATAGAATATTCCATAAACTTAGTTGATAAAGCAGCAACAGGGTTTGAGAAGGTAGACTCCTCTATTTTGAAAGAAGTCTATTGTGGGTAAAATGCTATCAAACAGCATTCATTGCTACTGAGAAATCATTCGTGAAAGAAGTCAACTGATGAGGCAAACTTCACTGTTGTCTTATTTTTAGAAACTCCATAGCCACTCCAACTGCCATACCAAGCATTCAACAGTCATCAATACCGAGGCCAGACCCTCCACCAGGAAAGAGATTATTACTCGCTGAAAGCTCAGATGATAGTTAGCGCTTTTTAAGCAATAAAGTATTTTTAAATTAAAGATATGTGTATGTTTTTTTGAGACATAATGCTATCACACACCTGACAGACTACAGCACAGTGTCAACATAACCTTTACATGCACGGGGGAAACAAACTCATTTGATTCACTTTACTGCAATAATTGCTTTACTGCAGTGGTCTGGAACTGAAGCCACAGTATCAGATATGTCTGTATCAACCTGATGAAAAAGGTGGTATAACCCACTCCCACTGTAAGCTGAGGAAGTGAGTTTACTGAGGATAAGTTGCCCATGGTCTCACAGTGAGAAAACTAGAGAATGAGAATGCAAGCCCCAGTTCCAGCATTCAAGGTTTCAGCTGTTCTGGTGCACCGCCTATTTGGAATTAGCCTGAAGGGGCCAACTATTACTTTGTTTCTTTGTGTGCAAAACTTACTTGGAGTAGTGCTTACAGTTCTTTTATTTTTTCCAGGTTTGGAAAATCCATCTGTGTACAGAGGCCTCTTTTTTCCCGAAGGAACCTTTGAATCTTCATTACCTGAATCCAAAGATACACAAATGATGAAAGATTCCAAAACAAGTTCTTCCAATTAAGAAATATCTAGAAGTTAACATGGGGCATTTTCATTTGACAGGGTCTGCCAAAGTGGTGGAAAAAATGAGCACAAAGAATGAGTTACAGCATCACTACAATTTTAGCTCATATGCTTCAAGTAGCCAAAAATTTTATGCTTCCTGTACAGAGGTTATATAAATATATCAGAAATTTAAGAACACTTTTTCAAAATTTTGCCATGAACAGATTATTGTTATAACAAGAATGATACAATCACAAAATCCCGGGGCACGTGGCTGGCTCAGTTGGTGGAGTGTGCGACTCTTGATGTTGGGGTTACGTTCAAGCCCCACATTGGGGTATAGAGATTACAGAAAAACAAAATCTTGGGGCGCCTGGGTGGCTCAGTCGGTTAAGAGGCCGACTTCGGCTCAGGTCATGATTTCGCGGTCCATGAGTTCAAGCCCCGTGTCGGGCTCTGTGCTGACAGCTCAGAGCCTGGAGCCTGTTTCAGATTCTGTGTCTCCCTCTCTCTGACCCTCCCCCGTTCATGCTCTGTCTCTCTCTGTCTCAAAAATAAATAAACGTTAAAAAAAACAAAAAACAAAATCTTAAAAAAAAAATTACACAGGGGTGCCTGGGTGGCTCAGTGGGTTAAGCGTCCGACTTCGGCTCAGGTCATGATCTTCCGGTGAGTTTGAGCCCCATGTCGGGCTCTGTGCTGACAGCTCAGAGCCTGGAGCCTGTTTCAGATTCTGTGTCTCCCTCTCTCTCTGACCCTCTCCCATTCATGCTCAGTCTCTCTCTGTCTCAAAAATAAATAAACGTTAAAAAAAAAAAATTACACAATCCCACCAACCGAATAAACACCATTAGCATTTTGACATATTTCCTCAGGTCCTCTGCTTCTATACTTGTTTTGTTTTTGTTCTTTAAATCCAGCTGAAATCATGGTGTATACATTTGTGACTTTCCCTCACTGACTTTCCCTCCTTCACCACTTTCCACATTCTGCCATCTTTTCAATTTGAGGCAATCTACTAAAAAATATCCAGGGGTGCCTATGTGGCTCGGTCAGTTAAGCGTCCAACTTTTGGTTTCAGATCAAGTCATGATTTCATGGTTAAGGAGTTAAGTCCTTAGATATGGTTAAGTCCCACATCTAGCTCAGGGCTGACAGCAGGGAAGCTGCTTGGGATTCTCTCTTTCCCTCTGCCCCTCCCTTGCTCTCTCTCAAAATAAATAAACATAAATATCTATATCTCTATCTATCAATCTATCCATCCATCCATCCATCCAAGTGGATTTTCAATAAATGGTACTTATTTATAAATATGTCACTCATCCTGAAGGTGACCCAATACATCCATAAAATATACAAGAATGACTGGATAGAGCACGAAGGACTACAGGGCTTTTGCTTGGACCTTGGCTCTAAAACCAGAAAGGAAAAGTTCCATGAAATAGAGGATATTTAGAGTCAGAATCACTCCTCACCAGATTATTATAAATAATAAAATATTATAAATAGAAAAATAGCAACTTCACAAGGAGCAACTTACCAGTGTGATAACCTGCTAACAAGCCACCACCTGTGCCTTCTACGGGTGCTGATGGGAGGACCACCCTGCGGGATTCCTACCCTAAGTGCATGATCCAAATCTAAACCTCAGCACACATTAGACAAACCAAGGCAGAGGACTTCCAAAAGTGGCCTATGTTAAAAAATATAAACTGTTAAAAAACTATTAAAAAAATTAACTGTTTGGTTGACTAGGCGGAAGGTCTTTGTACCTGTGTCTGGAGTAGGCCAGAAGGAGTTGATGGACAAAATATGGACTCTCCTCATCAAGAAGCAATCAACTACCCTAAGCTTTCCAGCTACCACTCTTACTCTGGTTTTTCCACAATACGGAAGAGGTCTCAAAGGCTTAAACTTTTGCCTTCATTGTAGACACTTAGGAGTTCTACAGCATGGTGTTATGGGTTGAACTGCGTTCCTCAAAAAGTTATGTTGAAGCCTTAACTTGTAGTAACCATGATGTGACCTCAAGAAAAAGGGTCTATTTTGTGGTACTTTGTTATGGCAGTCCTAGGAAATGAGTGCACATGGCTACCCCCCAGGAATTTCAGGGGGTTTTTTGTTTGTTTTTTTGGTTTTTTACTTACTTGACATACCATCTGTTCTACCTTTTCCTGAGGAAACTGCATTCTCCTCTCCTTGGCTCTCGTCTGGTGGTGAAGGAACTTCTCCAACAGTTCTGAGTTTCTGGTTTTCCTGCTTCTCTTGATTCTGGAATTCAATGGGATCACTTATCTTTATCTCTGAATGATCCTGGTACAATTTTAAAAGGGAATGAATTATTTAAATAAGAAGTCACCACTGCCTTCCAAAAATAGGCACCCAAATTGCAAAGAAGGAAGACAAGTAGGAGAATTAGGTTTCTGAGTGACAGATTGGCTCTTGAGAATGTGAATTTGGGAATAGGACATATGAGGGACCACTGAAAAGCATAAATGGCAATATTAGATCTCTTAGGGATGAGAAATTAACAAATAATCAAAATGGATAGTCTAATGACTGAGGGAGTATACAGAGCTAGAAAATAAAAAGTAGGACTGTGTCTTGTAAAGTTATATTTGCATAAGAAGATAAAAAAGAAGAATAAAATCAGAGTCCTCTCAAGGCAAGTGAAGCAAGTGAAGGAAGCCCCTGGCTAATCATATGACTATTCTGCTGAAAGATCAACCCAAGAGTGATCACTAGGTCTGAGGCCAGTTGAAAAGAAAAAAAAAACCCACCTTATTTTATGCTGGTTTTTCTTTCCTTCTTACTTACTACTCATCATTAAGTGAATACTTTCATATTTATTCAACAAATACTTAATTTGTGCTTAATCCTTAGTAAGTGCTTCCCAAGAGCCAGTACTCAGAGTGTGATGAGGACCAGCTTAGACCTGGGTCTGAGCTTTCATGGACCTCACAGCGTGCAGAATTTACAACCATCTGGTACCATAAAGGAATTCAGAGAAAGCTTCGTAAGAATACACCAATTTTGACACAGGCAGTGCCCAAAATGTTCACACTTCTATTCACCTCGGAGTCAGGGTTTCTGTGGACTGTCCTGCGCCTTCTCCTCATTTTGGTGACATGGTCAACTGGCAACCTCTCAGCTTGTTCCTGGCTGCTGATCTGCATCTCAGCCTCATCACAAGAGGATGCAGAAATTTGACTTCCATCCTGAAGAGAAAAACATTAATCTGCCATGTCCTATTTTTAGAGTTATGATGTTCACGAAGAATCAGAATTTAAACTGAATAAAAAAACTATTTTACAAAAGGTAATTTTAATACTCTCTTGTACTGAATTATAGTCCAGGACAAGAATTTTAGAGTATTCCAAAAGAAATAATCACATTTAACAACCCCAGCTTGAAAAAAATAGTGTAAGAAAGCATTCAATGTTTTCTTAGTGTAATTAAGCCAATTAGCATTAATTTTTTGAGTATATGCTATTTGATAGGCAGTATGCTCTAACTAATAATTACAGCTAATATCACATCTTGACTGGGCTTAGTGTTTATACAGGTTATGTCATTCATTCCTCAAAGCCTAGGACATAGGTAATAACATTATCCCCAGTTTACAGATGGAAAAATTGAGGCTCGGAGTCCAAAGTAACTTGTCAAGGCCAAAATAAGGGAGTAAGGTAAGAACAGCACCTGTACAACCATAAACTAAAAGTAAAGAGCTAAATTATCACAACAGTGTGATAAAGGTACCAAAAGATAACATACAAACTTGCTTATTTTATAAGAACTCATTGAGGGCCTGGGTGGCTCAATCGATTAAGCATCTGACTCTTGATTTTGGCTCAGGCCATGATCTTGCTGTTTCGGAGTTCAAGCCCCATGTTGGGCTCTGCACTAACAGTGCAGGGCTTGCTTGAAATTCTCTGTCTCCCTCTCTCTCTGTGCCTGCCTCTCTCTCTGTCTCTCAATAAATAAACATTTAGGAAAAAAAAAAACCACACAGTATTAATAAAACCACAAATATTAATTTGCACTTATTAGTATTAATGGCGGAAGACTGGATTCATTATTCAACACATGATACAGAGACAACGATGCTTTTTATCTTTGTGGGGAGGGCAAGGAATCTTAGTTCTTTCACACCAAAAGGAAATGTGGATGGGTACAAGACTTAAATGTAGAAAGGAAACTATAAAAGCACTAGGAAATTGGGGTACGTGGGTGGCTCGGTTGGTTGAGCATCTGATTTCAGCTCAGGTCAAGATCTCACAGCCCATGAGTTCGAGCCCCACATCTGGCTCTGTGCTGACACTTCAGAGCCTGGAGCCCTGCTTTGGATTCTGTGTCTCCCTCTCTCTCTGCCCGTCCCCTGCTCACTCTCTCTCTCTCTAAAATAAAATAAACGTTTAAAAAATAATTTAAAAAAAAAAGCCCTAGGAAACAAAATAGGTGAATATATTATCATGAGTATGAGGAAGGCCTTCTTAAACATGTTCTCTTACCTGAAGACTATAAAGGATAGGCTTGATCTGTTCCTGGCGTTTTTGTTTTTAGAAAAATTCAAATGTTTTGAAATAAACTAGTATTATACACATACAGCTAAAAAAAAAAAAAAAATCCAGTACTGAAAAGATTATAATGGAAAGCAATTGTTTCTCTGCCCTACCCTTCCCATTTCTAGGGCTTAACTTCAGGTAGTCACTTGTGTATCACTCGTGATTTGCTAGTGGGATATTCATTTGTATTTTCAGTCGCTATGTTTAGTGCCTCTCATATACTGAAATCTAGCTCCTGCCCCACTCTCCCATCTTCTTCCTGACAGCACGCCACCACCTCAGTCATTCTACGAGTCAC
The DNA here is from genome assembly GCF_016509475.1 of Prionailurus bengalensis. Classification (NCBI taxonomy): domain Eukaryota; kingdom Metazoa; phylum Chordata; class Mammalia; order Carnivora; family Felidae; genus Prionailurus; species Prionailurus bengalensis. Next base: position 62,132,317 of record NC_057355.1, read on the forward strand.
CTTTGCTGCTTTAAAGATTCTAAGCCTTTCAATCTTGTCTCACAACTACACAGTATATCCTGTAAATTCCAAGTGCTGCATCCTTATGCTTCCCTTCATTCTGTCCTCCTTTTCTCGCTCACTGTCATCTATTTCTCTTTAAGTTGTGAACATTTATAGCTTGTTACATAACCTTAATTGAACCATCTGTTCTCCTTGTCTGTGTGCCGGATTCCAAGAGCTAACAAATCATTAAGTTCTTAAAGCTTTTGTTGTTTTCTTGGTCATCTCAGTCTCCTTTAGGGTCTTTTTATTTATCTTAAGCTCTCTCACACTGGTGACTGGTGCTGTCTATCCTATTTCAAAACAAGGAAGACCTCATTAGAGGCTTGGATGTGTGGGAGGGCCTGTTACCTGGTGCAATCTGATGTACAAGGGTCCTTAGGTGGGGAAGAAGCTATTATGTAGAGGAATCCCTGAATGCCAGAAAGCAGAGGACTTTGCTTAATAACACTGACTTTCCTTACTGAGAAACCTTCCGATATTACAAACTGTAGTTTGTAGTGACACCTGGTGCTCTGCTTGTGGAAGTGGTGGGGTGAATGTTTTATATCCTGATTTTTCAATCCATTTCACTATGGTGCCTGGACCCCACCCCCTGAGAGTTGGTTTGGTTGGCCTGGGTTTGGTAAGACCTATGTATCAGCATATTTTATTTATTTTGAGAGAGAAAGAGTGTTAGTGGGGGAGGGGCAGAGAGGAGGACAGAAGGGGAGAGAGGGAGAGAGAGAGAAAGAATCCCAGCAGGCTCCATGCTCAGTGCATAGCCTGATGCAAGGCTCAATTGAACGACCTTGAGATCATGACCTGATAGGAAATCAAGAGTCAGACACTCAAATGACTGAGCCACCCAGGTGTCACAATTTATCAGCATTTTTAAAAATCTCCCCAAATGATTCTCCCATACATCCTGCAATAAGATCCATAATATAAAACAAATTTATGGGGAGGCAAAGAATAAGAAGGTTTTGAGAATGCCAGGTTTTAGAGGTAAAACATTACAGAAGTAAAATAGTTGCAAGTCATAAAAGGTCCAGGATATGCCAAGGAAGAGGATGGCTGATGAAGAGTGGGAAGCAAAGTTACAGGAGTGAGGGAACAAGCAGGAAGGACAGTCAAGAACATCCAGATGGACCTGTGAATTCATTCCAAAGAAAGTCAGGGCATGAGGGGATGAGGAAGACAGCAAGACACCAAATACCAGAAAGCAACCAGGGAGTCGGCAAGTGACAGCTGAAAACAGATAAGCATAAATTCAGAGAAACAAGGATACATGAGAATAGGAAGATGCTATCTGTATCCCACCTCCCAACTCCCTGGATAGTCATGGGGAAGCAAAAGAAACTGCTTCTACTGTAAAAGTGTTGCCCTTGGGTTACCTGTATTGCTGGAATCTAAAGAGATACTTTTTTTAAGTTTACTTATTTGTGAGAGACAGAGTGACCGAGTGAGAGAGCAGGAGAGGGGCAGAGAGAGATGGAAAGGGAGAAAATCCCAAGTAGGCTCTGCACTGTCGCACTGTCAGTGCAGAGCCCCACAGGCATTTAACCGACTGAGCCACCCAGGGGCCCCAAGAGATGCTCTTAAAGTACTTATTTATCTCTCCCACAGGGACTCCCTTATTAACAGAGTGCAAGACAGGTCCCCTAATTGTCCTTTTTTTTAATGTTTTAATGTTTATTTATTTTTGAGAGACAGGGAGGGAGGGAAGGGCACATAAGCATGGGGGGGAGGGGCAGAGAGAGAGAGAGAGAGAGAGAGAGAGAGAGAGACAGACAGAATCCAAAGCAGGCTCCAGGCTCCCAGCTGTCAGCACAGAGTACCACAGGGCTTGAACTCACCAACCTCAAGATTATGGCCTGAGCCAAAGGTGGAAGCTTAACCAACTGAACCACCCAGGCACCCCCTTAACTATCCTATTTAGAAGCCTGTTAGCCCAACTCCCAGAGACTGCTTATTTTTCTTTAATGTTTATTTTTGAGACAGACAGAGATAGCACAAGCAGGGGTGGGGCAGACACAGAGAGGGAAATACAGAATCTGAAGCAGGCTCCAGGCTCTGAGCTGTCAGTGCAGATTTCAACATGGGGTTCGAACCCACAAACCATGAGATCATGACCTGAGCCAAAGTCAGAGGCTTAACTCACTGAGCCATCCAGGCACCCCTGAGATTGCTTGTTTTAATCCCATGCATTTTATGTTAGTCTGGGAGGCTGACAGTGATCAGGAAGGGTATGTTCATTCCTGAATGCACCATGATGTACCTATAATACACTTGTCTAAATCCAAGACCGATGAGGCGCACCTGGTTTAGACAACGGAATCCTTGGCACACAGCCACACTAACCCACATACAGCACTTCCCCAACCCATATAGTTAAGGCTGACCTACAGTGTGAGAAAAAGGCTTCCAAAATGTGCCATGTCCCACTCACTCAGATGTGATCCATACCTGTGCACTCCCTAGGTGATGATTTGGGGGGGTCTGGAAGTTTGCACATCTGTCAATCCTTGGTAACATTAATGATCTCTTTGCCATGCATTTGGACTGTTGACTCTTTCTGTAGCCTTAGTAAATAAACTCTGTCTATAACAGGTCCTCCCATCAATCTAAGCTCACTATTGATATATTAAGAATTCTTGGGGCTCCTGGGTGGCTCAGTTGGTTGAGCGTCTGACTTCAGCTCAGGTCATGATCTCAGAATTCTCTCTCCCCACCCCACCCTTGCCCTTTCCTCTACTTCCTTGCTCTCTCACGATAAAGTAAAAAAATAATTCTGACTTAGGAATTCTTTATCTGATTCATGCTTTTGTGAAATTTTTTCAAAATGAAATGGCCCAAAATGCAGAATTTGAAAATAGGATAATTTTAAATTTCGTCCATTAATTGTTATCCAAACTAAAATCTTGATTTCGAATGGCACTACAATCAAGTCTCCTATATATGGAAGCGAGGGAGGGAGGAAAGAGATGGGAAGGGAGGGGAGGGGCAAATGGGAAGATGGGGGTACAGGTGGGGGGGGGAGAGGGGGCAAGAGGTGGGGGCAGATTGAGAGTAATATGATGTAGAATCTTAAAGCCAGAATTCAAAATTAATCCTTTTTTTTCTGTTTTAAGTTAATTAAATCAGGAGCCAAAAGAATTTTAAATATTAATAGTTTTAAATGTTTATAACTTGGAATATAGTTATAGAGATGACAAATACAGAGAGGGGAAAAATTACATTTTCGGTTCATTTTTATATTTACCTTCATTTCCAGATAGATAATGGATGCTCTTCAAAGCCCGGGGCCTTAAGGCCTTTCCCTATTTTCCTCCATTTCAAGTTTAGAGTCCTGGCTCTGTCAAAACCTTTGGTGTAGGTCTGAGACAGCCAGGACAGGCTCTCTCCCATTAGCTCTGGTTTACAGTTCACCACACAGGGCACTTTCATAAGCCCTACTCACAGACCCTTTGACTCTTAATATTCAATTCAGCCAAGCAGATGTTATTTCCATTTTAAGGAACAGAAAACTAAGAATCTAGTCATTTGAGTTTTCCAAGAGGACACAAAAAGAAATGACAACTGCTATTTAACCTGGATTTTTCGGGTTTCAAATCCTGTTCCTTCCCTGCTCATACCAGGCTAGTTCTTGTAATGATTACCAACTAATAATTAACCTTTGCATTTGTACGAGAACATCTTATTCAACATATTACTTGCTATATGCAGTTTCTCTATAACAAACAGTTATTATGAAAGGATTTATTATTACCAGTAATTATCTCTTTGGGGTAAATATCATGTCTTAAGTCATCACTCATTAACTAAATATAATTGTTTTAATATTTAATAGGTGATAAAAATATTACTTACCTGATTCTCATTTTCTTTTTTTGCTTCATGTTGAAGGTGGGCTTTCAAGGCTTTTAGTAATTTGCCTGCCTGCAGGAAGGTTAAAGACTATCAGTAGGGCCAAAAATCAAGTAAGCAAGAAAGATAATAACCTATCTTTCCCATTTTTGAGGACAATTATTCTCCTGGTCTTGTATTCCTCAAGGCAGCCTCTGGGAAGAGAAAGATGACCAACACAGAATTGGCCCCACATAGATTTCACACCAGAACGGGGAAGTGAGACAGGGAAAGAGGAAAGGACCACAGAGGCACGGGGCTAAGAACCAGCATGGGGAGGCCTAGGCTATTGTACAAAAACACAAATGGGCACAGTCACCAAGATCTGGACCACGAGTCAGGGTCAACTTCAGGAGGTAACCAGACACACCAGTTCTAAGACAAAGACATGATGTCTGTAGCTGCTGAGGTGTGAAGGATGAACAGGACAGCAGTGGCTACAAGGAAGAGGTAAAGAAATCACATGGGAAGGCAAGAATGAGGGTGGTTTGTGGAACTTGAATTCAGAGTGGCCAGAGCATGGAGCTGCTGGAGGGATGGTGAGAGAAGACCCTGGGAAAGTGGGCAAGGACCAATCCTGCCAGGCCTTATAAGCCTCTTGAAAATACAAACTTTACCCTTAAAGGGCATTGTCTGAAGAGTCCGCAGCACCACAGGTTTTTACCAATTTTGCTTTATTCAAAATTGTCCTACTCTGGTAGGACATTGTGCAGGATGCACTTGATGGCAGGAAGACAAAGTCAGGAAAGCATCCGGAAAGCTGTTGTAGGAAACTAGAAAGGACTGTGGCCTGAACTAGAGCAGGGTTAAGGGAGTATGGATAGATTCAAAACCTTTTTAAGAAGTAAAATCAGTATCAACATAGGGGTTGAGGAATAGTGAAACTTTATTACACCTAGGTTTCTGGCTTGGGCAGCTCATGGAACATGGTGGGGGTCTCTCAGATGAGGAATGCCAAATACAGGCAGGCTTAGAGAGGAGGATGGTTAAAGGGCTCCTGAGGAAAGGGACTCCTAGTTTCTCTTTCCAGTCCAGGAAACCTCCCATTCTTGAAAGAGAAATATCAGGGGCGCCTGGGTGGCTCAGTTGGTTAAGCATCCGACTTTGGCTCAGGTCACGATCTCAGTCTGAGTTCGAGCCCCGTGTCAGGCTCTGTGCTGACAGCTCAGAGCCTGGAGCCTGCTTCCGATTCTGTGTCTCCCCCTCTCTGCCCCTTCCCTGCTCACACTCTGTCCCTCTCTGTCTCAAAAATAAACAAACATTAGAAGTTTAAAAAAAAAAAAAAGAAAGAAAAAAAAAAGAGAAATATCAATCTGATTGGTTATGTTTTCTTGTGCTGTAAAAGATCAAGCATATTGGTTATGTTGTCTTTTCCTCCTCCTCCACTCAGGCAGGCAGTTGAAAATCAGAGATTTCCTTCTCAAGGTGGGCTCAGCCACCACTTCTCATACCATTTATCATTGGCCATGTGTCCAGGAGAGAACAGCAGAGATCCAGATTTGGTTTAGGCTTTAGGGGACAGGAGAGGCTGTGCTTAGGGTGTGAAGCCCATCCTCCAGCCCGGTTCACCAGTATGTCCTATAAGTTATTAGTCACCATACTGGCTAGTAATAGAGTGGTACCTATTTTCTACTTGCTGTTGTTTCTTGAACCTCTCTAAGGGTCTTCTCTGTGAAGGGGATGATTGGCATGGCAAAACTGAGGCATTCTTGGTTCTTCTATCAAATTTTTGCCAACCACTTCATTGGGTTTTATCTTTTTTTTTTTTTTTTTTTTGGTGGTGAGAACACTTTACCTAAGATCTACCTTAGCAAAATAATAATAATAATAATAATAATAATAATAATAATAATTTAAGAGGTAAAGAGAATGTAAGTTGGGGGAGAGGGGCAACGGGAGAGAGAGAATCTTAAGCAGGCTCCACATTCAGCACAGAGCCTGAAGCAGGACTCCATCCCATGAGCGTGAAATCATTACCCGAGCCAAAATCAAGAATCGGACACTCAAACAACTGAGCCACCCAGGTGCCCCTAGCTGAGCAAATTTTTAAATATACGATACAATATTGTTTGTCATAGGTTCCAAGTTGTACAGGTTTCCAGAACACTCCTTAAAATGCCACGAAAATACCAAGCTTGTGATAATGATGAAACGAGGTGCCTGTGGCAGAGCCAAGTCAGGGCATCTAGCTGACTGATGTTATGGGGTGATGCTCACAAGAACCAAGCAGGAAGTGCAGGTGTTAGTATACACATGCATTCCCTCAACAAGCACTTATCATGCTGCACACTGTCCCAGGCACTGGAGAGACAGTGGTAAATGAGACAGACAAGGTCCCCACTCCCCAGGAACCTCTACTGATGGACCAGTGGGGAAACAGGCTTTCTTAAAATTTCATTTAAAAAAAATTTTTTCCCCCAATGTTTATTTACTTTTGAGAGACAGAGAGAGACAGAGTGTGAGTAAGGAAGGGGCAGAGAGAGAGGGAGACACAGAATGCAAAGCAGGCTCCAGGCTCTGAGCTGTCAGCACAGAGCCCAATGCAGAGCTCAAACTCATGAACGGAGATGATGACCTGAGCCCAAGTCGGACGCTTAACCGAATGAGCCACCCAGGCGCACCTAAGATTTCATTTCAAGAGAAAGAGAGCTCGAATGGGGCAGAAGGGCAGAAGGCAAGAGAGAATTTCAAGGAGGCTCCATGCTCAGCACAGGGCCCCACATGGGGCTCAATCTCATGACCCTAGGATCATGACCTGAGCCAAAGAGTCAGACACTCAACTGACTCCTGAGCCACCCACGTGCCCCAGCTGTTTTCTTTTTTAAACATTTCCCTCCAAATCAGGATCAAACCAAGTATGTCACCTTACATTTGCAGGAGTCTGGATTTTATTTTAGGTGTGAAGGAAGTCAATCACCTTGATTACCAAGAGACTACTACAGTGAGTCAAGAGTACAGGTGGGAAAGCAGCAGGCTGAGGCAGTGGTCAAGGGAAAAGGGTGTGTGGCCCAGGTCTGCAGCACTGGAGATGATGTCCAGATGTCAGATTTCAGGAGTAATTGGGAGGAAGAGGCTACGAGGATGGATGTGGATCATGAAAAGAAGAATCAAGAGTGTTCTAATGTGAGACCCCCACTAAAAAGGAGAACTATAGATCCATTTCCCTGATGAACATGGATGCAAAATCCTTAACAAGATATTAGCCAACCAGATCCAACAATACATTAAAAAAATTATTCACAATGATCAAATGGGATTTATTCCTGGGATGCAGGGCTTGTTCAATATCCACAAAACAATGTGATTCATCACATCAATAAAAGGACAAGAACCATATAATCCTCTCAATAGATGCAGAGAAAGCATTTGACAAAATACAGCATCCTTTCTTGATAAACACCCTCAAGAAAGTAGGGATAGAAGGATCTTACCTTGAGATCACAAAAGCCATATATGAACGACCCAGCGCTAATATCATCCTCCATGGGGAAAAACTGAGAGCTTTCCCCCTAAGGTCAGGAACAAAACAGAGATGCCCACTCTCGCCACTGTTATTCAACATAGTATTGGAAGTCTTAGCCTCTGCAATCAGACATCACAAAGAAATAAAAAGCATCCAAATCAGCAAGGAGGAGGTCAAACTTTCACTCTTCGCAAATTACATGATACTCTATGGAAAACCCAAAAGATTCCACCAAAAAACAGCTAGAACTGATTCATGAATTCGGCAAAGTTATAGGATATAAAATCAATGCACAGAAATCACTTGCATTCCTATACGCCAACAATGAAGCAACAGAAAGGGAAATCAAGGAATTGATCCCATTTACAATTGCTCCCAAAACCATAAAATACCTAGGAATAAGTCTAACCAAACAGGTGAAAAATCTATACACTGAAAACTACAGAAGGCTTATGAAAGAAATTGAAGATGACACAAATAAATGGAAAAAGATTCCATGCTCCTGGATAGGAAGAACAAATATTGTTAAAATGTCAATACTACCCAAAGCAATCTACATATTCAGTGCAATCTCTATCAAAATAACACCATCATTCTTCACAGAGCTAGAACAAATGATCCTAAAATTTGTATGGAACCAGAAAAGACCCCAAATAGCCAAAGCAATCTTGAAAAAGAAAACCGAAGCAGGAGGCATCACAATCCCAGACTTCAAGCTATACTACAAAGCTGTAATCAAGACAGTTTGATACTGGCACAAAAACAGACATTCAGATTGATGGAACAGAATAGAGAACCCAGAAATGGACCCACAAACGTATGGCCAACTCATCTTTGACAAAGCAGGTAAGAATATCCAATGGAATCAAGACAGTCTCTTCAGCAAGTGGTGCTGGGAAAACTGAACAGCGACATGCAGAAGAATGAACCTGGACCACTTTCTTACACCATACACAAAAATAAACTCAAAATGGATGAAAGACCTAAATTCAAGACAGGAAACCTTCAAAATCCTTGAGGAGAAAGCAGGCAAAACCTCTCTGTCCTCAGCTGCAGCAATTTCTTACTTGACACATCTCCAAAGGCAAAGGAATTAAAAGCAACAATGAACTGTTGGGACCTCATCAAAATAAAAAGCTTCTGCACAGCGAAGGAAACAATCATCAAAACTAAAAGGCAACCGACAAAATGGGAGAAGATATTTGCAATATCAGATAAAGGGTTAGTATCCAAAATCTATCAAGAACTTATCTAACTCAACACCCAAAAAACAAATAATCAAGTGAAGAAATGGGCAAAAGACATGAATAGACACTTCTCCAAGGAAGACATCCAGATGGCCAACAGACACATGAAAAAATGCTCAACATCACTCATCATCAGGGAAATACAAATCAAAACCACAATGAGATACCACCTCACACCAGTCAGAATGGCTAACATTAACAACTCAGGCAACAACACATGTTGGTGAGGATGAGGAGAAAGAGGATCTCTTTTGCACTGCTGGAGGGAATGCAAACTGGTGCAGCCACTCTGGAAAACAGTATGGAAGTTCCCCCGAAAAATTAAAAATAGAACTACCCTATGACCCAGCAATTGTACTACTAAGTATTTATGAAAGGGATACAGGTATGCTGTTTCAAAGGGACACATGCACCCTAATGTTTATAGCAGCCCTATCGACAATAGCCAAAGTATGGAAAGAGCCCAAATGTTCATCGATGGATGAATGGATAAAGAAGATGTGGCATATATATATAATATATAAATATATATAAAATATATAAATGTGTATATAAAAATTATATATAAATATGTAATATTTATATATATAAATGATTTGTATATACTTATATATATAAATTATTTATATTATTTATATATAAATTATATATATTTATATAAACATGTAAATATATATCATACACACACACAATGGAGTATTACTCAGCAACAAAAAGGAATGAAATCTTGCCATTTCCAACAACATGGATGGAACTGGAGGGTATTATGCTAAGCAAAATTAGTCAGAGAAAGACAAATATCATGACTTCAATCCTATGAGGACTTTAAGATACAGAACAGATGAACATAAGGGAAGGGAAGCAAAATTAATATAAAAACAGGTAGGGGGACAAAACATAAAAGACTCTTAAATATGGAGGCAAACAGAGGATTACTGGAGGGGTTGTGGGAGGAGGGATGGGCTAAAAGGGTAGGGGGCATTAGGGAATTACTCCTGAAATCATTGTTGCACTATATGCTAACTAATTTGGATGTATATTAAAAGAGTGTTCTAATGTGGGTCTCAATCATCTACTGAGACTGGGAAGAGATCTTGTTTTGAAGTAGCCATGCTGTTTAAGATGCACTTAAAGATATGAGTCAGCACCTCAGGAGAGAGGTCCCACCAGAGATATGGAGTCATCAGTTCAATATGAATTTAAAGTTATGATAGTGGGTAAGGTCACCTGGGGGAAAGCACAGTTAGAGAAAAGACACAACTCTGGGGCACTCTGCATTTAGAAATTTAGCAGAGGAAGACGCAAGAGAGAAGGCTAGAAGGAAGTGCTGGTAAGATAGGAAAAAACTTAACACCAAATAAGCCTACAAAAGAAGTGGTTTAAGGAAAAAGGAACATTAGATCCTGCCAAACAGCAGAGGAAGATAGAGATGAACTGTATGCTTGGTAAGGTGCAGAGCATGGTGACCTTGGTAACAGCAATTACAGTGAAACAGAACAGAGAAATCAGGCAGCAAATGAAGGACAAGGGGTCATGAGAGAGTTTTGTTTTATTTTAAGATGGGGGATATTAACACCTGATTGCATATATCATCGAAATGAGCAACCAGAGTGGGAGAAACTGATATAGGAGAGAGGAGCTAACTGCAGGCACATAGCCCTGGAAGAGGGAACAGGATCCACAGCACAAATGGCAAGGCTGCCCTCACACAAAGGCAGAGTTCTTGGGGATTGGGGACAGGCGCGGGATGGATGGATAGTTTGATGGTGGAAAGAGGAGCTAATTCTTAGCTGATTGTGTCTATTTTTCCATGACCTATGAGGAAAAGTCAAGTGAGGGAAGGGAGCCAATTTGAGGTGAGAGGATATGAAATAATGGTCCTCAAAAATAGAGAAGTTAATGACTACCAAGGGAGTATAGGGGAATCAAATGCTCATTTTATGATTTATGGTCATAAATTTAAGTTCAGTCAGCAAAGTCAGGGGATTTTCTCCAGGCAGGATCGGCTGGTTAGGTACAAAGGTTAAGCACCTAGCCAGGTTTAATCAGGCTTGGAATTTGGGCAGGAGAGGAAGGGGAGCTACAAGAGAATGCAGATGGCGCCAGTCTTTGTAATCTAGGCTTGTTTGTGAGCAGGAAAGCCAGGGCAGGAGTGAGAAGGACCAGTGGCCACACAGTAAATACCAGTAACTGACTCCTTCATTGAGACACTACTCTCAATGGTAAAGCACAAAAAAAGGGCTAAGATTTTTCCTTCTAAATTTATTTTGAATGTTACCATTCTGATGGAATTTATTTAAATCTTATTCTATTTAGTGTTTTAAAATAATCAAAAAAGGGCTGCCTGGGTGACTCACTTGGGTAAGCATCTGACTCTTGATTTCAGCTCAGGTCATGATCTCAAGGTTCATGGGATCGAGCCCCTTGTCTGGCTCTGCGCTGACAGTGCAGAGCCTGCTTGGGATATTCTCTCTCTCTCTCTCTCTCTCACTCCGCCCTTCCCCTGTTTGCACACACAGTCTCTTTCTAAATAAACATTAAAAAAGTTTTTTAAATCATCAAAATGATCATCTAATCTTGATCACTGCTTAGAGCAATTTGTTCATATTTTGCTTATATACTCTGAACTTAAAAAGCCAACTGATTTAACAAGCTCCTAAGCTGTACAAATTGTAAATAATTTAAAACATTTTAGTTATAAGAAGTTACAATCACATATAAAGTTGAGAGCATAGTCTAATGAACTCCCATGTATCTATCACCCAGTTTCAACAATTATCAACATTCTGTTGTTCTTACTTCATCTTATTACCCTCTCTTTGTCCTAGAATATTTATAGCAAATCCCAGGTGTCATAACATTTCACCTGTAAGTACTTGGCATGTATTACAAGAGAGAAGGCCTTAAAAAAAAGGGAGTGGGGGGGGCGCCTGGGTGGCTCAGTCGGTTAAGCGGCCGACTTCGGCTCAGGTCATGACCTCGCGGTCCATGAGTTCGAGCCCCGCATCGGGCTCTGTGCTGACAGCTCAGAGCCTGGATCCTGTTTCAGATTCTGTGTCTCTCTCTCTCTGACCCTCCCCCGTTCATGCTCTCTCTGTCTCAAAAATAAATAAACGTTAAAAAAAAAAATTAAAAAAAAAAGAGGGGGAACAAAACAATACCATAATACTCCAAAAAGTTAACAATATCTTAATACCTAGTCCAAGTTTAATTTTCGTCAACTGTCTCAAAAGTCTCTTTTTATAGTTGGTTATAATCAAGTAGTGTATGGTCAACTTTGGGGAAACAGTACCTCTCAAGAAATATTTATTGAGGGGTGCCTGGGTGGTTGGGTCAGTTGAACATCTGACTCTTGATTTCGGCTCAGGTCATGATCCCAGGGTCATGGGATTGAGCTCCACATCCAGCTCCGTGCTGACCATGGAGCCTGCTTAAGGTTCTTTCTCTGTCCCTCTGCCCCTCTCCCCTGCTTGCTGTCTAAAATAAAAATAAATTAAAATTTTAGGGTGCCTGGTGGCTCAGTCGGTTGAGTGTCTGACTTTGGCTCAGGTTGTGATCTCACAGTTTGTGGGCTTGAGCCCCACATGTGGCTTTGTGCTGACAGTGCAGAGCCTGCTTGGGATTCTCTTTTCTCTCTCTGCCCCACCTCCCACCCCTGATCGTGCTCTCTCTCAAAAATAAACATTTTAAAAAATTTTAAAAATCTATTTATTGATACCTACTATGTGCCAGATACTGTGTGCTAGGAAGGCAATGGGGTCTGTGGTGGCCTGAAATACTTTACCACGCCACTCTATAAAAACAGGTGACTAATCAGCTAATGCAGATTAGGTGCCTCAAGAGACTACAGGTGAGGCTTTTAGGAATCTATCTCTCTTGGAATAGCTCTTTAGAGATCCAAATGGTTGTGGGGCCTTAATGTCATCCAGAGCTCTGAACTCAGCAAGCCTGCACTGTAACTCTCTTGCCACCCTCTAGGGCACTAATCTAGCACTGCCAAGAAGTGATTGAAAATAATTATTCAGCATCTCCTATATAAAATGCACTGTGCTTAGTAAGACTTCCAAGGAACATGGATGAGATTCTTGTTCAAGGAATTTAACTTTTCGTGAAGATAATTTAATACACAAATAACCAGAGGTGAAAGCCTAAAAGTGCTCAAAGAGAGTACGTGAAATTAAACTGCGTTAAAAGCACAGAGTTCCTGGAATTACTGGGGTAGTGGACCTATGGCCAAGGAACTGAAGAGGAGGAGACGAAGTGCCAAGTCAGTGATATTTCTGATGGACTCTGAAGAGCATTTGAAAGTTATTAATGCAAATAAAGAAGAGGGAAAGACAAGGGAATATGGGGCCAAAGGATCAAAATTAGCAAAGACAGAAAGATGGACAAAGGTGTCAGGTGTTCAGAGACCAGTACAGTTTGGATGCTGTCTTGGATAAGATTCCAGCTAGAATGCAGAAAGCTGATGGGATTGAAGGTAAAGAATTAAGGCTTTATGAAATAGTATTGGGGAGCCATTAAAGACTAAAGCTCAGAAATATCTCCAAAGACACTCCTTTATTTAATTAAGCCCCAACAAGTACCTGGGCACTAATTATTTTGTTTTAATCACTTAAAACCATTTGTAATACCTAATTTAGGCATTCACTCTGTAAACACCACACCCACACCCTGCAGAACAAATCTCGAGTACCCTAAGAATTCTGTGTGAAAACTCCACCGAAGAATATGTAAACCCCACTCCCAAAATGAATCCGCACGGTTTCCCCTCAACGTTTTACAGCCTCGGAGACAAAATTCCAGAGTACGTCCAATAAAACCCAAACAAACAAACGCTTGCGAAGTCAAGGCCTATGTGAGCCCCCAGAAAAGTCAGCCTCAAAATAAGGTGAATACTATGGCTCCCTCTCCGTTTGCCCAGCTGGAGGGACAGCTGCCTCATTCCCCGAGGTTCCCGTTCGGTCTCTTCTCACCACCTCTCCGAGAACGCTCAACCTGCCCCGCGGGTTACCTGCTACGTACCCTCAGGTTAGCCCGGAGGCCCAGACTCTTGGCCAAATTCTGCAGGTCGCTGTATTTGAAGGTGTCCAGCTCCTCAAAGGAGGGTACAGTCATGTCGAGCTGCATCCAAGCGACCTGGATAGCACAGACACTCTAAACTAAACAGCGCCGTTCAAAGCTCTGGCGCCACTTTGAGCGTTGACTAAACCGAACTTTATAGAGAGTTTAAATTGAAAATGCTGTACTTCTATTGGTTAAAAATGTCTTGAAGGCGGGGTCTCCTGGCGTTGACCAATAGAAACGAAGATTCCCCTCCCAGCAGGCCTGCGATTTTCCCCCACCCCTCATTAACACTTTGGCGCCGAAGGGCGTGTCCAGAAAGCGTGCGCAGGGCAAAGCCTCTGCTCATGGTGTCCAATGAGGATACAGGAACCGTGTGTGGGCGTGGTCAAGTGTCTGTTCGAAGCTGAGGCGGGGGCTGCAGAAAGATGGCCGCTCGGCCGAGGCGGCGTTGTCACTCACTTTATGCGATGCTGTCGCAGGGTAACGTTTGTGATGGCGCCAAGAATTCAACTGAGGAACTCTCTTGTACAACTTCTATGGAGTGGGACACGCAGGTGGTGAACGGGTCCTCGCCGCTTGGCCCCGCAGGCTTGGGGGCGGAGGAACAGCCATGCAGACCGCAGCTGCCGTCGTGGCTGCAGCCCGAGAGGTGCGCCGTGTTCCAGTGTGCACAGTGCCACGCAGTACTCGCTGACTCTGTGCACCTCGCCTGGGACCTGTCGCCGTCCCTCGGGACCGTGGTATTCTCCAGTGAGTGGGGACGGAGTCTGAAGAAGACAGGAGGAAGGCGGAGAGGGTGTTCCCGCTTTGTCACGGGATGGTTGAGAGCAGGGTGGTGAAGAAAATGGGGTGAAGATTTGTAAGGAAATTAACGCCTTTGCCAAGAGTGGGGGCAACTTTTCATGTTTTTTGTGGCCATGGTGAATCTGTTTGTAGCGGGTAGGTTTTCCTTTTCAAGGCTTCACAGGTATTCATTCTGACCTCTATTTACCCAGGAGTCACAAACAACGTGGTTTTGGAAACTCCCTTCCTAGTTGGCATTGAAGGTTCGCTCAAAGGCAGGTATGTACTGAGAGTTCTCCTTTGGTTTCTAGCCCCTATATTAATAACACGGAGAAGCGGGGAACCGACGTGCACAAAGGAACAAGAAAAGTTTATTCTATCCATACAGTGTATTTGAGGGATGTTCCTTTTACCTGTTTGAGACTTGTTGGAACTTGTCAGTGAAATGGAAAAGTTGGTTGTAGTTGTGTGCACATTTTAACATCTTTCTGAGGGCCACATCTCCCTAGTGGTTTGTGCAAGGGAAGTGAGGCTAAGAAAGTAATGTCCAGTAGGGAAAAAGGGAGAAAAGTACCTTTTGGTGTGTAGCGAGAATCACTATAAACTACAATCTTTGAGATAAGTAAAACTTTTAAATTTGTATTTTATCTGCAGTTCGTAATAAGCCATGGCAGGACTAATTCTTCTGTAACCTGGGAACCTGGGGAAAAACACAAGTTGAATGTTATGTACTTGAATACTGCAGGGTAAACTTTGCATCCAGTCTCTGCTGTGATCTACAAGTGAAAACAAAGTACTCAGATAATTTATTATTAGAAGGCTCCTCAATTTTGAATGTTGGCTTTAACGGCAAGACAGTTCATTCTGACCACAGTTTGGTTCAGTTTTTGGGTTCAAGTACGGGAATTGTTACTTTACCCAGTAATTGGAAAGAGCTTTGCAGCTCCCTTTTCCCAATTGAAAGATACTTACCAGAGTGTCCTCTTCCCACCTAAAGGGACCAGGTAGGAAAAGAGTGGTGGCTTGCTTGGAATTGGGTCATTTGGGGCCAGAAGCAGATGTTCTCCAAATATAGGATAAGGTATCTAGGCACATGGTATCCAGTACTGTGACCATTAGCCACATGTAGCTATTGAGTACTTACAATGTGGCCATCCTGAATTGAGACATGCTATGAGTGCAAATATACACTAGATTTTGAAGACTTAATACAAAAAAATTAATAGTTTAAAAATATTGATGACATGTTGAAATGATATTTTTGATATATTGGGTAGCATAAAATGTATTAAGGCTAATTTCACCTGTTCCCCTGAATTTAACAAGACTAATAGAAAATTTTACATTACTTATGTGCCTCACATTATGTCCCTTTTGGGCAGTACTGATGTAGATGGTTTAGAAAACACTGGAGGGAAATTCCCATGTGTTTGTATACTTTTAGAATAAGGAGAGCCATGGGATTTGGTAGGAAGAGATTTATTATCAGGAAATGGTTCCTGTGATTATGGAGGGTGAGAATTCCCAAGAGCTGTAGTTGGCAAACTGGAGACACAGGAGAGCCAGTGGTTTAGATCTAGTCCAAGTCCACAAGCCTGAGAACCAGGAAAGCCAAAGGTGTAACTTCCAGTCCAAAAGCCAGAAGGGTCTAGACAGAAGAAGAGCCTACTTTTCAGTTCAAGTCCAAAGGCTAAGGAAAAAACCAATGTTTCGGCTTAAATCAGTCAGACAAGAGGAGTTTCCCCTTATTCCTGAAAGGGTTAGCCTTTTTGTTCTAATTCATCAGACCTTCAGCTGATGAGATGAGGGCCATCCCAAATCAGTCTACTGATTCAAATGTTAATCTCATTCAAAAACACTCTCACAAACACGTTCAGAGTATTTGACCTAACTGGGCACTATATGACCTAGTTAAGTGGACACCTAAAATGTAACTATCACTTGTTAACTTGGCAGCCACACGCATTTCCTAAAACCATACGAGACTGCAAATAAAGACAGTACCAAGGTCATAATTCTAACATGTTACAACTGTCCTGCATACAACTGAAAACATACTAATCCCTTCTCTGGAAGAGGAAATAAAGTCCTTGAGTGATGTTTACTTTTCTCCTTGATATCTCATAATTTATACTGTAAAGTAAAATTAATAAATAGTTTGATATAGTATGATATAATAGTATGATCTTATGTTACACAGGGAATAAGAGAGAAGAAAAGAGATAAACATGCAAAAACACAGACATACTCATCACTAAGGAGGAAATACTCATGACAATCATGGTCCTCATTTCTGTAACTGGTTACTAGGTCATAGCTGATATTTATAACTAACTTCTTCCACTACCCATATATATCCCCTTGCCTTCAGCAAGCACTCATCTGGTCATAGTTCTTTGGTGTGGTAATGCATACCTTCATTTTGAAGGACTTGAGTCATTAGCAGACTAATATTCAATGAAATATGTTATATTGCACACACAAGCATATTTTGGGAATTTTTTTCACATTTTGCTCTGTTCCATATATTAGTTTCTCTGAGACATTTTTCTATAGGTACTGTGATTTTTTCTGATACCATTAATTCCTGCATAGGAATTAATTTAAATTAATGCAACTTTATTTTTTTTTTAAGTTTATTTATTTATTTTGAGAGAGAGGGAGAAAGTGGGAGAGGGACAGAGAATCCCAAGCAGACTCTGCACTGCCAGCGCAGAGCCCAGTGTGGGGCTCAAACTCATGAACTGTGAGATCATGACCTGAGCTGAATATCAAGAGTTGGATGCTTCACCGACTGAGCCACCCATGTGCCCTGATGCAACTTTATTTCATGGCTTGCTTTTTGGTTACTATACTCACAAATATACAGTACTACATGTGTGGTATGGGACTTAATTTACCAATGAATTTGGGATATTACGTTTATTTTTTTAGTGTCCGTTGACATGAATTTTTTTTAGTCAAGTGATTTTTATACTCTATTAATGCAATTTTACTGCATAATATATTATGTTTACAAAAATAATTTTTTCCTGTATCAAGCTACTTTAAAATTATTTTCAAGGCGTGCCTGGCTGGCTCAGTTGGAAGAGCTTGTGACTCTTGCTCTTGGGGTGGTGAGTTCAAGCCCCATATTGGGGGTAGAGACTACTTAAATAAATCAATTTTAGACTGAGAGAGAAAACACATGCAGTAGAGGGAGAGGGAAAGAATCTTAAGCAGGCTCTGTGCCCAGTGTGGAGCCCAACATGAGACTCGAGCCCATGACCCTGAGATCATGACCTGAGCTGAAATCAAGAGTTGGACGCTTAACTGACTGAACCACCTAGGAACCCCAATAAGTAAAAAATTTAAAAAAAAATTGTTTTCAGTACATGCATGATGAAACACAGTTTTTTTCTTAAAACATTTCTTTGTATTATTTGAATATGTCTTACACACCAGCAAATATGGTTAGTGACTTACCCAAGTGGTGTAACTGTTTCCTCATCCAGTAATCTTTCAGAGGATAAAACAAAAGAAAAAAAAATAGATACCTTGGCTAGGGTAATAGGATTTCTTCCCCCCCCCCCCCCCCCCCACTCTATTGGCATTTTGTCTGGGTATTTTTAAGTTAATTTTTTGTTACATCTGCATAAGAAAATTCTTGATTTGAGTTCTATTAATTGTTTAGTAAGCCCCAATCAATTTAATTATTTTCCTTATACTGGAAATTGGTTTGATGGTAGCTAATTTGTATGGTTATGTGTAGTTTGTGGGGTTTTTTGTTTATTTATTTTTGAGAGAGAGAGAGAATCCCAATCAAGCTCTCCTCTGTCAGCACAGAGCCCGAGGCTCCTGAGATCCTATCATGACCTGAGCTGAAATCAAGAGTCAGAGGCTTAACCTACTGAGCTACTCAGGCACCCCTGGTCATGTATAGTTTTATATGTTTAAATATTAATCTGATTAGTTAGCTCTTTTTCTGCTTTTAAAATGTAAATTATTCTATTTAACTGACAATTATACATCCGTAATTGCTTTTGTGGCCAGAATCCACAGGAGAATCTGTAATCTAGGATGTAATTTTATTAAAACCTGAGTTAACCTTTTGTGAATGTGACATTTCTTCAGGCTCGGTCCTATTATAGCATAGTTTTTAGGAGACATAGTTTCCAGAGACTGGTTATTTTATATTTCTTCTCTGATTTTTTTTCTTACCCATATTCCATTTTTTCCTCTAGCATTTACAACCTTTTATTCTGTACTTCCTGTGGGATTCCCATTGGTTTCCATTTGTATTCTACCCATGCTGCTCTGGCTGCCTTGAGAGGTCACTTCTGCCTTTCCAGTGACAAAATGATATGGTGAGTAGACTTAGATATTCTTTATCAAATACATGTTAAAAGAACTTCCTGAAAAAACGATGTGTGTACCAAAGAAAATGCTAAAGCCAGGCATTGTCGTTTACACAAAAAGATGGGCAGTGGGACCAAAATAAAGTCTCATAATGTTATGCTCATTTTAGATGTCTTGTAATCATACCATGTCTTATTAATCATACCTTGGAATAAATGAGAGGATATTCTTTCATTATAGAAACTTCTGGAACGTAAGCTTTTGCAAAATAATGTTGTAATAGACACTTACTGATTTGTGCCCAGCCTCTGTTTCTCTCCCCATAGAGTGGAACCTTGTATCCTTATTTTTATCGTGTGTGATAGATATCATTCCCAGGTGATGGGATCAAGAATGAATACCTCACCTAAGCTAAGCAAATTAGGCTTTCTACTCTAGGAATTTGAAATAAGGACCCAAAGACATTGGTCATTTGTAAATGGTACTGGTGCTGAAGTTGGGAAATGAAAGCTCTAGGTTTAGGATAGCTATTTTCTATGTTGTACATGTAGATGCAGAGAAATCTTGTCTGGAGAAAAGAATGATGCAGATAGATACCCACAGGAAGGTAAAAAAAAAAAAATACTGACCATGTGGCCTCACAGAATCAGACAAAGTACACTACTTATTATTCCTTCTTATGTAGTACTTTGGATATTTCTTTATCTTCCTAATACTACTTTCACTTAAGCTTATTTATTTATTTATTTATTTATTTATTTATTTATTTTACATGTATTCATTTTTGAGAGACAGAGACAGAGCACAAGCGGGGGAGGGGCAGAGAGAGAGGGAGACACAGAATCCGAAGCAGGCTCAGGCTCTGAGCTGTCAGCACAGAGCCTGACGCGGGGCTCGAACCCATGAGCTGTGAGATCATGACCTGAGCCGAAGTTGGACGCCCAACTGACTGACCCACCCAGGCACCCCTACTTTTTTTTTTTAAAGCTTACTTTTTTAATGTTTATTTTTTGAGAGAGTACACACGTGTGCAAGCTCAGGGGAGGAGCAGAGAAAGGAAGACAGAAGATCAGAAGCAGGCTCTGTGCTATCAGCACAGAGCCTGATGTGGGGCTCAAACTCACGAACCCCTGAGACCATGACCTGAGCTGAAGTCGGACACTTAACCAGCTGAGCCACCCAGGTGCCCCTCACTTAAGCTTTTTTGTTTATTATAACAAATTGAAACATCTATTATAGTCTTTTCTTGATCATTTTAAAAAAAAGTGGGGGAGGGTTGCCTGGGTGGCTTAGTCGGCTGTGCATCTGACTTTGATTTCAGCTCAGGTCATGTTCTCATGGTTCGTGATAGAGCCCCATGTCAGGCTATGTGCTGACAGTGAGGAACCTGCTTGGGATTCATTCTTTCCCTCTCTCTGCCCCTCCCCTGTGTGTGCACGTTCTTTCTCTCTCTCAAAAATAAATAAACATTGGGGCTCATGGGTGGGTCAGTCAGTTGAGTGTCCGACTCTGTTTTGGCTCAGGTCATGATCTCACAGTTCGTGGGTTCGAGTCCTACATCGAACACTGTGCTGGCAGCAGGGAGCCTGCTTGGGTTTCTCTCTCTCTCTCTGTCTCTCTGTCATAAATAAACATTTAAATTAAGTAATTTAAAAAAATAGCCATTGATGACCTACTTTATGTGTTTATGCCAGATATTAAGCTTACCTCACTTGAGTTCTTAATAGAAGAACACTGGATCTCAGAGAGGGGAGCTGAGATTTTAATCTGTCTTAACACTAAAACTCATTTTCCTTTCATTAAACATGAAGTTTCCTTTTTCTCTTTTTCTGTTTTTACTTATTTTTGAGTTAGAAACAGCATGAGTGGGAGAAGGCCAGAGAGGGAGAAAGAATTTGAAGCAGGCTCTGCACTGTCAGCAGGGAGCCCATTGTGGCTCAAACTCACAAACTTCATGACCTGAGCCAAAATCGGACCCTTAACCAACTGAAGCACCCAGATGCCCATCCTTTTTCTCACTTAATGTGCTTAGATAGGTGTTTCTAGGTGAGTTTTGGGTGACTAAACAATAAAACTCATAAAGCCCATCTTTCATTCACAAGGTTGTTCAATGTGCATTAGGTATACTATTTGTTCCTCGGTGCAATTTTTTTTCTTTACTGCAAATTTTCAACAGAAAATATATACTTCAGATGGATTGATAACTTTCATTTTCTAATTTCTTAAGTAATTTCTTTAAAAAAATTTTTTTTTTTAATGTTTATTTGATTTTGAAAGAGAGAGAGAGAGAACAGAACACAAGTTGGGGAGGGGCAGGGAGACAGGGAGACACGGAATCTGGAGCAGGCTCTAGGCTCTGAGCTGTCAGCACAGAGCCCAACACGGGACTTGAACCCCCCAGACCGCGAGATCATGACCTGAGCCAAAGTTAGACCCTTAACCTACTGAGCCACCCAGGCACCCCAAATAAGACCTAAGTTTAAAGAGGGTGAAAAGTTATTTCTAACTGTGTGCTATTAGTAACCTCAAGTCTTCTTCAGAAAGTTATAAGTAGTTGTTCCAGGTGAGCTGTAATTGAGTTTTTGCACAAGGAAGTTAAGTTTTTAGTAACAAAAATTTTTAATGTAAATTTTAAAAGTATAATAGGATTTTAAGTAATTTCTTTAAAATAAGGAGTTGGGACTCAAAGGTCAGTATATTCTTTCTGATTAAGTAGAAATTAGGAAAGTATAGGTAGCACAAGTCTGGAAAGATAATAAATCTATGTCTTTGTGTGTCAGAATGAATTTGGTTGCTAGGCAAAATTAAACCTGACTGATGGTGGCTTTAACAAGTAAGGGTGGGGTGGTTGGCCACCCCAGGAGTCTTCTAGTGGCTTAGCCACAATAGAGCTCTGGGTGAGCATCTCTGGTTTTCTCGGCCTTTTCTTCTTGTAGGCTGTGACAGTTATAAGCATTACATTCATAGACAATAGCATCCCCAACTGGAAGGAAAAGGATATGGGAAATGGGAACACAGTGAATGCTCTCTTTAGCAAAAATTTCCTTATTATTGGCCAAACTATGTCCCATGATTGCCTTAAGGCAGGAGAGCAAATATGTGACAGTGGAGAGTAAGACTGCACACTTGGCTCAGAGCAGTTATTATTCATCTCCTACTATTGGGCATACTCCTGCCCTAAATGAAATCTGGGTTCTGTTAGCCAAAAACAAGTTAGGAATGGCTACTGGATAGGCAACCAACAGTGTTGTCACAATATGATTACTTTTCTTCTAACTGCTACACGATCTACTGGTGGACTGTGAAGCTTATACTCATCAGAATTCCTCATAGGACCCTGGTTTTTGTCTTTAGTTTGTTGTGGGGTTATTTTGTCTCCTGGCTGGCAAGGGGTGAGATAAAACACACAGTCTCTCTGATTTCTTAGTTGAGGATTTGTTTTTCCTAAAAGACACATTATGAATGCTGAAATGGAAATCTATAAGAAGGCGGTCCTTGCCTGACATGTTATTTTAGAGCGCAAGTTTGGTTCACTAATAATCTTATCTGTAGTATGATACTAATATTTTCTTTATATATTTTCTATCCAGCTATCTCTTAAAAACAAAGGCCATAGTAAATGCATCTGAGATGGATATTCACAACTTATCTCTACCAGAAAAGATTGCAGAGGTAAAATTTCATGATGGTTGTATATTTACTATAATACAGGCATACCTCAGAAATATTGTGGGTTCAGTTCTAGACCACCAGAATAAAACAAATACCATAATACAAAGCAAGTCAGATTAATATTTTGGTTTTCCAGTGCATATAAAAGTTATGCTTATACCAAACTGTAGTTTACCTAAGTGTACAATAGCATTTTCTAAAAAAAACAACATGCATACCTAAAAATTCTTTGGTAAAGGGACTAAATAGCAGAAGAAAAGAGAAAGAAGTAGAAAAAATGTCCCAGGAAATAGTTGAAAAATTCCCAAATTTGATGAAAAACATAAATTTCCATATCCAAAACCTCAATGAGCCCCAGGTAGGATAAACACAGAAGAGATTTATTTATACCCCAACATATCATAGTAAAAATGTGGACAAAAAAAATCTTGAAAGCAGCAATAGAGAAATGATTCACCAATCCAAGGGTATCCCCAAACAAAGGAGAGGCTCTAGAGTTACTTGTTTAAGTCATAGTTCCTGATGAATTTTGATTGCTTTTGTATCTTGGATGATAAAAATGAGATTTAGTGTATGGTGCAAATTATGTCAGAAATAAGACTTTTGCTAACCCAACTTCAACAGATAATCCTCCGTAATTCTGTATTTCATATTTTATGCTGAATAATACCACTAAGTTTGGTTCTAGATATAGCTATTCATAGGTGAAAGAACTATTGAAAATTGTCTAATTACACCAAACATATGTTCTTAACAGGGCTACTTTTGAAGACCATTGGCAGAATATCAAACAAAAGCATTTGTTACCGGAAACAAAGGAAAAAAGTTAGATTCTTGCCACTAGGAAAGGAAAGGAAGACTAGTTGATGCTTCTCTCCGTAAGCTTTCTTACTCCACCTTATTCTTGTCTTCCTTTCCAGTATTTGGAGTTTAAACCTGGTGATAAGAGGTAGATAGGAGAGAGACTGAAGCAGTGACACTCAGCAATGGCTGGTCTTTTTTCACATGAACTTTGTATCTAAGGATCTCATTGTGCTCTGAGTTTGTACCATAAAGTTCTTTCAGAAATAGAAGAAACATATTTATGAAATATGTTGAGACACTGCCAACTCCCAATCACTAGTTTAAATTTGAAACGGCTTTTAGAATCACCAAATTGAGTGTTAAGCTTAAGATGCCCTGATACCTATTTATTTTTCTTCCTAGCTGAAAGAGAAGATAATGTTAACTCATACTCACTTAAATTCACTGATGAAGATTCTGAAGGAAGTAACTCCTGACCAGCCCAAGCCAGAAAACTGATCCAGAATCAGAGTTTAAGTATTAGGGTCGGTAAATAAATAAATTAATAAATAAATATTTTTTTTAAAGTATCAGGGTGAGTCCTTGTTGCTATCTTCAACAACAGGTGCTATTTGATCAATTTGCAAGAAAGATTGGCTTCAAGAATGGATGAGAAATGTGGTTTATTAGGATTTTGTCTAGGCCGATTGTCCAGATGATTTGTGAAGCCTGTTCTAGAAGATGAGAAACTAAAGAGCCTTCTGTCTAGCTTTGGTTTTCTTGTTTTAATGTTCATATATTTTGAGAGAGTGAACAAGCATGAGCGGGAGAGGGGCAGAGACAGAGAATCCCAAGCAGGTTCCACACTGTGCTGTCAACGCAGAGCCTGGCATGGGGCTGGCTCCCACAACTGTGATATCATGACCTGAGCTGAAATCAAGAGTCAGACACTTAACCAACTGAGTCTCCCTGGCCCACCCTGTCTAGGTTTTATAGCTATTTGTCTTAAGAACTTATTTTAACTTGTAAATTTCATAAATGTTTATTTCTGAAACCCTCTTTTGCTGCAAATTTAGGTTGATGGGGAGACAATGTCCCGTGAATGCTCTGATATAAAGATGTGCAGTTGTTAGGTAAAGACTGAGAAACCACTTTTTTTCTTATGTAAAATACAGGTACATACATATTTTATAGGTAATATTCAGTAAGTTAACTGGAAAATATACAGTTTATCTTTCTCTTTTCATTTGTAAACTGAGCTTAACCAGGTAATAAAGGAATGATAAACATCATTCACCAAAATGCTGTTTGTTTTTTCATATTTTGCTTTATGTAGCACATGGGCTCAGTAGCTTATCATATTATTCAATAAAGATATTATACTAGCTTCTGGGGATAACAGTTAAGCCAAAACAGCCACTCTCTACCTGCACAGAGCTTATTGTCTCAACAGAGATGGACATTCAAATAACCACATGAATACATGTGAAATTACTAGTGTAGTAAGGATTTTGAAGAAAAGGGACATAGAGCTACAAGCACATACAGCATGTAACGGACCTGGTCTGGAGGTCAAGAAACACCTCTCTGAGGAAGTGACATTTCAGCAGTGGTCTTACAGAGTAGGAGGTAATAAGGTAATGGAGGGAGAAACATGTGCAAAGGCCCTATAAGGTCCATAAAAGAAGGCCTGCAGGAGTTACACCAGTGGTCAGAAACCAGCGGTGCGAGGACTTACTGTCCTCCTGAAGGATGGTGGTTGTTATCACAAGAACAGTGGAAGCCCTTGAAGAATTTTAGAGGAGGCCTGTGATAGGATTGGTTTTACTTTTGTAGAACCTTATTATGGTTGTCTTGTGGAGCATGGGTTATAGGCTCAGCAAGCAGACCACTGAGGGACTGGCAAGAGCACAACTGAGACATGATATAGCCAGGTTGACTTGGTTCAGCTGTAGCTAGCAGCATTTTAAAAAAAATTTTTTTCCATTTTATACTACATAAAGGACATTTCCCTTTAAAAGTATTTTAAATTTGGGATGCCTGGGTGGCTCAGTTGGTTGAGTGTTCAACTCTTGATTTTGGCTCAGGTCATGATCTAGAGCTGTGGGATCAAGCCCTGTATCTGGTTCCACACTAAGCATGGAGCCTGCTTAAAATTCTCTCTCTCTCTCTCTCTCTCTCTCTCTCTCTCTCTCTCTCTCTCTCTCTCTCCTGCCCCTGCCCTGTTTGCACCCTCTCGCTCTAAAAATTAAAAATTTTAAACAAAATTCTGACTTGCTTTATGCTTTTGAGTTGCAAAATCTGATTCCATAAACAAGGGTGAAACCTCTGGCAACAAATAGTACCAGAAAAACTCTTATTTTCTACTCAAGAATGAGACATAAGAAATTAATACTGTATTGAATTATCCTGGTGTGTGTGTGTGGGTATGTTCTTACGTAGCTATTTTCCATAACCTCTGGATTTACTGATTTGGCAGACAAATAGAAATTTAAATGCTCGAACTTTACGTCAAATTAAGCTGGCTGGTTTTAAATAGGTTTTTTTCCCCAAATACAAATTATGTGCTTATTCTAGAAAAAAGTTCAAACATAGATGTATGACAAAGAGTGAAAACTACACTTCCTTTCCACCTTTGAAAAGCATGGGATACCAAGCTAGAAAGTGAGCATGCTCTGGAACCAAACTATTTGGATTCCTATCACAATAGGATAGTGATACTTCTAGTGATATTTTGGATACTTCTAGCCATAAATGTAAAGAATTTACATAAACTCTTCTTATAAAATAGGGATTAAAAACTAGGGCTGGTTTTTCCCTCTTCTGGAGATGGCATCATAGGTATTCACAATGGTCCAGCATTTGACATCCCATCTTATGCTGTCCTATAATACAGCCTCTAACAAAACTTAAGGTGTCCCAAACCCCTGGAATAGAATAATTTACTGTTACACCAAGGAGATTGGGAAAGCATCAGAATCAGCGTGTGGTGTGTGTGCTCAGGCTGGCTTCAAGGAGTTCATGCTGTGAGACCTACAGTTCTTATGAGGTTGTCTACAAGGAGAAAACAGGGCCTAGAGTGGTTCCACATGTGCTAAGTGTGTTTGTGATAGGATCAAGCATGCTTTCCTTATTAAAGAGCAGAAAATCATTGTGAAAGTGTTGAAGGCACAAGCACAGAGTCAGAAAGCTAAATGAAAAAATGAACCTTTTTGGTCTGGGGCGACTGGCTCTCAAGGTCATCATCTCATGGTTTGTGGGCTCAGGCCCCACATCGGGCTGTGCTGGCAGCATGCAGCCTGCTTGGGATTCTCTTCTCTCTCTCCTGCTTCCTCCTCTTGCTTTGTCTTTCAATATAAACTTGAAAAAAATTGTTTAAATCAAAAGGCTTGTTCTGTTAAAAAAAAAAAAAACAACAACCTAGGGCTGGGGGCACCTGGGTGGCTCAGTTGCTTAAACATCCTACTCTTTGTTTCGGCTCAGGTCATGATCTCGGTTTGTGAGTTCAAGCTCTGCGTCAGGCTCTGCACTGACCATGCGGAGCCTGCTGGGGATTCTCTTTCTCTGCCCCTCCCTTGTGCTCTCTTTCTCCCAAAATAAATTAAAAAAACCAAGAAACTACGGTTGTAGTGAAGAGTAAATGAATTAATGAATACATCTAATGTAATTACAGCAGTGCTTAGCACATACTAAGTGTTCAATAATCTTTATGCATGTGGATATACATATATAGACATAAAGGCAGTTATATCTTTCACATTATTCTACCATCTGCTTTTCTCAACTTTCCATACCAGCCCATATGCAAATTATTTAGTATCTGCATGATTCAATATGAATATATCAGAATTTAACCATTTCTTATATTGGATCCTTGTATATATCTTTGCATAGTTGTACTGGTATTTCTGTAGGAGTGATTACTAAAATGGGCCAAAGGGCATATGCATTTATAATTTTGATATGCCTTCCATACACTAGTTGATACAAATGGCTGAATTTTTAAACAACCCTTTTAAATGATACTTTTAGGTGGTATGAGTCCCTATGAAAGTCTAACAAACATCAGTGACTGATATTAACAGATTCTAAGGCTACTTTGCTACAGTTTGTTACTGAGCATTGTATATATATTGAATAAAAGTATTTTCAGAATTCCATATAGTCATGAGAATAAAACTACATACTAAAGTTCCTCCTGAGTTGTAAGCATTTAAGCTCCTGAGTTAACAGAAACTATTTCCATTTTTGTAATCCCAACATCTAGTACAGTACCTGGGAATGGAGTATATCAGTATATATCAGTGTGTGTTAGTCAAAAATCAAAAGAATGATTACATTAAGTAATCGTACCTCAAAAGCCACATAGCTTTTGTTCCTCTCCATTTGACAAGAGCCAATCCCAAGGAAGTTTGTAACATCTCCTTTTTTAAATTTTTTAATGTTTTTTTTATTAATTTTTTTTTTTGAAAAATTTTTTTTCAATGTTTATTTATTTTTTTGGGGACAGAGAGAGACAGAGCATGAACGGGGAAGGGGCAGAGAGAGAGGGAGACACAGAATCGGAAACAGGCTCTAGGCTCTGAGCCATCAGCCCAGAGCCTGGTGCGGGGCTCGAACTCACAGACTGCGAGATCGTGACCTGGCTGAAGTCGGACGCTTAACCGACTGCGCCATCCAGGCGCCCCTTTTATTAATTTTTGAGAGAGACAGAATGCAAGTAGGGGAGGGGCACAGAGAGAGGGAGACACAGAATCCGAAGCAGGCTCCAGGCTCTGAGCTGTCAGCACAGAGCCTGACATGGTGCTTGAACTCACCAACTGTGAGATCATGACCCGAGCGAAAGTGTGAATCTTAACCAACCTAGCCACCCAGGAACCCCTACTTTCTTTAAACTTGAAAACACTTTCCCCTAAATTAAGAAGCATCTCTTCTTACAGTGTTAAGCCTCTTTAGTTAAGGTAGCTAATGTTTAAATACTCAATGTAAAAGCATTTTAAATGTGTTATATATTTCAGATAGGAAGGATTCTCTGCAATAGTTTTATCATTATTGTACTTAGCTCAGTAATTCCTTACCAGAAACTAAACATTTGTTCATACCTAGCCCTAAAGGTGGGAATGACAAGAGTTTAAATGGGATGCCTCTTTGTTCAAATGGCTGCCAGTCCTCTTGGTCTACAGCAGAAACTGCTACAATAGGTTATCGACACCCAGGTCTTTTGTCTTTTCTGACATCTGGAGCCTACCTCAGCCTACGTCTCTGGTTTGGTTCCTCCCGTTTTAGTAATGTGCATTATTAGAAATTACCTCTTCCAAGTAATGAGTGACACACAGTGAAGTTTCAGTGCATTCTCAGCCCATGCTGCTTTATTGCCAAAAAATATATATATACACACACACACAGGTACAGAGTTTCCAACTCGTATAGCAGTTCCCTTTTACATCAAAGAATAACATTTCTTCTGAAATCCCAAGGATGCATAGATTAAAAAAAGCAAGCTGCCTTTTGTAATACTTTCAACATTCAATGAAATCCTTTTAACATTTTACCAATGGTGCAAGTGAAGAAAATGCAGAACAGCAAGTAAAAACAACTGTACTTGTAGGACAGTAAATAAAAATATGTGAATGATACCCTAATATGACTGTAAAGGATGGGTGGTTTTAAGGTAAGTGTCAAGACTATTACTGTTGTTGAAGGGCTGACGATAATGTATTGCCACAATACTGTTCTTATACCTGGGAGAAAAACTGATGGCATGGCATACTATCACCAAAGGAGAAAAAACCTTTTGAAAATTGCAACCTCAAGAGATCTACTTTGATTTTAAAGGAGGTTTAGGAGTTAAGAGTTCCTAGAGAAATCTGTGATGCTTGGTTTTCCAACTATTTTAATATGCTTTTGTGGAATAATGGGAACAAAGAGAAACTTTCTTCGTATCTTTACTGGTTTCACTGGTTGACAACATTATCAATAAGTGGCAAAGAGAAAATTTATATATGGGATATGACATCTCACTTCCTGTACTTAAGTGGAGACTAAACACTGCAATGACTATAATTCAGTTCTGAACTACTAGAAAGTCACAATTTCCACTTAAGCATTCCTAAAGGTATTTAGACCAAAACCCCACAGCAAACAGGTTAAAATGACTTTAGAAAAATTATTTTTCAATCAAACATGAAACTTGGGAGAGGCCTAGTGAGAATCATCTATTCTAATTCTGAATTCTCTTCTGTTTAGGCCACTCAGATATGAATTCCATTTGTACATTATTTTTCACGATCATTTGCACTTATAATGGCTATTTCTAAGGAATATTCTCAAAAGTTTTAAGCTATCACAATAAACTGATCTATTTTCCACATCAAGTAAGAAAATGAATGGCAAGGATTTTTGTTGTTGTTTTTATGAGAAAACCTGTTCCTGTTCACCTGGGATCAAAAGCTTTAGGCAACAAATTACGCAGTCTAAGCAAAAGATCATGGATAAAGCCCTGGCTATAAATTTTAAAAACACAATACATTTATATAATATAGTAACAAAAGAGAACCCAAGTCACAGATTTGTCAACATTTTTAGCACTGTTTCTACAAAATCGAACAGTCTCCTTTGCGGGAACCTTTATGACTGGTCAGTACCAGTACCATTCAGAAGAGTTGGCTGGTTACCTGAAAATGCTGGAATATCTGAAATAGGATACTGAATTCCAGGATACTAGTTTTAAGAGATTCAAACTTAAGCCACATAAATTGTATCAGACAAATCCCCATACTTAACATTACTTTCTATAATCTACACTGGTATTCCCTACTTTCCTACGCTTTCTGAAACTCTGCACCTTTCTGATTACTAGAGCCATAGCAGCTTATTTATTTATTCCACATGCTTAGTTTGTGCCTTAGTTTTGTTTTTAAACATGCTTGGGGACTAAGGGAAGCAGGCAAGAGGTGAGAGGGTGAGCACTGTCATGCTCTCTATTCCTGACAGTTTGAATGTCTTGTGGTCGCCCCTGTTTATCTTCTAGCTCCCATTTTCAATGGAAGTTATGATAATCTTTAATTAGAAAATGAAAATGAATAATCCAAACAGTAAATTCAGGCTATTGGTTTAAGTCTCTATTGCTTCATTAATAAATGCATATATATATGTATCTACTAGTCACCATATAACACTGGACATTTTCAACCATGCATTAAAATATTAGTACTCTAAAATCAGAGTTACGGGCCTGCCACTCTTGGTTGCTTCCACTTTCATTCAGACCCAGTTTTAATAAACATGCAGAAAAGACCCCTTGATTCAGAGGAATTAGGAAAAATAACAAGCATGCATGCCAAATTTCAACTGAAAATGTGGGTTAATAAAGTGATTGCTTAGAAATGCAGGCAGGGCAGGTGCTCCACATCACAATGCTATCTCAATAGAGGTACAAAAGTCACACACAAAGAGGTTAAAATCAGGACCACTACTCAATTATAAAAGACTTAATTGCAAATCCTGGCCCTTTTGGGTAAAGAATGATGTAAAAACTCTGGGAAAAGAAAGAGAATTGAGCAGTTAAGTTTTCTTGGCCATTTATTGACACCTATAGCATAGAAGAGCATAGGTGGTGTAGTGATGAAGATGTTTTTAGGCAGAATGGTTTCTGATTCACATTAATGAGCTTTATCTGCACAGCCCCCCTGGGGAAAGAGAGTTTATGAACAGCAGAGCTAATAAAATGTAAACTCAAAATCAATGCCCTGAAATTTAGCATAGACTTCTGCTTTTGAAAACTGTTGACCAAGGGATCCTTCCAAATAGGGTATGGTTAATAGCCAAGCAATGTTCTGAATAAACTAGAAGCGATTTGCTTGCAACAGCAGCACCATGAGAATGTAAACTCCTGGAGGCCAAGGGTCTCTTCATATTTTGCATATCACAGGTACACAAAGAGTAAACATGAGACCACAACATTAAAAATAACTGCATACTCAGAGACTACAAAAACTTGTAACACATTTTAGCATTTACAACTATAACGTGGCTGTTAAGAGTAGTCTTTAATTGTTCTAAGTAACTAAATTGACATCACTATAATACACAGCGGTGTCCTCATGATCGTGCAGATGAGTGAATATTGCTTGGTTATTCCAATGTCTCTAACACCAACTGCTGGCGTAAGACATTAAAAGAGGAGCTATAATCAATTTAATATAGCCTTCTCCCCATCCTTTGGAGTTGCCATATAAGAATTAAATATTCAAGAGGCACTATTTTCTTAAATCCACTCCACTTTTAGTTTTTTCCCTGGGAAAACAAGGGAACATAGACCCAATCTTTTCAAGGAACTTCAAGGCGCTAATGGCCAAAATGAACTATTCCACTATTATAGCCTGATGTGAGGTGTGTGATTCCCCAGATCAAGAAACTAGTTTGCTGGGCTCTTTATTAAATTAAAATAAACAGTCACAGGCCGAAATACTCAGCACAGCTACGTCAGACAGGGTTTAAAAAACCAACATACTGTGTTTGGCTATTCCCTTCAATCCTTTGCTTTACATCTTTAAATTTTAACTCCCCTACCACTCCCTTACCACAGCCATAAGGAAAACCCAGCTATCCAAGTTCTTGGCTTGTTTTTAACCCAAACATACACACACAACAAACTTTTCATTTTTTAAAATGCACCCAGAAAACTAATGGAGAAAAGAAGAGGTGACAAACAACAAAGTCTGCTATTCTGTAGATGCCTGTTGCTGACAAGAACATCAAGCAAAGTCCCCACATGATGGCTTCAGTGGAGCTACATCAGTAGTACATTTGTTTCCAGGTTAACCACTAGAAAAATTTCATTCAATGGCTCTAACCCTCTGCTTTAGGAAACAAATAGGGTCTCTAACCTTTAAACTTACACAAAAGCTGCTAATTCTCACACAATGATATATTCATATACATTCAGTTTTATAAGTACCTTTTATATGTTCTTTGTCTAAAACATCTTTTTCCTTTTGTGCAACTCTGTTGATTGCAGAGCTTCACAACCTCAAGTAATAATATTTATTCAACTGTACAACTTTGCTAATACAATTTACTATACATGCAAAACTGTTATTGCTACTAAAATTCTACCTCTTGAAAATTATTCATTTTATGGCTTTTATTTTTTATTTTTTGCAATAGGAAGTATCCTTTCCTATATACTGTGCTATTTTGATATTTTGCATTCATTACCTTTTCAGAGGTATTTTTAAAAATGTTTAAATGCTTTTCAGAAATGGATTCTCCCAGGTAATAAACTTCTTGAGCCAAGAGTACAACTACTTTAAATACACTATGAGAATCTAAACCTGGGTCCCTGGATATCTGCTGCTGCAAAGTCTATTTGTTTAAGCTTGCTTCTGTACGGAGACATACCTCATTAGTTTTGCATTTCACATCATGGTAACTGTAGAACCTGTGTCAATAAATCCTGAACTCTCAGAATACTGAGTTTTAAAAATCACCTCAGAAAACTGCCCTTTCCAAGTTCTCAAGGCAGCTTTTAGAGGTAGGAATTTCTCTTCCACAGAAAGCTATCTTAGGCTTTCAGAACAAAACTTTTATTTCCACAAGGAAAGTAGAAAAAAGTGAAAGCTGTCTGAGGTGGCTTACTCTATCTAACCAAGCAAAATAGATAGTTATTACAGGGCAACCTGGGTAAGCTCTATCTAGCTACATTCCAATTCTCATAAAAAGGTCTGGAATCCCATCAACACACAATTCAGATTCTGAAACAGGAAAAGCCGGTGACAAATTAATGAAGGACACTGAACTACTGACCAGTGTTCTTTCGGTAACAAGTAGCATGCTGCAGACAGGAAATGTAAATTGTCTGCAGATTAGAAAAGCACTTGATTAACATAGCATCTGAGTAAGACATGCAAAATATAAAAGAATTTCTTGATGCAAAAGGAGTGGATTAAATAATAATAAACCTACGAGACACACAGTGTGAAAACAACCTAAGAACAGTTTCATCTCAAACAGAGCAAAAAAGCAGAATCATGAAATGGGGACTCATTTTGATTTGAGGCTTCTTAAGACACATGGGCAGCTGGTTTCCAGCTACCTCAGAGAAAGCTTAAATAACCTCAAACATAGTATTTCACATTGTGATCCCACATTTCTATTCATAAATGAGTCTTTTTGGCCTTAATCGTCTTTCCCCAGAGAGAAGATCACGATTGAGATATTTATGAAAAAAGAAAAGGTCTCAATTTTCCACTCATTTTACACTATTGGTTATTATCAATAATTCATCCTGAAGTTTAAATTATTACTAGGCTCATGCACTAACCCCTAACATGGCACTACAATATGCTACCAAGCACTAATGCTTACAAAACTATACACATCTCAAAATGGAAGACATTGGTGATTTTGTTGTTCTTAAACAACTTGTAACATTTGTCCACAAGTATTAAAATATACATATATATATATTTCTATTGCACATATCCCGTTTTTGTTGGAACTTTTTAAAAAGAAAAACGGCCAGGTGACACGGATGAACAAAGGGAACGAAGTAGGCATATTCTCGCCTAAAATCACAGCCTTTGCCATCAAGAAGGGGACAAAATAGACCAGGGGAGGGGGGGAATGTAGGTGTATTTAGTAAACCCTGGGCTAGTACAATTGGCATGTACCATTTTGGTAGATGCCATCTGGTGACAACAATTAAAGATGCAAGAACAACTTGAACGAGATCATTCAGCAGTGGTTCTTTTAGGTATGAAATAAAAAATACAAAGCAAATGGAGAAGATGAGTCTGATACATATTCAACAAGTGGGCCAGAGATGGTTTCACTGGTGCTGACTGTACAGAGTCCCTATCCCCTGGGCCAAATGACCCTACCCAAAACACTGCAAAAAGGACACAGGGCAGATGGATAACAAACAGAAGATATAAATTCTCAACATACCAGTGAGATTCATGTATGTAGGTTCCATTCTGTCTTTAACAATTCCAAAATACTAAAGGAAAATATAAGTTGGCTAAGAAGTCAGAGAAAAATTTAAGTTACCTTTATCCGAAGTTACTTCTATGCTTTACCACTCAGTATTTATCTTCAAAGGAAATTATACCTTATCTATATTACGTGAGTATTTTACTAAAAAGCTTTCTTATGACAATTCAAATAGTTTGACCAATTTAGCTAATCATTAAGAGTGCTCAACATTTTCCATTTTTGGTCATTTCTATCACTGCTAAATTTTGGTAAATCTGCTCTAAGTTTTCAGCATCACAGCATGTATGGCCCTAGGCAAATTCCCTAAGTCACAGATAGGATCTAAGAAAATGTGTTCTTAATTGCATCTAAGAAGTTTTAAGTTCTCTCTCACAAAGACCCATAGGGTTTTATTCTTTTTATGTAAAGACCTGACAATTCAGACACTGGTCCTCTGTTGATCTGGAAGCAAGAACAGCTTTCTTTACACAATAGTCTGTTCATCACATGGTGCAGGTTTTAAGAGAAAGAAGGAAGATCCGTATTTCTTACTGAACTATTTTTCTTGTTTGAGGTTTTTTCCAGACCCTGAACTTCTTCTAAATCAACCACAAGTTTGGGAACATTGCTTTTGAGGTCCATTCTCTGATGAGAAAGTTCAGTTCCAACTGCGTAAAGTTACCTGAGTCCCAGACCTGACAGCCTCACCTAGAAAAACAAACTAAACACTTGAGTACCCACCTTGGATCAAAGGAAAAAGGCTATTTAAATTTTTAGAAAAATCAAGCTACAGAATGTAAAATGCCATGAAGTCAGATGGAGCTGCATAAGGCATTTTTGCTTCTTTTTCTCAGGAGAAAGGAATCTTATGGAAACTCTTCTCATCCCCCTGCCCTCCATTCCTCCATGTCCAAAATTGAAGGCAGGTCATAATGTAGGATCCACCATATTTTCTGAACAGAAAAACCACTTAAGCCACTCTTCTTCCTGCCTTAGCAGTATGGAAAACCAAGTCTCAAGTGTTATGTAAGACTGCACAAAAAAGAATGAAGTAATTTGAAAGAAAACAGCCTCTCATCTGAGCTAGATGAACAGGGTTCCATCACTGGACTTGAAGTTGTTTTGTTTCCTTTTCCAACCTTTCAGTAAACCCAAGCATGGATTCACAGGGTTAACAAATGCATAATGTGGTCCAAAGACTTCTGAGACAGAAGCCAACAACAGCTTCCTTCTCTAAGAGAAAAATCCCTCTTCTCATCAAAATGTAGATTTACACATGTGAAAATGTGTAGTTTACAGAGACTCTGTTAACCCTGCAGTATCTTGTCTTTATGCTTCTTTGTTACATCAAAGGTTTTATTGCAAAATTAGACCTTTGTTCTTTTCCAGCAAATGTACTTCACAGGATGAATTTAGATATTTAATATGTTAATGTTTCAGCATCTCTTTCATTTCATATTAGAACACATATTTGGAATTTACTCTTGCAGATTCAACTGTGCTTATGACAGTGGCTGAAACTGGAAGACATTAAAAAAAAAACCTTATGTCATCCATACTTGCTATTTATTTAGTCTTCTTGTTTGGAACAAAAGGTAAAGAATTAAAAAAAAATGCCAACATCTAAGCACCTGTTTGAAATTAAACATCAGCCCCAGCTTCCAAAATAATTTCTTTATAATTAAGCAAAAGCAGAACATGCATGTCAGTTGCTTCTTTCTTCCTGGAGCGCTCAGCAAGACGACTGCATCCTAGGAGCTTCTCTATGTTGAATCTGAGAAGTGGAACCAAAAGAAAAGCAGCTTTTTCCAATCCAAATCATGGAGGTAAAACATGTAGAGAAGAGATATCCACATTTCAAGAATAGGGAAAGTGGCTGGGTAAAAGAAGAAGGACTACCTACTCCAGGAGAAACACAGAATACCTGGAAATACAAAATAAATTAATAACAGGGAGGTTAAGACAGGTACTTCTGCATGAGCTTACTTTTAAAAATATTTAAAAACACACAGAAAATATATTTTAGATTACACACTGTCTAAAAGAAAATGTCCAACCATAACATCGAATTCAGTATTGTCATCGGAAAAGCAGAAGCATTAGTCAGAAAAAATATATAAGCACAACAGAAAAAAATTACATTTATATAAAAACTTGTATTATAAAACAAGACACACACATATCCATTTCCTATTATGCAAATGGAGTAAGGTGCCTCAAGTTTTTATAGCCCTGATTCTACACAGAACATGTGTGTTTAAAAGCAAATAAACCTTAAAAAAATAATAAAGTAATAAAAGCAGCTATACTCCCAATTTGATAGAACTACTTGTACTCAAAGCTGTATCATCTTACTTTGAAAGAAAATTTTTTTTAACGTTTATTTATTTTTGAGAGACAGAGACAGAGTACAAGTGAGGGAGGGGCAGAGAGAAAGGGAGACACAGAATCCAAAGCAGGCTCCAGGCTCTGAGCTGTCAGCACAGAGCCCGACATGGTATGAACCTATGAACCACTAGATCATGAGCTGAGCCAAAGTCGGACGCTTAACTGACTGAGCCACCCAGGCACCCCTCTACTTTGAATTATCTTCAACATCTTTAGACTAACAGTGAACAATAAAAATTTTGTAAAATAGAGGCGCCTGGATGGCTCAGTCTGTGGAGCATGTGACTCTTGATCTCAGAGTCGTGAGTTCTAGCACCACGTTACCTGTAGAGATCACTTAAGTAAATAAAACGTAAATTCTTTTTTTTAAAAAAAATTTTTTAGTGTTTATTTATTTCTGAGACAGAGCATGAGTGGTAGAGGGACAGATAGAGAGGGAGACAGAATCCGAAGCAGACTCCAGGCTCTGAGCTGTCAGCACAGAGCCCGATGCGGGGCTCGAACTCACAGACGGTAAGATCATGACCTGAGCCGAAGTCGGTCGCTCAACGGACTGAGCCACCCAGACGCCCCAAACTTAAACTTTTAAATACAAAGAAGAGGGGCACCTGTGAGTTTGAGCCCTGCGTCAGACTCTGTGCTGACAGCTTGGAGCCTGCTTTGGATTCTGTGTCTCCTTCTCTCTCTGCCCCTCCCCCACTTGTACTCTGTCTCTATCAAAAATAAACAAATGTAAAAAAAAAAATTTTTACAAAAAGTACAGAGAAGAAACTGAGGGTTGATGGAGGGGGGGTGGGAGAGGGGGAAATGGGTAATGGGCATTGAAGAGGGCACTTGTTGGGATGAGCACTGGGTTTTGCATGTAAGCAATGAATGACAGGAATCTACCCCAAAAACCAAGAGCATACTTTACATACTTTATATGTTAGCCAATTTGACAATGAATTAAGTTTAAAAAAAAAAGAAAAAAGACAGGGCACCTGGGTGGCTCAGTTGGTTAGGCGTCTGACTTCGGCTCAGGTTACGTTCTCATGGTTCGTGGCTCAGGCCCCGCGTCAGGCTCTGTGCTGACATCTCAGAGCCTGGGTCCTGCTTTGGATTCTGTGTCTCCCTCTCTCTGGCCCTCCTCAACTCACGCTCTGTCTCATTCTCTCTTTCAAAAATAAATAAACATTAAAAAAAAATTTTTTTTTTTAGGGGCGCCTGGGTGGCTCATTCAGTTGAGTGTCAGGTCATGATATCACGGTTCGTGAGTTCGGCCCCGCATTGGGCTCTGTGCTGACAGCTCAGAGCCTGGAAACCTGCTTCCGATTCTGTGTCTCCCTCTCTCTGGCCCTCCCCAGCTCACGCTTTGTCTCACTCTCTCTCTCAAAAATAAATAAACATTAAAAAAATTTTTTTTAATTAAAAAAAAGAGGGGGCGCCTGGGTGGCGCAGTCGGTTAAGCGTCCGACTTCAGCCAGGTCACGATCTCGCGGTCCGTGAGTTCGAGCCCCGCGTCGGGCTCTGGGCTGATGGCTCAGAGCCTGGAGCCTGTTTCCGATTCTGTGTCTCCCTCTCTCTCTGCCCCTCCCCCGTTCATGCTCTGTCTCTCTCTGTCCCAAAAATAAAAATAAAAACGTTAAAAAAAAATTAAAAAAAAAAAAAAAGAGAAAAGAAATGCAACTTATTAGATAAAATCAACTTGTATCAAGTTTGAGAATACTTTCATGGTACTGTTACTAGAGAGCAACAAAACTAACACTGTAATAAATGAGGTTTTGTGATTAAAAAAAAGAGAAAAATTACTTAATACACAGTGTTGCCAAGAATGCGATGAAACAAGAACTATCTTAGGCTGGGACAACCTATCAAAAACATTTTCTGTAATGTGTAGAAAAACATGCATAAGGTAGATCAGAATTGCACTGTTTGTAATTATAAATAACAGTAACATCCCAGATGACCTTCTAGTCAGAACTGGCTACATTAATTATGGTACTTGTAAGCAGTTGGATACTATACAGCAGTCAAAAAGAATAAAAAAAGCTCTCTGTGTATTACTATGAAAATTTGGTAAGAGACGCAAAAAGAAAAATATGGATCAAAGTTTGTCATATTCTCCTTTTTGGATAAAAGGCAAGAAGTGGGAAATGTCTTTGTATTTTATTTTATTACTATTTTTTTTTTGTATTTGATTTTATATGTGGAAAGAAACTCTGGAAAGGTACATAAGAAATTAATAAAAATGGTTTTTTATTTAGTAGTAGCAGCTGCAGAAACTGAACCAAAAAAAATTAATAACAATAATAATAATAATACTTTAAAAAATGTTTTTGTAAAATATAACCACAAGTAAAACAATGTGTACTATACCCTGGTCACCAAATAGAAGTATGTAAAAATATCATCAGTTCATTGCTAAATATAACACTTTTTAAACTGCAAATATGTGCAAAAGTAAATCAAACAAACAAGGACAATATTAATGTAATTCCATGTACATGAGGTACCTAAAACAAAGTAGAAGAGGTAACTAGGGACTGGGGGTAGTGGGGAAGGGAGTTAATTAATTTCTGCTTGGGATGATTAATAAATTCTGGAAACAGTGATAGTGATTACACAATATAAATATACATTTTAAAAAAAATGTTTATTATAAATACACTTAATGCCACACAATTCTACATTTAAAAGTGGTTACAATGATATATCTTATGTATTATTTTACAATATAAAACATGTAACAAATGCTTATGAAAAGCTGAAATAAATTAACTTACAAAAATGGCCAATAAGCAACTGGCTAACTCGTCTTCCTGGGCTTCCATTTTTACTATGTCACATAAAAAAAATACCTCAACTCTAAACCGAATTTGAGTAACCCAGGTTGAAGGCAAGACAAAGTCTTAAATCAAAAATCACAAAAGGAAAATTTAAACTAACTTTAACATGGGATTCCTGGGTGGCTGAGTCGGTTAAGTGTCAGACTTTGACTCAGGTCATGATCTCATGGTTTTTGAGTTCGAGCCCTGCATCAGGCTCTCTGCTGTCAGTTCAGAGCCCACTTGGAATCCTCTGCTGTCTCCCTTGTTCTCTGCCTGTCCCCCTGCTCACATACACATGCTCTCTCGCTCTCTCAAAAGCACATAAACATTAAAAAAAAAATTCTCTAAAATAAATTAATTAATTTTCACTATTTGTAGATGAACCAAATAGTGAGCACCAGGGTGGCTCAGTTGGTTGGCAGACTTCAGCTCAGGTCATGATCTCAAGGTTTCTGAGTTCGAGACCCACATCAGGCTCTCTGCTGTGGGCGCGGTGCCCACTTCAGATCTTCTGTCTCCCACCCCTCCCCCTCCCCCTGCTTATTCTCTCAAAAATAAAATAAACATTAAAAAAAACTAATAAACACAAAACTACTTTTCTGGGGGGGGGGGCCCTAAAGACTCCACCAAAGAATTACTAGAACGTTATGATGTATGAATTCAGTAAAGTCTCAAGATACAAAATCTGAGAATACAAAATCTGTTGCCTTTCTATATACTAATATATAGTAATAATAATATATATAATATTTAGTAATAATGAAGCAGCAGAAAGTAATTAAGAAAACAATCCCATTCACAATTGCATCAAAAATAATCAAGTACCTAGGAATAAACTTAACCAAAGAGGTAAAAGACCTATACTCTGAAAACCACAGAACAGTGATGAAAGAAACTGAAGAAGACACAAAGAAATGAAAACACATCCCATGCTCATGGACTGGAAGAACAAATAGTTTAAGAAAAAAAAATTTTTTTTAATGCTTTTACTTTTGAGAGAGAGACAGAGCTCCAATAGGGGTGGGGCAGAGAAAGAGGGAGACACAGAATGTGAAGCAGGTTCCAAGCTCTGAGCTGTCAGCACAGAGCCCAATGCAGGGCCCAAACCCACAAACCTGTGAGATCGTGACATGAGGTGACATGAGCCGAAGTCAGACAACTGACTGAACCACCCAGGCACCCCTGGAAGAACAAATATCGTTACAATGTCTATATTACCCAAAGCAATCTACAGATTTAATGCAATCCCTATCAAAATACCGACAGCATTTTTCACAGAACTACAACAATCTTAAAATATATACAGAACATAAAGGACCCTGAATAGCCAAATCAATCTTGAAAAAGAAAAGCGGGGCGCCTGGGTGGCCCAGTCGGTTGAGTGTCTGACTCTTGATTTCACGGTTCATGAGATCGAGCCCCGTGTTAGCTTCTATGCTGACAGCGCAGCCTACTTGGGATTCTCTGTCCCTCTCTCTCTGTCCCTCCCCTGCTTGTGATCTGTTTCTCTCTCAAAATAAATAAAATAAACTTGAAGAAGAAGAAGGGAAGAAGAAGAAAAATAAAAGCGAAGTTCGAGGCATTACAATTCTAGACTTCAAGTTTTATTACAAAGCTGTAATAATCAAAACGGCATGGTAGTGGCACAAAAACAGACAAATAGATCAATGGAAGAGAAAAGAAAACTCAGAAATAAACCCACAATGATATGGTCAACTAGTCTTCAACAAAGAATATCCAATGGAAAAAAGTCTCTTCAATAAATAATGTTGGGAAAACTGGACAGCTACATACAAAAGAATGAAACTGGACCCCTTTCTCTTATATATATATACATGTGCACACACACACACACACACACACACAGGAGCACGAACATGCACAAGTTGGGGAGGGGCAGAGAAACAGGGAGAGAGGGAGAGGGAGAGAGGGTGAGAGAGAATGAGAATGAATCCCTGGGCAGAGGCTGATGTAGGGCTTGAACTCATGAACCATGAGATCATGGCCTGGGCCAAAGTCAGACACTTAACCGTCTAAGCCACCCACATGCCCCTGGACCACTTTATTATACCATACATAAAAATAAACTCAAAATGGATTGAAGACCTACATGTGAGACTTGAAACCATAAAAATCCTTGAAGAGGTTAATAATTTCACTGACATCAACCACAGCAACATTTTCCTACATATGTCTCTACAGCAAGGGGAATAAAAGCAAGAATAAACTACTGGGACTATACCCAAATTAAAAGCTTCTGCAGAGCAAAAGAAATAATAAACAAAACAAAAAGGCAAACTACTCAATGAAAAAAATTTTTTGCAAATGACATATCTGATAAAGAGTGCCAAAATATATGAAGAATTGATACAACTCAAAATACCAAAGAAACAAATAATCCAATTAAAAAATGGGCAGAAGACATGACTAAACATTTCTCCAAAGAAGTCATGACACATGAAAAGATGCTCAACATTAGTCATCATCAGGGAAATGCAAATCAAACTACAATGTGGGGCACCTGTGTATTGCTCAGTCAGTAGAACATCCAACTCTTGATCTCAGGGTCATGAGTTGAAGCCCCACATTAGGCATGGAGCCTACATTAAAAAAAAATCTACAATGAGGTATCACCTCACACCTGTCAAAATGGCTAAAATCAAAAACACAAGAAACAACAAGTGTTGGCGAGGATGTGGAGAAAAAGGAATCCTCTTGCACTACTGGTGGGACTGCAAACTGGTGCAGCCAATGTGGAAAACAGTATGGAAGTTCCTCAAAAAGTTACAAATGGAACTACCTATGATCCAGTAAATGCACTACTCAGTATCCACCCAAAAAGTACAAACACACTAATTCAAAGGGATACAGGCACTGCTATGTTTATAGCAGCATTATTTACAATAGCCAAATTATGGAAGCAGCCGAAGTGTCCATCAACAGATGAATGGATAAAGAAGATATAGTGTATATATACAATGGAATAT
This sequence comes from Prionailurus bengalensis, assembly GCF_016509475.1. NCBI lineage: Eukaryota > Metazoa > Chordata > Mammalia > Carnivora > Felidae > Prionailurus > Prionailurus bengalensis. The sequence goes on from NC_057355.1 coordinate 62,174,759, forward strand.
TACTCAGCTATAAGCTTAATGAAAGCCAAAAAGCTGAATAAGCCAAAAAGAATGAAATCTTGCCATTAGCAACAACATGGATGGAGCTAGAGAATATGCTAAGCAAAATAAATCAAAGCAAGACAAATACCTTGTGATTTCATTCCTATGTGGAATTTAAGAAACAAAACGAATTAGCAAAGGAAAAAAAGAGACAAACCAATAAAGACTCTTAACTATAAAGAACAAACTGATGGTTACCAGCAGGGAGATGGGTAGTGGGATGGGTGAAATAGGTGATGGGGATTAAGAAGTGCACGTGCCATGATGATCACTGGATGATGCAAGAAATTGCTGAGTCACTATATTGTACATCTGATCCAATTATTATATTGTACAGTCAATATAACACTGGATATTAATTATACTGGAATTAAAATAAAGGCAAACATAAATTAATTCAGAATCAAATCAGGAGAAAGAGAATTACAGAATTTGCATTGATGCAAAGTAGAAGTAAGAGTAAAAAATACAGAAGAACCACAAAGGGCCTTTAGAACACCACAGGCAACAGAGCTGTTTCATTATATAAGCTTACTCAGGCTAATTCAAATTTTGCATCAGTCATTAGACTGTTCTGTAGTTCAATTATAATGACAAGATAACTGGTAGTAATGTTGACGAAGAAAGAAGATACAAGCTAGTTCTTTCCAGGAGTAAATATGCTAAAAGAATTCTACGCAAACCAAACACCAAAGAAGCCTTTAAAAAGAGCACCTTTTCTGGGAATGCAAACTGGTGCGGCCACTCTGGAAAACAGTATAGAAGTTCCTCAAAAAATTAAAAACAGAACTGCCCTACGAACCAGAAACTGGTTAAGGAATCTACTCCTACTAGGTATTTACCCAAGGGATACAGGCATGCTGTTTCAAAAGGACACACGCACCCCAATGTTTATAGCAGCACTATCAACAATAGCCAAAGTATGAAAAGACCCCAAATGTCCATTGATGGATGAATGGATAAAGGAGATGCGATACACACACACACACACACACACACACACACACACACACACTGAAGTATTATTCGGCAAACAAAAAGAATGAAATCTTGCCATGTGCAACTATGTGCATGGAACTAGAGGGTATTATGCTAAGTGAAATTAGAGAAAGACAAACATCATATGACTTCACTCATATGAGGACTTTAAAATACAAAACAGATACACATAAGGGAAGGGAAGCAAAAATAATATAACAATGGGGTGGGGAACAAAACATAAGAGACACAAATATAGAGAACAGAGGGTCACTGGAGAGGTTGTGGGAGGGGAGATGGGTTAAACGGGTAAGGGGCATTAAGGAATCTACTCCTGAAATCAGTTGCACCATGTGCTAACTAACTTGGATGTAAATTATAAAATAAATAAATTATAGAAAGAAAAAAAGAAAACAAAAGCACACCTTTTCTTAATAGGGAACCTATATAGAGTGTCTTATAAACAAATTCCTGAAGGGGCACCTGGATGGCTCAGTTAGTTAAGTGACAGAGTCAATTTCAGCTCAGGTTGTGATCTCACAACTAGTGGGTTCAAGTCCCATGGTGGGCTGTGCTGTTAGTGCAGAGCCTGCTTGGGATTCTCTCTCTCCCCCTGCTCTCTGACCCTCTACTACTCATGCTCTTTCTCTCAAAATAAAGAAAATGAAAAAAAATTGCTTCAGCAATACCTTCTAATAAAAATGTATGGGGGCACCTGGGTGACTCAGTCGGTTAAGTGCCTGACTCTTGGTTTCTATTGTGGTATAGTAGTTGGGTGTCAAAATAGTGACCAACTGAATGAGAAGGAAGTGACAGTGAGGGACTTCTGAGACAAGGTCATGGAGGGGGCTATGACTTTTACATTGTTCTCTTGGACTGCTTATTCTGGGAGAAGCCAGATGCCATGGACATTTAAGCATCCTTAGAGAGGCTGACACTGGCAGGAATGGAGGCTTTCTACCACCAGTATGAATTTATCAGCCATGTGAATGAGCCACCATGGAATCAGATAACTGTCACCCCAACCAATATCTTGACCCAGAAAACCCCAGCTAAACTGCTCTGTAAGTCCTGACCCACATAAACTGTGAGAGATGATACGTTTCCTGTTGTTTTTATCCACTGAGTTTTAGGTAATGTGTTATGCATCAATAAATAACTAATCCACATTACTTCCTCTAAGGACAGGGAGAGTGATGTATTATGGGAGTTTAACACTCCTTTCTTACTTCGCTATGTAAATTCAGAACACATTTAAAAAATACAATGCATATCCTTATTGTTCCAGTTAAGTTTTGTGTTTTTTTTTTAATGTTTACTTTTGAGAGAGAGAGAAAGAGTGCAAGTGGGAGAGGGGCAGAGAGAGAAGGAGACACAGAATCCTTAGCAGGCTCCAAGCTCTGAGCTGTCAGCAAGGAGACTGATGTGGGGCTTGAAATCACATGCCATGAGATTATGACCTGAGCTGAAGTAGGATGCTTAACTGACTGAGCCACCCAGGAGCCCCAGTAGTGGAATTTTTACTTACCTTTTTTCAACTTCTTTTGGTGGTAAAATACACATAACATAAAATTTATCATCTTAACCCTTTTTAAGTGTTCAGTTCAGTGGTATTAAGTACATTCATATTGTTGTGCAAGCATCACCACCCCAACCGTCTTAACTTTTTTCATTTGCAAAACTGAAACTCTGTCCCCATTAAATTAAGAACTTCCAATTTCCCTTTCTGAAGTCCCTGGCAACCAACACCCTACTTTCTGTCTCTATGATTTTGACTACTCTTAAGTACCTTTTATAAGCAGTATATATTTTAATCCTTAAAGCAGCTGTACATTGAATGATTCCCATGTAATACAATCAAGGTATAGCACTAAGTAGATGTTCTGAGTTGAAATGTGTTCTCCCCAAATTCATAAATTGGAATCCTAATGCCCAGTCCCTCAAAATGTGACCTTATTTAGAAACAGAATCACTGCAGATATAATTAGTTAAAATGAGGTCGTATCGGGGGCAGCTAGGTGGCTCAGTTAGTTGAGCATCCAACTCTTGATCAGCTCAGGTCATGATCTCAGAGTCCTCAGATCCAGCTCTGTGTTGGGCTCTGCACTGAGCTTGGCGCCTGCTCAGGATTCTCTCTCTCTGTCTCTCCTTGCTCCACATGCACATGCACTCTCTCTCTCAAAAAATAAACAAACATTAAAATGAAGTCATACTGGGGCACCCTAGTGGCTCAGTCAGTTAAGGGTCTGAGTTTGGCACAGGTCATGATCTTGCAGTTCCAGAGTTCGAGACCTGTGTTCAGATATGTGCTGACAGCTCAGAGGCTGGAGCCTGCTTCAGATTCTGTGTCTCCCTCTCTCTCTGCCCCTCCCCCACTCACACTCTGTCTCTCTCTCTTTCAAAAATAAGCATTTAAAAAATAAAAATAAAATAAAACGAGGTCATACTGGAACAGAGTGGGCTCCTAATCTAACATGACTGGTATCCTCATAAAAGAGAGAACTCAGAAAACAGACACACTTACAGGCAAAATGCCATGTGAAGACTGGAGTTATGCTGCCATGAGCCAAGGAACCACCAAAAATTAGAAGAAACACATCCTTCCCTACTACCTTCAAAGGAAGTATGGCCCTGGGGTGCCTGGGTAGCTCAGTTGGTTAAGTGTCTGACTCTAGATTTCAGCTCAGTCATGAGCTCATGGTTCCTGGGATCAATCCCCATGTAGGGCTCTGAGCTGACAACAAGGAGCCTACTTGGGATTCTCTCCCTCCCTCTCTTCCTGACCCCAATACCCCCACTTGCTCTCTCGTCTCTCTTGAAATGAATAAACTTAAAAAAATTAAAAAGACAAGAAAAATAAATAAAAAATAAAGGTGTACTGAAAAGCTTTAGAAATTAAAGATTAGAATACCAATATTTATCTATAATTAAAACTTAAGTAAATATATTCGAGGAACACCTGGGTGGCTTAGTCAGTTAAGCCTCCAACTTTGGCTCAGGTCATGATCTTACAGTTCATGAGTTGGAGCCCCTCACTGGGCTGTGCACTGACAGTGCAGAACCTGCTTGGGATTCCTTCTCTTCCTCTCTCTGCCCCTGTCCCACTCTCTCTCTCAAAATAAATAAATAAACTTAAAAATATATATATATTCTAAAATCTGCCTAATAACATTTATATTTTATCAGTTGATCTTCAATCTAATTAAGTCTGTACCTTTTTTCCTTTATCCAATAAAAATTACTAGTTTGGGCAAATGATCATTTTTTTATTTTTTTATACTTAATACACTGATTTTGTTGAGAATATAAGATTTAACTTAAATGTATATAATTTCTAATCACTTGTGATGCTCATTTTCTGTTGAAGCTTATTGTTCCACTTCTATCTAGCTTGAGCCGCTTATACAGTATCTGAAAGCATTAGCCACTATTACTCACTTGCCAAATCCTGAGTTCAGAATTTTATTTTCTTCTCGAGAGGAATATAAAAGCACCTGGAAGCCAAAGAAAATGTTCTTCCTGTGATAAGGAAAAATAAAAAAGAGCATTACAGAAAGGATACAGCCCTCACTTGTGCTATATGCCTCTGCGGGCAAAACTATTCCAATGAACCAAGGTATTTTAAAAAACATCACTATCAAAAACTACTCAAAAGGAATAGAAAGAAGTTACTCTCTATCTGCACTGGCCCTCATTTTATACAGATTTTATAATTTTAACTAATTTCAAAACTCTTGGATCAGTGGTTCTCAAGTTTTCAAGGAACACAGTTCCCACTGAGAATCTGATGATGCTATGGTCCCTCTTCTCACAAAAGACCTGTGCTTTACTATAGATGACCACACCCCTGTTTTAAGGTAGGAAGGAATAATGTTCTATTCCTTTCCTCTGCCCCATGTATCTTCTTTCTTCTTCTACATGAAATCGAAGGGAAAAACAAACAAACAAAAAACAAACAAACAAAAAAAGACTCCTGAGAAAAGCAAGAGAAAGGTCTTATTTAGAAGCCATTTCTTTACCTGATATTTCCAGCTTTGCTAGATCAAGAGGCAGCAAAGACCATACCAGAAACACTCATTCGTATTGTGACATGTCAGTCGAACCAACGTGCCAATTTTATACAGGCTTCACCAATTCCGAAACCTACCTGTTCGGTAACTTTCGAAGAATTTAACTAAAAGACCGAATGAGAGGTTATAAAAACCCAAATTACAAAGAGACCCCAGACACAAGAACGTAATACTGAGAGTATTACACTTCGCGACCCCACCACATCACACAAATTGCGTTCTAGTAATATCTCCAAAACTCTCATTCTCTCTATAAAAAATAAATAAAAATTGTACACCGACTTTTAGCTCTTGGAAACAAACAACGGTGAAGAATTCTACCGAGACCTTGAGACAGCCGAATTTAATGCGCCATTAAGCCACTACCAGGTCATGCAAGGACAAAGGTGCTTACTCGCATCCTAAAGTTTGAGAGATGGGAGTGGGAACGAATGGATAGGTAACAAGAGAACGTGAATGATACACACAAATTAAATCCCGGGGTGGGGGGGCTTGTTACACCAAATCTCAAGGTCAACGGAGAAGGGACACTAATTATTCAAGGCCGCAACAAGCCTCGATAGATGTCGGAGACTCACGCAAAACAGCGGGCAGGAAGCCGTGAGGCGAGGGATATAGATAAATCAATAAAATAAACATATTCTTTAAAAGATAAAGCTTTGGACAACGCAGACGCTGGCAGATATACACCCGCGTGGGTGCAGTCAACGGGGAATAAGCCGAAAACACAAAGGCAGCCCAAAAGAACCGAGAAGGGCATCGGCGGGTCGAAGTGTCGGTGAGACACACCCCGGAAGGCTAGTACCACCGCCCTGAGACAGCGCAGAAGGAAATCCGTGTCAGGCCGAGGCCCGCGCCAGCCGCAGGCAGGCTCTGCGCGCTCCCGTCCCCTATCGGACTGGACCGCGCCACCTCCTGCTAGTTCCCTCATCGCCGGCTTTCTCGGCTTACCTCGCACCAGTCAGCAGAAGCACTCGACCTTCCGGGGGCCTCTCCGCCCCCGGCCCAAAGGCCGGCTCCCGGCGGTGCGCCTCACTCCGCCATCTTCACTCCTTCCCAAATCCGCCAACCCTGCGGCAGCTGCTTCCACAAGCCCCGCCCCCGTCTCTGCCATTGAGTCCTCACTGGATAACGACTTGCGCAAGCGCCCTCTTTTCCCGCTGTAGGTTGGACGGAATGTACGTCAATCAATAACGCCGGCCCATCTCTTTTCCATCTCTCCTTTTGTCGGATTGGGTCCCAGGGTTGAGGTAATAGGAAAAGACGTTGTTGTAATTCACTTGTTAGGAATGTAAAATTATTTCCACGTAGAAGATGTGTCACTTCTTGGAAGGGTAGTCTGGTTAGGCCGTATGACTTTTTAAAGCCACCGTTAGGTTCAACTATACTGCTAATAATTTCATTCTCGGGCCGGGAGTTTTTAATCCTGCGCATGACACCACACCTAGGCAGACAATTCAATAGCTCCAGTTTCTATCTGACTGTCTGACCTGTTTCTACTCCTAAATAGGGTCCAAACGTCAGACCGCTGTTTACAGCTCTGGTCAGTACACGAGAGCAGATTAGGGTCCTTCTGCCGAATGTTATACGTTATAACTGACAGTTTTGTTGCTTCCTACACTCAGCTGTAGGGCTCTTCAGATATTTTCTTCAAGGATTGTTCCGAGAGGCGGGTAGGGTAATTAGAAGTTACTCTTAGGCTGTGCGGCAGAGGGCTCCTCTGTAGGAGGTGTAGGTCCTCAAACACCAGTACGACTGTCAAACGGGCTGCTTTCCAGAAGAATGGATTCCTAAGGCTGCACCTCCCTAAGATACAATTTCCAAAGTCCTCGGATGGAGCCAAGGAGTCCTATTTTTACAGAAACTTACAAAGGGCAACTACGGGAAAACCTACTGTTAATATCATACCTAATGGTGAGACTTCATACTTCCCCCTTTAAGATCAGAAACAAGGCAAGAAAGGACACAGGCTCCCTTCACCTCTATTCAACATGGTACTGGAGGGTGTGTGTGGCCAGTGCAAAAAGGCAAGCAAACAAAAGGCATCCAGATTGGAAGAAACAAAACTATCTTCATTTGCAGGTGACGTGATCCTCTAGAAAATCATAAGGAGTACACACACAGAGGAAAAACAAAAACAAGACTAATGGAACTTATATGTTTAGTAAGATTGCAGGCTACAAGATCAGTATACAAAAATCAACTGTTATTTCTCTACATTAATAACAAAAAATGAAATTCACAACGCATTCACAATAGCATCAAAAAGAATAAAATACTTAGGAAAAAATTTAGTATAACATATTGAAGATTTATACACCAAAAATATAAAACACACCAAGAGAAATTAAGATCTAAAAAAGTAAAGAGACTTTCCATGTTCATAGATTGTTAGACTCAATATTAAGATAACTGTTCTCAAATTGATTAGATTCAATGCAATACCTAACAAAATCCTAGCACTCTTTTTTTTTGTAGAAACTAACAAGCTGATCGTGAAATGTATAATGAAATATAAAAGTCCCAGAATAGCTAAGACAATTTTGAAAAAAAAAAAAAGTCAGAAATATACTACCAGTTTCAAAACTGACTACAAAGCTATAGTTATTGAGACAGTGTAATATTCATGAGGATAGGACTACAGAATCCATAGAATAGATTTGAGGATCCAGAAACAAACCCTTCGATTTATAGTCAAATTTTTAAAGTTTATTTTCTTTGAGAGAGAAAGTGTGAGTGGGGGAGGGGAGAGAGAGAGAGGAAAAGAGAATCCCAAGCAGGATCCTTACTGTCAGCGCAGAGCCTGATGTGGAGCAAGAACCCACGAACTGGGAGATCATGACCTGAGCTGAAGTTGGATACTTAATTGACTGAGCCACCCAGGCACCCCTATAGTCTTTTTGACCAGGATGTCAAGATAATTAATTGGGGAAAGAGTAGTCTCTTTAGTTGTTTATTTTTTATGTTTATTTATTTTTGAGAGAGAAAGAGACAGAGCATGAGCAGGGGAAGGGCAGAGAGAGGGAGACACAATCCAAAGCAGGTTCCAGACTCTAAGCTGTCAGTACAGAGCCCAGTGTGGGACTCAAACTCGTGGACAGTGAGATCATGACCTGAACCGAAGTTGGATGCTTAACCAACTGAGCCACCCAGGTACCCCTAGGATAGTCTCTTCAATCCAGGATATTGGCAGGGTCGATTGATATTTAACTCAGTTATTAAAATATTAAAATGCTTCCACACTTGCTCTAGAGTACCATTGTCCCAAACCCAAGTTTTCCTTGCCTGCCTCCTCTTACACTCAGGACTCTCCCGAACATACCTTCTATCAGCAACCGAAGGGTTTACTGCCCAGCATAGCAGAGGATCTCTGGGACTCAGCTTTAACCGTACATTCTGATAGATCAGTGCAGTACTAGCTAAAAAAAATTTTGAAAATCATTCCCCAATATAGATAGTTTTCTTCCTAGGGCACTGGCAAATAGAAAAGAACCAAATACAAAACCATAAAATAGTGTCAACAGGGATTATACAGAGTGTTTCTCATTTATTTCCTCTTCCTAACAATCATGTCCTTCATGTTTAAAAATTCTGCAGATATACCTATGTGTGTTCCTATAAACAAACAAACACACACACACACACACACACACACACACACACACCAAAAACAAAAATAAAAATAAAAACTACTTTTGTAAAATACTGTTATATTTACATGGAGAACGTAGTAATTATGTTATGAACCAATTAGGCAGGAATTCTAGATCATCTGGGTAAACCTCTGTTGTAATTTAGTAATTCTGCAAGATTCCTGACAAAAATGTTCATTAAAGATTTTGCTTAAGCAATTCTAGCAACTAAGGGCTAGGGAATGCACTAGTATTGGCAATATCCTGTTCCTCATTTGAATAGTATTATAATTATTAAGAAATTCTTCCTTGGGGCACTGGGCTAGCTCAGTCAGTGGAGCATGTGATCTTGATCTTGGGGTTATGAGTTTGAGCCCCATGTTGGGGGTAGAGATTATTTTAAAAAATAAATTTGAATTTAAAAAATAAATTCTAGGGTTGCATGCTTGGCTCAGTTGGTTAAGCATCTGACTCTTGACTTTGGCTCAGGTCATGATCTCACAGTTCATGAGTTTGAGCCCTGTGTTGGGTTCTGTGCTGACATCATGGAGCCTGCTTGGGATTCTCTGTCTCCCTCTCTTTCTGTCCCTCCCCTCTCTCTCAAAAATAAATAAATAAACATTAAACAAACAAACAAAAAAAAAAGAAATTCTTCCTTACAACAAGTTGGAACCTATAAACCTACCACTTCCATCCACTGTTAATAAATCTTATATATAATGCTTAATGTGTCAGGCACTCATTTAATCTTCATAACAACCCATGAAGTTGATACTGTCATCATCATCATCTTAACAGTTGAGGAAAAGGACACAGAAGGGATATGTGAATCACTGAAGTTCATGTGCCTGATTAAGGGGCAGAACCAGGATCTGAACCCACCTAATCAGTTTCCAAAGTCCATGCTCTTTTTCCCCCCTAAGTCTATGCTCTTAAATTATACATTAGACTACCTAATTCTGTCATCTAGGAAAATAACATTAGAGCCTTTCAAGAATATATCCTTAACTACCTGGATATAGCTACTTTCTTTTCTTTTCTCTACCTTAAAGCCTCAGTTCCTACAATTGCCCAAGACAGTAAGTTGTCCTGAACCCCTCACCACATTGTTCCTTGGGAATACATCAGTTTGTCAATGACCTTAAAAGGTGATGGTCTTGGGGGCACCTAGCTGGCTCAGTTCGAAGAACATGTGACTTTTGATCTTGGGTCGTGAGTTTAAAATCCACAAGGGATGTAGTGATTAAATAAATAAAACTTAATACATAGGTTTCTCTTTCTTGCCATCTCTCTTTTTGGCTTAAATATAGGAATTGATATTTATGCTTATTAAAAACCTAGATTGCTGGGGTTGCCTGACTGGCTCAGTCAGAGGAGCATGTGACTCTTGGTCTCGGGGTTGTGAGTTCAAGCCCTATGTTGGGTGTAGAGATTACTTAAAAATTAAACCTTAAAAAAAAGTCTAGATTGCTGGAGAGTAAAATGATTTAGAGTATCCACTCTGCAATCAGAGTTCCTAGGCTTGAATCCACGCTTTACCACTAACTAGCTCTGTGACTTTGATCTTGGGAAAAAACCATTTAGCTTCTCTGTGTCTTAATCCCTTCACCTGTAAAATGGTGATAATAATGATAACTTGCCTCCTACGGTTGCCGTGGGGATTAGAGTTAACATCTGTCACACATACAGAACAGTACCTTGCATATAGTAAATGCCACATAAATATTAGCCACTACTGATTGAACACAAACTCTTAAGATGATTTAGTCTCTATTCTTCCATGGAGGGACTTGTATTAACCATTTTTACAGCTTTATGTTACTTAAAAAAATTAGTAAACATCACACTTCTATGTCTTTGTCCTTGGATGCTGAAAAGGATTGGATGATAGAAAAGTGCATGGCATGACAGATTTTCCTTAAATCCAATACTTTTATTTTAAACAGCTATATTGAGCTATAATTCACATACCATACCATCCACCCATTTGAACAGTACAATACAATGGCTTTTAGAATATTCACAAAATTGTGCATTCATCAACACAATTTTAGAATATTTTCATTACTCCAAAAAGAAACTCTATACCTCCTGGCTGTCACTCCCCAATCTCCCATCCAGGCCTTGGAATCATACAGTATTTATCCTTTTGTGACTGACTTATTTCTTAGCATAATATCCTCAAGGTTCATCAATGTTATAGCATGTGTCAGAATTTCCTTCCCTTTTAAGGCTGAATGATATTTCATTGTATGTATATACTATGTTTTGTTTTTCCATTGACGTGTCAAGAGGAATTTAAGTTGTTTCCACCTCTGGCTATTCTGAAAAGTACTACTATCAACATGGGTATATGAATTATCTCTTTAAGATCCTGCTTTTAGTTATTTTGGGCATATGCTGATAAGTGGAATTTCTGGATTGTATGGTAATCCTATTTTTAATTTTTTATGGAACTGCCATACTGTTTTCCATAGCAACTGCATCCATATTACATTCCTACCAACAGTGCTCCAGGGTTCCACAATTGGGTTGTCTTTTTACTACTGAGTTGTAATTTATATATTGTAAGTACAAGTCCCTTGTCAGAGATATGATTTGCTAATATTTTCTCCCATTCTTTTCACTTTCTGTATGGTGTCCTTTGAACCACCAAAACGTTAAATTTTGATGATGTCCAGTTTATCTACTTTTTGTTTGTTGTACTTTTGGTGTCCTATCTGAGAAACCATTGCCTAATCCAAGGTCATAAAGATTTATGCCTATATTTTCTTCTGTAAGTTTTAGCTCTTACACTTAGGACTGGATACATTTTGAGGTGGTTTTGTTTTGTTTTTTTTTTAATGGTGTGAGGTAGGGATCCAACTTTATTCTTTGCATGAGGATATCTAGTTGCCCCAGTTATACCAAAAGACTGTTGTCTCCCCCATTGGATTGTTTTGGCATTCCTGTTAAAGATCAATTGATCATATATGTGAGGATTTATTTCTAGACTCACAATTCCAGTCCATTTCTCCATAATCTATTCTTATGCCAATAGCACAGTGTTTTGATTACTCTAGTTTTGTAGTAAGTAAAATTTTAAACTGGGAAATGTGATTCCTCCAATTTTGTTCTTCTCTTTCCTGAAAAAGAAAAATGTTCTCTTAAACACCTGTATTTATTTATTTATTTATTTATTTATTTATTTATTTATTTATTTATTTTTGACAATGATCTTTTAGATTCTTGGTGCATGATTATTCAACTACCATCTTCAAATACAACTATAATATAATCAAATATTATCCATCTTCAACATATAAATACTTATCTCATTGATCTGATGTATAAATTTAACAACTGTTTGAAATAAGTGGAAGGAGAATAATTTGGCATATTCAATTATTTGCCAAACACATCAGCACCCTGGTTACCATCAAATTCTTTTCCATGTCTTCACAAACCACGTAATGACACATTCTAATATTTTCCCAAGGAATAGCAGTGTCTGACTGGTTCAGTCAGTAGAGCATGCAACTCTTGATCTCAGGGTTGTGAGTTCGAGCCCCACATTAAATGTAGAGATTCTAAATAAATAACCTTAAAAAAATAATAAAAAGTAAAATAAAATTTTCCCAGGGAATAATGTCAAACAGATGAGTGGATCATTAATAAAATCTTCTCTTTTCCCCTTTTGCAAACTTTGCTGATATCTGCCTCTTTCTGTTCTCTAGCCATCCCCCAATATCTATGATATCTCATAGATTAGAACTCCTGGGCACAGGTGAGGAGTGCACAGAATACAGTTATTTTTTACAAACACACATTGTATGCTACCCAGATTTGTGATTCTGTCTCTACATCTGCCAGGAAGAGGCAGCAGGCAGCACAAAATACATCCAAAATTTAGCACATGCATTCTTCTGAAAATGAGTTTTATTTAGAAATTGAGTCAGTTCTTAGAAAATGTTTCATAAAGGGGCACCTGGGTGGCTCAGTCGGCTAAGCATCTGACTTCAGCTCAGGTCATCATCTTCTGGTTCATGGGTTCGAGCCCTGCATTGGGCTCTGCACTGACAGCTCGGAGCCTGGAGCCTGCTTTGGATTTTGTGTCTCTCTCTCTCCCACTGTCCCTTTTCCACTCATGCTCTGTCTCTCTTGGTCTCTCTCTCAAAAATAAATAAAACATTAAAAAAGTGTTTAATGAAATAATGGAAGTCTCCATGTCACCTTTCTCCCAGCTGTCATTCTGCAGAGAATATTTTAATAACTACTAGAAATTTGCTCTTCCATTATTGGCAGAACCACAACTCCTACCCTCAAGAAATTCAGCATCATGGAGAATAATGCTTTCTTTCCATAATCTATACAGTTGTTTGCAGATATAAGCCTCTAACACATGTCACCATTTGATGTCACTATCAATCATTTCTTTTTCAAAAGTGAGAAGGAAAAAGATATGACATCTGTATAAAATCAGACAGGAGTCACTGAGCTCCACCAGGGCACATAGCATTGAGTACATAGATTCAAGTACAGCCTGAATGGCATGAAGTAATGTTAAAAATTTCTTTTTATCATCAGTGATGTTTCACTTAATTTCCATTTTATTGAAGTTTACACCCATAAAAACCAGCACTTTTTAGACCCTTCTTAATGACTTGAGGTCTTTTTTATAAATTCATGCTGCAATGCCTTCGGGGTTAATGACCTATTTAGGATTAGTCTACACAGGACTGTTTACTGAGCTATTTAGTTTTTTATATGGTCTCCTTTGTCAGGAGCCCTTCCTGGTTGTCAGCATACTATTTTTTACTGTAGCCACAAGACTGCTGTTCCTATGGCCATGATCAGTAACATTAAGTTTTCTCCAAAACGGTCACTTCATCTATTTTGCACTTTCACTGAATCCTAACATTAGATTCAACGTGAAACAAAACTAACACCGTGCAAGTCATTGGAATGAACTTTTGAGGCAGAGGGATGGGAAAGGACAAGAGGGTATTGTGTTAGAATTTGTATGACTGATTCCAGCTATTATTACTGCTTTGGGTCCTGTAGCATGCCATTAAATCTAAAAAGAGATATTCGTACCCTACAGACGAAGCAGTCACTGAGTCTTTTTTTTTTTTTAATTTTTTTTTTCAACGTTTTTTTTTGTTTTTTGTTTTTAATTTTTGGGACAGAGAGAGACAGAGCATGAACGGGCGAGGGGCAGAGAGAGAGGGAGACACAGAGTCGGAAGCAGGCTCCGGGCTCCGAGCCATCAGCCCAGAGCCCGACGCGGGGCTCGAACTCACGGACCGCGAGATCGTGACCGGCTGAAGTCGGGACGCTTAACCGACTGCGCCACCCAGGCGCCCCAACACTGAGTCTTAAAAGATATGAAAAGCCGTGTAACAACAACTGGGTATAATATGTCACTGAGGCTGCACAGGCATGACGGGGTGGACAACTTAATATCATGCAATAAACACAGAGCCTACTTTTAGAGGTCTTTTCTGTATTTAAAAAGCCAGGGAGTCAAGAATAGAAGTGGAATCCTACCTGGAGCGAATGGAAAGTGACTGAAGTAACAAAGCTGTGCCCAGAGACACACAGTACACACCCCTAGGATGTGAATGTCCCCACATCCTATGTCCAGGCAGCAGTAGAGCAAACATGCATTTGATAGTACAGATGTAAACCTGAATAAAGGAACCACGGTTTGGGATTTCAAACTTGAAGAAGGGGACTGAGTCCTATAAAATTCTCAGAAACACATGGACAAAATCAAGTTATTTTGTTTTAACCACAAGTATTTATTGATGGATCGAAGAATACAATTTTAATGGAACAGTAAGGCACAACTGTGGATTCAAACAGTTTGCTATACAGCCAAAAGGAGGAAAAAGCCATAAACTTAGGAACTTTAAATATGCAAGTCAAGGAGCCTCTGAAGTACCTCTCTAACAGACCAGTGTCAGAAAATTCTTCCCTTTTATACATTTCCTATAATACATCACTTGATCACAAAGTTAGACCGATACTTCATTAAGAATTTCTCAGTCATTTATACTTGAGTCATCCAGCCTGGCCACTCCTGTTTCCCACCCTTCCCAATCCCTTTGCAGCATTTCTGTTTTTAAGCAATTCCCTTCTTGGATAGCCTTCCAAAGCAAGGAAACAAGCAAGCAAGCAAGCAATCAATGAGTCAGAGAAAATCGGCCAAGGGCAGATATATAGACATAAAGACTCATAAACAGATGTTAGGATGACAACAGCCTGATTCAGACAGGTCGATACCAAGCTGGATAGGCAGAGAAGTTGCTCTGGCTCATGCAAAAGCCTGTAATGCCACTTCAGGTCGTGCCACTGGTGCCAGACTCCTTGTTTCCAAGATATTAGTGGTTTACAAGAGGAGCTAGGAAGTCAACGTAACCAGGTAGCTAATAATAATACATTCAGTGCTTTGGACCTCTTTTAGGAGCCGACTATGGCTTCCAGCATTAATATTTGCCAACGGTAAAATTCAGAGAGAATTTTGTGCAAAACATCAAGACACTGAAGATAACCTTTAAATCTCTTGGACTGGGATGAATTAGGCACTTCCATTACACTAATCTTCCAGTTTGGAAATGTGAAATGAAAAACATTCCAGGGCACATAACACTGAGGCATAAACCATGCTGCAGAAGTGGGGACAAACCAGGTTTTTAGAATGCCCAGGCTCCTTGTTCAAAAAGCCATGAGAAAGGCCCTAAGCATATTGGCAGAGCAGCCATTCTGGTGGTGATGATGCCCCCAAACTAAATAAACCTGCAGGCATATGGCTATTTTCTGAAGAGTCAACACTGTACTAACATGAGTAGCCACGTAGGTGTGTATATTGATAATCAGAGGCCAGAGGTAGAGCGACCTGGGCAAGCCACCTAGCACACTTGGCTCTACACCTCTCACCAAGGCCACTACCTTTCAAGAAGAACATCCCCAACCAACGGCCCTTTGATGACAGAGCAGAGCAGACCAGAGATGATCATTTTTCTGAGAGAAATGTTGGTTATGGAAAACCTCCTGGAGAGGCAACATCCCAGAGACCCATTTAAGAATGAAGATAGACAAAAACTGCCAGATCACTGCACTATCCTGCCAAGTGAGAAATACATTTAACAGGCATAGCTTAGGGTGCCAAGTAGAACAGAGGGACTGAAGCTTAAAGAAAAGCAGAGAGATTGAAAGACAAAGTGAATGATCTGTTGGGTGAGAGAGAAGTAGAAAGCGAGGGATGAAAAAAGATATGAAAAAAAGATGAAGGAGCATGCCAAAACCTGGCTGGAGGGAAGGCAGCACGGTTTCATCTACATCCAGTGAAAGAGCTTTGCTGGTTGGTTCTTGGCAGGAGTCCCTCTCTCATTTTCTCAGACTGGATGGACATGTGGCATTCAGCAGCAAACCAGGGGAGATGGTATTTAGAAATGGAGATAACTGGCGAATGATACTGAACAGAAATAGACGGGTGTACCATTCTGTAATGCCCTGTTTATACACCAAAGGCAGGTTTGTGTTGACAGACCGTATTTGGGGTTCTCATGCAACAGCAGTAGTACTTTGGGAGAAGGCGGAATGATGGGGTGGAGGTGGGGCTGGTGGTGAGGAGGACTCTCAAGTTCCAGTTCTTAAATACTCAAAAGCAAGAACAGTTTGGTCTCAGTCCTTTAGTGAAGAAATCGGATGCTCATTTTCTGTTCTACGTCCACCTTCTCCAAAACCTGGAAAAAACAAAACAAAACAAAACCCAATTACAGTTATGCAGGTCAAAAGAGGAGATACTGTCCCAAGTTCTTATCTGAATGTTTTTCTCCCTCCCTCCCTCCTGTACAACAATTTTAAAGCTTTTCAACATTTTCAAACCAAGAGGTGACTGACTGACCTTAACAAACTCTGTAAAAGAGATGGCGCTGTCCCCATCCTGATCAGCCTCCTGGATGGTCCTGTCTGCAATGCTGCCCAGCTGCTCATCTGAGATATTTACTCCGACCATCATACGTAGCACCTGCAAGACCAAAAGCCAGGAATTACAGGAGACTTGGGGGTCAGGGGAACTCTTTTATGAAGAATAAAGGAAAATTCACTCCCACCCTCTTTTCCTTTGATGTCCTTAAATACAACGGCCAGAAAGCTGAAACCCTTGTCTTCTCATCTAGGCCATTCTAGATAAAGATATGAGCAGAACTCTTTGGCATGGTTACTGGAAAGGAAGGCAAAGTTTCACTGGGGGAGAGTCGTTTGCATTCTGCTCTTCCCGTTCTTCCTGTCTGGAATATAAATATGATGCTTTGGTGGCATAGCAGCCATCTTGCAACTATGAGGTGAAAGTCGTATGTGCTATGCATGCCAGAGCAAGAATACAGAAGCCTGATTCCTGGACATCACTCAGGTACAGCACCAACCCAGATAATCTATCCCAAGATTTCTTATTGCATGAGGCAAACTAGTTCCTTATTGGTTTAAGTCAGTTTGGTGGAACTTTCTAGGAACCCCACATGAATGCAGTAGTCCTCTTTGAAGCAGTGGATTATATTAAACCAGCTATTTCTCAAGTATAACCAAGAAACATAAAGACCCTTGAAGGCTTAAATACTAAAGCCTTCTTTTGAGAAAAATAACAAAAATATTTAAAGGGCTATAGTAAAGAGAATTTGAACACTGTTTCACCAAATTTGTTTCACACATAACCAAGAACCCCCCTCCCCTCAATTCTTTAGGGCATAAATATACTCTGGAAATTGCTACTTTAAGCACAATAAGCAACCGTAGTGATATGAAACGAGGGACAGGGTGCTTTTGTGATGCCTCACATTACTGTAGTCAGCCACCTCTGTCTTCAGAGATAAGAGTTGAGCTTTTCCACAAGAAAGAAAGGCCTTCCAGCCCAGCTGTTCACAAGCCTTCCTTTCCCCCACCTCTTACATCCTTATCCAATCTCATGACACAGACTTTTAAAAGTAAATTATAGGATTTTCTGAAAAGAAAAAAAGAGGTGAAATATGGATTTGCATCAACACTGGTTATTTCTTTTCATAAACTGATTCTTGAAACTTGGAAGGTGTACGTTTGGGGTACAAATTGTACCCCAAATTGGGGTACATATTGAAGGATTAATAGAAAGAGGCAATCCTGGCAAAAATAATAAATGGACAAGTCATTTGCCATCTTCCCCGATCGTCTGTGGCTGACTAGACAAATTCATCCTCAAATAGCACCTTCTTCAGATCTGCATCCAATTATTCCTGAGGTGTTTTATTTTTAGAATTAGAGAACTGCATTGAGCATGTGTGCTCTGTGGGGATAGGAGTGGTGTTGTCTGAGGAATCACTCATACAATCTGTTCAAGAGGACAAGGGGGTCTAGAAGTGGCTTGATCCAGGTCCCAGCGACCAGTGGCCCATGTAGTCGTCCAGGCCTCTGTGCCCAGTCAGCTATCCACAGTGGCACTGAGGGCTGTAGTTGGAAGTTCATTAGCAAATAGGGCTTTCATTATTCCCACTTGGTTAATATCTGCTAAGGTTTGTTGTATATTCCTTTCATCAGTGTAAGAAAGCTCCCTTCTATCTGTTTTTATGTCTTTTTTTTAAATTTAATATGTAAAGGTTCATAAATTTGCATGTCATCCTTGCAGGGGCCGTGCTAATTAATCTTCTCTGTATCATTCCAATTTTAGTATATGTGCTGCCCAAACGAGCACTTTCTATGACTTCTTAAAAAATCATGAATGAGGGTGCCTGGCTGGCTCAGTCAGTTGAGCATCTGACTCTCCATTTCAACTCTTGATTTAGGATCGGGTCTTGACCCCAGGATTGTGGGGTCGAGTCCTGCACTGGGCTCTGCACTGAGGATGGAGCCAGCTTGGGATTCTTTCTCTCTCCCTCTGCCCCTCTCCCCTGCTTGCTCTCTCTCTCTCTAAAATTAAAAAAAAAAGTGGGGGGGGATACCTGGGTATCTCAGTCAGTTAAGTGTCTGACTCTTGATTTTGGGCTCAGGTCATGATCTCACGGTTTGTGAGATTGAGCCCCGCAATGGGCTCTGTGCTGACAGCATGGAGCCTGCTTGGAATTCCCCACCCCCCTCTCCCTCCCTCCCTCCCTCCCTCCCTCCCTCCCATGTGTGCGTGCTCTCTCTCTTTCAAAATAAATAAATAAATTTTAAAATTTTAAAATAAAAAAAAAGGATTTAGGGGTGCCTGGGTGGCTCAGTTGGTTAACTGTCCGACTTCAGCTTAGGCCATGATCTCACAGTTCATAAGTTTGAGCTCCATGTTGGGCTCTGTGCTGACAGCTTAAGCCTGGAGACTGCTTCAGATTCTGTGTCTCCCTTTCTGTGAGCCCCTCCCTGGCTCACGCTCTGTCTCTCTCGCTCTCAAAAATAAATAAATCAAAAAAAAAAAAAATTAAAAAAAATCATGAATGGATGATGAATTTTGTCAAATGCTTTTTTTCTGTGGAAAAGACTGATTTTTCTTCTTTAATCTGTTAATATGGCAAAGTATATTAATTTTCTAATTAAAAAATGTTTTTAATGTTTATTTTTGAAAGAGAGAGAAAAAGAGACAGAGAGTGAGCAGGGGAGGGGCAGAGAGAGAGGGAGACACAGAATCTGAAGCAGGCTCCAGGCTCTGATCTCTCAGCACAGAGCCCAATGTGGGGCCCGAACTCACAAAGTGAGAGATAATGACCTGAGCCAAAGTCAGATGTTTAACAGACTGAGACACGCAGGCACCCCTTTTAATTTTCTAATTTTAAACTAACTTTGAATTCCTGATATAGACCCACCTTGGCCAGAATCCAGTATCCTTTTTATACACTGCTGGATTTAATCTGTCAATATTTTGTTTAGGATTTTTACATCTATGTGAATGAAAGGGATTGTGCTGTAATTTTCTTTTCTTTTTTTAAAGTTTGTTTATTTATTTTGAGAGAGAGACAGTGAGAGAGAGGGAGAGAAGGGCAGAGAGAGACAGAGAACAAGAGAATCCCAAGCAGGCTCTGCCCTGTCAGCACAGAGCCTGACATGGGGCTTCAACTCCTGAACCATGAGATCATGACCTGAGCTGAAATCGAGAGTCAGATACTCAACTGACTGAGCCACTCCGGTATCCCTGTAATTTTCTTATGCAGTCTTTATAAGGTTTTCACATCAAAGTTATGCTAGCCTCATAAAATGAGTAGAGCAACTATCTTTATTGCAGTATAATTGGTATACAATAAACTATACATATTTAAAACGTGCAATCTGTTAGGTTTTGACATATGTAGACACACAGAAAACCATCACCACGATCAAGATAATGAACCTATCTGTCATCTCCAAGAGTTCAACCAGGACTTTTTATAAAAATCATAGTAGAAAACAACCACTCAGTCTTCCCTTAGGATAAACTCACCACAAACTTTTAAATATCCACTGAATGAATAGTTAAGAGTTGCATATCACCAAATATTTTGGACATGGAAGTGTCCAGGAAGATGAAATTTGTTTTCTTCTCACTTTGGTAACATGTTCATATCCTCTTCCTGCTAGGGTAAAACTAGTTCTCTGTCATCTCGACAGCTCATGAACACATTTGTCCTCAAGTCAGTTTGGCCCTGAGGAACACTCTGGTGGCACTGACTGGCATTCTGGCCATATGATCTCCCCACTCCCTGCCTCTGGCTTTTTTAAAATCCTAATAATAGAAAATAAATCAACCCACCACTCCAAAAAATCTTTCTGGCAGCCAGATCTGGGCCACAGGATGAAAACATTCAACTATAGAGCAACTGCCTCTGCCTTTTCTCCTCAGAACTCAGAAGCCCATATATAGCAATTTTAAATAAACTCTTCTCATTGAAGAACGATATCCCCAACTCAAAAGCAAAGAATGTTAACACTGACCTGCAGACTGTTTTGAATTTTGTGCTCAGACATAGAAATATAGAAATACCTTGGGTTGGTCCTTAATTTGGCCTGAGTAATCTTCAGCTTAGAAGACTTCTCAGGACACTGAGTGAGTTCAGATTTACTTCAGGGTGAGTGGAAACCACTTTACTTTTTAGGTGTATCTAGAAATAGAGAAATCTCCTCATGGAAATTCCTGAATGTGTTAGCTTCCTAGGGTCCTCCAGATTCGTAAGTATTAAAGAAAAGAGAAAAGGAGAACTTTCTCCCCTCTAAGGAAGGTGGGGAGGGGAAGGGGAGGGCAATGCTAAGAGGATGAAATGCTAGTAGTCACTGCTAGTGCAAAGACAGGGAATTGTCTTCAGAAGCAACAAAAGACAGTGAGCAGGTGGCTCAGTGTACACCGGCCCAGCAATAGCTCCTTGACTGTTACGTCAAGGCCAAGGACAGACGAGACAGCAGCATTTACCCAAGTGTCATCAGAATTACCTGGATGTCAATAAGCTGACGTGACAATAACTGAACTATCTGACTTAGACCATCTCGCATAGTTTAGCTCTGCTGGTCAGCACCCAAAAGACATTTAGTTAGCTTTTAAATAGCAGAGACATCTGTCTTTGAGAACTCGATGAGCCATTTCAAGTTTCCCCAGGTCATCTGGCTCTGACTTATAGTTAGGACAGGATTCTGCACCAGCAGGTGGCAAATAAATGCTTACTGAAAGAAAGAACAATTCCTGCCCAAAAGAGTAAGCAGGCAGAGGCCCCAACAGTTGTTCGCATGCATGGTAGCTCTCCCACCTACCTGTAATAGCTCATCACGGGAAATCTTGTCATCTTTATCCAAATCATATAGTCGAAAAGCAACTGGTAGGGAAAAACAAAAAGTTACTGGAAATTCAGTAGTGTTTTGCCCCTTCTCAAGGAAGTAAATATGTAAAGGACGCTAGATAGAAATTTGACAACAAATAGTTTTTTAAGAGCAGTGGACATTACTTCCAGAGCTTTTAAAGACATAACACTTAAGAAATTGAAATGCATCTCATAATTGATGGCATCCTGACCTTGATAAAGTATGTCCCTTCTTCAGGCAAATCAGAGAACTTAATAATAAAAAGAAACAATTGCATGTCCTTTATCTTACCTTAGAACGTTTAAAAAACAAACAAGCCCATTAGTAGTTCTATACATGAGGTCATCTCACAAAACCCATGCACCGCTCACAGGGTGCCAGCCTTAGGTGCCACGCAGGCAAAGAAGCGGACTACACAAAACAGTGCTCTGGGAAAATGGCCACTTTGGGAAATTTGAGCCAAATTTCAAGTCACTGTCTTCCATGCTGGAGCCCTGAAAATAAAGAACTTCAGCTGCAAATAAAAATGCTGAGAATCTGATGGTCTCCTGGCCTTACC
Source organism: Prionailurus bengalensis (assembly GCF_016509475.1). Lineage (NCBI taxonomy): Eukaryota > Metazoa > Chordata > Mammalia > Carnivora > Felidae > Prionailurus > Prionailurus bengalensis. The sequence continues at coordinate 62,196,787 of NC_057355.1, forward strand.
ATGTTTCTCTCCCGTTAATAATAAATACGTTTTCTGGAAACTAGGATATGTAAGAGACAATTCATGTTGCTGAAGAGCTACCACTGCATGATTTTACTGGCACTATGAAAAATCTCAATGAGGAGGTGACTGCCTTGTAATTATAGCTGAACGGAGTGCGGTTTTGAGGCTTGGATTCGCTTACAGTACGCCACTAACATTTTTTGTTTTGGGTAGGGTGCTGTGAATACTAAAAAGCCAAAATCCACTTCTCTAATTATTAAGATACAGATTTAGGTCTTGTCCTCAGCAGCTCATAAGCTAGTAGAGGAGAGCAACACACACTACTCACTTCACTACATTTGCAGTGTTATCATACATCTGAAATGCTGGGGAACAAAACGTATGGCATGTATGCCTTTCTGGTTCAGTAACATTTGAACATAGTCTTGAAAGACAGACAAATCTGATGACAGATGGCATTCTAGGCAGAGCTCACACTAGGTACAAAGGCATGAGAACCCGGATGAGTATCTACAAATTTAAACATCACCCCTCCTCCACTCCTTACCCCTACTGCTGCCAAAAGGAGGCGAGTCCACTAAACGTTAAAAAATTTTAGAAAAATCTAACCTGCTCGTTATAAGGTACATATTAGAATTCTAGAGGAGAGGGGCGCCTGGCTGGCTCAGTTGGGAGAGCATGTGACTCGACCTCAGGATTGTGAGTTCGAACCCCACATTGGGTGTGGACCTAACTGAAATAAATAAACTTTAAAAAAATTCTACAGGGGGAAATAACTGGGAAAGACTTTCTCTGATGTGTTTTCTCTTAATTTGGTTAGTTGATTAACTATCTTTACCAAATTTGAGAATTTATATGCTTAGGAGGTTACTATTTTTTTTAATTAAAAAAATTGTTTTTAATGGTTATTTATTTAATTTTTTTTTGAGAGAGAGAGAAAGAGAGGGACTAAGTGCGAGCGGGGGAGGGGGAGAGAGACAGGGAGACACAGAATCTGAAGCAGGCTCCAGGGCACAGAACCCAACGTGGGGCCCGAACTCGTGAACCACGACATCATGACCTGAGCCAAAGTTGGCCACCCAAGTGACTGAGCCACCAAGGCGCCCCATGGAGGTTTCGATTCCAAAGGAAAGGAGACAAAGATCATTAGTATTCCTAAAGGAATATGTTTAAAATATTCCCCAAAGTGAAAACACAGACACACACATACCCCTGTACATGCTGTCAAGTTTCTAAAATACATCAAATGTGTTACCTATTAAGCAATCTTCAGGATGATTTCAGAAGGGAAATCTATATATAACCCATATATAGTTATGCTATATAACCCATAAATAACTTTCTGAATTTTTTTAAACAACATTTTTTTGTTTCTTTTTTAAAACAACCATTTATTGGGGTGCCTGGGTGGCGCAGTCGGTTAAGTGTCCGACTTCAGCCAGGTCACGATCTCGCGGTCCGTGAGTTCGAGCCCGGCGTCAGGCTCTGGGCTGATGGCTCAGAGCCTGGAGCCTGTTTCCGATTCTGTGTCTCCCTCTCTCTCTGCCCCTCCCCCGTTCATGCTCTGTCTCTCTCTGTCCCAAAAATAAATAAACGTTGAAAAAAAAATTTTTAAACAACCATTTATTTTCATTTTTTAAAAAGTAATCTCCATGCCCAATGTGGGGCTCCAACTCATGACCTTGAGATCAAAAGTCGCATGTTCTACTGACTGAGCCAGCCAGAATTTTTTAATCAGGTACCTGTTACAAACACACCCCTTTCGGGGCACCTGGGTGGCTCAGTCGGTTGAGCATCCAGCTTTGGCTCAGGTCATGATCTCATGGTTTGTGAGTTTGAGCCTGGCATCAGGCTCACTGCTGTCAGCACAGAACTGGCTTCAGATCCTGTCTCTCCCTCTCTCTGCTCCCTTCCTGCTCGCGCTCTCTCTCCCTCTCTCAAAGATAAGTAAACATTAAAAAAAAAACAACCCACCCCTTTCTGCCAAGGTATTTACAGAAGCTAGAACTGTTAATTCTTAAAACCTAGCTGCCAAGGACTGAAGGTTTCTATCCCCCCAATCCTGACCAAAATTCCTATGTTAGAACCCTCAATCCCCAATGTGATGCTACTAGGAGGTGGGGCCTTTGGGAGGTAATTAGGGTTAGATCAGGTCATGAGGGCGGGGCCCTTGTGATGGAATTAATGCACTTATAAAAGGAGGAGACAGGATATCTCTCCTTCTGTCTGTCTCCACCTCTTTCCCCATGTGAGAATAGGGCAAGAAAACGGGAGCCCCTTCTAGGTGAATCAGGACACTCGCCAAAGAACCTGACTATGCTGGCCCCCTGTTCTCAGACTCCTAGTCTCCAGAAATGTGAGAAATGTCTGTTTAAGCCACCCAGTCCATGGTATTCTATTACAGCAGCCTGAGCAGACTAAGACATCAGGTAAATTCAGAGGTTACCTGAAAGGACCTTTCAGAAAAAAAATGCAGCAATAGTAGTTATTTCTTAACTGACTTGGATTCCAATCAGGCAGTTCTGGCCCTGAACCAGCAAACACATTTTTCCCAAGATAACAAATGATCAAATGCACAAATGACTGAGCCTTTTTGTTAACAATGCTCTATTTTCTCTTCTCATCTCTCCCTCTCTTTCTCTCTTTTTTAATTAAGTAGGCTTCATGCCCAGTGCAGAGCCCAACACAGGGCCTGAACTCACGACCCTGAGATCAAGACCCAGGACACTTAACTGACTGAGCCACCCAGGCACCCTTCCTCTTGTCATCTCTCTTTCATCTCCCTATTCTTGGTCCTGTGATTTGGACTCCCCTAATCTTGAGCTGTCCATGGCTTTAATCTAGTTCCATGGCTTTAAATGCTTTCTAGTGCTCATGATTCCCAAATGTGCAACTTCAGCTTCGACCTCTCCTCTGAGCTCCTGACATGGATGTCAAAGCAATATGGTGGGGTGCCTGGATGGCTCAGTTAGTTAAGCATCAGAGTCTTGATTGCAGCTCATGATCTCACCATTCTTGAGTTCAAGCCCCATGTCAGGCTCTTTGCTGACAGGGGAGAGCCTGCTTGGGATTCTCTCTCTTTGTCCCTCTCCCACTTCTCAAAATAAATAAATAAATTTAAAAACGACACTTTAAACAGTGCTGGGCACACAGTAGGAGCTCAATAAATGTCACCTCCCTACCATTACCTCTCTGCCCTCCTTTCTCAACACTCACTTCTTTCTTGGGACAGCTGCTTTGTTCTCTGAACAGATCAAATACTCATGGACCCCACTTGTTCCCTGTGCCTAGAGCTCTCTTCTGTTCTCTGCATGGCTGGTTCATTCTTAGCTCAGAGAGGCTTTCACTCACCACTCCTTGTATGCAGTGACATTCCCTATCACTTTCTCATCTCACCTTATTCATTTCCTTCACAGAACCTGCCACAGTCATAAAGTCATAAGATTTATTTCTGCGTCTGTCTTTTCCCATATATAGTCTGACTCCCTTATGAGATCATAAGCTCTATGAAAGCAAAGACCTTATCTGATTTATGCATCATTGTATCATAGACCTAAATAAGTACCTGGCAAACAGCACTTGCTCCAATATTTGCTTAATGAAAAAATCAAATGAATGATTTTAGTCAGATCTTTACTTTTTAATCATTGATTCTTCTTTCTTTCTTTCTTTCTTTTCTTTATTTTAATGTTTATTTTTGTGAGAGATACAGACAGATCATGAGTGGGAGAGGGGCAGACAGAGGGAAACACAGAATCTGAAGCAGGCTCCAGGCTCTGAGCTGTCAGCACAGAGCCTGATGCGGGGCTCAAATCTATGAACCATGAGATTATGACCTGAGCTGAAGTCATGTGACTAAATCGACTGAGCCACCCAGGTGCCCGATTCTTCTTTTTTTAAAAAAATGCTTTGGTAAAATATACATAAAATTTACTATTTTGACCCTTTTACAATGTACAGTTAAGCACATTCACATTGTTGTGTGACCATCACCACTATCCACTCCAGAATTTTTTTCATCTTCCTCATGAAACTCTGATCCATTAAACAATAACTTTCCATTTCCCTCTATCCTTAGCTTGACAACTTTTTCTCTATGACTGTGGGCTACTCTAGGAGCCTCACCTAAGAAGAATCAAACAATATTTATCCTTTTGTCTTTTTTTTTTTAAGCATAAGTAGATTCATCCAAGTAGCGTGTGGCAGAATCTCCTTTTTTGAGGCCAAATAATGTTCCACTGTATGTATACAATGCATTTTGTGTACCCTTTCATCTGTTGGTGAACATTTGGGTTGCTTCTACCTTTTAGCTATTGCGAATATGCTGTTCACTATTTCTTCTTGGCCACTTTCCCTAATTCCACTTTACCAATACTCCTATCATCCAAATAAAATAGCTTCACGCAGACAACTTACTTCCCTTCCCACATCATTCATTATGAAATCACTAGGAGGCCGGGGTGGCTCAGTCGGTTGAGCATCCAACTTCGGCTCAGGTCATGATCTCACGGTTCCGTGAGCTTGAGCCCCGCGTAAGGCTCACTGCTTTAAGCACAGAGCCTGCTTTGGATCCTCTGTGCCCCTTCCCCGCTCATACTGTCTCTCTCAAAAATAAATAAAGCGTTTAAAAAAAGAAATAATAAAAATTAAAAACCGAAATCTTTTAAGAAGACAATTAGAACATCAACAGGGAAGTTTATAAACCTCTCCCCTACCTACCACACCCTGGACCACCACAAGGTGGGGTGAACCTTTCATGTAGGACATTACAACCTCACTGATCTGAAGAGGAGCTAGAGCAATTAGTAACCGTTCCCAAAAGACAGACAGAGCAGTAGTACTATGTGTGCTTAGGTATAGTTCAGCCTTGGGGGTTTCCCTTGACATTCTTTCACTGCAGCATAAGAAAGAAATAAGACAAAGTGTGCTCTCAGAGCTCCTGTTCTGTGTAAAAGATGGATCGTAACCAAACTTGGTTCCAGAAACTCATATTTTAAAGTAATACACCTCCTATGGAAGGGAAATGTGTCTTAGTGGCAAATATATCGCTAGATATACAATGTTCAGTTGCTCTCAGTCTACACCAGGAAGCGCCATCTTGCTGCTTTCATAGCTCTGTGGGAAATTCAGAGAAAACCAATATATAAACATAAGTAGATGTCCAGGACTCTCCTATAGGTTTGGTTTCATCGATCTAATTACATGAATGTGATCTCAACAGGCTACAACAGAATTCTTTTTTTTTTTTTTTTTTTAAAGTAGGCTCTATGCCCAGTGTGGATCCCAATGCAGGGCTTGAACTCATGACCCTGAGATCAAGACCTGAACTGAGATCAAGAGTCCGACACTTAACCGACTGAGCCACCCAGGTGCCCCAGATTGCAAAAGAATTCAATTGGTTTTCAGCTTCCTGTAAAAGTTGGTTTGAAAGCCAAGATTAAAGTAATGGTAAAAACTATGGATAACTTGCACAGCACTTTGCTATTATTCTATCTCATCCTAAAGTTTTCCATTTCTGTGGCATTCAGATCTTCCTCCTTCCTAACAGACTCTCATCTACAGCTGTCTGTCTCATTTCCGTCAGATGTGAACAGGGAAACACATAGCCTAGTTGTTGAAAGCCATCATATGACCAGGAGGAGCCATGCCTTTGGATGAAGCAGATCCTAAGGATGGCAAAGTAGAGCAATAGAAAAAACACAATAAACTCTGACACTTGCCTCCCCTGACTTGTAAAGTGAGATAATACATTTAACTTATTGTCCAATCCAGATAAGTCAGCTAAAGGTATCCTAACTGATACACCAAGTAACTTCCAAATATGTTTGGAATATTTTCTTTGGGGTCAGTGTGAACTAATGTACTTAGACCACAGCAATTTATAAAGGAAATAAACTACAAAGAAAGGACTCTGTAGATGTGTTGCATAAAATATCTGGATCAAGCTATGGGAATCCAAAGCTAATGAACTGCAGTTTTTTTCTCTTACTATTATCTGCTTGCTGAGTAAAAGGTCTATAAGGCAGAAATTTTACCACAAGGGGTTCAATTTGCTTTATGTACTTGTTTATCTGTTTCTTCTATTGTGGTAAAATACACATAGAATTTACCATCTTAACCATTTTTAAATGTACAGTTCAGTGGCATTAAATACATTCACATTGTATAATCATCACAACCACCCATCCCTGTAACTCTCTTCATCTTGTAAAACTGAAACCCTACACCTTTATTGTTTTTTTAAAATGTTTATTTCTTTTTGAGAGAGAGCGCAAGAGCACATGCAGGGGAGGGGCAGAGAGAGGGAGACAGAGGATCTGAACTGGGCTCTACACTGACAGCAGAGAGCCTGATGCAGGGTTCAAACTCATGAACCATGAGATCATAACCTGAACCGAAGTAGGACGCTTAACCAACTGAGCCACCCAGGCACCCCCGTATACCTTTAAATAATAACTCCCCATTCTCCCTTCCCCCTATCCCTAGCAACCACCATTATATTTTGTCTTTAAGATTTTGACTACCTCTAAGTCCTCATAGAAGTAGAATCATACAGGGGCGCCTGGGTGGCGCAGTCGGTTAAGCGTCCGACTTCAGCCAGGTCACGATCTCGCGGTCCGGGAGTTCGAGCCCCGCGTCAGGCTCTGGGCTGATGGCTCGGAGCCTGGAGCCTGTTTCTGATTCTGTGTCTCCCTCTCTCTCTGCCCCTCCCCCGTTCATGCTCTGTCTCTCTCTGTCCCAAAAATAAAAATAAAAACGTTGAAGAAAAAAATTAAAAAAAAAAAAAAAAAGTAGAATCATACAGCATCTTTTCATGAGTGGCATTATGCCTCAAGTGGTATAATGTTGTAGAATATTTCAATTTTCTTCCTTTTCCAGGCTGAATAATATTCCCATGTATTTATATAGCATATTTTTGCCTACCCATTCATTCTTGGATGGACACTTGAGTTGTTTTCTCATTTTAGCTATTGTGAATAATGCTAAGAACATGACTGCCTGTACAACTATCTCTCCAAGATCTTGCCTTCGATTCTTTTGGATATATATCTGGAAGTGGAAGTGCTAAATCATATGGTAATTCTATTTTTAATTTTTTGAGGAACCACCATACTGTTTTCCATAGTGGCTACACCATATTACATTCCTGCCAACAGTGGACAAGGATTCCAATTCCTCTGTATCCTTGTCAACACTTGTTATGTTCTGTTTTTATTTGTTTTTTGATAGTACCCATCCTAACGGGTATAAGATAGTATCTCATTATAGTTTTTGTTTGCATTTCTCTAATAATTAGTGATGTTGAACATCAACATCATGTGTTCGTGGGCCATCTACAAAGCCTGATGTGAAGCTCAAAGTCACGAACCTTGAGATCATGACCTGAGCCAAAACCAAGCGTCAGACACTTAAGCTGAGCCAGCCAGGTGCCCCCAATTTCTCTAATTTTTTAAATGTTTATTTATTTGTTTTGAGAGAGAGAGAGAGAGTCAAGCAGGAAGGGGCAGACAGAGAGAGGGAGACACAGAATCCAAAGCAGGCTCCAGGCTCTGAGCTGTCAGTACAGAGCCTGGTGACGAGCTCGAACCCATGGACTGCAAGATCATGGCCTGAGCCGAAATCTGACACCCAACCGACTGAGCCACCCAGGTGCCCCAGATATAGCCCTTAAAACATTCATTTTATGAGATTTAGCCCAACATTTTTCAGGTTATCAGTATCTCTTCTGGCTCTGATTCTGTGGTGTCTTGTATTCATTATGCCTACAAGTTTACAGTCAACCAGAAACTTGATATATTTGCTTATTTCAGATTCAATGAAAGTCACTGATGAAAAGAACAACAAAAAGCGAAAAGAGCCCTGCAGCAGACCACTGGGAACCTCTTTCTGGTCTGACACATATTCATACCTTTTGGGTATTCTAACCTACTGCTCCATTGTATACAACAAAATACTGACAAAGACTTTATTAAGTGTTTTTCTAAAATCTATTTTACATTAACAAATGCCATGAAAGAAATACACAAAGAGAAACATGTGGAATGTGTTTCTCTATTGCTTTCACCAATGTACTGTTGGCTGTTTTTTCTTTTTTTTCTTACTTATTTCAGAGTAGAGACTCAGAGGAAGTTACAAAAAAAAAAAAAATACATAGGAAGGTCCCATATACTTTTCACCAGCGTTCCCTGATGTTTAATATCTTGCGTTAACTATAACATACCATCAGAATCAAGAAATCGACAGTGGTACAATCCACAGAGCTCACTCAGATTTCACTGTGTGTGTGTGTGTGTGTGTGTGTGTGTGTGTGTGTGTGTGTAGTTCTGTGCAATTTTATCCACCTATGTAGTTTTGTGTAACCATCACCACAGTCAAGATACAGAGCTGTCTGAAACAGATTCACAAATACAGAGACAAAATAGTAGCTGCCAGAAGGGAGGTGGGTGAGGAGATGAGCAACAGGTGAAGGAGATCAAAAAGTACAAACTTCTAGTTATAAGCCACAGGGATGTAAAGCACAGCACAGGGAAAATGATCAGTAATAATTGTAATAACTTTGTATGGTGACAGATGGTAACCACACTTATTGTGGTGAGCATTTCATAAAGTATGCCATGCATACATATGACATTATGCATTTGACATAAATGTCAAATCACTATGTGGTACACCTGAAACTAATATATTGTATGTCACCTATACTTCAATAATAATAAAAAAGATAGACAGCTCTAATGTTACACAGCCTCTAATGGTACATCCTGTTATTTAATATATAATACAGAAGCACATAAGCCTACATATTTGACTTTATGCATTCAAAACTATTCTGAGATAGCGTCAGTAGGATTCACCAGACCGCCAAAGGAATTCATGACTTGAAAAAAGTATAGCCCATGCTAGAGAGGGAATTCAGGTAAAAGGTTTGTGTTAGGTCCGATGACCTTTAAAGTCTCCTCTAATCCTGGATTAGAAAAACAAGCATAGTTTCGTGGAGCACAGAATGTCTCTTAACTGTCTTCTCCTTAACCAACTCACTTGATTCATGGACGCTCCCCTTCCCTCTGCAAACTGTCCAAATAGATGGGGTGGCTCACTGCATACTCGTAGCTAATGGGCAACACCTGAGTGTCTACTCCACCAGCTGAAATGGATGGTCACCAAGAGTCAGATGTATCCACTGCCCTAAAACTGTGCTATGTGTACTTAATTTAATAAAACTATATAATAAATACAAAGTGAAACATGTACGTGGAAACAAAGTTATTGTTTTTACGAAAATTAGATTACTTCTGAAAGGCTCAAAATTAAGTTACTGAAAAAAAAAAAACAACAACTGCTGCTAAGTGTGGCAGAACAACTGTAAAAGATTAAGGAAAAAATGTAAACACCGGAAAGATTCTATTTGTGGAGTGCTTTACAAGTATCTTTAAATTCTCTTTCCACTTGAAAGAAACTGCAACCAGAAACCCCAGACTATACATTATGGATGTGCTTTATACAAAAACATCACACGACTCCCATCTGCAGACTTTTATGAAAACAAAACAAAAAGTCTTAGTCCTTCATCAAAAGATTGGGCAGTGAATGTGTTTTCAAATATTTTAAGGTAAAATAAAATGTTAAATCATGTATACTCTTCTATGATTCCATGCCATAGCTGGCTTTTTCAATTATTGATCAAGTCCTGGTCTGACCACATTGAATAAGAAATTTTCTATTATGCTAATGCCAGGATCAGGCAAACATGTACTAAATATACGCTGAAACTTAAAAATAAATTGTTTTTGATGTTTATTTTTGAAATAGAGAGAGACAGAGCATGAGCAGGGGAGAGGCAGAAAGAGAGGGAGACACAGAATCCGAAGCAGGCTCCAGGCTCTGAGCTGTCAGCAGAGCCATGAGATCATGACCTAAGCCGAAGTTGGACACTTAACCGAATGAGCCACCCAAGCACCCCTATGCTGAAATTCTTAAAACGTTAAGACATAGGCTTTGTCTCAAGTAGTATTTAGTCTTGAAAGGAGAAATGGGAATTCACTAACAAACATAAAGTATTCCATAAATTTGAGAACAACTCATTAGAGTTCTATTTTCTTCTATACTGTTTGGTTTGTACTTAAGTTTTCTGCTCTTCAGTAAGGTACCCGATATTGTGGTAAAGAAGAATAGTATTTTGCTATTTTGGTTCAAAAATCTTTCCTGTCCTATATAACAAAATTTATTTCAGTGCTTCTGAAACTCTTTAACAAGACAGGAGTGAAGTTATAGTCCTATAGCCAGGGAGATCTGAGGATGTAGCCCAAAGGCCAGAAATTAAAAGTTTCAGTTTCAATTACCCATGTTTCATTTTTCTTTTCTTTTTTTTTCTTCTTAAGTAATCTCTATGCCCAACATGGGGCTGGAACTCATGACTCTAATATCAAGAGTCACACATCTACTGACTGAACCAGCCAGGTGCTCTGCACCTTTCAAATGTATGTCAATTTGGCATTATATTCTATGATTTATCTATATTTATTTCCATATTAAAAAGCCTTTTATTTTACTATAATCAATAAAATCCAATATAAACTTGATGGGCCCCATTTATTCTGTGGCTTCAAAGACCTCTCTGAATACCACTGTACACTCTTGCAAGAAAAGCTTGGGCTCATCAATGCAATACAATCTCAATTTCAACTTACGTTGAATGAAAAGAGAAATTCAATTTCAATTTCTGGAGAAGTGTTGTAAGGGATTGGGCAATACCATACACGAGCCAACAAGGACAGAGGGAAATATAACAAGTGTCCAAGGAAAGGAGGCAAGAGGCATGGGGACAAAAGTTAAATCTTGCACTAAGACAGCTGTCTACCCCTACTCCTACCCCAGTAGCAACCAAATTCTAAGATGGGCTGAGGACTGCCATTCTTCCTTACAGGTGGGGCTGGGTTTTATTCACTGTTGTTGCTCTAGCACTTACACACTGCCTGGCACATGGTAAGCATTCTATGAATTTTAAGGATAATATCAGCAGCTAACTCTTACTGCCGGGCACTATTTGAAGTACCTGACATATTACAATTCATTTTATCATTACAACATCCCTATGTGAAATCCCGTAACATCCCATTTTACAGAAGAGGAAACCAAAGCCCAAAGTTTTTAAGTCATTTGCCCAAAATCACATGGCCAAAAAGGGGTAGAGCTGAGATTCAAACCCAGTCAGTTTAATTTCAGGGTCTGAGCTCTTCATCACTATACTCTTGTAAATGCTTCTTCGATGAATGAATGAGTAAATACATGATTTGTAAGAAATGAAAGCAAATATTTTAAGGCAGAAAACTTTATCTCCTTACAGTGCAGTTTGTTGCTTCGGCTATTGAGTGGTTCTGGTCCATTCACATCTTTGCTCTTTTCATTATCCTCAATGGGTCGAAAATGAGCCAAAGTTCTCATGAATCCACGGAAGTTTACCTGGTCCTCTCTGATTGGGAAATGGAACAAACAGAATACCATGTCAATCGGGGTAATTCTTTCCTAGGAATTCAATATGCTGGCAACAGTTTTAGCTAGAGTGGCCTTAAAGTCCATTTAACGAGGTCTTTCCCCATATGCGTGATTCTTTAGGATTCATAAAATACCTTTATTAAGCATCAACCCAACCTTGTGAGATAGGTATTATTTTTCCCACATTATAAATGATTAACCAGACTTGGAGAGGTAACTGAATTTAGCAGGGTCAGAGTCATCTACTGATGTTTCTTGTATCTCTTTTCCCAAGGAGGATTTTGAGTAGCACCAAGGCTACACTATCAGGCAAGCCAGGACTTGAACTCATTGCTGTAGTGGGTTTACAGTGAGCAGTAAATTAGCCATGTCAACCCAATGACTCCTCAGCCACCTATCGTGTTTCCCCTGAAATCACATACACCTATACCACACATTTTAAGGTTAAGGCACATTATGGAAAAGCAACTTCTAAAATAAATATTTTGTTATAAAAGCAATAAATACATTTTTGGAAATTTGGGGGGAAAATAGAAGGAAAAATACCATTCCTAGCTCTATCAATCAATTATAATAATATATTTTCTTCCATTTATTTTTCTATGCATTCTGGATAATTGTGTACATACTGTATGCATACACAATTTTCTATCCTGTTTTAAACTTTTAAGCATGTCTCCAATCAACATAAACACTTTGAAACATTTTAAATGTCTGCAAAATAATTGTGTTACTTGTCATGATTTTATTATTCCCTCATAACTGGATAGATTTTTTTCCCCATTTCTCATGATTATGTTTAGAATACTCATATATAAAGCTTTTCTGGTACTTACAATTGGAGAAAATTAATCATGCCACAGGCAAATCAGTAACCCTATGAGAAATAATTGTAGGGGTGCCTGAGTCTAAATTATGGTTGAGCATCCGACTTTGGCTCAGGTCATAACATTGCAGTTCTTGAGTTAAAGTCCTGCACTGGGCTGTCTGCTGTCAGTGTGGAGCCAGCTTCAGATCCTCTGTCCCCCCCATGCCCCTCCAGCATGCGTGCTCTCTCTCAAAAATGAATGAACATTGGGGCGCCTGGGTGGCTCAGTAGGTTAAGCGTCCGACTTCGGCTCAGGTCATGATCTCGTGGTCCGTGAGCTGGAGCCCTGCGTCGGGCTCTGTGCCGACGGCTCAGAGCCTGGAGCCTGTTTCAGATTCTGTGTCTCCCTCTCTCTCTGACCCTCCCCCGTTCATGCTCTGTCTCTCTCTGTCTCAAAAATAAATAAACGTTAAAAAAAATTAAAAAAAAAAGAATGAACATTTAAAATAAATTTATAAAAAGAAGAAAGAATTCTAAAACTTGAACAATGTTATTTATTTATATTTTAGAGAGAAAGAGAGAGTGTGCACACACAAGCAAGGGAGGGGCAGAAGGAAAGGGAGACAGAAGCTTAACCAGGCTCCATGCTCAGCAGGGAGCCTGATGCAGGGCTGGATCCCATGACCCTGGGATCATGACCTGAGCTGAAATCAAGAGTGGGCACCTAACCAACTGAGGCATCCCATTGCCCCCAATATTCTTTAATTAAAGGAGAATATCCAATGTGATATGGTTACTTATCTAAGGTAGTCATGGAAAGAATAGGTTGTCTGGTTCCTGTGGCTACCTAAAAGTAAATCCCACTCTTTTCTTGCCCCATTGAATAGTTGTCATACGTCAAGTCTCTCAAGTGCCAGGCAGAAACACGCTGATCAGACTGTCTAAGGATGGAGTTCAAAAGCTAGCTCATGAGCTCAATGTACTCAAAAGAATGACCATTAGTTTTTCAAGTTAGCTATATATTGCTAATGGAGCAGTATCTCATAAAAAAACATAAGATCTGAGGAATCAAGTAATATGGAATAAGATTTGAGTTATATGCCAGAACAAACAGGTTAATAAGTACATATATTATTGACATATGACTCAAAGGTTAAAGGAAACTAAATACTAATGCTCCATTTTCAAATTTCATTTAAAAAAAATTCCACTTGCCTAAGAATAGAGAAGAAACAAAAAACCCAGAAACCAAATCTCTGTATCTTATTAAGAGCAAGAAGGAGAAGAGCAGCTTGTTAAGAGCTTAATGGTGTAGCCCAGTGTGGGCCTCAACTTCCTCATGTGCACCTGCCTACTGTCTCTAGCAGAATGTTGCATAGGATGGCGGCCAATACTATAGTCACAACAAAGGTGGTTGGGCCTTATAAAACAGCTTCCCAAGAACCGCTTCTTCAAATAATCAATGGTCACCATGGAACTCTGAAAAAATTGTTGGCAAAATGATTCTACTAGGCTTACTTTTCATTCCAAAATGTTTGGATACAAAGCACAGTTGTGAAAGTTGTCTCTGGACAGGGTCAATGTTCGGTATGGACTGAAGAGGAAGTGGAAAAAAATGCAAGAATTCAGCACAAAAACCACACCTGAAACAAACAGGGTAGTTTCTCAGGGAGAGAAAAAGGAGAAAATGAAGACAGGCAGGAGATTCTTCATGGTCAACATGAATCTGAAGAGAGCAGGTCTCAGTTTGATTAGATTCGTGTCTTCAAATAAACTAGCTGCTAGTCTTTCCCCTCTGTCACTCAAATGTACTAAATGCCCAACTTCACAACTTGCAAATTCCTTTGCTCCCAATCCAGAGTTCTAAAATTTCCTCTCCAGGTATTTTATCTGATAGTATCCTCACTGACACTTAGTCTCATTATTAAGAAACTGGCAACCGCTGAACTTGTTAAAGTCCTTTTGGGTCATACAGATAAGTTACAAGGAACCAGGAAGAAATTGTTAAAGAGATTACTTAAAACAATACATAATAAGCTTTATTCAGAAAAAAGTACCTAATCAGATGGATAAATATTTACCCAGTACTTTGATGGCAGTGTATTAAGTAGTGAAGCATATCAAAAGCCGTTAGACCAACCTAAATCTATTTGACAAACTGTGTGTGGTGGAGAGAACTGCATCCTTAGCCAATGTTGTAAAAGAAAAATAAAGGCTGTGAAAATGTTCCACATTAAAGGAGGCCAAAGAGACATGACAACAGACCCAGACTGGATCGTGTATTGGAGTGGGGGTGGGGGGGAGTGCTATAAAGGATATAAAAATTGGCATATGATTGATCTATTAAGATAAAATAGGCAATGGGAGAAACAGGTGAAGATGGTCAAAGGGTACAAACTTCCAGTTATAAAATGAATTAAGTTCTGGGGATGTAACGCATAGCATGGTGAGAATAGGTAACAGTATTATATTGTATACTTCAAAGTTGCTAAGAGAATAGATTATAAAAGTTCTCATTACACACAAACAGTCCCTATGTGAGGTGATAAATAGATGAACTAACCTTATTGTGATAATCATTTTTCAATATATACATATATAAAATCACTGTGCTGTACATCTTAAACTTATTCAATGTTTATATGACAATTATATTTCAAAAAAGCTGGAAAAAAGAATAAAATACATAATATTTTATACTAATATTCCAGCAGCTGATAGGTGCTGTAGGTATAAATTACACATAAGATTTCAAAGACTTAATATTAAAAAAATATAATGTATTAATTTAAAAATATTGATTATATATCGTATGATAATATTTTAAATATATTGGTTAAATAAAGTATATATTAATGAAGTTAATTTAACTTATTTTTTATTTTATGTGGGTACTAGAAAATTTCTAATTACATATGCGATTTGATTATATTTTCATTGGCTTGAACTGAGAGAACACATGCAAATGAGGCAAAATGTTAACAATGTAACAACAGATAAGTCTGGGAGTTCTTTGTATTATTTTCAATTTTTACAAATTTCTATAAATTTGAAATTATTTCCAAATACAAGTTTAAAAAATTTTAGTTTTACATTAAAGATAAACATAGATTAGGGGCGCCTGGGTGGTGCAGTCGGTTAAGCGTCCGACTTCAGCCAGGTCACGATCTCGCGGTCCGTGAGTTTGAGCCCCGCGTCGGGCTCTGGGCTGATGGCTCAGAACCTGGAGCCTGTTTCCTATTCTGTGTCTCCCTCTCTCTCTGCCCCTCCCCCGTTCATGCTCTGTCTCTCTCTGTCCCAAAAATAAATAAACGTTAAAAAAAAAAAAAAATTAAAAAAAAAAAAAAAAGATAAACATAGATTAAAGACAGAAGTTTGAAAACAGGCTTATATACCTATTTGAAATTTAAAAATGGGAAGGAGGGTAGAAGAGAAGAGATCTTCTAGATATGACTAAGTTAAGGATGCCCAGTATAATCAAGAGGATCACGGATCTGAGATGACCCAACCAATACATTATTTCAGATTAGCCTCAGAAAGGAAGCCCAACAACTGCAGGGACTCACCCCTCCGGAAAGAAGGCATTGATGATCCGGTCCCCCAGTGGGTTGATGGCAAGTTCTGGAATCCGTTGGAAATCTTCCCGGCTGCCAAGAGAATCACCTTGAGTTAGAGATTATTGGCCCTTAGCAGGAACTCCTTTAGTCATGCCAGAGTACAACCTAGCAAGATCATTACCTCATGGAATTTACTTCTGTGGCAAATTATACCAAATAACTGCAAAGAATCGCACTTTAGTAGCTGCCAAGTGTTTCTCACACCAACTCAGGAGTGGAAGAGGCCAGATTTGACTATGCCACATTCCAGTGAATTCAGCACACAAGTTACGTCAATAAACCAACTGACGAACAAATACTGAGCTGTCCCTGTAAATCATTCTTTGAACATTACCATTTTGTACTTGGTTATTAGGTATGGAGAGTGAACAGCAACGCAAAGTATTAAGCAACACAGAGTCTGTGGGAGGTAGCAAAAATTCTGTACTCTCGGTGAGATCTACAGCACCTGTGAAAGGCAAGGAATTCTTAGGCAGTGTCCAAGGAAAGAATAAAATGTGACAACTAACTGATTTTCATACTTCCTTGCTCTGATTCTGGCTCTTCTTCCATTTCTCCTACCGACT
Organism: Prionailurus bengalensis; assembly: GCF_016509475.1. NCBI lineage: Eukaryota > Metazoa > Chordata > Mammalia > Carnivora > Felidae > Prionailurus > Prionailurus bengalensis. The sequence goes on from NC_057355.1 coordinate 62,213,274, forward strand.
CAGAGCTAGAGAAGTATTTAAGTTTCGAACCTGGCAAGGGCAATCATCTTCTCACAGCTCGGAAGTTACACTGAAGTGAGTATTATTAGCTGCCATTCACTATATACACATCATGTGTCACTCTGTTTATACACATTATCTCGTTTCTTCAAGGCGTTTTACCTGTAACCTTTTAGAGCTGAGGAAATTGAGAGTCAGTGAGATAAAGTAACTTGCCCTGTGCTACTGAAGTAGTAAGTGGCAGAACCAGGATTTAAATCTAAGTCCCTATGTCAAAGCACATGCTCTTTTTCTTAAAAAACACACACTTTTTTCCCATATTAAACTTTCTGAGAGAAAGGTGCTCTCCCCAAAAATGTTCAATAAGTATTTTCTAAAAACTTCTTAGCTGATATCCTGTGCCAAGAACATAAAGCTGTCTAGAACATATCTGTGCTGTATTCCTCAAAAATATGAATGTCATGAAGGACAGGGAAAGGCAGAGGATTGTTCCAGATTATAGGGGGCTAAAGAAATGTATAACTGAACTCAATGCATGATCCTTAACTAGGATCTGTTAAGCGTCTGACTTTACCTCAGGTAATGATCTTGCAGTTCGTGAGTTGGAGCCCTGTGTCAGGCTCTGTGCTGACAGCTCAGAGCTTGGAGCCGGCTTCAGATTCTGTGTCTCCCTCTCTCTCTGCCCCCAACCCACTCGCATTCTGTTTCTGTCTCTCTCAAAAATAAACATTAAAAAGAAAGAAAGAAAGAAAGAAAGAAAGAAAGAAAGAAAGAAAGAAAGAAAGAAAGAAAGAAAGAGAAAGCAAACAATTTCCAGATAAAAAGTAAAGAAAAAGAATAATATAAACTTGAATAAACCTGATTCTTGCCTTCAAGATGTTTACCAACAGAAGAGAGAGACCTTATTCCTCTACCTGCTTTGTACTAAGTGCTAATGAAATGTCCCTATTTTATTCAGGAGCCTTCAATGCTCTTGTTCCTCTTAGAATGGTTTAACATTTAGATGGTGCTGAATTAATTCAAGAAGCTCATCTCCAGCACAACTGGTGGTGACACAGGTAGAAACTGACCTGGGAACTGAGCACAAAGCTCTGGAACAATAACTCTGGATTCTAATCTCACCCCTGCCCCCCTTCTTTTTAAGTTTATTTATTTTGAGAGAGATAGAGACAGAGAGCAAGCACGGGCCCCAGTGGAGGACAGATAGAGAAGGAGAGAGAGAATCTGAAGCAGGCTCCATGCTGTCAGCAAAGAGCCTGAAAGTGGGCCTCGATCCTACGAAGCATGAGATCATGACTTGAGCCAAGATCAAGGGTGGGACGGTTAACCAACTGAGTCACCTAGGCACCCCTGGATTCTAATTTTCCTTGATTCCTTAGGGAAATAATTTTTATATCAATGAATGAACCAGAAGAAGCGATTCTTAAGATAACTGGGTTGCTTAAGATGATAAAAGATAAAGGAAACTACGGAGGTCTTGATTATTTAATTCAACAAATGTACTAAGCTCTTATTACATAATTTATTCTGTAATACAAAGTCCACATTATCACCAAAGTGATTCTTCTTCTTTGACACAGGTTAAGAAACAATAACTACTTCCTTCTAAATGAAGATTAAGGCTCATTTGAATTTCATAGCCACATACCTCAGTTTAATGTCTAACAAGCTGAAGTAATTTTAGCTGAAAAAAGGCACAGTTTAAATACCAGGTCTAGTATCAGGTGGAGAGTACACAACCAAGCCTGAACTTCAGTCTCAAAGGGGATCTAGACTTGGACTTCCAATGTCAGTAAGACGTAACCCTGTCCTTTGACACTTTTTAAAAAAATTCTACTCCTGGAATTTAGATTGTATATATAATGCAGTTCCATAAGACCAAGAGGAATACTACTGATAGTATCAAAATGAAAATGAAAGAATAGAAAATAATCGTTTGTAAACTGTTAAATAAATATACAGTTTATTTTTATTAGTTGTTCTATAGTAGAATGGAGATCAAGGCAATTTCTCTAAAACAACTTCTTAAATTTGTCCACTAACACAAACTTAATAGAGAAAAATATATCCTCTAAGCAGTACACATCCTACTGTGTAAGATTTTGTTCAAAATTTGTGTGTACGTTAAAAAAGCATGCCAATATTATAGTCTATCTCATACCTAGGAAAATATTCCTCAAAGATATTTTAAGAGAAGATACACATATATATATATATATATTTAATTTTTTTAATGTTTATTTATTTTTGGGGCGCCTGGGTGGCTCAGTCGGTTGGGCGTCCAACTTCAGCTCAGGTCACAATCTCGTGGTCCGTGAGTTTGAGCCCCGCATCGGGCTCTGGGCTGATGGCTCAGAGCCTGGAGCCTGCTTCTGATTCTGTGTCTCCCTCTCTCTCTGCCCCTCCCCCATTCATGCTCATGAATGCCCATTCATGAGACAGAGAGAGTCTCAAAAATAAATAAACATTAAAAAAAATTTTTTTTAACGTTTATTTATTTTTGAGAGAGAGAGAGAGAGAGAGAGAGAGAGAGAGAGAGAGAGAGAGAGAAACAGAGTGTAAGCAGGAGAGGGGCAGAGAGAAAAGGAGACACAGAATCTGAAGCAGGCTGCAGGCTCTGAGCTGGATCCTGAGCACAGATCCTGACACAGGGCTTGAACCCAGAGAACCACGAAATCATGACCTGAATCCAAGTTGGACACTTAACCAACTAAGCCACCCAGGTGCCCCAGATATGATATTTTTTTAATGTTTATTTATTTTTGAAAGAGATTGAGCAGGAGAGGGACAGAGAGAGAAGGGGGCACAGAGGATGTAGAGTGGGCTCTGTGTTGACAGCAATGAGCCTGATGTGAGCCTTGAACTCATGAACCATAAAATCATGACCTGAGCTGAAGTCAAACTCTCAACCGACTGAGCCACCCAGGCACCTCAAGAAAAGATATTATTATTAGAAGTAGGCAAGTCTGAGAACAGAACCATATAACAGCATTCTTTGTGGCCAAGAAATTCCCAGTGAAGAGTGGTTTTCCAGACCTTCACCAGCACACTGAGGTTTGAGAGACTTTTAGTAACCAGAAGTGCCAGCCCTCTACACTGATCTTCACTGTGCAGGTTCCTTCTCTTACTTGGAGAATTAGCCTTACAGTAAACTGTTTGTATTTCAGGATCCTGGGTCGATGCTTAGATGACTTATACATAATGAGGACATTAAAATCTGTTAATAGGACACGCTTGTGGGAACATATTAAGAAATTTAAAAGCATTCCATATTCAAGTGATATAATAGAAATAAGTTATTATTTATATTTAACACAGAAATAATTTCCATTATTTAAGGCACGTAATTAATATTTTAGTTTATTTTTTTAGTAATCTCTATACTTAAAACCCCAAGATCAAGAGTCGCATGCTCTTCCAATTGAGCCAGCCAGGCACCCCCATTTAATTAATATTTTAAATTAAATTGATAATATAATTTTGTTGTTGTTGTCTTGATAATAGAGTGATTTTCTTTTTTTAATGTTTTACTTTATTTTTTAAGTTTATTTACTCATTTTGAGAGAGAGTGTCTGTGCAAAACTGGGGAAGGGTAGAGAGAGGGAGAGACAGAATCCCAAGCAGGCTCTGCACCATCAGTGCACAGCCCAGTGTCGGTCTCAAACTCACAAAGTGTGATATCATGACCTGAGCCAAGCCCAAGAGCTGGACACTCAAAGAACTGTGCCACCCAGGCTCTCCATAATAGAATTATTTTCATGTAAAGTGTCAATAAGTGCCAAATCTAAACTTTGTTAGTTGTTGCAGCATTCCAGGGCCAGATTGGCTAATCTGCAAGGCTACGTGTGACCTCTGGTTGAATATGTTGGGCACCCACACATTTACCTTCTCTCACTCTCTAAAACCCCCTGAAATGTCAGCAGAAACACACACGTTATTAGAATATATCCGTGACATAAACAATCAGGGTGGGAGGCGTGTGCTAGTAACCAAGTGACTGTGACAAATTCTGGAAGTAGAAAATAAGTGCAAATGTAGTGACAAGTAGTTAGAGGAGGGCCCATGAAAAGGCTGCAACACAGCTGAGAGCCATTCTGCCCTGCAGAATCTCAGCAAGGCACCACACTCAGGACTGCCAGGTAAGGGAAGCCACATTCAGGGTAATTACAGGAATTTTTAAAGAATAGGCCAGCTGCCGACGCCCATCTTAACAATATAAAACCATTTGATCTGTTAGGAAAGAAATGGAAAGAGCTACCTGGGCAGGGCTGAATTCAAATATGAGAAGTTGGCCTCTGAGGAACACAGTCCTTTTATTTGAAGAAGGGAGGGGGGGATCTGTACCCTTGCTCCTTGACCATATACCCTAAAGTGAGGTCTACCAACTGGCCCTGCTCAGAAAATAGAGGACTTGAAGTCAGCCCTTCCATCCAGGAAAGACCTGTGGTGAAAGCAACCGCAAACAAACCCATGCCAATTTTCTATAGTAATCCATGCAGGCTTTTTCATAAATATGAATGGACAACCAAAGTTCACCCAATATTTTGGGAAAATTAATTGCACAAAAGAGTAGGATCAAGATGAATACAGGTAACAATAATTCAGGGAACACAAGGAAGTTCTAAAAGACTCTAATAAGTAACCCCATAGACACTTGATAAGCTTTTGCATCTATAAAGCAAAAATAAGTTACTATGCTAGAATAGAGGTCAGAGAAAAGAGAGGTCTTTAGAAATTAAAAATAGGCTGTGGACTAATAAAAAAAGTTCATCAAAATGACTGAAAAATAAATTCAAGGATTTCCTTCAGAAAGCAAAGGAAAAAGTCAAAACAGCCAGGAAATATTGAGTGAAAGTTGAGTCTTTGTGGTCCAGTAAGCAGCCAACAGATAAGCCATAAAGATCAAAAAGGAAAAGAGAGGGGAGGAAATAATAAAAGAAATAAAAGAAGAAAACTTCCCAGCTAATGGATGTATTTTTAGATTGAGAAGGTTCACCTAATACTGAGCAGTGAATAATGAAAAATAACCCACAAAAAGGTACATCTTTGTGAAGTTTCAGAACATCAAAAGGAGATATTTAAAGGTTTCAGAAAGGAAAATTATCTGCTAAAAGAGTGAGAATTAGACTAGCATCACAGTTCTCATCTGTGAAACCTATTCTGAAATAACTAATACCAGTGTGTACAAGGAAGTGCTTGTCTGGGACACTGAAATCATCTGTCCTCTGAATAAAGTCAAACAAGAAAATAAACCTTAAAAAGCACTCAGTGTTTAAGCAGATAAACAGCTACCATTCAGGACACAATCTCCTAAAATTTACAGGTAGTCTTTTTTTTTTTTTTTTTTTTTTTGTAATCCACTCTGACAAACTGCTGTCTTTTAATTGCTATATTATTTTTTTCATTTTGTTTTAATTAATTTTTTTAAATTACATCCAAGTTAGTTAGCATATAGTATAACAATGATTTCAGAAGTAAATTCCTTAATGCCCCTTACCCATTTAGCCCATTCTCCTTCCCACAACCCCTCCTGTAACCCTCTGTTTGTTCTCCATATTTAAGAGTCTATTATGTTTTTGCCCCCTCCCTGTTTTTATATTATTTTTGCTTCCCTTATGTTCATCTGTTTTGTATCTTAAAGTCCTCATATGAGTAAAGTCATATGCTATTTGTCTTTCTCTAATTTCACTTAGCATAATACCCTCTAGTTCTATCCACTTAGTTATGAATGGCAAGATTTCATTTTTTTGATTGCCGAGTAACACTCCATTGTATATATATATATATATATATATATATATATATATATATACACCACATCTTCTTTATCTATTCATCTATTAATGGACATTTGGGCTCTTTCCATACTTTGGCTATTGTTGATAGTGCTGCTACAAACATTGGGGTGCATGTGTTGGAGAAGGGAATAAAGTACACCAAAGATGGCCAATGGGGCTAAAACAAACTCTGGTCTCTAGCTTAGAGACCTCTCCTCTGGGTTCTTCTTCCTTTGTTTGCTGCGCGCGCAAAACCCCCCACAGATATGGAAGCTGACAACTATAAATTACCCTCCCCACTTGCATTTGGCACTCAGATCTTTGGAGAAACAGTCTCCTCTGAGCCCCCCGGTGTTAAGTAAATCTCTGATCCACCAAGATCTCCAAATGCTGCCGCTTGGTTTTTCCACCAGTGTTCCAACCTGGTTCTGTAACAGATGTGCCCCTTCAAAAAAGCATATCTGTATCCCTTGGATAAATACCTAGTAGTGCCATTGCTGGGTCATAGGGTAGTTCTATTTTTAACCTTTTGAGGAACCTCCATACTGTTTTCCAGAGTGGCTGCACCAGTGTGCATTCCCAACAGGCAGTCTTTTTTTAAGTGATATGTAACAACACAGCCAACAAGCAATTCCCACTAAAAACTTTCTTGCAGAGTTTAGCTGGTTTGTACTATCCCCTGTAGTCAACCTAAACTGCATGATTTAACATCGAGGAATATTTTTCATCATGGGATTATTTCAGAAAAAGTATTTTTTTTAATGTTTTTATTTATTTTTGAGACAGAGAGAGACAGAGCATGAGCAGGGGAGGGGCAGAGAGGGAGACACAGAATCTGAAGCAGGCTCCAGGCTCTGAGCTGCCAGCGCAGGGCCTGACGCGGGGCTTGAACTCACAGACTGTGAGATCATGACCTGAGCCGAAGTTGGATGCTTAACCGACTGAGCCACCCAGGAGCCCACAGAAAAAGTATTATGTGACAAAGAGTCAATATTAAAATTGCTCAAAACAGAGGCTATTTTTCAAGCAAACTTTTACTAAAGTATAACATACCTACAGAAAAGAGCACAAATCACAAGTATTTGGCATGATGACTCTTACCAAGTAAAGATTATAACCACTACCCAAATCATGAAATGGTTTATGATCTGTACCCAAACACCTCCTTCATGCTCCTTTGGTCTCTATCTGCTCCCCTCCACAAAGGGTAATCACTATCCTGACTTCTAACACCATAGATTAGATCAATACAGAAGATATTTAAACAAAAGAAATCATCTTTGTATTCAGGTGCTGATCAGGCTCTCATCTTGACCTGACCTACAAAGGACCACTTCAAGACCCCTTACAGGACAGATGCCATTTCAGGAAGATCAATTTTAACAGCAGTGGTAGAAACATTTGACCTAAAATAATGGCCTCTGAAGAAAATGAGATTTGTGAGGTTACGGTATATTTTTACATTCTATGAAATATCCATCTGGAAGGTGATCCATGTAAAAAAGTCTACAGGAAAATTCCAAAAATCAATTTGGTAAATACTGTTTATAATACTCCCTTCTTGAAGAGGCCCAATTCACTTAAGCATATTAAAGATGCCAGGAAAACCCATAGAAAAGAAGCCTGTTAAACCTTGTTTACCCAGCTTTGTACAGTTCATTTATTAAAAAAAAATTTTTTTTAAACATTTATTCATTTCCTGAGAGAGAGTCAGAGTGTGAGTAGGGCAGGGGCAGAGAAAGAGGAAGACACAGAATCCAAAGCAAGCTCCAGGCTCTGAGCTGTCAGCACAGAGCCGCACACAGAACTCAAACTTACGAACTGTGAGATCATGACCTGAGTTGAAGTCAGATGCTCAACCAACTGAGCCACCCAAGCACCCTGTATTTATTTTTTTAATGCTTATTTTTGAGAGAGAGAAAAAGAGAGAGACAGACAGAGCAGGAAAGGGGGAGGGGTAGAGAGAAAGGGAGACACAGAATCTGAAGCAGGCTCCAGGCCCTGAGCTGTCAGCACAGAGCCCGATGTGGGGCTCGAACACATGAACCGTAAGATCGTGACCTGAGCCCAAGTCGGACGCTTAACCAACTGAGCCACTCAGGCGCCCCAAGCTTTGCACAGTTTAGTCGATAATTATGTTTCTTCTTTTTATCCAACACCTATTGGCAGACCAAGGAACTGGTATTCTATAAAACATACTTTGGGCAAATCTCTGAAAGCACTTTGCAGAAGCTCAATTCCTAACCAAAGCCTTCCAAAGTTTCTGCTTTATGTTCCCACTGGGACTGACACTACAAAAGAATACAAATGCTGTGGATGATACATGGTATAGCTTCTGACTCTGCTGAATTTGGCTTCAGGTCCCAGACATGGGAGCATCATGGAAGAGGAAAGTAAAGAAAATGTAGAAAGGAAAATATTTCTGCCAAAAGCCTTCTTAAGAAAGTAGATCCTATTCTAGGGAACAAAAGATTGGTCACTTGCATTTGGCTGAGTACCCTGAAAAAGTCAAGACAGGACTTGAGCTGGGTTTGGCAGTGAAGGCTAGAAATAACTAAATTATGTTATACTACAGAAGATTTTAGAGTCTAGCAGGTATTCTCTAAGGCTAGAGGGAGTAAAAGAGAAGATGGGGCTGGGGAAGAGGGTAGACAATCTAAGGGATGGCCAGAGGAGGAGATGGTAGTGTCAAGAAGCATAGCCAGAGCAATGTCCTGATAGTTGGTGGGTCCAAAAAATGGTTTACATACAATATGCTATTGGTTTACTGTGTAGTACAATAGGGTAATTTCCTCTTATACTCAAGGCTTGGGATAATCCCATATTTTGATTCACACCACATGGAGATCAAAGCACAAATTTAAGACCTAGGGCTTTGTAAAACTGAGTACAAAAAATCAGTTAGATCTAGGTAACTAGGAAATAAAAAAATATCGCATCACTTTCTACCACCTCTTCCCCAACCAAGAATGTGTAAAACCAGCACTGAGAACAGTACCCAGCACATCACTGACAGTCAATAAATACCTATCAGATGAGTAAATTAGTTCACTGGCTTTCCATAGAGTATGAAATGGTGTTTTAGCAATTGAGGAAATCTTACCAAGATTTAAAAAAAATTTTTTTTAACCTTTATTTATTTATTTTTTCTTTTTTTCTTTTTTTCAACGTTCATTCATTTCCGGGACAGAGAGAGACAGAGCATGAACGGGGGAGGGGCAGAGAGAGAGGGAGACAGAATCTGAAACAGGCTCCAGGCTCTGAGCCATCAGCACAAAGCCTGACGCGGGGCTTGAACTCACAAACCGCGAGATCATGACCTGAGGCGAAGTCGGACACTTAACCGACTGAGCCACCCAGGCGCCCCAAATCTTACCAAGATTTTAATGAGTAGGTAACACTAGTTGACACCTGCAAAATTTTCACCCTAAGAAGAAACAACTCCTTTTATGAAAGTCTTTCCATTGTTTTCCTGAAAATAATGAAAGTGATCAAAACACACATCAACATTTACAGATCACTCAGTTTTCACAAAGAAGGACTCAAAATGCATGTGAATTCTATAACTTTACGTAGTGGTTAAATCTGAATTTATGAGGAAGATGTAAACCTAAACTCAAGCAAATTATTCAAGTATTAGAACGGAAAGAAAAAAAGGATTTTAGTCTGATTTATTTTTTTTAAGTATGTGTATATATTTAAAGTTTGTTTATTTATTTACTTTTGAGACAGAGAGAGGGGGAGACAGAGAGAGAGGGAGAAAGAGAGAGAGAGAGAGAGAGAGAATATCCCAAGTAGGCTCCGAGCTACCAGCGCAGACAGCCTGATGTGGGGCTGGAAACCATGAATTAGGAGACCATGACCCAAGCCAAAACCAGGAGTTGGATGCCCACCTGACTGAACCACCCAGGCAGCCCCTGATGTATTTTTTCTTTTTTTTTTTTTAAATTTTTTTTTCCACGTTTTTATTTATTTTTGGGACAGAGAGAGACAGAGCACGAACGGGGGAGGGGCAGAGAGAGAGGGAGACACAGAATCGGAAACAGGCTCCAGGCTCCGAGCCATCAGCCCAGAGCCTGACGCGGGGCTCGAACTCCCGGACCGCGAGATCGTGACCTGGCTGAAGTCGGACGCTTAACCGACTGCGCCACCCAGGCGCCCCCCTGATGTATTTTTTTCAAGTACAAATGTACATAGTCTCTTCAACCAATGGTGCTAGGATAAGTAGACACCCACATGCAAAAAGCTAAAGTTTGACTTTTACTTCACACCACACACACACACACACACACACACACACACACACACGATAACTCAAAATGAATCAAAGACTTAAACAGAAGAGCAAAACTATACAACTCCTAGAAAAAAACACAGAGGTAAATGTTGATGACCTTGAATTTGACAATGGTTTCTTAGAAAGGATACCAAAAGTACATGGACCAAAAAAGAAATTAGATAAGTTAGACTTCATCAAAATTTAAAACTTTTGTGCTTCAAAGAATACTACAAAGACAATGAAAAGACAAGCCACAGAATAGGAGAAAATATTTGTAAATCATATATTTGATACGGGTCTAGTGTCTGCAATACAGGAAGAACTCTTGGAAATCAATAACAACAAAAGACAAACCAATTAAAAAATTGGCAAAGGACTTCAAAAGGCATTTCTCCAAAGAAGACATGCAAACAGGGTTGGGGGGGTGGGTAAATGGGTGATGGGCATTAAGGAGAGCATTTGATGGGATGAGCACTAGGTGTTATATGTGAGTGATGAATCACTGGCTTCTGTTTCTGAAACCAATACTTTGTTAACTAACCTGAATTTAACTTAATTAATTAAAAAACAAAAAAGGTCAACCATGAAAAGATGTTCCTTATCAATAGCCAGCAGCGAAATGCAAATCAAAACCACAACGATAAATCATTCATACCCACGAGGATCACTAGAATTAAAAGACAGATAGTAAGTGTTGGTGAGGATGTGGAGAAGTTTGAACACTCAATACATTGCAGGTAGGAATGTAAAACAGTGCAGCCTCTGTGGAAAACACTTTGGTGTTCTTCAATAAATTAAGCACAAAATTAGCATATGACCTTCAATATTACTCCTAGGTGTAAACCCCATGAGAATTAAAATATATATTCACACAAAATGTTCACAGTAGCACTATTCATAACAGTCAAAATGTGTGAAAAACCTAAATGTCCATCAACGTATCAACGGATAAACAAAATGTAACATATGCATATAATGGAATATTAGTCAGCCATAAAAAGAAATGAAATATCAATACATGCTGTATTATTTAACCTTGAAAACACCAAGTTAAATGAAAGAAGCCAGTCACAGAAAGCCACATATTGTATGATTCCATTTATATGGAATGTCTACAGAGAAAACAATAGATTAGTGGTTGTCCCTAGAATAGAAAGTGACAGATTAGGGGTGCCTACGTGGCTCACTCAGTTAATCATCTGACTTTGGCTCAGGCCATGATCTCGTGGTTCATGGGTTCAAGCTCTGCATCGGGCTCTGGGCTGACAGCTCAGAGCCTGGAGCCTGCTTCAGGTTCTGTGTTTCTCTCTCTCACTGCCTCTCCCCAGCTTGCCCTTGTCTCTCTCTCTTTCAAAAATAAACAAGCATTGGGGCGCCTGGGTGGCGCAGTCGGTTAAGCGTCCGACTTCAGCCAGGTCACGATCTCGCGGTCCGGGAGTTCGAGCCCCGCGTCAGGCTCTGGGCTGATGGCTCAGAGCCTGGAGCCCGTTTCCGATTCTGTGTCTCCCTCTCTCTGCCCCTCCCCCGTTCATGCTCTGTCTCTCTCTGTCCCAAAAATAAATAAACGTTGAAAAAAAAAAAAATAAACAAGCATTAAAAAATATTAAAAAAAAAAAAGTGAGTGCTTAATGGGTATAAGGTTTCCATCTGAGGTGATGAAAATGTTCTGGAACTAGATAGTAGTAATGGTTATACAACATTATGAATCCAGTTAAGGCCACTGAATTGTGCACGTTAAAATGGTAAATTTTTTATTATGTGTATTTGCCTCAATAAAAAAAAAAAGAAGAAAAAGCACCCAGTGTGGTCTTTGCACATGGTAGATATTCCATAGTTGCTGACTTTAATGACTAAAAAGCATGATTTGAGTCAATCCCAGCTTCTAGTGATGTTGCCCTACACAAACACAGCTCTATGGATTTATCACAATTCTCTAGCTATTCTGTCCAAGGATTATGTACAAAGGCTTAACAACTATATTTCTTCCCCATTTATACTACATCCCACAATTGTGCTAGAAGTCTTCCAAAGAAGTCTCAAACTACTTCTTGCTTACTGTCAGCCACTAGAAAAGCTACTAGCTTTTGGTTAGTCAAAGCTATGCTTGCTATTGAGAGTTAGGTTGGGGGCTAATAGTACCAAGATATTTCATTGGACTATGATAGGATGATTACAAATATGAAGTGGTACAACACCACATTACTCTGAAATCATATACTTAACTCTAGACAGGAGTTTCTCAACTTGGGCATGTTTTATATTTAGGAAGAATAATTCTTTGTCATGGGAGGGCCTATCATGTCTGTTGCATGACATTTAACAGCATTTCTGGCCTCTATACACCAGACATCAACAGCAAGCCCTAGTCATGACAATCAAAAAATGTCTCCAGACATTTTATCACCCAGGGGCAAAAGACCCTCAGCTGAGAACCACTGCTCTAAAAAGTATTTTTTTAAATGTTTATCCATTTGAGAGAGAGAGAGAGAGAGAGAGAGAGACACACACACACACAAAGCAAGAGCGAGTGGGGGAGGGGCAGAGAGAGAGAGCGGGACACAGAATCTGAAGCAGGCTCCAGGCTCTGAGCTGTCAGCACAGAGCCCGATGTGGGGCTCGAACTCATGAACTATGAGATCATGACCTGAGCTGAAGTCAGACATCTAACCAACTGAGCCACCCAGGAGCCCGGAGAACCACTGCTCTAGACTGAAACATTGAACATCTTCTCTAACATTAATATAAATAAACTGATGTATCCTAGGGTTATAGGGTTGGATTGGGAAATGAGAAGAGAGGACAAAACAATCTAGACCACCCAGGTGGTTCCTAGGAGCAGCATGAAGGCTGGCTGCCCAAATCAACAAAAGTTAAGAATAAAGCAACAAGCACCTACTGATAAATGTAAAGCCACTGTTCTGCTTATTTAACTCCCTTGTGAATCGATGGTGCCCAAAGACAGTGAAGAACTTGTCCCTCCTATCTGCACTCTGGATGCCTATTACCTCTGCCCTGTTCAGACATTGCCCCAAAATAAAGAGGAAATACAGACAGAACTGCCTACCTGAGAGTCCCATTCTCTCCTTTGTCCAGGCTGGTGAATCGGCTGTAGAGGCGGGTGATCTGACTGTGGGAAACTAAAGAAGACAAAATTAGTCTTAGTTGGAGAAGTCACCCTCCACTCAAACTCAACTCGAGTGTGGACCTTCAGAAACCAACTGCCTTTCTGGTTCTAGTGCACCATATACTCCAAAGAGAGTAAATGGGGATGTCTCAACTGTAACTCATTTCTAGTGTCAAAACAGGAATTTTAAAAGCTAACAAGAGAATGGAGTTAGAAAGTACATAAATCAAGAGCAAAATAGACTCTCAGGAATGAAGCCTAGTCTTCATTAGGACTATATATTAAATGTCAGGTGGTTACGATTTAACAAAACAAAGCCAAATTTAGTTTAAAAGGAAACTGTGGGGTGCCTGGGTGGCTCAGTTGATTTCTGCTCAAGTCATGATCTCATGGTTGTGGGATCAAGCCTTGTATTGGGCTCTGCGCTGACAGCCCCAAGCCTACTTGGGATTCTCTCTAAGATAAAACAAAAAGAACAACAAAAAAGAAACTGTGAAACTTTCACCTTTTCACCTGACTCAGAGACTATGAAAACACATGGTTTGATTAAAAACACATACCTATTAATCAGTATGATGTTTTGGGCTGGCAATGCCAGGTCGGTAATTTGTACTGAATTGAAGACTGGGGCAGATTCTGTTTTTATTTTTTTTTGTTTTAGTTTATTAACGATTTTAATTTTAAATAATCTTTACACCCAGTGTGGGGCTTGAACTCACAACCGCATGATCAAGAGGTGCATGCTCCACAGACTGAGCCAGCTGAGCACCCTGGGACAGATTCTATTTTTAAAATCTGGTTTGCTCCTGCACAAAGCATTAGCAACTTTCTTTTCCCTCAGGACTGACATTTAGGTAAAAGACCACAGGGTCAGGTCAGCCTCTTTTCTGTGATTGCAAGAGCTCCACTGAGTTTCCAGTAAAGGAATGGGCTCTGAGAAAGCAAATTAGGCAATCTGTAAAAAGTTCAGCTTATCATCATACGACATCTACAAGGACGCTATTGTGTTCGTCATTTTTTAACTCAAGCACGAGCTGGCAATTAAAATGAGGTAATAACTGCAGGTACACAGTAAGAATTTGAAAATGCCAATAGGAATTTCTGGGAAATAGTTTTGTTTCCTGGCTGATGGGAGGTAGCAGGGGAAAAATAGGTAAGAGTTATCAAAGGAGAAAAGAAAAGAGCCAAAAAGGGTGTGGCAAGTGTGGACTTTGTCCTAGGTTGTGCTTTCAGGGGTTTAAAGGGGTGACAGGAGGAGTTCTGATAGTAGTCCTCCTCCCCCCAGCTCAACAATATCTGCTTGCAGTTTAAGGAACAATGGGACAAAGCAAACCGGGGCACAGCGGGAGAAGCAGGAAATGAGTGGCCTAGAGCTAGGATGAGAGGACACACTAGGGGCAGCTTGAATTCTTCAGCATCAGGTTTCACCCAAACTGGGCTCTCGGGTAATAGCTCTCTAGAGACCAGAAAAAGAGAATCAATCCCAGCCAGCGCAGAGCCAGCAGAGGTCCAAGCACTGAGGAAGCGGCTGTGGACCTCCTGCCAGCCGGTGCTTTCTGGTGGGGGTCAGGCTGACACCCTGATTCCGTTCGTGGCACCACTGTCCACCAGTGAGGGGCGAGCAAAAGGGGCTGTCAGGAGAACTAACCTCATCCCGGAGAGGAAAGTGTTTGGCAAAGTGTCTGGCATAGGGTAAGCACTCCAGGTTAAGCACTATCATCATCATCCTCACGTCATGAACCTGAAAGTACAGTATTGCTGCTGCACTAATTCATCTCTACCTCTCTCCTGACTCTGGCAGCCATAGCCATTTTCTTCAGGAACCTGACCTGTTTACCCGGGCTCTGGCCTCGGGCCTCAGAGGTTGCTCTGGAACTGAAGTTCCCTTTAAGTTTAACAAAAACAAGTCAGCTGAAGAATGACTAACTTTCCTCAAAGATTTTTTTAAAGAACAAAACTTGTTCACAATCCCAACACCGTTTTCATTTCTTTATATACCATCTAATATCAGCCACTTGTACACTTTACTAGTTGTAATAACTTTTCATTTATTAACTCATAATTTTTCTATATTGCTTTAGAGTCCTTTTTAAGAACTGCAGAATATCTAGTCCACTGGATCAGTTTTTAGTAGTAAGAGTACTATATATTTCAGACTACTTTCCTTAAACAAGGAAAATATTCAATTGTATTTCTTTTTGTACTAGTTTTTTTTTTTTAAGATTTTATTTTTGAGTAATCTCTATACCCAACGTGTGTCTCAAACTCACAACCCCAAGATCAAGAGTCACATGCTATTCAGACTGAGCCAGCCAAGTACCCCTTTTTTTAATTTGAGAAAATAATCCGCACACATTATCATAAAAATGGAAACAGTATAAAAGTGTACACAATGAAAAGTCTCCGTTCTCACAACCAAGTTCCCCAGTCTTCCTTGCTGGAAGCAAACACTATTACCAATTTTTTGTAAATCCTTCTTGAAATTCCATGTATGTATATGTAAGTATGTATAGCTATTAACACAATCTTAAAACTGGCAGTAATGTTGTCATCTAGTCTAACTCCTTCACCTAACAAATGAGCTATCAGACATCTTTCCAACATAGATCATCTCAAAGAACTGAGCATTGAAACCTTTTAAAGTAGGATTTTGAGGGGCACATGGGTTGCTACGTCGGTTTAAGCATCTGACTTCGGCCCAGGTCATGATCTCATAGTTCATGGGTTTGAGCCCTGAGTAGAGCTCTGTGCTGACAGCTCAGAGCCTGAAGTCTGCTTCAGATTCTGTGTCTTCCTCTCTCTCTCTGCCCCTCTTTTGCTCACATTCTGTTTCTCTCTCTTTCTCTCAAATATAAACAAACACTAAAAAAAAAAGAAAAGTGTAATACTGAAAATTCCCTTAGTAAGTTTTGGTATGGTATTACATCCCATATTTCAGAAAAAAAGATCAGTGTATGGCTGGTTCCTTAAAAATATGGAACATTTCATGAATTTTCGTCTACCATAAAACTGTTACTTTCCAGGAGAAATGTATCTGTATAGAAATCAGTGGAGAAATGAACAGCCAAATATCAACTTCTAACATAACTCAGTATGGTCAGATCACAATCTGTCTCCTAAACTTCAGAAGTAATGTTTATTAACAAGAAGAAGAAGAAGAAGAAGGAAGAGGAGGAGGAGGAGGGGGAGAGAGAGGAGGTGGGGGTGGGGGGGTGGGGATAGCAAACTTTAATTTAGGTGCTAAATCCACCATGACACAGAATATAAAGCGATGTCCAAGGTGTAGAGCTCAGAGCAACTTCAAGAAGCAGAAAGGAATTGGAACTGCCACAAACGAAGGCATGACAAGTTTCCAGGAACTATTTTCAACAGAAGGCACTAGGCTAATAGGACAGGTGTCCCAAACCTGCACCAATTCTTGGTAACCCAAAGGAAGTCTCTGGAGTTGATCTCTCAGAAAAGCCTGTGTACATGGTCATGTCTTGAATGAAGCTGTATTTTTCTCTACTAATGGGCATTAATTATTTTATGTTGTTGAAAAATTACTTGAAAGACCCTGCCAATCTTCCTGACTACAAACCTATCTATCATTGCTGCCTCATGCTTAAAGGAGGAAGGCATTTCAGAGACAGGCCAAGCACTAGGCAGGAGACAGAGGGAAGAATAAAATGAAAAGGGAATAAGAAAAGTATTTTTTCCTTGCCTTTGTCCTAAATTGTAATGCAGAAGAACAGACTGATAACCTAGGTAAAGCATTCTAGTGCAACTAAAGGTAACTCCAGATGAAAGATTGAGAAGTTTAAGTCTGAACTCCAACCATTCCTTCTGAACACTCCACACTCCAACACTTTCCATTTCCCCTGACCAGAGGACTTCAAGAGGTGGCCTACTCTCTAAGGAAACCTGAAGATTAAAAGAGACTTAAAAGGCATTAAAAAAACAAAACAAAAACCTCTACCTTATAATTGGGGAAATTTGAATATGGACTAAATGGTAGATAATATAAAATTGTTGTCAATTTTTCTTAGGTATGATATAGTACTGAGGTTACATAGGAAAAAAAATCCCTAACCTCAGGAGATGCATGCAGAAATATTTAGCAGTGAGGAGTAATATCTGCCTTTCAAATGGTTCACCAAAAAAACCCCAAACAAACAAAAAACAAAAAAAGAAAACCCACAAAAAAAACCCCATAAATACATATATATGTATATACATATACATTTATTTATACTTATTTATTTATTTATTTATTTAATGTTACTGTTGAATTGAGGTGGAAGGTATATGGATGTTCATTACACTACTGTTTAAGTTGGTTGGGGCAAATACAGAGCTTTACAAATTACTGAACCTCAAACCAGCTAAAAGTGTTAGTTATATGTGCATTTCAATTTCAATAGGAACCAGAAGATAGCACCTTCAGGCGACAAGGCTTGGCAGGTGAGGGCCATGAAGAGGTCTTGCATCCTTAGACGGCAACGGCATGAAGTTGAATTTTCACTTAGATTCTAGCCCAGGAAATTATTCTCAAGCAATTGCCTTTGTCATGCTGTGCTCTTTGTCCATACAGAAAAACCTACCAGTACACCTTTTCAAACAAAGAAAACCTCACCAGCCTCCACACCTTCCCCATACCACATGACACATACTGGAACTAGAGACTAAAATGACTGTGGGGTGCCTGGGTGGCTCAATCAGTTAAGTGTCCAACTCTTGATTTCAGTTGAGGTTGAGCCCCACATCTGGCTCCACACTGAGCATGGAATCTGCTTAAGATCCTCTTTCTCTCCCTCTGACCCTCTCCCTTGCTTGAGCGCATGCACTTGCTCTCTCTCTCTCTCTCCCTAAAATTAATTAATGTGCATTCATTACTACTCCATTGGTATGAATTGTTTCTCACAGATAAGTGGCTATTTTTAAAAGATGGTTTCAAGCAATCCACAGCCAGTTTATTGCTACAGTTAAAAGAACTAAGTGTGCAGATTACATAAACTCCCAAAACCCTTGTGACTTTCCCCCATGACAAGTTTTATTCAACTGAGTTTTAATTTATGAAAATGTGGAACTGTGAAAGAAGGTAACAGAACAAAAAAATATATAGCAAATGTTTTATGACAACACAAAATGCTTTATTCTTCTTTAATTTTTATTTATTTTATAAAGCTTTATTTAAGTGATCTCTATACCCAACGTGGGGCTCAAACTCACGACCCCAAGATCAAGAGCCAGATGGTCTACAGACTGAGCCAGCCAGGTACCCCCCAACACAAAATGGTTTAAAGTTTTTTTTTTTAAGTCAGTACTTTGTTGTTGTTGATTTATTTTGAGAGACAGAGTGAATGGGTAAGCCACAGAGAAAGAGGGAGAGAGAGAGAATCCCAGGTAGGCTCTGAGCTGTCAGGTTCTGAGCTGTCAGCCAGATGTGGAGCTTGAATTCGAGAACCATGAGATCATGACCTGAGCCAAAACCAAGAGCTGTTCACTGAACCTACTGAGCCCCCCACAGGTGCCCCTAAAGATGTTACTGTCGTTGTTTTTTTAATATTTATTTTTGAGAGAGAGAGAGAGAGAGAGAGAGAGAGAATGAGCGTGGGAGGGGCAGGGAGGGGCAGAGAGGGGAGGGCAGAGGATCCCAAGTGGGCTCCACACTGACAGTAGACAGCTCTAGGCAGGGCTCGAACTCACAAACCTCGAGATCATGACCTCAGCCGAAGTCACATGCTCAACAGACTGAGCCACCTATGGGCCCCATAAATGTTTTACACGGTGTTTTGTTTTGTTTTTTTAATTTTTTTTTCAACGTTTATTTATTTTTGGGACAGAGAGAGACAGAGCATGAACGGGGGAGGGGCAGAGAGGGAGACACAGAATCGGAAACAGGCTCCAGGCTCTGAGCCATCAGCCCAGAGCCCGACGCGGGGCTCGAACTCACGGACCGCGAGATCGTGACCTGGCTGAAGTCCGACGCTTAACCGACTGCGCCAACCAGGCACCCCTTACACGGTGTTTTTTAAACTGTTAGAAACGTCAAGATTTCTATTCCTTTAAAAGTTTTATTTCTATAGAGTTGAGAAAATAACATCTTACTCGATTCCTAGACCAATGTCCCCTGAAAATAGGAAATGTATACAATGCTATCACCTCCCCACTTACATAGTTCTAGACATAGTTTTATACTAGCACATGCAAATATTTTCCCAATAAGATGATTCTTATCTACAGTTCAAAATAACAGCTGACACTCACCTGGTAATTCAATTATCAGGCACTATTCTAAGTAGTTTACATAATTTATTTCATTTAGTCCTCAGAGGAATCCTATAAAGTAGGTACTATTATTCTCATTTGAAGCTGACAAAACTGAAGCTAACAGGTAATTCTTATCTAGAATTAGTTTGCCAGACATTTAAGAGATTAAATTTCAAATACCGGCTAAACCAGTTACACTTGAATTCTAATCAATTTAGACTTCTGGAAAATTATGTTTAAATATAATCATTAATTCCAATGCAAACCTTTCATATTGAATATAAAGTCAGTTTTCCTCAGTTATGCTACGTTTTCTTACTGGCAAAGGAAGTAGTGAAATGCCTTACCACTTGTCCTTAACTTGAAAGTGTTTCTGATTGATAGTTCCTCAAACTCTTAATGGAACAAGAAGCAGACAAAAATTGGACAAATTCCACTTCTCCACTTCACCCTCAGGTATCTGTTTTTAGTCATCTAAACCTTTTGCATCATGCTAAAATTACTGCTTTAAAAATCAACTCCGCTGTTAGATACTAACCAGATAAACTGATGGCTCAACTCCCAGGGCAGAGGAATGACTCTGTAGCAGGCTGAGGGACAATGCTCTTGGAAGCCACCCAAAATGCCCTAGGTTAATTTACCTAAATCTAATCCGTTCATGCATTCATCAGGGCCCAATTCCTGTCCTCCCCAAGACCAGCCCACAGACTCGTCTTCTCTGACTGCTGGAGGTGGGTGGCACATAATTTCAGCTACATTATGTCATAATGTTAATCATAACTCTTAAAGGCATCTTTTGTCGGTATTTGCTTTGAGTATCTGGCATAGTACAAATACAGATAATGCAAAAAGTCAGTAACCTGTTGTTTCATTAGGCTTTCTGGTTCAAGGTACATTTGTACTGGTTGTGGTTGAGAATCTCAGTCAGGCTTGATTCACTTTTTGGCAACTAGGAAAACAGCTCTTACAGGAATATGTAGTTCTGTTTCTCCACAAGCCACACAGTAAAATAACTTAACAGTTCTATAGCAGTTCAGGACCTTTCCATTTGGTCAAATGTAAATAAACCCAAATGGGATTAGTGCTCCCTTCATCTTGAGGCAAAAATAGCTTTTTCTCATCCACACTATGGCTTACATTTCCTCATTATGTGACTTTCTATTTTAAGTATGAATGCTTTAATTCTGGTGTCACCTTAGACCTAAAGTAGTTCCAGTATTTCTAAGTGTGGCCAGAGCTCAAGGCCACAAAATTTAATAAAATGTTTGCTGACTCCAAATTGCCTGTATTTCTACTCTTGGGAGTCTGATTGAGTCATAAAATGACCATAAGGTCAAGTGGCCAAACAAGTATTACACATTATAACCAACTAACTACTTTCTGTCATTCACCCAAAATCAGTAGGTAGTGTGCTCATCATCCTTAGAGGTCTTTATGGACAGACTATTGGCCATATGATAGAGGATGCTGAAAGCAGTAAACCAATCTGACAACAGCTAGATAACATCCCTTCCAACTTGAAGATTCTCCACAGTTAAATTTGTCAGAAAACATAGGAGAGCATTCAATTTCTCTCAGGCTACCACTGCTTGAGTAATTCTGTAGTTCCCCCAAGAATCCTTCAACATTACCTGTTTATGGGCCACTGAGTTACTTACTGGTCACCTCATTATCAAAGACAGGTTATCATGAAGAGACCGAGCTCAGACACATAACTCATGTAAAATACAAGAGTCATAAAGGATTATGGAGAAAATATTCTATGCATTATCAAGAGCTATACAAAAATGTGTGGGGCACCTGGGTGGCTCAGTCAGTTAAGTGTCCAACTCTTAATTTCGGCTCAGGTCATGATGTCATGGTTCATGGGTTCAAGCCCCAGGTCAGGCTCTGCACTGGCAATGAGGAGCCTGCTTGGGATTCTCTCTTTTTTCTCTCTCTCAAAATAAATAAACATTAAAAAAAAAAAAAAAGTGTGATGGTGTTACACAGAGCTTCTCAATCCCCAAAGCCCTGTTGACCCTATGTTCTGGTTAATGAGGAAGAGACTGGACTATAAAAAATCAGTTCCTAGTACAAATTTACACTGAGATTTTGGAGCACATCCAATTTCCATAGCAATTGCATAAAGTACACCAGCGTAGGAGAAATCAATATATCTGAAATTAGAACAACAAACGTCTTCAGTGTAAGCAAAAACTGATGGTCACAGTATCCGTGCTTTTTTCCCCACAGGTCCAGAATGAAAGAAGTCTCACACTCTCAGATCCCTGATTCTTTAAAGGTCTCCTGTCACTAGGTCACGTCTTCCAAAGCCTTGCTATATGATCTTGCTTTCTAAACTTATTTTTACAGTTGTGGAAAGAATTTATTTGTGATTTCTCATAGTCGACAGTGGTTTTAAGTGCTTGCCCAGAACCGTCACAGGAACGGAGTATGTTTTCTACAGGATCCATCCAGGGCTCCTGAATTCGAGGTTGGTGCAATGTAGGATAAAGCAAAGGAGTTGGGGGCGGGGGGCGCTTTCATGAGCAGGAAGAAGAGAAAAGAGCGGTGCCTGTGCTCTGAGGATGATGGGGACTCCCGTCTTGAGGGGAAAGGACAGCCCCATAGGAGCCTGAGCCCACGGCTCTAGCCCTAGGCCACAAAGCTCCAGAGCTGGAGGCTGCCCAGGACCCCGGCAATCTCTGGGCACCCCAGCTCCAGACCTCAACGACAGCCGTCCTCGGTTCTGAGACCAGCCAGAGGCGCCCGGCCACGTTCCCACCCCCTACCCGAACTCACAGCCAGTCTCCTTCTTGATCTCCTCGAGCTCTTCGTCCCGCAATAACGTGGAAGCCCGAGACCCCATCACCGAGCCGGAAGCTGCTCCGGGAGCAGGGGCGCCTGAAGCGACAGCGGCGACGGGAGAGAGGGAGGGAAGGGAGAGAGGCCCAAGGGTCAAGAGACGAGAGGGCAGTGTTCTTACTGCGGACCAGGGAGGGAACCCAGAGGTGGCGAGCGGAGGAGGGCGGTCCGAGGACCAACCAATTAGGAGCGAGGCTGCACCCGGCGCAAAAGACGACGTTGACGCTTTTAGCTCCAGCCCCGGAATGAATCAGCCCAGCGCAGGGCCGGGTATTCCTAAACGCAGACCACGCCCCCGGAAGCATGATGCTACCGGCCTTAAAAAGGCAATGCCACTCTGGCTCTAGAGACCGCAATTAAAAGGGCAACGTCGTCGACCCACAGTTTTACAACAAGCTAACCTGAAGCAGGCAGCGTAGGCAACCCGTTTCTCGCAGAACTCAAAAAGTGGAAATCCTACCCACAGGTGGCAGGGACTGCAGAGAGAAACAAAAATATAGACAAAACGTCTCCTGGGGCAACGCTAGGGTGTGTCTCTTGAGAACTGCATGCTGGGAGTTGCACCTCCTTTTTTCTGGAGGCCCTCTCACCTCCTGGCCGCTGGGGACGCTCGGGAGTCAGCTTCAGGGCTGCGTGCCGATTGGCTCCTTGGGAAACAGCAGGCACCCCTGGTTGCGTCCCGCTGGCGTCTGGTCCTCGGTGTGGGTGTTCGGCGCCGCGTTTTTCGGTTTGTTTTCGGCACTGTCTTTTGGTAACCGCCAACGCCAGCGAAAACTCTCCAAGAGTTCTTCCGTAAAAGCAGCCCATTCTTTTTTAGCTCAAGACTGAAGCTCGAGGGAGTCACCATTTGCGTGAAATTGGGACAGGATTTCCCAAACTTCTCTTCGGGGGAGAAAATAATCTATCGGCGGGCGAGATTAAATTCTCAGCGTATGGTCCGCCATTTACTTGAAGTTCTTTATTTTGCCTTAACAATGAGGAATTTTGCATTTTATTTTTATGACATTGTTTTCTGGAAAATGTTTAAGCCATCCGTTAAATTAGTACACCCTCTCCGGTGAACCAGTTCTTTTCCTGTGGCTTCAATGCCTTTTCACCCCCTCCCCACCCTTTGAGTGTTGCTTTGTACAGAACCCCTTTGAGATGCTGAAGAACCAAATTCTGACCACTGTCACTTAGTATCTACACTACTTTTAAGCTTTACCTAAGGTTTTGACGATTTAGCATGAGGCCAAGGTTCTAGTCTCAATGGGTAGTTTCCATGGTTGACTTGCTCTTGTCTGATCTAGTGTTGTCTCTCTTCAACTGCTCTGACATGGCAGCTGGATTGGTCATGCATAAAATTCTAATAGTTCTAACGGTTTAGTTAGTAAAACTGCCAAATTCTGGAAATGTTACTAATGTAGAAGAGACCAGGAGAAATTAGATCCCAGAGATTTCTGGGTGAGCAGTTATGGCAGCATGTATTGGCAAGTATTTTGCCAATATCAGTTTTTTGGTTTTTTTTCCATTTGCTCTTTAAGAGTTTTTGGTTTGTTGGTTGGTTGGTGTTAAAAAGATAAATGTATATGCCATTTAAAAGCCTCTAAATGTTCTGCTTGTTCCATTTAGCTAAGCAATGAAAGGTAATATTACCTCATTGTATAGACCAAGAACCCAAACCTTGCCTGAAGTTTTATGGTTTTCAATTTCCCATGTATAAATTAGAGTTGGTGCTTGCAATGGTCCTTTCCCCATTATTCTAAAAAGATGAGTGAGCAAAACTGAATTAATCTCGTGTTTTTATTTTTCTTGTTCCTTCCAGGTATGGGAAAAGGGAAAATAACCTCATTCCCCCCAAAATATTTTTAAAATCATAGATCTCTTTTATTTTCAAGTGGTTGGACACTTAAAGAAGATTGTTTGAAGACTGCTTTTGGAATCAAATAGCATGGATCCCAGCAGTGACTACCATTTCCTCAATCAGATTTTGTGGAGAAGGGTGAAACTCACATTGGTTTGTGGCATCTTTGAGGGAGTACTCCAGCATGTGGACCCTAACAAGATTGTTGTCCTAAAGAAAGGTCTCATTTTATTTCTCATCATCTTCTGCTTTTTAAGAGATTAATAGCTAAGTTTGGGTGATGGCTCTGGGCTTCATTAGCAACTGGGAGGGAGTCATTCCTAGTCTAGGAAAGAGGTAGGAGGAAGATTAGAATGCCATTTTCCCCGACAGAAAACATGGCTATGTATGCTGGCTTGTCCCCACTTCTATATTTTTGTTTACATGATAGTGAAAATTTTCAATGTGTAGATTCTTTTTTCATTGGGTACTTTTTAATTTCTTTCCATATGTGTCTTGAAATTAAAAATCATCACTCGATTCGATAGAATTCCTTTTGGCTTCAACAGACAAATTCACAAATTAATTTTTCTCATGCAAAAACAAGTGTAGAGATAGGCTGCTGAGGAATAGTGCAGTGACTCAAAGATGCCAGGAGGGACCAGGTGCCTTGTGCTTTTGCCAACTCGGTGATCATCTGTCATCATCATGGTTACAAGGTAGCCTCTATATCTCCCAGCTTCAATTCTGTTCATTTTAAGGGTTGCAACTCAGGAACAGCCAAAGGGAAGAGATGCATTGGCAAAATTATGTGGGAAGGGGCTCAGAATTTCCATGCCCTCTCTGGGTGTACCACCCTCTTAGTTCCTACATGTGTTCACCTTGAAAGTCCAATATATAGTTTTTATTCAGCTAGAATATTGACTTGCTAGGATAGTTGTTTCCCTGAAAGAAGTTTCAAGTTCACAACTGAAGCTTGTATACGTGGCATTTGAGAGATTAGTGTTATTCTTAAGCCATGTTATAAGTTAAAATAGACCTTTGTGGACTAGGGTGGGACTATACCACACTTTTGCAGTATAGTAACTCATTCAGTAATCATTTGGGGTTTTTTTTGTTAATTTTGCTTTTTTAATTTATTTTAAGTAGGCTGCATACCTAACATGGGGCTTCTACTCATGACCACGAGAGCGAGAGTTGCGTGCTCTTCCAGCTAACCTAGCCAGGCATCCCTCAGTAATATTTTATTGATAGTTTATTTTATTGATTTATTTTGATATTGATAATATTTTATTGATTTATTGCAGGTACTATGACAGATACCAGGGATATAGATAAGGGTTACATGGTCGCTGTCCTCAAAAAACTGAGTCTAGTAAGGAGACATAAGCAAGCAGAAAGCTATAATGCAGTATGATATCCTCTTCTGATAGAGGGAAACACAAGATACCATGGAAACACAAACGGTTCAGTTAATTTTTTTTTAAGTTTATTTATTTATTTTGAGAAAGCAAGAGCTTGTGTGTGTGGAAGGGGCAGAGAGAGAGGGAGAGAGAGAACCTAAACAGGTTTGCACTGTTAGCACAGACCCCAGTGCAGGGCTTCTACCCACAAACTGTGAGATCATGACCTGAGCTAAAATCAAGAGTCAGATGCCCAACTGAATGAGCCACCCAGGTGCCCCAAAGTTTCAGTTAATTTAGATCTGGGAGTGGTAGAGTTAGGATAGTAGGGAAGGTGTCCCAAAGGTGAGTGGGATTTAGCTAGGTGGGAAAAGAGTGGAAGGTGTTTCAAGCCAGTCATTGTCAAACTTTAGCTGTGGATCAGAAACACCTGGAAGACTTGTTAAAACACAGATTCCTGGGCCCCCCTCCCAGAGATTCTCATTCTTAAGGTCTGAGGTGGGGGCCAACAATTTGTATTTCTAACAAGTTTTTTTGGTGATGCTAATGCTTAGTTGGGGAACCACACTTTGAGAGAACCATAGTTTTATGCAGAAAGTAGCAGCATGTACAAAAAATGTAAAGACATGAAAACTTGGTGCATTCAGGAAACCTAAGTAAATTTCGGTATGAGGATGTAGTGAGACTTAAGAGTGGAGAAGTAGACATGGGACTAATCAGAAGGCCTTAGCATATCATAGCATTTGGACACTTCTGAAAGCAATGAGGAACAATTTGAAAGACTTTTTTCTTTTTTAATTTTCAGTAGGCTCTAGGCCCAATATGAGGTCTAACTCCTAGCCCCGAGATCAAGAATGGCATGCTTTACCGACTGAGCCAGCGAGGTGCACCATAATTTGAAAGATTTTTTTAAGTAGGAGGCATCTAAGTTTTCAAGCTTGTTGCCTGAAATGTTTAATCCTGTGTTAGTTGGGAACAATGCTCAGCTACTAGAAACAAACTCAATCCAGTGGCTCAAACTAGGAGTTTATTCTCTTATATAAAAGAAGACAGGCATCCCAGTGCTACTGTGACTCTCCCCAGAGTTGAGGGAGATCCAGATTTTTCATCTTTCTGCTCTGCCATCTTTAGCCCATGCCTTCAAACCTCAAGATCATGTGATGGCTGGTAGAAGTTACAGGAGGAAGAGGACAGAGAGGTAGGGCAGTGTTCCTCCCAGCTGAGTCAGTCCCCTTAAAGAGATGCCCTGGAGGTCCAAGAAACCACTCCTGTTTGTGGAGAGACTAAGCAGTTTGCTAGCCTGAATAAATGGCTTTGAATGGACAACAATCAGGATATGCCACATAATTGTTCAACAAAGTGTTCAGTCTAGATAAAATATAGACTTTAATTATATAGTCTTTAATTATACTGATTTTATATAGTTGACATAGTAAGTTAGCTATGTTATATGCTGTTTTTAGTTAACACAATAACAAGTTTTTGCTGGTGTTATTTGAAACTCCAATTTAATGGCCAAACATTTTATTTTATTTATTTTTTTAAGTTTTTTTTCATTTTTTTTTATTCCTCGAATTCCGTTTAGTTAAAATACAGTATTATATTAGTTTCAAGTGTACAATAGAGTGATTCAACAATTCTGTATACACAACCCAGTGTCCATCATGACAAGTGCACTACTTAATCCCCAACAACTAAATAACCCACCCCTCCATCCCTTCCCCTCTAGTAACTATTAGTTTGTTCTCTGTAATTTAGAGTCTATTTCTTTTGTTTTGTTTTGTTTTAATTTTTATTTATTTATTTTTAATTTACATCCAAGTTAGTATATAGTGCAACAGTGATTTCAGGAGTAGATTTCTTAATGCCCCTTACTCATTTAGCCCATCCCCCCTGCCACAGACCCTCTAGTAATCCTCTGTTTGTTCTTCATATTTAGAAATCTTTTATGTTTTGTCCCACTCCCTGTTTTTATATTATTTTTGCTTCCCTTCCCTTGTGTTCATCTGTTCTGTGTCTTACAGTCCTCATATGAGTAAAGTCATATGATTGATACTTGTCTTTCTCTAATTTTGCTTAGCATAATACCTTCATTTTTTTTAATTGCTGTGTAAAATACACACACACACACACACACACGCACCACACCACATCTTCTTTATCCATTCATCCATTGATGAACATTTGGGCTCTTTCCATACTTTGGCTATTGTTGATAGCACTGCTATAAACATTGGAGTGCATGTGTCCCTTTGAAACAGCATACCTGTATCCGTTTTATAAATACCCAGTACTGCAATTGCCGGGTTGTAGGGTAGTTGTATTTTTAATTTTTTGAGGAACCTCCATACTGTTTTCCAGAGTGGCTGCACCAGTTTGCATTCCCACCAACAGTGCAAAAGAGATTCTCTTTCTCCGCATCCTCGCCAACATGTGTTGTTGCCTGAGTTGTTAATGTAGCCATTCTGATAGGTGTGAGGTGGTATCTCCTTGTGGTTTTGATTTGTTTTTCCCTGATGATGAGTGATGTTGAGCATTTTTTCATGTGTCAGTTGGCCATCTGGGTATCTTCTGTGGAGAAGTGTCTATTCATGTCTTTTGCCCATTTCTTCACTGGATGATTTGTTTTTTGGGTGTTGAGTTTGATAAGTTCTTGATAGATTTTGGATACTAACCCTTTATGTGATATGTCATTTGCAAATATCTTTTCCCATTCATTTGGTTGCCTTCTAGTTTTGCTGATTGTTTCCTTTGCTGTACAGAAGCTTTTTATTTTGATGGGGTCCCAGTTATTCATTTTTGCTTTTGTTTCCCTTTCCTCTGGAGATGTGTTGAGTAAGAAGTTGCTGTGGCCAGGATCAAAGAGGTTTTTGCCTGCTTTCTCCTCAAGGATTTTGATGTATCTTACATTAAGGTCTTTCATCTTACATTTAGGTCTTTCATCCATTTTGAGTTTATTTTTGTGTATGGTGTATAAAGTGGTCAAGGTTCATTTTTCTGCATTTTGCTATCTAGTTTTCCCAGCACCACTTGCTGAAGATACTGTATTCCATTGGATATTCTTTGCTGCTTGGTCAAAGATGAGTTGGCCATATGTTTGTGGGTCCATTTCTGGGTTTCCTATTCTGTTCCATTGATGTGAGTGTCTGTTTTTGTGCCAGTACCATACTGTTTTGATGATTACGGCTTTGTAATACAGCTTGAAGTTCGGGATTGTGATTCCTCCTGCTTTGGTTTTCTTTTTCAAGATTGCTTTGGCTATTTGGGGTCTTTTCTGGTTCCATACAAATTTTAGGATCATTTGTTCTAGCTCTGTGAAGAATGCTGGTATTATTTTGATAAATATTGCATTGAATATGTAGATTGCTTTGGATAGTATTGACATTTTAACAGTATTTGTTCTTCCTATCCAGGAGCATGGAATATTTTTCCATTTTTTTGTGTCTTCCTCAATTTCTTTTATAGGCTTTCTGTAGTTTTCAGTGTATAGATTTTTCACCTCTTTGGTTAGATTTATTTCTAGGTATTTTATGGTTTTTGGTGCAGTTGTAAATGAGATTGATTCCTTGATTTCTCTTTCTGTTGCTTCATTGTTGGTGTATAGGAATGCAAGTGATTTCTGTGCATTGATTTTATATCCTGCAACTTTGCTGAACTCATGAATCAGTTCTAGCAGTTTTTGTGTGGAATCTTTTGGGTTTTCCATGTAGCATATCATGTCATCTGCAAAGAGTGGAAGTTTGACCTCCTGGATGATTTGGATGCCTTTTATTTCTTTGTGTTATCAGATGGCTGAGGCTAAGACTTCTAATACTGTGTTGAATAACCGTGGCGAGAGTGGACATCCCTGTCTTGTTCCTGACCTTAGAGGGAAAGCTCCCAGTTTTTCCCCAAGGAGGATGATATTAGTGTTGGGTCTTTCATATATGCCTTTTATGATCTCAAGGTATGATCCTTCTATCCCTACTTTCTTGAGGGTTTTTATCAAGAAACAATGCTGTATTTTCTCAAATGCTTTCTCTGCATCTGTTGAGAGGATCATATGGTTCTTGTCCTTTCTTTTATTGATATGATGAATCACATTGATTGTTTTGCAGATATTGAACCAGCCCTGCATCCCAGGTATAAATCTCACTTGGTCTTGGTGAATAATTTTTTTAATGTATTGTTGGATCTGGTTGGCTAATATCTTGTTGAGGATTTTAATAGCTAAACATTTTACAGTATAGTTTTAAAAATATTTACTATAGGAACACCTGAGTACCTTAATTGGTTAAGCGTCTGATTTTGGCTCAGGTCATGATCTCATGGTTTGTGATTTCAAGCCCTGTGCCGGACTCTGCACTGGCAGTGTGGAGCCTGCTTCATATTCTCTGTCTCCCTGTCTCTGTGCCCTGTGTATACACACACACTCTCTCTCTGTCACTCTATTTCTCTCTCAAAAATAAATAAACATTTTGTAAAAAAATAAAATAAAAATATTTAGTGTATTTTATAATTATAAAATAAAATTTTTATTTGTAGACTATATATACATTGTAACACATTATGAAGTGCAATTTAATATTGTTATATATATGTGTGTATATATATATATAAGTATACATATATATATGTATATATATATAAGTATACATATATATATGTATATATATATATATATGCATTTTTTTTAAGTAGACTTCATGCCCAGCACGGTGCCCAATGTGGGGCTTGAACTCACAACCCTAAGATCAAGAGTAGGACACTTAACTGACTAAGCCAATACTTGGTGCTCCAATACTTGTTATAATTTATAATTATTTCCTTAGGAATAGTTCCTACAAGTGAAATTACTAAGTAAAAGTTATAGATATTTTAAATATTTTTGATGCATATTTCCAAATAGTTTTTCTAAAGGGTTGTGCCTTTCTACTTCACCACTAGCTATGTGCAAGTGATACTCAATAACATTGGATATTTTTTAAAAATTGCTGATGTGTATCTTTCCTAAATTCTTGCTAGTTTTATAGGTAAAAAGTGCTATTTCATTTTGGCCTGTTTATAAAATATTTCTAAAGAAGTTGAACGTATTTCTTGACACTTGCTTACTAATTTTGTATACTATTTGAACAAAGCAGGAGTATTTTCACTATGACGGCAGGAAGGATTGAAGTAGGGAGAAACTATAGGCAGAGAGCATAGACAGGGAACTAGTTTGACAACCAAGGGATCCAATAAAGGGAAAATGATAGTGGTCATAGCTAAGGTTCAGCAAGGAAAGGAAAAGAGAGAGACAGATTCTAGGAATACATAAGAGATGGGATAAGTAACCTGGTAATCAATTGGATAATTAGAGAGCAATGGAAAATGACTCCTACATTTATGACTGACTCGGAAGATTACATGTATAGTACTATTATTAATTGATAGAAATGGGAAGAGAAAGTTTGTTGGTTATACTGGGAGGAGGTAATGATTTCAGTTTGGGAATGTTACAGTCAGTCTCCTAGGAAATGTGAGTGGAACTGAGAGAAATAATCCATGTTGTAGAAATAGTGAATGTTGGGGGTGCCTGGCTAGCTCATTTGGAAGAGCCAAATGACTCTTGATCTCAGGGTCATGAGTTTGAGCCCCACATTAGGTATAGAGATTACTTAAAAAAAAAAAATGGTGTCAGAATGTCCAAGGTGGTAGAGGCAGGTAAAGAGATTGGGAGGAGCAAATGAGGGAGACAGCGTAACATTGGTTAGGAGTTGTGTATTAAAATAACTGAGGCCAAGGTTTGAATCCTGACCCTGTCTTTTCTTAGTAGTGTGACCTTAAACAAGTTATTTAACTTTTCTGAGTCTCACATTCTTCCATAACAGAGAGAATGAAATGTCTCTCTCGCTATGTTACTGGAGAGTCAAATGTGGGCAAATAATTAGCATGGTGCCTAGTTCAGTACGCTCAGTATGATAGCTCTAGGAAATTAGTAGGAAAAGAACTAAACTTGAAGTATGTCCTATAAGGCAAAGAAGAAAGGAGAGAACAGTATTGTCAAAGGATACATGGGAGACAAGGGTGATAAGACTATAAACATTTTTTTTTTTAGATTTGAAAAATAGGCAGTTGGTGATTTTTGACCTCGGTAAGAATATATTCAGTGGAATAGTGAGGGTGAAACTCGATTATTTTGGATTGCTGAGCAGCATGGAAATATACAACTGCTGGGAGCACTTCCGTCTAGGAAAGTAACACCAGGGATGCCTGGGTGGTTCAGTCAGTTAAGCATCCAACTTTGGTTCAGGTCATGATCTCACGTGGGTTTGAGCCCCACATTGACAACTCAGAGCCTGTAGCCAGCTTCAGATTCTGTGTCTCCCTCTCTCTCTACCCCTCCCCATCTTATGCTCTATCTCTCCCTCTCTTTCTCAAAAATAAACATTAAAAAAAAATTAGAAAAGCGACATCATTTTAGACATGACATCTAAACTTCTCCCTAACTCACCTATCTACTCACATAAGAGCTCTGTATTTGAGCCAGGAGTTGGATTATTGTCCTTACCAGTACTTGTGAGCATGTAGCATGACAGGAAACAGGGTGTGGACTCTAGAAGTACTCAACTGCCTTAAAATTTTATCCAGAATTAGGTGGAAAAAGAAAAAAAAAACAATAGTAATATAATAAATAGATAGTCCTTAGCCTCAAGAGCCTTAGAATAATTCTTGGGAGAAGTTTAAATTCACTCTGCTACCACTGCCCTTTAAGTTCCTCTTGGACCATTGTTCCCTCTGTTCTTTTTTTTTTTTTTTTTTAAGTTTATTTATTTATTTTCAGAGAGTGTGAGTAGAGGAAGGACAGAGAGAAAAGAGAGAAAATCCCAAGCAGGCCTCGTGCTGCCAGGTGTGGAGGCCAACGCAGGGCTCAAACTCACGAACCATGAGATTAGGACCTGAGCGAAAGCCAAGAGTTTGTTGCTTAAGCGACTGAGCCACCCAGGCACCCCCAATCTGTTCTTTATACCACTTGTTACAAGGCTATAGCTTTGTAATTTATTATTGACTCTTCATTTCTTGGGGGAAAATAATTTGAGGATTTTTATAAAACTCAGATATGGCACTTTTGGGGGGCATTATTTTCTTAAAATTTTAGGAAAATATTATCTTTTTTAATAACTTAATGAATCATTTTCTGTAACAGTGAAGAATGTGGAGACTGGTCGAAGTGTTCCAGGAGTGAAGATGTTTTTTGGGCACGAGATTGTGAACGGTGAGAGGTGCATGTTCCCTGACTGCAGGGATTGGGATTTGCAGTAGCAGTAAACTCATGGCTCCACCTCATTCCAACATTTGAAAACATATGAGATGTTGTATTGCCTTTGATATTACATTTATGAATTTTAAAAATATTTTTTAATGTTTATTTTTGAGAGAGAGAGAGAGAGAGAGAGAGAGACAGTGTGAATGGGGGAGGGGCAGAGAGAGAGAGAGAGAGGGAGACACAGAATCCGAAGCAGGCTCCAGGTTCTGAGCTGTCAGCACAGAGCCTGATGCGGGGCTCAAATTCACAAACCATGAGATCATGGCCTGAGCCGAAGTCGGATGCTTAAATGACTAAGCCACCCAGGTGCCCCTGCGTTTATGAACCCTTAAAGTTGGTATTTGAGAATTGACCTTCATCTTACTTTCTCGGAGGGTACTATGAACAGAACAGTTCTAGAGAATTTTAATCATCTTAATTTTACAATGTGAGGACCACTACTGCTTGTTACTAGAGACTCAGCCAGTAGGCAGTTAGGAATCTGAACAGAAAAGAATCTTGCTCAGCAATTAAATTTAACAGTACAGATTCACAGTACATTTGCAGTCCCTTATCTGAAACCTGAGGACCAAATGTTTCAGAATTCACAATTCGGCATTTTTGGAAACCCTAACACCAACTAGATACTGTTTAATATTACATTAACATTGGAAGTGGGTCTGGGAACAACTCTTGTAATAAAACCGGGAAACTGCAGATAATCCTCCTAAGTGGAATAAAATAGGAATATAAATAGTATGTCAATTCAGGTTTTGCTGCCAAAAAGAGATACAATTTTTGGTTTTCAGAGATTTTTGGATTTTGGAATTGCAAGAAGAAGCTCTGTTTTTTATTTTGTTTTTGTTTTGTTTTTCTGTTTTTTGGGGGGTTTTTGTTTGTTTATTTTGCAGCTCTCTTCATTTCTGCCAGCAAAAGCCATTTAGCAAGAGTAGGTCCACTTGTTTGTCAAAAAAAGAGTAGATATGGAAGCTCTTTTGGTCAGTGTGCTTCCAAAAAGCCAAATAGGATAAGAGAAAAGGGGAGCAAGAACTGTTCCTCCTTTCAAGAAGTCTAAAGCAGAAAGCCTTCCAAGGAAGAGTAAAGATCGCTGTGGGGAGAACAGGAGATCAGGGACCTCGTGGAGCTGTTCATTTCTTACCAGTGGGGCAGGTATGAGGAAAGGGAAGGACTCCTGTAGATGACAGATTACTGCTGTTTGAAAGATTACTTTGTTTTGTGAGAGTAGAATTCAGAGAGATGAAAGTCTCACCAAATTAATGACTGCCAATCTAGCCCTACTTCAAGGCAGCCAGCTATCTGTCCTTTCTCACTGAGTATGCTATTATAAACACTCTCTGTCCCTTGAACACCTTTTTGTAATGGCTGTGATGGTGGTAGTAGTAGTGGGATTCTTTCTTTAAAAAAAATAAAAGATTTTAAGTAATCTCTACACCCAACATGGGGTTCAGACTCACTTCTGAGATCAAGAGTCACATGTTAACAACTGAGCCAGCCAGGTGCCCCATAGTGGGCTTCTTTTTTTTTTTGAAACTGGATTCCTTTTTTTTTTTTTTTTATGAAATTTATTGACAAATTGGTTTCCATACAACACCCAGTGCTCATCCCAAAAGGTGCCCTCCTCAATACCCATCACCCACCCTCTCCTCCCTCCCACCCCCCATCAACCCTCAGTTTGTTCTCAGTTTTTAAGAGTCTCTTATGCTTTGGCTCTCTCCCATTCTAACCTCTTTTTTTTTTTTTTTCCTTCCCCTCCCCCATGGGTTCCTGTTAAGTTTCTCAGGATCCACTCCTTTTTTTTTTTTTAATGTTTATTTATTTTTGACAGAAGAGAGAGACAGAGCATGAGCAGGGGAGGGGCAGAGAGAGAGGGAGACACAGAATCCGAAGCAGGTTCCAGGCTCTGAGCTGTCAACACAGAGCTTGATGCGGGGCTCAAACTCACAAACCGTGAGATCATGACCTGAGCTGAAGTCGGACCCCCAACCGACCGAGCCACCCAGGCGCCCCTACATTCCTTTTTTAAAGTTCATTTTTTTGGGGCGCCTGGGTGGCTCAGTCGGTTGGGCGGCCGACTTCGGCTCAGGTCATGATCTCGTGGTCCATGAGTTCGAGCCCCGCATCGGGCTCTGTGCTGGCAGCTCAGAGCCTGGAGCCTGTTTCGGATTCTGTGTCTCTCTCTCTCTGACCCTCCCCTGTTCATGCTCTGTCTCTCTCTGTCTCAAAAATAAATAAACGTTAAAAAAAATTTTTTTTAAAGTTCATTTTTTTATTTTGAGAGAGAGGGGGAGAGAAAGAATCTCAAGCAGGCTCCGCACTTAACGGTACAGACCCCGACACAGGGCTCAGTCTGTGAGATTACTACCTGAGCCAAAACCAAGAGTCAAATGCTTAACCAACTAAGCCACCCAGGTGCCCCTATGTAGTGGGATTCCTAATTGTGTTCTATTAGCCTTTGCCCTGGATCAAAGCTCTGGACTGCAACAAAGCTAGGCTGTGGATGGGTTTGCAAAGAGAAGCAAAGGAATCACTACTACTATCTCCCTAACTCAAGAGAGGGCTAACCACTGACCAGCTTTGTGAACTGTACATGTGGATTTCATCTCTTCCTAAATCCTTTCTCAAGACTTGGCGTTTTTTCATAATTTTTAAGTTCAAAGGGCAGTCTTCTCCTTTTCCCTGTGTTTCAGTCAGCCACGGATTGAGACTTTTTCCCCTCTCCCTGAAAAGCACTTTGAATAAGAATTATTAAAGTGATAACTAATTAGAATTTAAATAAAACCTCAAACAAACAAAAGTAAATTTAAATGGGCCCCTAGGCGACTCAGTTGGTTGAGCATCCAACTTTGGCTCAGGTCATGATCTCACAGCTCTTGAGTTTGAGCCCCACATCGGGCTCTGTGCTGACAGCTCAGAGCCTGGAGCCTGCTTCAGATTCTGTGTCTCTCTCGCTATCTGCTTGTCTGCTGCTCATGCTCTGTCTCTCTCTCTCTCTCTCAAAAATAAGTAAACATTAAATTAAAAAAATAAATTAAAATAAAATGAGGGGCGCCTGGGTGGCTCAGTCGGTTAAGCGGCCGACTTCGGCTCAGGTCATGATCTCGCGGTCCCTCTCTCTAACCCTCCCCCGTTCATGCTCTGTCTCTCTCTGTCTCAAAAATAAATGTTAAAAAAATTTTTTTTAATTAAAAAAAATAAAATAAAATGAAGAATAATAATTGACTACTCAATATTTTCAATGACTTTCACTTACTCTGCCCAAGACTCAACACATCTAGATAGTGCAGGGGAAGGAGACATTTGGAACATAGTATGGCCCCTTAGTGGATTTTCTCTGACTAGTACCTATGTATACTTAATTGACTCTAAAATGCCATTAATTATAAAGTGCACTATTAAAAAAATTTTTTTTAATGTTTATCTTTATTTTTGAGACAGAGACTGAGCATGAGTGGGGGAGGGGCAGAGAGAGAGGGAGACACAGAATATGAAGCAGGCTCCAGGCTCTGAGCTGTCAGCGCAGAGCCCGACGCAGGGCTTGAACTCTTCAACTGCGAGATCATGACCGGACGCTCAAGTCGGACGCTCAACCGACTGAGCCACCGAGGTGCCCCCGTGCACTATTACTTTTCACATCCTAAGAAAGAAAAAGCTGCCAATTAAACTGTCATGTGCACTTATTATAAATAATATCCAGTTTCAGAGCTGTTTAAAATGTACATCTTAGAATCAATAATAACAATATTGTCTGCACTGTTAGATTAAAAATAAGTTGTTTCGGAATCTGTGAAAGGTTTCTCTCATATTTTTTTGGTGATTTCTAGTCTAGCTTTTACTGCTTTTACTGTCACTGAACTATTTATTAAGGCAGCAGTCTGTGAGATCTGTGAATGATTTGAGAGAAAACATCCAAAGAGTACACAGTGTGAGGAAAGATGTATCAGTGGTGGGAATGAATAGGAAAGAAAATCTCTGGAACCAATCTGCAGAAGTACACAGGTGCCCTGGAACAAAAGGGTAAAGAGAAAATGTAGAGCACGTTCTATTCCTTCTAAATGACCAAGAAGCTAGGTTGGCAGGGAGATATTAGGTATCTTCAGTACTTTGGGTAGGCTTTTCTGCTCTATTTATTGCTGCCTGATGAAGACCTCTATGGACTAACGTTTCATTTCCAATTACTGTTTGTGATACCTCATTAGACTGTGGGTGGAAGGGGAGTGGTTAATTGCTTTCAGATTGGACCCTCTGTTGGAATCCATTTGGTTATTTTACAGTGGAACTGCTGGATGAAGTGGAACAAGGTGCAGAGAGAGAAAAGGCATCTTCTGTTAGGTATGATGGAGTAGTTTTCTTAATTGTTATCTTACCCAAATGTACACATTAGGGTAGAAAGCCTTATCTCTAATTCATGATCTAAATAATTCCTCAAATGGCCTGAGGTAATAGAAATGAGAAGAAATAGATGTTTCTTCTATCTTTTGATGGCACCTTTAAATCAATGTGTGGCTAAATCTGTGTAAGGCATCAGCAAACAAAGAACAAGTTCACCTGAGTGTTGTTTTTTGTAAGCATAGTCTAAATATAGAAAGAACAAGGATGGATAAAATGAAAGGTGAAGATCTAAACATATGTGAGCCTTCTTCTCCTGTCCCTGAGTCACCAACCACCTCTCTGCTGAATCACCTCAAGTATAGCCCATCAGGTAAGTACTGGGGCTCTGAATTGTCTAGGCTAGCTCTATCGTGGTCTAGAACTCTTCAGAGTTGACATAACTGTGAGTCAAGGTTCTGTATGGAATGCTCAGCAGGGCCATTGCTTCTAGGCTCTGAATTAAGATAAAATACTGTGATTCATTTATTTATTTAATATTTTAGGATATACTATATACCAGACATTTAGGATACTGAAGTGTAGTATCTCTGCCCTCGTTGAGCTCCATTATAGGAAGCAGACACTAAATAAGATAAATCAGTATAAAATATAGTATGCTGGTGCCAAATGCTAAGGAGAAAAAAAACAGAAAAAAGGGAAAGAGTGTGTGAAGAGGGTGGTTTTACAATTTTAGGGTGTTTAGGACAGGCCTCACTGAAATGGTGACATTTGAGCAAAGGCCTGAGGAGATGAAGGATTGAGCAGTGTGTATCTGAGGGAAATGTTTTTTAGGCAGAAAAAAGAAGAACTACTAAGGCCCTGAGATAGGAATGTGCCAGGATCTTGAAGGAATAGCAAGATCAGTGTAGCTGGAGCAAGGAGAAAGATAGATGAAGTCGGGTAGGCCTATCATGGAGGTCATTGTAGATCATTGAAGAGACTCAGGCTTCTACTCTGAAATGAGAGGAAAAGCCATTGGAAGATTTTTGGTTTTATCATTTCTCTAATGACTAAGAATGTTAAGGATCTTTTCGTGTCCTTATTTTCCGCCTGAATATTTTTGGTGAAATGTCTGTTCATATCTATTGCACATTTTCTTATTGGGTTATTTTATTATTATTCAGTGTTGGGAGTTCTTTATATATTCTGGATGTAAATCTTTCCTCAAATATGTGCTTACCAATATTTCTGCAAGTCTGTAATTTGTCTTTTTATTCTCTTAAAGTATGTCTCAAAGAGCAGACATTTTTAATTTTGATAAAGTAAAATTTATACATTTTTTTCTTTTATGGATCGTACTTTTGATATCAAGAAGTTTTTTCCTCAGTCACAGAGGTTTTCTCCTATGTTTTCTTCTAGAAGCTTCATGATTTCAGCCTACATTCAGGTCTAGGATCCATTTTTACTTAATTTTTGTACACGATGTGAAGTATGGATCAGCATTTGTTGTTTTGTTTTGTTTTGTTGTTGGATGAGAATAGCCAATTGTTCCAGTACCCTTTTTTGAAAAGACTGTTATTTTCTAAAATTACCTTTGCACCTTTGTCAAAAATTAATTTTCTATATATATGTAGGTTTATTTCTGGACGCTATATTCTGTTAGATTGATCTATTTTTCTGTATTTATACCAATACAAGACTATTTTGTTTATTGCTTTTTTAAAAACTGTTTTGTTTACTATTGATTGATGATAGATCTTAAAATCAGGTAGTGTTAGTTCTCCAACTTTGTTCTTCTTCAAAGTTGTTTTGGATATACTATGTTCTTTGCATTTCCCCGTGAATTTTAATTTTTTTTAATGTTTATTTATTATTGAGAGACAAAGAGACACAGAGTGTGAGCAGGGGAGGGGTAAAGAGAGGGGAAGACACAGAATCTGAAGTAGGCTCCAGGCTCTGAGCTGTCAGCACAGAGCCGGATGCGGGGCTTTAACTCACAAACTATGAGATCATGACCTGAGCCGAAGTCTGTTGCCTAACCAACTGAGCCATCCAGGCTCCCCTTCCCCATGAATTTTAGAATCAGGTTGCCAAAAAACCTTTGAAATTTTTACTGGGATTGCAATGAAATTAGTAGATCAGTTTGGGGAATATTGGCATCTTAACAAAATTGAGTATTCCAGTCTCTTAACCCCGTGTATCCATCCCTGAGATCTTTAATTTCTCAGCAGTGTTTTGTAGTTCTCAGTTATAAGTTCTACACATCTTTTGCTGGATTTATCCCTAAGTATTTCACATTTTATATTATTATAAATGACATTTAAAAAAATTTCTACTTCCCACTGGATAGTATCGAGCAGAAGAATAACATGATCAGACTTCTGTTTTAACAAAGTTATTCTGGATGCTATATAGATCCTGAGAAAAGGACAAAAGTAAAAGCATGAATACCTATTAGGCTATTGAAATAATTTTAAGACGAGTTGATACAGTAGCTTGGACCCTAGTGGTAGCAGTATCTTAAACAGTGGTGGAATTCTGGATGTATGTTGAGGCATAGCCAATGCAGTGTACTGGCATGTTAGATGGGGATGTGAGAGAAAGAAGGGAATCAAGGGTGAGTTCAGGGATTTTGGTCTGAGTAGCCTGAAGTATGGAGAGTGATTTAACTGAGATGAGAACCATGCTGGGTGGAACAGGTTTGGGGAGATGATTAAGAGTTTTGGTCCACTGAAGTCTGAATGTAAGCCTAGAGATGAGGAGAAAGATCTGACACGGAGATACAAATGCAAGAGTTAGCCCATAGATGATATTAAAAACCTTGAGACTAGATGAGATCACCAGAAGAGTGAGTATGGATAGAGAAAAACGGTGTGTGGACTGTCCTATGCCACTCCAAAGTTTTAGAGATTGGAGATGAAGAGAAACTGTATGTTATGTTATACCTCTAAGTATTTAAATTGCATGATTTAAAAACGTAAGTAAGGACCCAGAGAAATCCAAAAGTATGGGCTATGGCCCATCTCCAGGACTGACTTGTTTTAAAGCATTATTTTTTTTAAGTGTATTCATTTATTTTGAGAGAGAGAGCTTGCACAAACAGGGGAGGGGCAGAGAGAGAGAGAGAGAGAGAGAGAGAGAGAGAGAGAGAGAGAATCCCAAACAGGCTCCATGTTCTCAGCACAGAGCCCAGCAAAGGGCTTGAACCCACAAACTGTGACATCATGACCTGAGCCAAAATCAAAAGTTGGTCGCTTAACCGACTGAGCCACCCAGGAACCCCTAAACTGTTATTTTTTTTTATTATTATGAACATCCTTTTAAAAAGGACATGTCTAGGTGAGTGTATGACTTCGGCTCAGGTCAGGATCTCGCAGTTCGTGAGTTTGAGCCCTGTTTTGGGCTTTGTGCTGACAGCTCAGAGCCTGGACCCTGCTTCGGATTCTGTGTCTCCCTTTCTCTTTGTTCCTCCCCCACTCCCACTCTGTCTCTCTCTCAAAAATAAATAAAGATTAAAAATAATGATTTTCAAAAAGGGCATGTCTTAAAATATTGAAGACATAAATCTATGAGGAGGGAAACATTACTGGATTTTCACAGGAGATGATTAAATAATCTAATTCATCAGATTATCATTGGTGGGGCTTTTGTTTATTCTCATTTGAGAAACAGGATGCTAGAGTGTTCACTGTGTAATGGGCTGACACAGGTGATAATGAAATAACATTAGACCTTTGAGTTGCAATAGAGGAGGAATTTATGAGTATGGCTAAAATTAGTGGGAGGGCAATTCTATTGCTAGAGAAGACAAACATACCTATTACCATCATTCTCCTGCAGAAGAAGAGGAGGTGACATACACAGTCATTGATCAGTTCCAGCAGAAGTTTGGTGCTGCAGTAAGTATTGACCTTCCTACTATTGTCTGCATGTAGGTATCATGTTTATATCTGATAAATTGGTCTCTTATTAAAGGATCATTGATATTTTCCCTAATAATTCAACAAAATAGGGGCGCCTGGGTGGCTCAGTGGGTTGGGCGTCCGACTTCAGCTCAGGTCATGATCTCACAGTGTCGGGCTCTGTGCTGACAGCTCAGAGCCTGGAGCCTGCTTCAGATTCTGTGTCTCCCTCTCTCTCTGACCCTCCCCCGCTCATGTTCTGTCTCTCTCTGTCTCAAAAATAAATAAGAACATTTAAAAAAATTTTTAAAAATAACAATTCAACAAAATATATGAGTGCCTGCTATATGCCAGGCCTCGTTCTGAGGTCTGAGGTAAATAATAATAAAGACAGGGGCGCCTGGGTGGCTCAGTTGGTTAAGCGTCCAACTTCAGCTCAGGTCACGATCTCGCGGTCCGTGAGGTTGAGCCCTGCGTCGGGCTCTGTGCTGACCGCTCAGAGCCTGGATCCTGTTTCAGATTCTGTTCCACTTATTTCACTTATTTCCATTGTCTCCCTCTCTCTCTGACCCTCCCCCGTTCATGCTCTGTCTCTCTGTCTCAAAAATAAATAAACGTTAAAAAAAAATTTTTAAAAAGATAATAATAAAGACAAAGTTCCACCCATCAGGGAGTTTACATTTTAATGCAAGAAAATAAACAATTGCATATTACCCGGTGAAAAGTGCTATGAAGAAAAATAAAGTGTGGTTTGAGGAGTAGAGTGCAAGGAGTTCCTATTTTATATAGGGTGGACAGAGAAAACCTCTGTGAAGAGAGGACATTGGAACAGAGACCCCAAAGAAGGGAACTAGCTATTGGATATTTAGGTAAAGAACTTGAAAAAAGCATAATTATCAAGTGCAAAGACTCTGAGGATGAAGCACACTTAACTTGTGTGGAGGAACAAACAGCAGGGATGCAAGACCACAGTGAAGAAGAGAGATAGGAAATGGAAAGGGTCAGGTGGAAGATCTGGCAGGGCATTTTGGACCATTTTAAGGATTCTGAGTTTGACTTGAGTAGGATAAAAAGCCATTGGCAGTTTTAGAGGTGAGTCAGATATTTTTTTTTTACTCCTATTTAAAAAAATTCATTCTAGATTCTCTTTTTAGGCATCTATAATCATATATTCAGACATGACAGTAACTATTCAGCCTAGCGTACAGTTCACAGATGGACTTCAGGGGAGTCATTAAGCTTTCTGTTTAGATGCAAGCTTATACTTGTGCATGGGTGCATTTTTTTTAATGGGAGAGCATTAGCTTTCCATGGATTCTTTTTTCTTTAACCACTTAAATGAGATGTAGTTCACATGCCCTAACATTGACCAATTTAAAATGTATAGTTCACTGGATTTTAGCATATCTATAGAGTTGTAAATATGTCACAAAGAATTTGAAAACATTTTCCTTTTTTTTAAGTTTTTTTGTTTTTGTTTTTAAAGTAATCTCTACACCCAATGTGGGGCTCAAACTCACAACCTGAGATCAAGAGTCACTCTACCGGGGCGCCTGGGTGGCTCAGTCGGTTGAGCGTCCGACTTCGCTCAGGTCACGATCTCACGGTCCGTGAGTTTGAGCCCCGCATCAGGCTCTGTGCTGACAGCTCAGAGCCTGGAGCCTGCTTCAGATTCTGTGTCTCCCTCTCTCTCTGGCCCTCCCCCCGTTCATGCTCTGTCTCTCTCTGTCTCAAAAATAAATAAAAATGTTAAAAAAAATTAAAAAAAAAAAAGAGTCACTCTACCAACTGAGCCAGGCCAGGCACCCGTAGA
Organism: Prionailurus bengalensis; assembly: GCF_016509475.1. Taxonomy (NCBI): domain Eukaryota; kingdom Metazoa; phylum Chordata; class Mammalia; order Carnivora; family Felidae; genus Prionailurus; species Prionailurus bengalensis. The sequence goes on from NC_057355.1 coordinate 62,256,086, forward strand.
CATTTTCGATACCCCCAAAAGAAACCCTACACTTGGTAGGTGTCACTGCCATTCCTCCCCAGTCCCCAGCCCTTGGCAACTTTTCTGCCTCTATGGATTTGCCTGTTTAGGACATTTTGTATAAATGGAGTCATACAATATGTAGTCATTCATGACTGGCTTCTTTTGCTTAGCATATTTTCATGGTTGATGTATTTTATAGCATGTATCAGTGTTTCACTTATTTCCATTGCCAAATAATACTCCTTTATATGGATATACCATATTTTATTTATCCTTTCACCGTTTGAGTTCTTCCTACTTTTTGGCTATTATGAATAGTGCTGCTATGAACACTCATGTACAAGTTTTTGTTTGCACATATATTTTCATTTCTCTGGGATAGATACTTACGAGTGCAATTGCTGGATCATCTAGTAACTCTGTGTTTAACTTTTTGAGAGTCGACCATTGTTTTCCAAAGGTGCTATACCATTTCACATTGCCACCAGCAGGATATGGGGGTTCCAATTTCTCCACATTTTTACCAAAACTTGTTATCTGTCATTTTGATTGTAACCATCTTAGTGGTGTGAAGTGGTATCTCATTGTGGTTTTGACTTACATTTCCATGATGGCTAATAATGTTGAACGTTTTTCATGTGCTTACTGCATATTTATATATCTTCTTTGGAGAAATGTCTATTCCCTTGCCCATTTTTTTTTACATAGGCTTCACGGCCAACTTGGGGCTTAAACTCATGATCCTGAGATCAAAGAATCACATGCTTTACCAATTGAGCCAACCAAGTGCCCCTCCTTTGCCCATTTTTAAATTGAGTTATAAGAATTCTTTATATATCAACATATTCTTTGAAGGGTCAAATGATAATAACAAAAAATGAGGTAAGAACCTGGAAATTTGAAGAGGTTGTTGGAAATTCTTTTCAATAGGGAAATTCAGGTTTTGTTTTCAAAGTTCTGCAGCCTTCTTGCTATTGCCTGAGGATGGAACTAAAATTCAGTCCCTTTTTTTAATCATTGATGGGAGATACTCAATGCGGAACACTCTATGCTCTCTAGAGGAAGATATCATGCTAGTGAAAGTTACCATGTCCTTCTATTCTTGAGTAATTTGCCTGCCTGTAAAATGGGGAGAATCTTGTATCATATAGATGTTTTCATAGATTATGGATTAAGGATTTTAGAAGTGTATAATGTTTTGAAATAGGATAAGATTATAGATAATTGAAGGACCAGCATGTGTTCTTGGAATACCGTGACATCAGTTTTGAGTCACTTAATGAATCTAAGACTTTAAGGGACCTATTGAGTTCTTGTTTCTCTCATTCTGAACAGTATATACTGTGAGACTCAGCCACTATGTGAGTTCCCTTCTGGTACAGTAAATTGCCTGTGTCAGGGCAGTGTTCTTTGCATGAGGAATCTGGTCATAAGGACAGAACTCTTTTGGGGGTTCCTGGGTAGCTGAGTCATTAAGTATCCAACTCTTAATTTCAGCTCAGGTCACAATCTCATGGTTCGGGAGATTGAGTCCCACATCGGGCTCTGTGCTGTCAGCCCAGAACCTGCTCAGGATTCTCTCTCTCCCTCTGTCTCTCTCTGCGCCTCCCCCTGTTCATTCACACACTCTCTCTTTCTCTCTCAAAATAAATAAATAAATATTTTTAAAAAGATAGAAATCTTTTGCTATAGTATCAGTGATAACAAAAGTTATCTGAGTTTTCAACTCTTAGCATCTAGAATATGATTTATTTTCCAGTTGTGTAATAATTTTGCAAAAAATAAAAAGAGGATTAGAAATGTTCAGTGTTGTGTGTGTGTGTGTGTGTGAGAGAGAGAGAGAGAGAGGGAAGCAGACTTGTGTTTTGGGTAAGTCAAATTTTGTAAGTTTAGAAAACATTATCCACTTTGTTAATTGCTAGCCATTTTACTTGTGCCATTCATGATGTCATAATTGGAACATTTATTTCCTAGAGATTTTCTTCCTTTTTCTCACCAGATGCTTCACATCAAGAAGCAGAGTGTCCTGAGTGTGGCAACAGAAGGTGCTAATGTGTGTCGTCATGGGAAGCTGTGTTGGCTTCAGGTAAAAGATACTTTAAACTTTTTATTTTGAAATAATTGTGGATTTACTGGCAAATTAATTTTAATTGTCTTCTTGATGTCACCTCAGTGTCACTGTCCTATATAACTTGTTTGGAATGTCTTTCACTCTTCTAGTACTTTTCTCTTTTCAAAAGGAAAGATGGGCACCTGGGTGGCTCAGTCAGTTAACCGTCCAACTCTTGATTTCAACTCAGGTCATGATCCCAGGCTCGTGGGATTCAGCCCCAGGTTGGGCTCTGCACTTAGTGGAGCCCAATTGGGATTTCTTTCCCTCTGTCCCTCCCCACCCACCGCTCATTCTCTGTCTCTAAAAATTAAAAAAATTTGAAAAAAAGGAAAGAGCTTCTGTCACTTTATAGGTTCACTTTTATAATCATCATTGCTGGGCTCATCAAGGCTCTGTTTGAGGTCTTCTTTCCCAGCTCTGTTCTCTCACCTTAGATCTATGAAGAATTTCAGAGGCGGCTGGCTGGCTTAGTGAAGTGTGCGACTCTTGATCTTGGGATTGTGAGTTCGAGCTCCACGTTGGGTGTAGAGATTACTTAAAATAAAATCTTTAATTTAATTAATTTTTTAAAGTAGTCTCTACACTTAATGTGGGGCTTGAACTTCCATCTCCAAGATCAAGAGTCACATGCTCTACCAACTGAGCCAGCCAGGCATCCCAAAAATAAAATCTTAAAAAAAACCCACAAAGACACGTGAAGAATTTTTATTTTACCCTCTGGTAGGTAGCATTCCACAGCAGTATTCTGCCACATCATTTTCATTTTCATGGACCTGGGAGATGTCAGGTGAGGATACCAATTATGTCAAAAGATGTTTGTAGTGAGCCTTGAAAAGTTATAGGATGGGCTTTGGATCAACCTCGGCAGCATCAGTTTTTAAGGGGGGTCAAGAAAACAGGCTGAATATTCTTTGAGTCAGGAACTACCTCTACCTATTGAGATTATCAATTTTATTATTATTGGCTATCTGCCCACTTCTCAGGGTTACACTGAAGTATGTATCCTAAATAATTCAATTCAAAATATGAAAAAAATTATGTGAGAACCTAGTCTCTTGGCATCATTTTATGGTGAAAAATCAGAAACCACTTTAGTTAACAATAGGAGACATTACTGTAGATTTGATAGATCTTACACAGCTGCCAAAAATTGATGACGAGTACAATGTAGAAAAATGTTTGAAAAGTTATGAGTGGAAAACAGCAGGATATAGAACTGAAGGCATATTCTCAGAACCATATACATTGTTTGCATATGAAAAATGGAAAGGAGCAATGTGTGGCATGCATTGGTTCACCGAAGAAATGTCTAAGCTATCCATGCTCCTAGTTCTGTTCTAGTTGATATATGTGCAGTGGTGAATCTGTTCTCTCACAGAGTTTATAGTCTAGTAGAGAATTACTCTCCAAACTTTTATAACGTGCCTATTCAGTTCGTATAGTTAAGGAAGTAGAGAAAACACAGGGAGTGTCTGTTTTAAGTGTCATATTCTAGCAGACAACATGAAAGATCTGAGAATGGGTGCCAGGTAGGCCTGGAAATTGTAGCTATATCAACAGCTCCTAAAATGACAAAGATGGCATTAGACTGCCATGTCGCTGGCTCTCTAGACCTTATTTGATCTCTCTTTGCCTTCATTCTCTGACTTAGTAGATTATCCAGCAATATAGTACTGCCTTTGTGACCTTTATGATCAGAAACAATCTGAAATTCTTATAATTGTATAAAATTGATCTAAAAAGCCACGTTTCACATCCTACCATTTGTGGCACTTTATTTGTTGCCTTTTTAAAACTGCTAAAGGGCAGAAATCTTGTCTTATGAGTAGTATTTTTTTTCATCTTTATTTATTTGAGAGACAGTATGTGCGTATGTGCTTGGGTTGGGGGGTGGGCAGAAAGAGAGGGAGAGAGAGAATCCCAAGCAGGCTCCTCACTGAGCTTGGAGCCTGATGTGGGCCTTGACCTCACGACTGCAAGATCACCACCTGAGCTGATACAAGAGTCGGAGGCTCAACCAACTGAGCCACCCACATGCCCTTTTTATGAGTAATTTTATGTAACACCTAACACAACCATGCATATTATGAGACTCAGAGAAATAGCATTTTTTGTTATTAACAATGAAATGCTGTTCCTTCCCTTTCAACCTATAATCCTTGGATTGCTAAAATGCCATGTGTGAAACGTAAAACATTAAGTTTGAGACTGTAAAAAGCAAAAGGCTAAATCCACTAGCTTGTGTCTCTTTCTGTTCTTTTGAAAAATCAGTGATAGTTTTTCTTAGATTAATTTAAACTTCTTTTTCCTAAGAATCACTGAGTGCCTATTGTTTACTTTAAAAGCGACAATCTGAGAGGGGCATCTGGGTGACTCAGTTAAGCGTCTGACCTTGGCTCAGATCATGATCTCATGGTTTATGAGTTCGAGTCCCACATCTGGCTCTGCACTGACAGCTCAGAGCCTGGAGCCTGCTTTGGATTCTGTGTCTACCTCTGTCTCTGCCCTGCCCCACCCCTGTTTGGGCTCTGTGTCTCTCACTCTCTCAAAAATAAATAAACCGGGGCGCCTGGGTGGCTCCGTCGGTTGAGCGGCCGACTTCGGCTCAGGTCACGATCTTACGGTCCGTGAGTTCGAGCCCCGCGTCGGGCTCTGTGTTGACAGCTCAGAGCCTGGAGCCTGTTTCAGATTCTGTGTCTCCCTCTCTCTGACCCTCCCCTGTTCATGCTCTGTCTCTCTCTGTCTCAAAAATAAATAAACGTTAAAAAAAAAAAATTAAAAAAATAAATAAATAAACCAAAAAAAAAAAAAAGTGAGGATGTGAGGAGCGCCTGGGGGGCTCAGTCAGTTGAGTATCTGATTCTTTTTTTTTTTTAATTTTTTAAATGTTTATTCATTTTTGAGAGAGAGAGACAGAATGTGAGCAGGGGAGGGGCAGAGAGAGAGAGGGAGACACAGAGTCTGAAGCAGGCTCCAGGCTCTGAGCTGTCAGCACAGAGCCTCATGTGGGGCTTGAACCCACAAACCCTGAGATCATGACCTGAGCCAAAGTCAGACAGTCAACTGACTGAGCCACCCAGGCACCCCAGCATCTGATTCATGATTTTGGCTGGGGTCATAATCTCGTGGTTCATGGGTTCGAGCCCTGTGTTGGGCTCTGCACTGGCAGTGAGGAGCCTGCTTGGGATTCTCTCTCTCTCCCTCTCTCTCTCTGCCCTCTCCCCAGAGACTGTCTCTCTCAAAATAAATAAATAAAACTTAAAAAAAATAAAAGTGAGGATGTGAAATATTTTATCACATGTCTTTCTTGATCCTCAGATCCCCTTCCCTAGTTCTTTTTTATCCTTTGTATGTCTGGATGGTCTTTTGTAGGTAGCCACAAATAGCCGAGTTTACTTATTTGACATTTTCCTTCTGGGAAGTCGTGCTTTCAACAATGGACTTCAGATGGTATTAGAAGACAAGAGAATTTTGAAGGTGAGTGTGTAAGCTGATTCCTCAGCTATTAAGATTAGCAACCAGGTTCTGATTACTCTGTCTTTGTCTTCTGATTCCTTAGGTTATCCATGATTGTCGTTGGCTTTCTGATTGCCTCTCTCATCAGTATGGGATTTTGCTGAATAATGTCTTTGACACACAGGTACATGTGGAGAAACCATAGATTCAGTCCAGCATATATAGCTTTTATAGGAAATAGGGCTTATCTGATGAGTGATTGAATTTTTGTGTGTGCCTCATTCTTGTCCACTTGTCATTTGGTGAACTGTGAAAGCACTACAGAAAAGTTACTTAAAATTATTTAGGATTTTTTCCCCTCATTTTGCTCCAGAATTTGTCAAATAAGAAGCAAACTCTGGGGCACCTGGATGGCCCAGTTGGTAGAGCATGTAACTCTTGATCTCAGAGTCATGAATTTGAGTCCCACGCTGGGTGTAGAGATTACTTAAAAAAAAAAATAATAATATATCAAAATTAAAAAAAAAGAAGCAAGCTCAATATTCTACAGCATTCAAAAACTCAAAGGATTTGGAGGTCATTCAGAAGTCTGACATGAATCACTTAATGTGAGGTAAATAATCACATCTGTGCCTTTAGCACATATGTATCAGGATTGATGGCTAGTCAGCATGTAGCTCAGAGAAGCAGGTTGTCTTAGATATGCCCCCAAAGCCTATTCTAGGCCAAAATAGCCTGAATGTATGTGGTTTTTCTCTGCTGTGAAGAACTCTAGAGAAATAAGAAATCCTTAGTTTATACTAACTAGCTCTTAGAGCTCATGTGTGTTTCTGGTTTGGCTGTGAGAATAGTAAAACCACTAGTTTTCATTATGTTTTCTTTAAGTTCTTCTAGTCTTCTAGGTTTATGCCAGTTAAAGGGACATGTTGAATACATAAGCCTAGTGCCTTTGGAGAGGTTTAAAATAATGAGTTAGCCAGTTACCTTTTTTTTAAATGTTTACTTATTTTTGAGGGAGAGAGAGAGAGAGCACGTGCACATAAGTGGGGGAAGGGCAGAGAGAGAAGGAGGCAGAGGATTCAAAGCCAGCTCTGCACTGACAGCACTGAACCTGATGTGGGGCTCAAACTTAGGAACCGAAATGTGAGATCATGACCCGAGCTGAAGTAGACACTCAACTGACTGAGTTACACAGTCATCCCTCATTTTATTATTATTATTATTATTATTATTATTACTATATTTTAAATAATCTCTATGCCCCAGCCAATTTAAAGAAATTTTTTATTTTTTATTTTTTTCAATATATGAAGTTTATTGTCGAATTGGTTTCCATACAGCACCCAGTGCTCATCCCAAAAGGTGCCCTCCTCAATACCCATCACCCACCCTCCCCTCCCTCCCACCCCCCATCAACCCTCAGTTTGTTTTCAGTTTTTAAGAGTCTCTTATGCTTTGGCTCTCTCCCACTTTCACCTCTTTTTTTTTTTTTCTTAAAGAAATTTTTAAGTTTATTCACTCAGAGAGAGAGAGAGAGAGAGAGAGCATGCACACGTGCGCGTGTAAGTGGGGGAGGGGCAGAGAGAAAGAGGGAGAGAGAATCAATCCCAAGCAGGCTCTGCACGGTCAGTGCAAAGCCCAATTTGCGGCTGGAACTCAGAACTGGGAGGTCATGACCTGAGCTGAAGTCAGACGCTTAAATGACAGCCACCCAGGCACCCATATTTTTTTTTAATTTTTAAAAAATTTTTGGGGTGTCCGGGTGGCTCAATCAGTTAAGCATCTGAGTTCGGCTCAGGTCATGATCTCACAGTCCGTGAGTTTGAGCCCCGCATCAGGCTCTGTGCTGACAGCTCAGAACCTGGAGCCTGCTTTGGATTCTGTGTATCCCTCTCTCTCTGCCCCTCCCCTGCTCACGCTCTGTCTCTCAAAAATAAACATTAAAAAAAAATTTTTTTAATAAAAAACAAAAATGTTTAAATTAAAAACTGTTTATTATAGTGAGAGAGAGTGCAGGCAAGTGGGGGAGAAGGGCAGAGGGAAAGAGAGAGAGAGAGAGAGAGAGAGAGGGAGAGAGAATCTTAAGCAGGCTCCATGCTCATCAGGGAGCCCAACATGGGACTTAATCTCATGACCATGAGATCATGACCTGAGCCCAAATCAAGAGTCAGATGCTTAACCAACTGAGCCACCCAGGTGTCCCCTAGCCAACTATTTTTAGCAGATATTCCTAAAAGTTCAATTTTATGTTGTTAAATGTAGTTCATGTTTGCTCTTTATATATCTGCTCATGATGAACTTTATACCATTTCTCTTGTTTACATGTTCCTTGGACCTTCTTTCAGGATCTTTCACTATATGGAGATTATGTCTGGCTTCCTCCAAAATGTAAGAGAGAAGGGTGCCTGGGTGGCTCAGTCAGTTAAACGTCCAACTTTGACGCAGGTCACTATCTCCTGGTTTGTGAGTTTGAGTCCCGCCTCAGGCTCTCTGCTCTCAGCCCACTTTGGATCCTCTGTCTCCTTGTCTCTCTGTCCCTCCTTCCCACTTTCTCTCTTTCAAAAATAAATATGTATATAAAAAGAAAAAGATTCTTTGCCTCTGCCCCTCGCCTGCTTGTGTGCACACGTGCATGCGTGTGTGTGTGTGTGTGTGTGTGTGTGTGTGTGTGTGTATGTGCTCTCTTTCAAAAAAATTTAAGTGGCGCCTGAGTGGCTCAGTCAGTTGGGCATCTGACTCTTGATTTTGGCTCAGGTCATGATCTCATGGTTTGTGGGTTTGAGCCCCTCATTGGACTCTGTGTTGGCAGCGTGGAGTCTGTTTGGGATTCTCTCTCTCTCTCTGCCCCTCTCCTGCTTGCTCTCTCTCTCTCTCTGTCTCGTGAATAAATAAATAAACATTTAAAAAATTAAAAAATAAAAACTTCTTTGGGGCGCCTGGGTGGCGCAGTCGGTTACGTGTCCGACTTCAGCCAGGTCACGATCTCGCGGTCTGTGAGTTCGAGCCCCGCGTCAGGCTCTGGGCTGATGGCTCAGAGCCTGGAACCTGTTTCCGATTCTGTGTCTCCCTCTCTCTCTGCCCCTCCCCTGTTCATGCTCTGTCTCTCTCTGTCCCAAAAATAAATAAATGTTGAAAAAAAAAATTAAAAAAAATAAATAAATAAATAAAAAATAAATAAAAACTTCTTTAAAAAAAATAAAATGTGGCAGGGACACCTGGGTGGCTCAGTCGGTTAAGCATCTGACTGGCTCAGGTCATGATCTCACGGTTTGTGAGTTCGAGCCCCACATCGGGCTCTGTGCTGACAGCTCAAAGCCTAGAGCCTGCTTCAGATTCTGTGTCTCCCTCTCTCTGCCCCTCCCCTGCTCATGCTCTGTCTCTCTTTCTCTTCCAAAAATAAATAAACATAAATAAATAAATAAATAAATAAATAAATAAATAAATAAAATGGGGGTGCCTCGGCGGCTCAATCAGTTAAGAGTACGATTCTTGGTTTTGGCTCAGGTTATGATCTCACGGTTCATGAATTCAAGCCCTGCATCTGGCTCTACACTGATAGCAAGGGGCCTGCTTGGGATTCTCTGTTTGCCTCTCTCTCTGCCCCTCACCCACTCATTCTCCATCCCTCTCTCAAATAAATAAACTTTGAATTAAATTAAATTTTTTTAATGTAAGAGAATTTCTCATTGTTCTCCTGAGGCTATTAGGCTTCTTTTTTTTTTTTAATGTTTATTTTTGAGAGAGAGAGAGAGAGAGAGCACAAGTGCAAGAGGGCAGAGAGAGAGAGGAAGACACAGAATCCGAAGCAGGCTCCAGGCTCTGAGCTGTCAGCACGTTAGGCTTCTTGATTAGACCCCATATGGAGACGTTGGCATATCTTTCCATATTTTCTTTTCACATTTCCATAGTACAGGAAGCAAGAATTCAGAATTTTTCCAATTTTTTCCCTTTAACACAATGTATTGATTTCCTATTGCTTTTGTAACAAATCACCACAAATTTAGCAGCTTAAAGCAAAATAAATTTACTCTTTTACAGTTCTGGAGGTCAGCAGTCTGAAATCATTTTCACTGAACTAGTGTCAAGATGTCAGCAGCGTTGGTTTCTTTTGGAGGCTCTGAGGGGAGTCTCTTTCTTTGCCTTTTCAGGTGTTACCTGTATTCTTTGGCTTGTGGCTCCTGCCATCTTCAGAGTGCACCACTGCAACCTCTGCTTCTATCACCCGATCGCCTTCTCCCGTGACTATAATCAAATCTCTCTGCACCTCCCTCTTATTGTTACATTTAGGGCCCACCCATATAATTCAAGAGAATCTCCCTACCTCAATATCCTTACCTTAATCACTCCTACAAAGTCATTTTGCCATATAAGATAACATTGACAGATTCCAGGGGTTAGGATATGGATGTCTCTGGGGGCCATTATTTAGCCTGCCACACACAGATTAAATAATATGTCCAATTCTTAATTTTTTTAAAGATTTTACTATTTTTAAGTTATTTTTACACCCAGCATGGGGTTTCAATTCACAACCTTGAGATCAAGAGTCGTCGAATGCTCTACCAACTATGCCAATCAGGTGCCCTTCCATTTCTTAATTTTATTCGCTTTCCTTACCAACACTTTCCCAGAGTTGCTGATAAGTAATACAAACACTTACTGAAATTTATTTTCCTTTCTCCATTGTCTAAAGGCACCAAAGAGTAATAGATAACTGTAAGGCAGGCAAATAAAAGGAGTAGAAGACAAAGTAGACAAGGATACATTAAAGTTGGGTGATCCTTTTCCTTTTTTTTTCCTCCTAATTTTTTAGAATAAGTTGACTGAACATCTTTTCTGTTGGCATTATCTATCATGTGGGTCTTTGGGGAAAATGGTATTTAATGACATTTTTCTAAATATATTTCTACTTATGCCATGAGATAGGTCTCTATAAATATTCTATATTGTACAGACAAGTCTTTTTTTTTTTTTTTAATGCCACAGGTAGCAGATGTCCTTCAGTTTTCCATGGAAACAGGTGGCTTTCTTCCAAATTGCATCAGTTCTTTAGAGGAGAGTTTAATCAGACACCTTAAAGTAGCCCCTAAATATCTCTCCTTTCTGGAAGAGAGACAAAAATTGATTCAGGTGGGTATTAAAGAATGTCCCACATGACATTAATTTTTTCAAGTGTTTTGTGAGCAGGATTATCATCATATTATATAGACAACTGACAGTTGTTATGTAAGCATATGAGCATTGCCAAAATCTTAATTGTTTCAAATGGAAATAGTTTGTGATCTCAAGTGAATAAAAGCCAGGATTCAGATTTGTACTCTGAAATAAATTTGCAATTCTCCAGGGGAAGAGAATTCCCATATTGTTGGGAATATGGATTAAGGTGATGGAAGAAAAATCATCCCAATTATTTCTCCAAAAGTAAGGTAAATTTTCCTTAGTTCCTAATAGCTCTGCCTACAAACTTAGGTCATGACTATATTGGCCTCAGTTTTGGTCCTATAATTAAGTCTACTTCAGTTTTGAATGAGAAGTCCTGATTGATTGATGGATCAGTTGATTGATCCATCTCTCTCTTTCTCTCACCCTCCCACTCCATCTTTTCCCTCTAACATACACACACTCATACATACATGAATTGTGTGTGTATATTTTCGGAAGGCTAGCCAGAGTGTGAAGATAGAAGATAATAACTGAAGAAAATGACAGTAACTCCTAAGCAACTCTTGAATAAACATTTACTTTCTTTAAAGTTTTGCTTATTATTCAGAGAAAATTGTTTTCGTGTTTCTAGGAAAATCCAGAAGTGTGGTTCACACGACCTCTTTCACCATCTTTACTGAAAATTTTGGCCCTAGAGGCTACCTACCTACTACCCCTTCGTTTGGTACTCCTGGATGAGATGATGTCTGACCTAACCACCCTTGTGGATGGTTATCTAAACACCTATCGAGAAGGGTCCGCAGATCGCCTGGGAGGCACCGAGGTAGGTACAGCTGTCTGTGACTGTATTTTTAGGACTTCCACTTCTGTCTTGGTCCTCGTGGAGGGCACAGTGATGCCCACTTTTCACAGCTACAGCAAATCCTGAGGCCAACTTGGTAATAAATATTTTTGAAGTGGCTATAGCTTGGGCTTAATTCATCTCTTTGAGTACTTTTTCACAATATTAAGTTATGTTCTGTCAAGGAATGAATAAATTTAAGATTTAATTACTAATTTTTAAGAAGCCAGCATAATGTAACAGAACTGTAGACCTGGAGTTGGCAAACTATAGCCCTAAGGCCACATCTGGCCCACAGATTGTTCTATGCAGCTCGAAGGTAAGAATGGTTGTTATAGTTTTAAAGGATTGTTTAAAAAAAGTGTATGCAACAGAGAGCATTTGTGGCTAAAATATTTATTATTTGGCTCCTTACATAAAAGGGTTACAGTCTGCTGCTATTAGCCATTTTCACTTAGGAATACTGAAGCAAAATCCTAAATAAAGTAATAGCATTTTTGGTATGATCCCTACTTAGATGTATTATACTAATACATCTTTTTAGTATCTTTTAACGTGCTGCTGGTTTCTGCTTTACTATTAGCAAATTATCCATTTTACTGGAACAAACAAAGTCTTATGATTATCTCATGCATGCTGAAAAAAATGTAACTTTCCTGTATTTTGCTCTCACTGTTTAACAACAACAAAAAATTATAAAAATTCTTGCATACCTGGTTTGATTGGAGAATTTAAATATCTCTCATTTATCATCATAAAACTAAGGAGTTTTATAACTTTATTTTGTTCTCACTGTTTAGTGCTGAAAAAATTTGGTAATATTCTATATACATTACTGATTAAAGTTGGAATGCCTGATAAAACATATATCACAAACAAGAAGTCTACATAATGTTTGATTGGGAACACTAACAGCATTCCCATTAATATCAAGAAAATACAAAAATTGTGACTACCACAACTACTTTAACATTTTTTTGAAGCTATTAGCCAATTAAATTTGAAGGAAAAAAAAAAGACAAACTACAAAAATTGAACAGGATGAATCACAATTATGCCTGGCCTATGATACAACTGAAAACTGAAGAAAATCAATGGAAAAAGATTACCACAAAGGAACAATTTAGTAAAATGAATACTGATATAAAACGTGATAGCTTTCCTACATCCATACACACAGCAAGAAAACATAATGGGAGAAAACATCCACTTATATGATTGTAACAAAAGGTATAATACCTAGAAATAAATATTATAAGAAATGTGAAATATAGAGATAAAGAAAACATTAAAATATTACTGAATGACATAAGAGGACTTAAATGAATGGTGACACTAAGTATTTTTAGCAATCAGTTATTCCTGAATTAACTTTTGAATTTACCTCTATTCTAAGAAAAATATTAACAGCAGCTTTATTTTTGCAAACTATGATTGTAGTGTTTATAAAGATAAATATAAATAAGAATAATCCTGTCAGCTATGAAAACATTTAAGTCTATATTAAATAAAACAGGTGTGGGGCGCCTGGCTGGCTCAGCCAGTAGAGCATATGACTCTTGATCTCGGGGCTGTGAGTTTGCCACTTTGGGTACAGAGATTAGTTAAAAACAAACAAACAAAAAATTAAAAATTAAAAGTTTGTGACTGGTACGTGTGTAAGCAGATCAATGGAAAATAGTAGAGAACCCAGCAGTAGCTCCAATATATCTATCGGTATGGTTGGGATAAAGGTAGAATTTCCAATTAATGATAAAAAGATAATTATTCAATAAATGGCTTTAGGCAATTGACTAACTATTGTAGGGGAGGAGATCAGAGTTGGATTACTATTTCTTTTATTACCAAAGTAAACTCCTTGGATCAAGTATTTATGTAAACAGTGAGATTTTAAAATTATTGGAGAAAAAAGAATTAAAAGAAAATTATTTCACAATAAGGAATGCTTTTCTTCCCCCCACCCCAATTCGTTGAGGAATAACTGATAAAATTAATTGTGTATAGTTAAAGTGTACATTGTGAAAATTTGCTATACATATACATTGTGGGAATCATTATTGACACTAAGATAATTAACACATTTGTCACCTCATATAGTTAACTCTGTGCGTGTATGGTGAAAATGCTGAAGATTTGATCTCAGCAACTTTCAATATACAATACCAAATTATTAACTATAGTTACCGTACTGAATATTAGACCTTCAAAATTTATTTTTCTTGTAACTGAAAGTTTGCACCCTTTGACCTACATCTCCCTCTTTTCCCTTCCCCCCCATCCCCTTGCAACCCCCATTCTATTGTTTCTATGAAATCAGCTTTTTTTTTTTAATTCCACATATAAGTGATACCATACAGTATTTGTCTTTCTCTGGTTTATTTCACTCAGCATAATGCCCTCTAAGTGCATCAATGTCACAAATGGCAGGATTTTTTCTTTTTTATGGCTAAATAATATTCCATTGTGCGTGAGTACGTGTGTGTGTGTGTGTGTGTGTGTGAGTGAGAGAGAGAGTAACATTTTTTTTATCCATTCATGCACTGAAAGACACAAGTTGGCTCTTATGAATAATGCTACAATATAAAGGGAGTGCAGACGTCTCTTTGAGATAGTGCAGTCATTTCCTTTGTATATATACCCAGATGTGAGATTGTTGGACTGTATGGTAGTTCTGTTTTTAACTTTTTAAGGAATTCCATACTGTTTTCCATAATAGCTATACCAATTCAATTTCTATTCCTGCCACCTGTGCATAAGAGTTCCCTTTTCTCCACATTCTTGCCATCATTTTGATAATAGCCATCCTAACAGGTCTGAGGTGACAACTCATTGTGGTTTGGATTTGCATTTCCCTGATGATTGGTGATGTCAGATACATTTCATATACCTATTGGCCATTTGAATGTCTTCTTGGAAAAAACGTCAATTCGGGTCCTTCATTCATTTTTAAATTGGATTACCATTTGCTATTTTGCTACTGAGTTGTATGAGGGAATGCCTTTCTATGTAATGCAGAAATACTCTGAAATCATAAAAGATGAATAAATTTGAGTTTAAAATTTTTGTTTGGTGAAAATACTGTGAAGAAAGTCAAAAGGCAAGCAACCTGGGAAAAATTATTTGCCTCGTGTAACAAAGAGAACATTTTCTTAATATGTTCTTTATTGTAGCATTTATGTAATGACAGAATACTGGAAACAACCCAAATATTCATCTATATGGATTTGGTTAAATAAATTATGGCATATCCATACAGCCCTTAAAAATGCTACTATAGAAGAATGTCCAAGGTAAACTTCATGGCTTAAAAAATCAAGATGCAGGGGCACCTGGGTGGCTCAGTCAATTAAGCGTCCAACTTTGGCTCAGGTCATGTTCTTGCAGTTCGCGAGTTCGAGCCCTGCATTGTGGAGCCTGCTTTGGTTTCTGTGTCTCCCTCTCTCTGCTCCTCCCCCGCCCATGCTCTCTCTCTCTCTCTCTCTCTCTCTCTCAGTAATAAAGAAACTTTAAAAAATCAAAATGCAGAAGGATATATAACACTGTTAACCATTTGTATAAAATAATTTTTAGAAAGAGTTATCAAAATAAAAGTTTGAGAGAAAACAAAAATTGAAAAATGCAATCCAATGAGAAGATAAATATTTAGTAAAGGATATTTATACACACATAATCACAGATGCATAGACTATCTTTGGGAGGCTACATAAGAAATTGCTTTTTAGAAAGTGCCCTTGCTAAGGCAATTGGGACCACAGGTTGGAGGGAACACTTCTCATTGTGTAATCTTTATACATGCGCACACACATGCATAACACACAACACACACACACACACACACACACACACACACACATATAACTGTGGGTTCAAAATATTTAAGTTAAGGGGCGCCTGGGTGGCTCACTCGGTTGAGCCTCCAACTTGAGCTCAGGTCATGATCTCATGGTTCATGAGTTTGAGCCCTACATCAGACTGTGCACTGACAATGAGGATCTTGCTTCGGATTCTCTTCCTCTCTCTCTGCCCCATTCCTGTGTGCTTGCTCTCTCTCTCTCTCTCTCTCTCTCTCTCTCTCTCTTTCTATTTTCTCAAAATAAATAAACTTAAAAAAAATAAAGTTAAAATATATTTGTTAATAATAAAAAAAAAATAGTACTACTATAGTTGAATACACTAGAGGGAGCTATAAGAACACATTTGAGTTGATCCTGACTTACTAAATACTTTTAAGTGTAGTGCAAGTGATTTTAAGGACCATATTTAGAAGTTTGGTTACAGCAGACTTGTGTTATTTTCTTTTCTTAGCCTACATGTATGGAGCTTCCAGAAGAGCTTCTTCAACTCAAGGATTTCCAGAAGCAGCGCAGAGAGAGAGCTGCAAAAGAATATAGGGTGAATGCACAGGGACTCCTAATAAGGACAAGGATACATCCAAAGAAATCAGTGCCAGAGACAGCAGGGAAAGAGGGAAAAGTAGGGTTTTCCTTACTTTGTAAAAAATTCTGTACTAGATGAAACTCATCATGTAAATTTGCTGAAAGAAGAATCTAAGAGTAAACAAACTTCAACAGAACCTCAACATGTACCTCCCATGAAGGAAGAAACCAATGAGGATTCTATCAATAAACTCATTTGCCCTGAGTCAGAGAGGCTAGAGGACCAGAGAATAGCTCAAAAAGAACACAGTAAGACACCCAAACAGGAGTTTCAGACAAGTTTATCTTTGAAAGAGGAGATAGAACAGTTACTGATGGTGCAAAACCAGGAAGATCTAAAATGCACAAAACAAGATATTTCAGTGTCTCCTTCCCTTCCTCAGGAAACCAGAGTCTCTCCAAGTGACACCTTTCATCCTTTTAGAAAAGCCGTGTTTCCTACGTTTCCTCCCTGTCCAGCCTTGGAGAAAACTGATTCTTGGATAAATCCCTCTCCAAATCTGTCTTAGAAATGTGTGATTTGTTTTTGAGACCATGAAGGTGGCTCACTTCTTCTACCAGCAGTACCTTCCTCAGAGCTTAAGTTTGTCATGTTGGAAATTTAGTTTTGCCTCAGTCACGAAGGAACGCCTTAGGG
The DNA here is from genome assembly GCF_016509475.1 of Prionailurus bengalensis. Lineage (NCBI taxonomy): Eukaryota > Metazoa > Chordata > Mammalia > Carnivora > Felidae > Prionailurus > Prionailurus bengalensis. Next base: position 62,272,735 of record NC_057355.1, read on the forward strand.
AAAATGATATTCTATTGCTTACTTCTACATGCCTGGAATTTGATTAGGATGGGAATGAATAAGTTAAATAATGGAAGAAGTAAATTTTTTTATTATGTCACTGTGTGGAAATATTCCCGGTGGTCAGAGCAAATTATTTCTCATAATTTGGGTTTGGAGGATTTGAGGAGGGGAAAAATCTCGGGCTTAGTATCTGGAAGCTATATGCTTTTAAACTTCTTGTTTTGTTTTTGGTTTTTTGTTTTTATTTTTAATAATTTAAGCTCTATGCCCAACCTGGGGCTCCAACTCACAACCCCAAGATCTGAAGTCATATGCTCTACTGACTAGCCAGCCAGGCACCCCTACTTTTAGACTTTTGTTGTATTTTTTGGTCTGAAAAAGGTTGGTAAAACTTTTGCCAATAAGTTTAAAAAAATTGGGAACTGATAACTTTACCAGTACTTTTTTCCTTAGTAACATTTTCCTAAAATATTAACTTTAATTTATCAATTGTACCTCAAAAAAGCTGAGAAAATACCGACTTTTTAAAAATTTTAATGTTTTGTCTGTTTTGTGTCATAGACAGACACTAGTTAATATTATTAACAGGCATCAGTATCCCAGTTTTAATTTCTTTTGATTCCCTTTACTTTTAGAAGGTTTTGTCCATTTTTGTAAGAAAGCAGGGGCTTCTTTTGAGTATGTTTATTATGTAAACTTGAAGTTTGATTCCCCTCTTTTGCCTGGAGTTGGTATACTTTTTTTTTTTTTTTAATTAAATTTTTTTTTTTTTTCATTTTAAGTAGACCACACCCAATATGGGGCTTGAACTCACAAACTTGAGGCTAAGAGACACATTTTTCTACCAACCAAGCCAGCCAGGCACCCAGTTGGTATACTTTTTAGGGTGAAAGGAAGGCAGCTTGTACGGAGCCCTTTTTATATTGAATACTTGCAAGGTGCTCACGTTCTATTGTATACAATAACCAATAAACCTGTTTTGGCATTGGATTATCTCTTTTCTTTGTTTTATCACAGTAGGAATATGTTAGAATATGTCTGGATTTCTCGGTCCGGAGTCCAGTCTAGAAATCTATAAGTTGACTCTCATACAGGTTCTATTATTTATTGTGCTTGTAGGAAACTTAGGGACAATCTACAATTAGAAACATCCTTGTCTGCACTCACTGATTCTATTATGAGTGCCATTGAAAGACTAGTTGTGCCCTTCCAAACTCCAAAGCCCAGATCTAGTCTAAACTCAAGATGAAATCAGGCCCAAGAACAGTCAGGCCCAACAGCCCTGCTGTTGCTGTGTCTCACTTTTTCCTTAGTTTAGAAGGTCATGTGGGGCCAAGATGGCTTCTGCTTCATCTTGGGTAAATACATCTTCAGATGTATTTCAGATGTATTTCAGAATGTGGTTAATCTAAGTTTACTCTGGAAAGTGTCTGAATTCTTGTAAAATTCCTAGCATTGATTTAACTTCTTATGGAACTACTAAATTACTACACACAACATATATACATACAGGCTACAAACAAAAATGAAATATTCTTCATATTCAAAAGAAGCTTTTTTGTTTCATTATGTTTGTTTTGGCTGTAATTTAAAAAAATTTTTTTAATGTTTTATTTATTTTTAAGACAGAGAGTGACAGCATGAGTGGGAATAGGGCAGAGAGACAGGAAGACATAGAATCCAAAGCAGGCTCCAGGCTCTGAGCTGTCAGCACAGAGCCCGACATAGGGCTCGAACTCATGAACTGTGAGATCATGACCTGAGCTGAAGTCGGTCACCCAACCGACTGAGCCACCCGGGCACCCTGTTTTGGCTATATTTAAAAAGAACTTTTGGGCTGTGTTAGGCCTTTGTTGTGCTGCTCAATATGGTAGTCACTGGCTGTATGTGTGGCTATTGAAATTTAAGATTAAATTAAAAATTTAGAAATTCAGTTCCTTGGTTGGACTTGCATATTTCCAGTATTCAGTAGTCCCATATGCCCAGGGACTATAGAGTATTGAATCTCACAGATGAAGAGTATTTCCATCGTTTGACAAAGTTCTTTTGGACAGTGCTAGTTGAGAAGTACTTTGACTCCCAGAACTAAATGAAACTTTTGGGTTTCATCACAGTATTTTCTCAGTGGACACTCGTATGCCTGGAACTGCAGTGTTCTCCACATCCTCATTCTAGCCTGGAGTGCCAACCTAAACCCCATGTATGTGCCCAGCTCCTACTGTGAAGTTCTCTTTCGGCTAGAGTGAAAAACCCATGGGGCACCTGGGTGGCTCAGTTGGTTGAGTGGCCCGACTCTTGATGTCCTCTCAGGTCATGATCCCAGGGTTGCGGGATTGAGCCCTACTGGGGCTCTGCGCTGAGCATGGAGCCTGCTTAAGATTCTCTTTTCCTCTGCTCCTCTCCTCTGTGTGTGAATGCACTTGCCCTCTTTCTCTCTCTGTCTCTGTCTCTGTCTCTTGTCTCTCCCAAATAAATAGATAAATAAATAGAGTGAAAAATCCCTGTGTTGTTCAAGCCCTGTCAAGTGCTCTGTGCCATTACTCGGACTTCTTGTCTCCATTTGCCCAGAATTTTGGGAAATCCTAGGTTCTTATCCTCACCCACCATTGACTTCTTTAGTTACTCTGTATTTTTCTAGTTGAGAGTTAATAAATCTACTAAATGGTTTCGCAAACTCTTGGGGTCTTGCTGCAGTTTATACTAATTTCCCGCATCTCTTGTACTCAGGTCTGACTTCTAATCTCACCTTTCTGTACATGACCTACAATTAGAACTTCTTATATGTAATCTGACCCTTTTACTTTGGGAATTAGGAAACGGAGTTCAATGACTTCCCTGGACAAAAATGCACAGGATAGAACCAGAGTTGTTTCTTGGTCTATTCAATATTCTTTCACCTGTATTATGAAAAGTCACTGCAGCAGCTTTGCTTCCAATCTTGCTGTGGGCTTGGTAAATCCTAACACGACACAATAGAATTTTAATGCCCTATAGACCTCTCATTGTTTTGATACAAGGCAAGTCCCACTAGCAAGCTGAGATGAGGCCCCGGGGTAAAGTAGGGGGCCTCTGGGTAATTAGCAAGGTATACTTGCTAGGCATTTATTATAGTAGTAACACAAATAAATACCTTACAGGAAATTTAGAGAATAAGGAGAAAAAATATCATCTCACATTATATAATCCTTCCTAGTGTTTCGGTGTTTTTTTTCTTTTTAATTTTTAAAACATTTTTATTTATTTTTGAGACAGAGAGACCGAGTGTGAGTGGGGGAGGGACAGAGATAAAGGGAGACACAGTATCTGAAGCAGGCTCTGGGCTCCAAGGTATCAGCACAGAGCCCAAAGCGGGGCTTGAACTCACCAATGGGAAGATCATGACCTCAGCCCAAGTCAGATGCTTAACCAACTGAGTCATCCTGGCGCCCCTTGGTGTTTTTCTTTGAATCTTATTTCATTCTCTTCCTCTCTCTCTCTCTCTCCCCCTCCCGGCCCACAAACTTGAAACAGTCATAACTATAATGTAAATACACTTAGTTTGTTTTTTAAGTCATATATTTTTCCATTTCATTATCCTAACAGACAACATTTTTAGTAGATGTTTAATTTTATTTTGAGAGAGAGAGAGAGAGAGAGCGAGTCTGTGGGGGGCAGGCGATGTTGGGGGGGGAAAGAGACGGAAAGTGAGAATTTCAAGAAGGTTCCATGTACAGTATGGAGCCCGACTCGGGGCTCAATCCCATAACCCTGGGATCATGGCCTGAGCTAAAATCAAGAGCCAGATACTCAACTGACTGAGCCACCCAGGTGCCCCAGTAGATGTTTACTTTTATTTTTATTTGTTTAGCAGATGTTAAATTTTAATATTCATGTACTATTAAATAGGATTTGGAAAATACAGGAAAATAAAAAATTTACTCTTATTTCTCTAACCCAACAGTAAAAGCACTTTTGTTAATTCCAGTGTTTATGCATAGGATTTTGGCTCCTACACAGTTGTAATCATAGATATGTGAATATTCTACTTTATGAATGTCTTCCTATGCTGTTGCACAACTTTGTAAAGATTTTTTAATGACTACATAATATTTCTAAGAAAATGCTGTATGGTTTATTTAACTATATTGTGATATATTCAGCTTGTTTCCAATTCCTTATTTCATGCTTTTAAAAATTTTTTTTCAACGTTTTTTATTTATTTTTGGGACAGAGAGAGATAGAGCATGAATGGGGGAGGGGCAGAGAGAGAGGGAGACACAGAATTGGAAACAGGCTCCAGGCTCCGAGCCATCAGCCCAGAGCCTGACGCGGGGCTCGAACTCACGGACCGCGAGATCCTGACCTGGCTGAAGTCGGATGCTTAACCGAATGTGCCACCCAGGCGCCCCTATTTCATGCTTTTTAAAGCTATCACAAAGCTTTTTCTATGTTTTGAATCATTTTGTTACAGTGAAATTGCAGAAATAGAAACAGCAGGTCAAAGAGGTTTTCTTGTTTTTGTTATTACAAAAATTTTTTTAAACCTCTTGCTAGGGGTGCCTGGGTGGCTCAGTTGATTGAGCGTCTGACTTCGCTCAGGTCATGATCTCACAGTTCGTGAGTTCAAGTCCTGTTTGGGACTCTGTCCTGACAGCTCACAGCTTGGAGCCTGCTTCAGATTCTGTGTCTTCCTCGCTCTCTGCCCCTCCCCTGCTCACACTCTATCTCTCTAAAAAATAAATAAACATTAAAAAAAATTTTTAATGGAATGCAAGCTGGTGCAGCCACTCTGGAAAACAGTATGGAGGTTCCTCAAAAAACTAAAAATAGAACTACCCTATACCCAGCAATTGCACTACTAGGCATTTATCCAAGGGATACAGGTGTGCTGTTTCGAAGGGGCACATGCACCCCCATGTTTATAGCAGCACTATCAACAATAGCCAAAGTATGGAAAGAGCCCAAATGTCCATCGATAGATGAATGGGTAAAGAAGAGGTGGTATATATATATATATATATATATATATATATATATATACACACAATGGAGTATTACTCGGCAATCAGAAAGAATGAAATCTTGCCATTTGCAACTATGTGGATGGAACTGGAGGGTATTATGCTAAGTGAAATTAGTCAGAGAAAGACAAAAATCATATGACTTCACTCATATGAGGACTTTAAGAGACAAAGCAGATAAACATAAGGGAAAGGAAACAAAAAGAATATAAAAACAGGGAGGGGGACAAAACAGAAGAGACTCATAAATATGGAGAACAAACTGAGGGTTACTGGAGGCGTTGTGGGAGGGGGGGATGGGCTAAATGAGTAAGGGGCACTAAGGGATCTACTCCTGAAATCATTGTTGCACTATATGCTAACTAATTTGGTTGTAAACTTTAAAAAATAAAAATTAAAACAAGTTAAAATAAAAAAAAAATTTTAAGCTCTTGCTAAGTTACTTTCCAAAAGTGTTAACCAATTATATTGCCACCTCCAATTTTTGTAGTAATGATGCATCATTGAGAACATTAGATTTTTTTCTTGAGAGTCATGGCATACTTATGACCTTTAAAATTCTAACTTCTTCATTTATAAATGCAAAGTTTCCTGTCAAATTTTATAACTTACCTGCATTGGATATTATGAAAATTAATGAAAACATAAATATTTGGGATGTTTGAATCTCAATAAATGTCCCTGATCTCTAAGTAAGGATAAAGTTACAGATAAAATATTTAAATCATAGAAACCCTAAAATAAAGCCAAAGTCTATATACTCATGATAAAAAATATCTTTGAAATGTCTTCAGAGCTCTCTTTAGGGATATTATAGAAAGAGATGTTTATTGTTACATGAAACAATCTTAGCTAAATTGCTAGGTTCACCCTAAGACAAAGTGTGATAAATTCTTTTCCATATTCTCTTAGGATTTGAGCCGGATTTGAGCCAGTGACTCTACAATTTAATAGACCTCCTCAAACAGGAAGAGCTGTCAAACTGTAATCAGGGCATAATCAGCAATCTGATCTTAAAATAACATAAGTCATTGCAAAAAGAAAAAAGTCTAGACTATGCTTCAATTTAGTCATGAGTAGCATTTCTTAAACAATGAGACGGAATAGAAAATATCAGAGTGTATTGCACATAGTAAGGGAAAATATTGTTTCGTGAAACTCTTTTTCTTGGTTGTATGCCTGGGGTAAGTGTGTGTCTATTGCTGGTTGCAGTAAAACAAACAAACAAAAACTAAACTATTAAAGATAAGCACAGAAGGAAATTTATATCTTTTTTTTTTAATTTTTAAGTTTATTTATTTATTTTGAGAGAGATAGAGACAGCATAAGTGGGGAAGGGGCAGAGAGAGAGGGAGACCAAAAATCCCAAGCAGGCTCTGCACTGTCAACATGGAGCCCGATGCAGGACTCGAATTCATGAAACCATGAGATCATGAGCTAAAACCAAGAGTTTGGACGCTTAACCAACTGAGCCACCCAGGCGCCCTGGAAATTTATATCTTTATTTACCTAGTAAACATGGAAGATCCTAAGTCAATGATCTCAGCTTCTATCTTAAACTGAAAAAAGATTAGTAAACATGAGGTAAGTAGAGGATAAATGAGTAATGTTAAGAGTAGAAATCAATACAGTTAAAAGTAGACAGAAAAATCAATAAAACCAACACCTAATTGGTTGAAAATATCAACAAAATTGCTCGACTGTTAACTATATTGACCAAGATAAAAAATGAAACAAAACAAAAACACAAATCACCAATATCAGGAATGAAAGAGAGGTCATCAGTATAGATCATACATATATTAAAAGGATAACAGTGGACTACTGTGGACAGTTCTGTGCCCTCAAATTGAACAATTAGTCGAAATGGGCAAATTCACTGAAAAACACAAACCACCAAAATTCAGTGAAAAGCACAAATCATTGAAAAACATAAATCACCACATAGAAAACCTTAAAAGAATGTTTGTAAAATTTTGTTTTAAAGATTTTATTTGAAGTTGGGTTTTGCAAGATTGCTATAATTCTGTATGAATGTATTTTTGAAATGTTTATTTAGAGAAAGAGGGGAAGAGAGTGCACGTGTGAGTGGGGAAGGGGCAGAGAGAGGAAGAGAGAGAGAATTCCAAGCAGGCTCAACACCGACAGTGCAGAGCCCAACGCAGGGCCCAAAGTCATAAACTGTGAGATCTTGACCTGAGCTAAAATCAAAAGGTGGTTGCTTAAGTGAACGAGCCACCCAGGTGCCCCTGTATGAATGTATTTTTTATTGGAATAATATAAAAGAATTTTTATTAAAAAAAAAAGACAACGGGGTGCCTGGGTGGCTCAGTCGGTTGAGCGACCGACTACAGCTCAGGTCATGATCTCACGGTTTTCGAGTTCAAGCCCCATGTGGGGCTCTGGGCTCTGTGCTGACAACTCAGAGCCTGGAGCCTGCTTCTGATTCTGTGCCTCCCTCTCTCTCTGCCGCTCCCCCTCTCATGCTGTCTCTCTCTGTCTCAGAAATAAACATTAAAAAAATTTTTTTAATAAAAATAAAAAAAGACAAGAAATAGAAAACCTGAATAGGTCTAAGTCAGTTAAACAAATTTTATTCATAATTTGAAACTTTCCCTAGAGCAAACTTTGTACCCAGTTAGCTTCACTGGTGAATATCTAAGGAAGCAATAATAGCAATACTTACAGGAAATAAAGAAGGAGGAGTCACTTCCCACTTCATTTTATGAGGCCATAAATAATGATATTACTCTGATACCAAAACTAGACTAATATTGCGAGGAAAGAAAACTATACTCCAATATTCCTCACAAACATATATGTAAAAATTCTTAACAAAATATTAGCAAATAGAATCTAGAAATATATAAAAAGGATAATACATCATGACCATTTGGGGTTTATTCCAGGGACACAAATATAGTTTAACATGAAAATATAATCCATGATATTAACAGAATAAAAGAGAAGGACCATGTGATTGTCTCAATAACTACTGAAAAATACTTTGGATAAAAATATACATCAATTCATGGTAAAACAAAACAAAACAAAACAAAACAAAAAAAACAAAAAAAAAAACCTCTCAGCAGACTAGAATTAGGTGAGTACTCCTTTTACCTAATAAAGTGCTTTTAAAAAGCCAAAGGACTAGGCAACAAAAGAAAAAAAAATAGACAAATTGGGCTTTGTGATAATTTTTAAAATTTGTACATCAAAAGACACTGAAGAGAGTAAAAAGGCAACCCACAGAATGGGAGAATAGATTTAAAAATCATATCTGATAATGGATTCATATCCAGAATATATAGAGAACTCCTAAAATTCAACAATGAAAAAAACCTGACTCAAAAATAGGCAACAAGCTTGAATAGACATTTCTCCAAAGAATATATATAAATTTCCAATAAATACATGAAAAGATGCTCAATATTGCTAATCATTGAGAAATGCAAGTCAAAACTACACTGAGATGCCACTTAATTCCCATTAGGATGGCTACTATCAAAACCCAGAAAATAGGGGTGCCTGGGTGGCTCAGTCGATAGAGTATGCAACTCTCGATCTTGGGGTTGTGAGTTTGAACCCCACAAAGAGGTAGAGTTTACTTAATAAGAAAGAAATAAGGAAAAGAAAAGAAAAGAAAAAGAAAGAAAAGAAAGGAAAATATCAAGTGTTGGTGAAGATGTAGAGGAATTGGAACCCTTGTGCACTATTGGTGGGAATGTAAAATTGTATAGTTGCTGTGGAAAACATTATGGTGTTCTCAAAAAGTTAAAAATAGAATATCAAATCTCCTTCAATTTTACTTCTAGGTATATACCCAAAAGAATGGAAAACAGGGTTTTGAGAAGATATTTGTGCCCCATGTTCATACCAATATTGTTCACAATAGCTAAAACATGGAAACAACCCAAGTGTCCATTGACAGATGAATGGATAAGTAAAATGTGATATATTATACAATGGAATAAGATTTAGCTTAAAAAAAAAAGAAATTCTAATACATGTCACACATGGATGAATCTTGAGGACATTATGCTAAGTGAAATAAGCCAATCACAAAAAACAAATATGTGCTATCTAAAGTAGTCAGAATCATAGAATCAGAAAGTAGATGGTGGTTGCTAGGGGCTGGGGAGAAGAAGGAATGGGGAGTTACTGTTTATAGCTATAGAATTTCAGTTTTCCAAGATGAAAGAATTCTAGAGACTGATGGTAGTCATGTTTCTACAACAATATGAATGTATTTAATACTAAAATGAACAAGGTGGTAAATTATATATGTATTTTATCACATTTCTTAAAATTGGGGGGAAAACCCTATTACTAACATCACATGTATAATGTTGAAAGCCTGAATGTTTTCCACATATCATTGAGAGCAAAGAAAGAATATATGCTGTCACTACTTTGACATGTAATGTAGTTACTAAGTAGTGAAATAAGGCAAGAAAAACAAAAGCATATAGATTAGAAATTGAAAAAGTAAAATTGTATTATTACACGACATGATCAGGTGCATATAAAATACTAAAGAATCTACAAAACGCTACTAGAACCCATAAGTTAATTTAGCAATGTCACAGATACACTGTCAATATACAGAAATGTGAATATACAAAAAATACTATCAAAGAACAATCATAAATTGAAAATTTAAAAATAGTACCATTTATTGTAATGTCCAAAAGCGTGATATCCTTGATATGTTTAATAAAATATGTTCAAGACCAGTGCATATTGAAAACCACAAAATGTTGCTGAGAGAAATTAAAGAAAATGTAAATAATATTTTTTCCCTTTTTGCAGGGGGGAATGTTATTCCTTTATTTAGGTCTTAACTTCATACAAGAATATTTTGTAATTTTCAGTATATAAATCTTGTATTTCTTTTGTTAAATTTATTTCTAAGTATTTTATTCCTTATACTATCATAGATGGAATTCTTTCTTTTTATTAATCTATTTTTTGAGTTAGTTAACACACTGTAGTCTTGGCTTCAGGAGTAGAACCCAGTGATTCATCCCTTACATATGATACCCAGTGCTTATCCTGAAAAGTGCCCTCCTTAATGCCTGTCACCCATTTAAGCCACCCCCTCCAGCAACCCTCAGTTCTTTCTTTGTTATTTAAGAGTTTCTTATGGTTTGCCTCTCTCTCTGTTTTTATCTTATTTTCCCTTCCCTTCCCCTATGTTCATCTACTGAGTTTCTCAAATTCCACATATGAGTGAAATCATAGGATATTTGCCTTTCTCTGACTGACTTATTTTGCTTAGCATAATACACTATAGTTCCATCCATGTTGTTGCAAATGGCAAGATTTCATTCTTTATCATCACCAAGTAGTATTCCATTGTGTGTGTGGTATATATCTATAGATATAGATATAGATATAGATATAGATATAGATATAGATATAGATATACACCATCTTCTTTATCCATTCAACAGTTGGTGGCCATTTGGGCTCTTTCCATAATTGGCTATTGTTGATAGCACTGCTATAAACATTGGGATGCATGTACCCCTTCAAATCAACATTTTTGTATCCTTTGGATAAAATCCTAGCAGTGCAATTGCTGGGTCGTAGGGTAGTTCTATTTTGCTTTTTTGAGGAACTTCCATACTGTTTTCCAGATTGGCTGCACCACTTTGCATTCCCACCAACAGTGCAAAAGGGTTCCTCTTTCTCCATATCCTCACCAACATCTGTTGTTTCCTGAGTTCTTAATTTTAACCATTCTGACTGGTGTGAGGTGGTATCTCCTTGTGGTTTTGATTTGTATTTCTCTGATGATGAGCGATGTTGAGCATCTGTTCATGTGTCTTTTGGCCATCTGGATGTCTTCTTTGGAAAAGTGTCTATTCATGTCTTCTGCTGTTTTCTTCACTGGATTATTTGTTTTTCATGTATTGAGTTTGTTAAGTTCTTTAAAGATTTTGGATACTAATCAGCAAAACAAAAAAGCAACCAGTGGAATGGGGGAAGATATTTGCAAATGACACATCACACTTTTTTGTTTCGTTGATTGTTTCCTTTGCTGTGCAGAAGCTTTTTGTGTTAATGAGGCCCCAATAGTTCATTTTTGCTTATATTTCCCTTGCTTCCTGAGCAAGATCCAATTTTATTCTCATGCATGTTGCTGTCCAGTTCTCCTAGCACCATTTGCTAAAGAGACTGTCTTTTTTCCATTGGATACTCTTTCCTGCTTTGTTGAAGATTAGTTGGCCATATATTTGTGGATCCATTTCTGGGTTCTCTATTCTATCGCATTGATCTGTGTATCTGTTTGTGTGCCAACACCATACTGTCTTGATGATTACAGCTTTGTAATACAGGTTAAAGTCTGGGACTGTGATGTCTTCATCTTTGGTTTTCTTTTTCAACATTACTTTGGCTACTCAGGGTCTTTGGTGGTTGCATACAATTTCAAGATTGTTTGTTCTAGCTCTGTGAAGAATGCTGGTGTTATTTTGATAGGGATTGCATTGGATGTGTAGATTGCTTTGGGTAGTATTGATGTTTTAACAGTATTTGTTCTTCAAATCCACGAGCATGGAATGTTTTTCCATTTCTTTGTGTCTTCTTCAATTTCTTTCAAAAGCTTTGTATGGTTTTCAGCATACAGATCTTTTACCTCTTTGGTTAGGTTTATTTCTAGGTATTTTATGGTTTTTGGTGAAATAGTAAATGAGATCAATTGCTTGATATCTCTTTGTGTTGCTTCATTATTGGTATATATCCTGCGACTTTGCTGAATTCAGGTATCAGCTCTAGCAGTTTTTTGGTGGAGTCTTTTGGGTTTTCCATGTAGAGATACTTTCATGTCATCTGTGAACAATGAAAGTTTGACTTCTTTTCCAATCTGGATGCCTTTTATTTTGTTTTGCTGTCTCATTGCTGAGGCTAGGACTTCTAACACTATGTTGAACAACAGTGGTGAGAATGGACATCCCTGTCATGTTCCTGATCTTAGGGGGAAAGCTCTCAGTTTTTCCCCATTGTGAATGATATTAGTTGTGGGCCTTTCATGTATGGCTTTTATGATATTAGGATATGTTGCTTCATATCCTGGCTTTCTTGAGGGTTTTTATCAATAAAAGACGCTATATTTTGTCAAATGCTTTTTCTGCATCTATTGACAGCATCATGTGGGTCTTCTCTTTTCCTTTTTTTTTTAATGTTTGTTTATTTATTTATTTATTTATTTATTTATTTATTTAGAGAGCATGAGCACACATGCTCAAGCAAGGGAGGGCCAGAGAGAGAGAGAGAGAGAGAGAGAATCCCAAGTAGGCTCCACTCTGTCCACCCAGATTCCCATGCAGAGCTTGATTCCATGAACTACAAGATCATGACTTGAGCCCAAATCAAGAGTAGGATGCTTGGGGCACCTGGGTGGCTCAGTTGGTTGAGCCTCCGACTTTGGCTCAGGACATGTTCTCATGGTTTGTGGTTTGAAGCCCTGTGTTGGGCTCCATTCTGACAGTGTGGAACCTGATTGGGATTCTCTTTCTCCCTCTCTCTCTACCCCTTCCCTGATCACACTCTCTCTCTCAAAAATAAATAAACATTAAAAAAAAAAAAAGAGTAGGATGCTGAACCTACTAAGCCACTCGGGTGTCCATAAGATGTAAATTAATGGAAAATATACCATGGCAGGCTTAGTATTATTAAGATATCAGTTATTTCCATATTGATCTATAGGTTTATTACAATCACAGTCAAAATCCAAGCAAATTTTTATTTGGAAATTGACAAGGTGATTCCAAAATTTATACGGAAATGCAAAGGACTTAGATTAGCTAAAACAACTTAGAAAAGGAAAAATAAAGGTGGAGGATTTGCACTACATCATTAAAAACATCATCATAACAGTGTGGTCTTGGTTTTAGGTAGTCATAAAATCAATGAAAGAGAATATTGAGCCCAGAAATAGAGCACCACATATAAGCTATTTATTTTTGACAAAGGTGCCATAGTAAATTCAATAGGGGAAAGAACTGTCTTTTGAACAAAATTTTGTAAAAACAACTAGGTATCTATATGAAAAGAGGAAGCCAGTCTTTATCTCATAACACACAAAAACAACTCAAAATGAATCACAGACCTAAATGTAAAAGCTAAAATGATAGGGGTGCCTAGCTGGCTCATTTGGGAGAGCCTGTGATTCTTGATCTCAGGATCATGAGTTTGAGCCCCCCATTGCGTATAGAGTTTACTTAAATATAAACTTTTAAAAAAAGCTAAAATTTATTTATTTATTTATTTATTTTTATTTTTATTTAAAAAAATTTTTTTTTTCAACGTTTATTTATTTTTGGGACAGAGAGAGACAGAGCATGAACGGGGGAGGGGCAGAGAGAGAGGGAGACACAGAATCGGAAACAGGCTCCAGGCTCTGAGCCATCAGCCCAGAGCCTGACGCGGGGCTCGAACTCACGGACAGCGAGATCGTGACCTGGCTGAAGTCGGACGCTTAACCGACTGCGCCACCCAGGCGCCCCTAAAAAAAGCTAAAATTTAAAAAACGACAAAGGAATCATAGAGAATCCTCATGACACTGAGACAGACAAGAATTTCTTAGGAAACAAAATGCCCAAACCATAAAGAAAGAAAACAAAACAAACATGACTTGGATATCATTTAAAATCTAAAAGTTCTGCTCTTTGAAAGATACTTCAGGGGCCCCTGAGTGGCTCAGTTGGCCAAGTGACCGACTCTTGATTTCAGCTCAGGTCATGATCTCAGGCCTAATATTCCCACCAGCGATGTATGAGAGCTCTGGTTGCTCTATAGCCTCACCTGTATTTAGTGGTGTTAGTTTTTGTTTGTTTTTTGTTTTGTTTTTTAATTTTAGCCACTGCAGTGAGTGTGTGGTGGTATCTTGTGAGCTTAATATGTAATGAGATTGAGTCATGCATCAGGCTCCCTGCAGGGCATGGAGCCTGCTGAAGATTTTCTCTCTCCCTCTCTCTCTGTCTCACCCCTGCTCATACTCTCTCTCTCTCCCCAATTTTTAAAAAATATAAATAAAGATACTTCAAAGAAAATGAAAAAGCAAGCCACGGACTGGGAAAAAGTATTTGCCATACATATATTTTGACACAGGATTTGCATTTAGTATATATACAAAAAAATCTTATAAGTCACTGAGACAATCTAACTTAAAAATGGACAAAAGATTTGAACAGAATCATCACAAAAGAAGATAATGAATGGCCAGTAAGCACTGTATTATATTATATTATATTATATTATATTATATTATATTATATTATATTATTTATTTCTGAGAGATAGATGGGCTGCGGGGGGGCGGGGGGGGAGAGGCAGAGAGAGAGGGAGACCCAAAATCCAAAGCAGGCTCCAGGCTCTGAGCTGTCAGCACAGATCCTGACGCGGGGCTCGAAACCATGAACTGTGAGACCATGACCTGAGCTGAGGTCGGAAGTTTAACTTACTGAGCCACCCAGGCACCCCAGTACCATATATTATTCATTAAGTATTAATTATCAGAGGATACAAATTAAGCTCACAAGATACCATCACACACCCACTGCGGTGGCTAAAATTAAAAACAAAAAAACCCCACAAAAAAACCTAACACTACCAAATATAGGTGAGGATGTGAAGCAACCAGAACTCTCATACATTGCTAACGGGAATGTCAAATGGTACAAACATTTTCAAAAAAGTTCTGGCTATTTCTTCAAAGTTTAATATTCATTTACCATACAATCTAGAAATTCAACTCCTGGGTATTTATGCATCAATAAAGTTGATTTTTTTCAGTTCTAAGAAAGGCTGACAACATCAAGTGTTGTAGGATATGGAACAACCAGAACTATAAAATGCTTGTAACCACTTTTGACAATGGCTGTCAATTTCTTATAAAGTTATTACCTGCTTCTAGAGATTTATTCCAAGAGTAGTGAAAGCATATACCTACACAAAGACTCAGACACAAATGCTCATGATAGCCTTATTTTTTTAAGGTTTATTTAAAATTTATTTTTAGGGGCGCCTGGGTGGCGCAGTCGGTTAAGCGTCCGACTTCAGCCAGGTCACGATCTCGCGGTCCGGGAGTTCGAGCCCCGCGTCAGGCTCTGGGCTGATGGCTCAGAGCCTGGAGCCTGTTTCCGATTCTGTGTCTCCCTCTCTCTCTGCCCCTCCCCCGTTCATGCTCTGTCTCTCTCTGTCCCAAAAATAAATAAAACTTAAAAATAAATAAATAAATAAATAAAATTTATTTTTAATGTTTATTCATTTTTGAGAGAGAGAGAGAGAGAGAGAGAGAGAGAGAGAGACAGAGAATCCCAAGCAGGTTCCACACCATCAGCACAGAGCTGGATGCAGGGCTTGATCCCAGGAACCGTGAGATCATCATCTGAGCTGAAATCAAGAGTCAGATGCTTAACTGACTGAGTCACCCAGACACCCTGATAGCCTTATTCTTAATAGCCCTAAACTGGAATCCAAAATTCCAACCATAGGCATTTGGATTAAAACAAAAAAAAGTGGTATATCCTTATAGTGGACTAGTACTTAGCAATAAAAAGGGACAAGCTACAATGTACACAACCTGAACAACTTTCAAATATTTTTGCTGAGCAAAAGAAGCCAGATGCAAGAGTGCATACTGTGTCATTCAACTGAATGAAGCTCTGGTAAAAACAAAACTAATCTATGGTAACACAAAACCGATCAGTGATTGCCTGGGAGTAGAGGTAGGAGTTGAGGATTGACTACAAAGAGGCATAGAGAATTTTTTTCAGGTGAATGGGTGTTCTATATCTTTATTGTGATGGTGGTTATATACCAGTGTATACATTTATTGAAACTCACTGAGCTGTACATGCATAAATATTATTGTATATAAACTGTGCCTCAATGATTTATTTTAAAACATTTGGAAGCCACTGTTCTAGTGGGTATAGGGGAAATAATCGTTAGGATTACAATAGTCTGTTAAGTGATACCAATGAACAGAAGCAAATATATGTTGCTAATTGTGAGAAATAAGGACGATGATTCATTTTCAGAAATACCAAATAAAAGCAGTGCTGTCTAGTTAACGATAGGTTTACAACCTGTTGGGAAATATGTACGAACATACTGATCAATTAATCAACGTTATTGATTGAGTCCCAAACCCTTAGACACTTCACTTCCTAGTTCTTCTTCCGCTCTCAGTTTCTCATGCTAGGAGATTTGCTTGCTAGAAGATAAACTGTCTGCTGTAACTGCCCCAAGTGTACCTATCCATCTGACACCAGCTCTTGCAAGAACATTGATTAAAGCCTCACTTCACTGTGCTCAGAGTCTCGGTATCCTTCCTTTGATTAGGTCGATGGGCCTATTTCTAACACTAATGAAATCAGATAAAATTTAAATAAAATTTAAAAAGAAATAGTAATATATGCACATAGTTATAAAATAAACAGTACAGAAGGGCTTATAATGAAAATGAATATCCCCCTGCCTCATCCTTGACCAGCCTCAGCACTTTTCCCCAGAGGCATGCACTTTTAATATTTTCATTTCCCACCCCCTTTTTCCTCAATGAACTAGAGAGTAAACTGGTAGATATGATCAGTTCATGAAATGCACTTGTGATGTAAACCAGAAGGGCCAATAACTTACACAGATGCTCCTCATCTCTACATTGCATCAGTAGCCTCTCTGATTTGTATGAGAGACTTCCACATTCTGGAGTTCTCGAATTCCCCAGAGTGCGAATTGTTTATAGCTTGAAAGCCACCTGATGGCTAAACCCTTAATGTTCTAAATAAAAGCTTTGTAATGGAAACAAATTCTAATGAAAACATTCCTTAGGAAGAGCCAAAACTGCAAGTTCCAGGAATGAGGGAGATCAGGGAAAAGGCTCTCCTCATTATTGTGTAACTTGTTGAGATGCCATCCATAGTTTGCTTTTTAAGAAGCCATTGAAATAGCAACCTTTGGATAGAGTCAAGAAAACTCTTCCTCAGCCCTTCTTTATGAGAAGACATAGGTACATAAAAGAAGTAAAATATAAATGAAAAGATTACATGTGTGAGTAGCTCATATTCATACTTGCCTCTAAAATATTGAACACTGCACTGTGGCTGTGAGGCTGACTTACTTCCGTGTTCAACATAGAAGGCTTTATTTCTGCATTCATTAGCGAACATTTTAGAGTGCATTTTTGGAGCCAGCCACTGAACTGGCTTTATCTCTTTTAACAGAGATAAAAAGACACATGGGGCACTTGTGTGGCTCAGTCGGTTAAGCGTCGGACTTTGGCTCAAGTCATGAGCTTGCAATTGGCGAGTTCGGGCCACGCATCAGGCTCTGTGCTGACAGCTCAGAGCCTGGAACCTGCTTCGGATTCTGTGTCTTCCTCTCTCTCTCTGCCCCACTCGTGCTCTGTCTCTCTCTTTCTCTCTCTCTCAAAACTAAATAATCATGAAAAAAGAGAAAAGACACAGTCCCTAGTCTCAAAGGACAAAGTCTAGTGGGAGACATGTACAAATATTATGATTGAAATAATCGTTATGTTCAAGGTGTGCCAGTGCATTGGTGGTGGGGATGGGAGTAGGGGAGACAGAAGAGCCTTGGAGAGGAGATAGCACTTGCCCTGGAACTGAGATGTGTGACAACAGGCTTCTTAAGAGTTAGGGGAAATATGCATTTTGGATAAGAGAACTAAAAGGAACTCACTATTGCAGAGGGGAAAACACATAGGGTATGATAGTGACAGGTAAGGCTGGGAAACAGGGTCTGTGTAACTGTTAAGTTTTTTTGCTCATAAGCAAAAAACCGGACTTGGCTAATGTGAACAAAAAGAGAATTTATTGGAAAGATCCGTGGCTCACAGAATTGACGGGAAAGCGGGCGAAGCAGGGTTGGAAATAAGATCAAGAACAGCTGCAGAACTCTGGGCAGCAGGAACCACTCAACTGTCTGAGTGAATGAGTGCCAATACATTTTTTCCCCTTCCCTGCATAATTTGACTCAGGACTCAAAATCCTGAGAGAGAATATAATTGACTATATCATACACCCACCCATTTACGTTACCTAGACTTACTGTCTCAATCAACATTGCCAACACTGGGGAAAAGGTAATTCTCAAAAGAAATCTTAAAAAAAAATTTTTTTTAAATATATATTTATTTTTGAGAGAGAGGGACAGAGTGCAAGTGGCGGGGGTGGGGGGCAGAGAGAGGGAGACACTGAATCAGAAGCAGGCTCCAGGCTCTGAGCTGTCAGCACAGAGCCCAACGCAGAGCTGTAACTCACAGAGTGAGATCATGACCTGAGCCGAGGTCGGAAGCTTAACCAACTGAGCCACCCAGGCACCCCATTTCCCAAAAGAAATCTTAAGTGCACTGCCAAACAAAGGGGGAATTGAGGATATATGTTGTTGAATTTAGGTTTTATCCTGTAGAAAACCATTTTATCCCATAGAAAATGGGTTTTATGCCATAGAAAATAGGTTTTATCACATAGAAAACCACTGAGGAATTATGAACAAGAAACTAAATGATCAGGAAAGTAGATTTTAGAACATCCTGGTTTAAATTGCTGGATGGACTGTCACTCTTTATTTCTCTCTTGTACCTCTCCTCAGACGTAAGCAATCACCAGTCTGAATATTTCAAATAAAGGTAATCATACACATTGTGGTATTTTGTGACTGGCTTCTTCCATTTAGCGTAATATTTCTAAGGGTCATATATGTTTGTATCATATAGATGTACTATTTATTTATTTATTTATTTATTTATTTATAAAGTAAGCTCTAGGCCCAACGTGGGGCTTGAACTTACCACCCCAAGATCAAGAAGTGCATGATGTACTGACTGAGTCAATCAGGTGTCCTGTACCATGTTTTATTTATCCAATCATCAGTTGATGGATATATGGGTTGTTTTTACATTTTGGCTATTGTGAATAATGCTACTTAATTAATGAACATTTGTATGTAAGTTTTCATGTGGACAGTTTTCATTTCTGATAGGTACGTATACCTAAGGAGTGGAGTTGCTAGATCATATGGTAAGTATATGTTTAAGTTTTTAAGGAACTTCCAGAGTGTTTTTCAAAGTACGCCGTTAGCCTCAAATTATTTTAAACATTTCTTTCACTAATATTTTAGATGTATAATTGCTTTTAGGAGATATGCATTTTATAAAAGATTTAATTTTTAAGGAACTTCTACACCCATTGTGGGGCTCGAACTTATAACCCCTGGATCAAGAGTCACAGGCTCTTCCGACTGAGCCAGTCAGATGCCCTAGGAGATATGCATTTTTATAGCATAGTAAAATAAGGTGAACATTCTTGTAGCAACAACCCACGTCATGCAAGAGAACTTTGTTAGACATCTCAGAAGATGCCCAACATGCAGCAACTCAATCAAAGTCCCTAGCTTCTCTCCAAAAGTAAGGGCCATCCTGATAATTATATTACATCTGTGTCTTTTCCACATAAAGAATTCGGGTTCCTAAGGGCATGAGGGTTGTTAGAATTAGACCATCCTATAACTACTCATTTGCTTTATCAACTTTACACAGGCAGAGGTTTCATAATAGTAATACTAGTACCACTACCACCACCAAATTGTGATTACTAAAATCAAAGAACATTTTTCTGCATGTATTCTCCCTATCTCCCTATTCTTTCTGATAGTGGCATTATATCTACATTTTCCAATCATGTAGCTGTTACATACTATAATCTAACTCTTTCACTTTCCTTTAGTCTTAGTTCTGTAAGAAACCATATGATTAATGTTTACTACCAGCTCTTGTGTCCATGACTCTCTAGTCATTTTGATTGTCTGAAGCTCCTCTAAGTAGATTCACTAACAGGGGCTCATGGAAGCAAACTTCCCTGAGTTCGTGCATGATGTAATAAATTTATCTGCCCTTTATCTTTACAGCTCAGTTTTCCTGGATATAAAGTCCTTGATTCTTAGTTTCTTTCTCCTAGTATCTTAATTATGTTATTCCATTTTCTTCTGGCACACCATGTTGCTATTAAAATCTAGGTATACTAATCTAATGCTATTTCTAATTTTATGTCACGAGGTCTTCTTGGCTGGATGCCTAAAGGAATTTTTTTCTCTTTATTTAAAGCTAAATAATTTAACTTGATTATATGTTGATATTGGTTATCCTGGATGACCATTTTGAGATACACAGTGTGCTATTTTTTTTAAGATTTTATTTTTTTATTTTAACATAATCTCCTCTCCCAATGTGGGGCTTGAACTCATGACCCTGAGATCAAGAGTTGCATGTTCCACTGACTGAGCCAGTCAGGCTCCCCTACAGCATGCTTTGTTTGTTTTTTTTTTTTTTAAGTAGGCTTCAAGCCCAAGGTGGAGCCCACAGCATGGTTTTTATATATGCGGTTTTAGCTTATTTGTTTTTTATTTTTATTTTTTTTAACGTTTATTTATTTTTGAGACAGACAGAGACAGAGCATGAACGAGGGAGGGTCAGAAAGAGGGAGACACAGAATCTGAAACAGGCTCCAGGCTCTGAGCTGTCAGCACAGAGCCCGACGCGGGGCTCGAACTCACGGACCGCGAGATCATGACCTGAGCCAAAGTCGGCCACCTAACCAACTGAGCCACCCAGGCGCCCCTTATTTGTTTTTTAAATTTCAGGAGTGCTTTCTTGAATTATATTTTTAGTATTTATTCTCTTCCCTTGCTTTGTTTTTATTCTTTAAAGGCTTCTATTTTCTCGGGGCACCTAGATGGCTCATTCAGTTAAGCATCTGACTCTTGGTTTCCACTCAGGTCCTGATCTCATGGTTGTGGGATGGATAGAGCCCCACATCTGTGCTGTCAGCAGAGAGACTGCTTAGGATTCCCTCTTTTCCTCTCTCTTTGCCCCTCCACTGTGTGTGCATGTGCATGCACACTCTCTCAAAAATAAATAAACTTCAAAAAAGGTTTCTATTTTCCATGTGTTGGATATTCTTTGCCTGTCTTCGGTATTTGTCATTTTCTCTCAAATCCTTATATTTTCTTCATTTCTTTTTTATTGAAAGACTGTTCCTCCTTTTCACCCTCTTTTTCTTAATACATCACTTGTGTTTATTTGCTTATGTGTTACTTCTACTTTAGTCTTTATTTTTAAAATGATTTATTAAATTGTATTTTTAATTCTCGGGTTCTGTCACCTCATTTCTGAATATTTCTAATTCTTATGTTCTTTATTATCTTGCATAATACTTTCAATGCCTTTTAGCTTGTTATGCAATAGCACTTTTGAGTGTTGATCTGTTTTTGAGTATGTCTCATTGGCATGATTTCATTCAGAGATTATTCTGCTTTTCATTCTCTTTTTTCCTTATAATAAACTTGTATGGGATTTGAGTGGCATGCTTTTTTTTTTTTGCCTATATTTATGTGAAAGTAATTTTCTTAAAATTTTGGTAGGATGCTTGATTCATTTTGTTTTTTAACTTCACAGAGCTCCCTGTTTTCTTGTTTTTGTGTAATGTTAAAACTATTTTGATTTGCTTTCTGAGATTTCCTGGCTCTATTTTCCTGCCCCACTTTTATCTTGACTCCTGTTTTCCCTGTTGACTCCATTTCTAGCAGTTTCTACTCAGTGCAGGATGCTGTCCTGGAAGGGAGCCATGGTTGCTTATTTTCTGGAGTATAGGGTCTAGGCTGTTCCAGCCAATATAGACCTTCATATTGTGGGACCCTTACACTCATTTGCTATTGGGTTGGGCAAAACCCTCCTGGTTTCAGCCATTTTTCTCAAATTGCCCCTTACTTTTTTTTTCCTTTTTGAGAGAGAGAGAGAGGGAGAGAGAGAGAGAGAGAGAAGGAAAGGGAAAAAGAGAATCTTAAGCAGGCTCCACATCCAGAGCAGATTTCAACACTGGCTCGATCCCACAACCATGAGATCATGACCTGAGCTGAAATCAAGAGTTGGATGCTTAACTGACCTAGCCACTCAGGTGCCCCAAGGCCCGTACTTTCTAATGAATAATATTGGCTATTTTAGGGGTTTCTTTTTAGGTCTGTCAGATGTCCCATTGTTCCTTTTTTTTTTTTTTTTTTTAATGGATCCCAATAGCCTCTTGGTGGTTTGTCCTCACCTGCTTGTACAGTTTACAGATACTTTATCATCAAGTTTTGTTGTAAAAATTGCTCAAGAGTTTGAGATTTTGATATTTAATTATTCTGTTTTTTCTGTGGGAATTTAAAACTGTGCCACCACAACCACTGCTGCCACCTTCCCAGAATCTTGGTATATGCTTCTGTCTTCACTGAAAATTCTAATATTGTGGCTTCCTTCATGGGTGCACTCTCTCTTAAATCACTCGCTCTGAGGTTAAGTCAGTTGTCATGTCAGTAGAACCCTCAGGCAGCCCTTTAGAGAGGTCAACCTGGCAAAAAAAACTTAGAACTCTGGCCAATAACCTATGGGGGACTGTGTCTTGCCACCAACCACATGAGTAACCTTGGAAGTACCTCCTCCCCAGTCAGGCCTTGAGATAACTGCAGCCCCAGTCAACAGCTTGACTAAAACCTCAGCAGAAACTCTGAACCATAGCTACTCAGCCAAATGGATCCTGGTTTCCTGATCCTCAGAAATTGGAAAATAATAAATGTTTGCTGTTTTAAGCTGCTAAGTTTTGGGGTAATTTGTAATCCAATAATGGGTAACAAATATATTTATGAACAGATGATTCCACTTTGTGGGCCTAGATGTCTCGATGAATTCAGTGATGTTTTTCTAGCATCTTACTTTTTAAAAGTTTGTTTATTTGTTTTTGAGAGAGAGAATGTGAGTGTGAAAGAGAGCAGAGGTGGGGTAGAGAGACGGGGAGAGAGAGAATCCCAGGCAGGCTCTGCTCATAGTGCAGAGCCCAATGTGGGGCTCAAACTCATGAACGGTGAGATCATGACCTAAGCTGAAACCAGGAGTAAGACACTTACCTAACTGAGCCACCTAGGCACCCCTTCTAACATCTTATTATAGACAATTTCAAACATACAGCTGAGTCAAAAGATTTTACAGTAAATACCCATAGACCTACCACCTAGAGTCTATCAACATTTTTTTGTGGCTTTTAATGACATCATATAGAACTTGAAGAGCAGATATTCCATTTATATTTGTTCAAATATTTACAGAATTATGGATTCCAAGTTTGCCACTTTTTTTTAAAGCCTTTTTTCTGTTTTTACCTTATTTTTGAGAGAGAGACAAAGTGTGAGCAGGGGAGGGGCAGAGAGAGAAGGAGACACAGAATCTGAAGCAGCCTCCAGGCTCTGAGCTGTCAGCAGAGTCCAACACGGGGCTCAAACTCACAAACTGTGAGATCATGACCTGAGCCGAAGTCGGACGCTTAACTAATTGAGCCACCCAGGCACCCCCAAGTTTGCCACTTTTCAAGGCAAACTGTTCCCCTTTTTAGACGGTTCTGTTTATTTAAATGTTTTTCCTTATTTTGAGTTGAAATTCACTTCACTGAATTTTTCATCTGTTTATCCTCCCATGGTACAATGGAGAATAAATCCTTTCCTTTTTCCAAGTGGTAGCTCTTTGTTCCTCCAACCTAGGTGTAGTAGAGCATTCTTGCTGTTGATAATCTCTGGACCGCCTCTTAATCCACTGTTAACTTCCCCTCTCTCCATCAGCTGTGTAATTAATTTCCTGTGTTAAATTTCCTCTGTTTCAAATACTTCGGGTGTTTTCTGTTTACCAGTTAATCCTCACTGATATAGGGTTATACCACATAATTTTTGAAATATGTCATAAGAGGATACCTGTAGTGCTTGCCACAAGCATGTGTGATTTCTCCCAGAGACAGGAAATGGTATCGTATGGATATATGTTGTATTATCTGTGCCCTGTCAGCCATGTCATGACTGAGGATATAAAGACACTTTATGTTCAGAGATGCAGTTAGAATTAAATGAGGAAAGCTTGAAATGATGATATTTTAGAAAATGGTTTATTAATGAGTTCTAACTGTTGGAAAGGAAGTGGTCTTGGGGTGATATCCTGTAAATGAGATTAGAAGAAACTTGATAACCAGAGAGGAATTACGAAGTGAAAGTCAGGTAGATGACTGAAAAGCTGAATGTACATTAAAAATCTCCCATCAGTAAGAAGAAAAAAGGGCCCAATCATGATGGAAGGTACATACTAGTAATATCCTATGACTCATTGTTCATATTTAAAGAACAACGGGGAAATCAAAGCATCGTCCATTAGTAGCTCTTCTTATCATGTGACATCAGTTAAGTATAAAATTGTAATTTTCGGGGGTGCCTGGGTGGCTCAGTTCGTTAAGCATCCTACTTTGACTAAGGTCATGATCTTAGAGTTCATGGGTTCCATGAACCCGTGTTGGGCTCTGTGCTGTCAGCTCAGAGCTTGGAGCCTGCTTCACATTGTGTGTCTCCCTCTCTCTCTGCCTCTCCCCCATTCACACTCTGTCTCTCTCAAATGAATACACAGTAAAAAAGTTAAAAAAATAAAAGTTGTAATTTTTCTTAAAATCTTAACAATATATCATTTTAATTTTCATTCATCTCTATACTACAGGTGCTGAATAAATAAGAGGAATCAGGGAAGAATGAGGAATAAATACATGAATTTCAAAATGTGTTTCTGGGAATTACCATCATGCAACTATGATCTCAACACTACATAAAATAGTGGAATAAATATTTTAAAAGAAAAATATGTAGCCTCTAAAGGATGAAGGAATTCTGACTAATCAACAGTGAGGAATTATAAATAGTGGACCTTGCCAGATTGATGTGAGTGGTTTTCTGGGGGGTTTTTGGATTATTAATTCCAGGAATAAGAGAAGAGAAGTGTTAGATATTCTAGATTAGGCTATCAGTAAAGCATTTTGATCTAGCATCTTGTGAAATCTCAATTACGAAATTAACTTATAGTGATTTCCAGGTGAGAGGGGTAACTGGAAAATTTCAAAGAAGACTTAGAGGAACAAATGAGCAATGACAGGGAATTTTTTAAAACTTTTTTGTTGTGAAATATACATAGAAGTTTACATAATGAAAACTCACCATTTAAAGAAAAACCTAAAATGAACACCCAGTTCGAGAACTAGAACATTTTCAGTACCATAGAATCTTACCTTGTATTCCTTTTCTATCACAATGCCCTCTACATACCCACCTCCAGAGGTTACCGTTATCCTGACCTTTATGGCAAACACGTTCTTGCTTTTCTTTACAGGTTCACTGTCCGACTATGAATTCCCTAATAGGCACGTAGCTTTGCCTGGTTTTGAACTTTATATGCATAGAATCATAAAGTATATGTTCTTTTGTATTGGCCTCTTTTCGTGCAATATTATTCTGTTGTTATATGTTGTCCGTGGCCATGTCTCATTAGTTTTCACTGCTGTACAGTATTTCATTTTTAATGTATACCACAATTTATCTATTGTTGTGTCTGGAGGGAACGACAGGAATTTCCATGGGTGAAAAGATGATTTCTCAAGTCAGTGTTTTTCAGAGTCTGTCTCAGACCTGCCAGCATCACAACCACTGTGTGCTGATTTATAATCCAGATTCTGGGGGTCCTCTCAAGCCCTTCTGAATCAGTCTCTGGAGCGGGGCTCAAGGAATCTGCCCTTGAAAAGCTAAAGTGAGCCCCCTGTAGCAATTTGCTCCACAAAACTAGCATTGTGTGAACTTTCAACCCACTACAACAAATAGACTTGTGGCTCTATTCTCAGATACTGGTGTTCAGTAAATTTAGGGTGAATCCTGAGAATATATATAGTTAAAAGGTAGGTGCAAATCCTGCAAGCGCAGGGTATATTTGGACATACCAAGTTGTCCAGTGTGACCGGCAATGAGAATTTTTTTCCCCCAGCAATTTATGAAAATATTCATGGAACCCTCTCATTTATTCTATATTTGACCAGTCTATTACTTATTTACTCTATGCAAGCAGTATGCTCAGTATTGTGAGAGTGGGAAGATAAATTAGACATAGCTTTTATGTTTAAAGCTTAAATTAAAAAAAATTTTTTTAACGTTTATTTATTTTTGAGACAGAGAGAGACAGAGCATGAATGGGGGAGGGGCAGAGAGAGAGGGAGACACAGAATCGGAAGCAGGCTCCAGGCTCTGAGCCATCAGCCCAGAGCCCGATGCAGGGCTCGAACTCACGGACTGCGAGATCGTGACCTGAGCTGAAGTCGGACACTTAACCGACTGAGCCACCCAGGCACCCCTAAAACTTAAATTTTTAATTAATAATTAATCTCTGTACCCAACTTGGGGCTTGAACTCACAACTTGGAGATCAAGAGTCGCATCCTCTTCCAAGTGAGACAGCCAGGCACCCCTATGTTTATGGCTCTTACAATTGGAAAAATAAGATGTGTGGAAATAATTGTTGTAATGACATGGCTCTCAGATTCACATGCTGGGACCTTCTAGAAAGGCCTTAGAATAGGGGAGAGCAGGATGAAGCATGGTGGGCTAGGATGAAGTCCCATCATTGAGTCCAAATAAAATCATTTTGCGGTCAGTCTCTGAAGTTCCCAAAACAAAGGTTTCAGGACATGGTTACAGGATTTCTCATTAGCAGATATTGGCCAACAAGTAGAAGAGAAAGAATCATATGAGTCAGTGTAAGTAATGCTGCATAAAGGGATAGTTAGAAACTTTGTAAGGGGTCAGAGTGTTGACTGAAAAATAGGTTCCTGGGGCAGGATGCAAACCTGGAAGGAAACTGGAGTGAGAACCAGGGACCCAGGCCAGAGTCTTTGTCTAGACTGGTCATGCACATTGGAGGGGTAAACAGGAAGACTCAATTCAGTGTTCCTGCAGACATCCAAGACTATTCACACCAGGTCAAGGACAACAGACTATATCCTTACTAGAGGAAAAGGAACAGGAACTGTGCCAGGCAAGGTCCTCATTAGTTTGGGGCTGATGGTGCAGAATCTGCAGGTAGCAGACTCTGAGTGCCTACAAATGTCTGGGGCAGGGGCTGGAATAAGCAGGAAACAGTTCATAAGAATGTGATTTGATCCAATTTGACTAGAGTCAATAAGAGAAAAGAAGGAATCAGGAACAGTTTCATGGAGGAGTGAGAATTGGAAAAGAACTTGAGAAATCAATGCTAAGTAGGGAAAATGAAATTTACTGGTCAAGGTTGGCGAGGTCACTTCTGGAGCCCTTCTCAGGATTAGGAATATGTAGCAATTCATCAAAATCTTGGCTCAGTGACAAAGTTAAATATTTTCAATATTTGTATGCAGTTGAATCCTAGATTTTTTTCAGAAATCTGGAACATATGCCATTTGATTCCTGTGACTTTTTCCCTGGTATCTTATTATAAACATGTCAAACATACACACAAACTATTTTACAGTGAACACTACATCCACCATCTAGATTCTACAATTGCCATCTTATTGTTTTAACGTTTTTCAGAGTAAGTTAGAGACAATAGAACACTTTGCCCAAACACTTGAGCATACATAATATTAAGTAGCATTTGGTATTTATGGGGGTTTTTTTTAGATAAAATGTACACACCATGAAATGTATAATCATAAATGTACCATTCAATGAGTTATGACAAATGTTCATAACTGTGTAACACCAAACTTCTATGAAGGTTCAGAAGATCCTGAACAATCTAGAAAATTCTCTCATTCCTTTCTAAGAAACATTACCCCAACTTCCAGAGGAAATCTCTGTTCTGATTTTTTCCATCATAGATTAATTTTGCCTATCCTAGAAATATAAACATATTGTACAACAGGTACTCGTTTGAGTAAGTCTTCTTTCATTCAGTATAATGTTTATGAGATTTATCCATGTTGTTCCATATAGTTCTTTTTTGTTGAAGAATAGCATTTCATTGTATGGTTATACCATAGTTTATGTTTTTTAATTTGAATGGTTTTTGACATAATTTCAGATTATAGAAAAGTTAAAAGAATAGCACAGAGAATTCTGGATAGCCTTCACACAGGTTCTCCAAATGTTAACATTTACCTACATTTGCTTTATCTCTTTTCCCCTCCCTGATTTTTTTCTGAATTATGTCAAGTGGTATTCTTGATGCCCCTTTCCTCCTTAATACTTCAGTGTCTATTACCTAAAACAAACAAGAAATTCTCTCATACTAAGAGAACATTTAACAACTGAAACTTTATATTTCTTTTCTTTTTTTAAGAACATATTCATTCACTTAATCCATAATAGCCTTGTAGATCGAGTACAATTTTATTACTATTAAAAAAATGTTTTTTTAATGTTTATTTTTGAGAGAGAGGTAGACAGACAGAGTGTGAGTCAGGGAGGGGCAGAGAGAGAGGGAGACAAAATCCAAAGCAGGCTCCAGGCTCTGAGCTGTCAGCACAGAGCCGGACGCGGGGCTGGAACCCACAAACTGCGAGATCATGACCTGAGCCGAAGTTGGATGCTCAACCAACTGAGCCACCCAGGCGCCCCTATTATTATTTTTTTTAAGTTTATGTACTTATTGGGGTGACTGGGTGTCTTGGTCAGTTGGGCGTCCGACTTTGGCTCAGGTCAGGATCTCACGGTCCGTGGGTTTGAGCCCCACGTCAGGCTCTGTGCTGACAGCTCAGAGCCTGGAGCCTGCTTCGGATTCTGTGTCTCCCTCTCTCTCTGCCCCTCCCCCACTCAAGCTCTGTCTTTGTCTCTCTCAAAAATGTTAAAAAATTAAAAAAAAATGTTTCTGTACTTATTTTTTTTTTAGTGTCCTCTGTACCTAACATGGGGCTCAAACCCATGAGCCTGAGATCAAGAGCTTCATGCTCTTCTGACTGAGCCAGCCAGGAACCCCTGTTTATATTCCATAACATGACTTTCTTTAAGAATATGGGCAAGTTATTTATTTGTTTGTTTATATTTTTATTTTTAAAAATATTTTATTTTTAAGTATTCTCTATATCCAACATAGGGCTCAAGCTCACAACTCTGAGATCAAGAGTTTCATGCTTTACTGACATAGCCAGCCAGGCACCCCTTTTTATTTATTTATTTATTTATTTATTTATTTATTTATTTTTAAGTAGGCTCAGTGCCCAACGGGGGTTTGAACTCATGACTCCAAGATTAAGAGTCACATACTCTATCAACAGAGCCAGCCAGGTGCCCCTAGGCAAGTTATTATTTTGTTAAGTTTATTTATTTATTTTGAGAGAGAGAGAGAGAGAGACAGCACGCCAGTGTGTGTGTGCACCGCGTGAGTGGGGGAGGGGCACAGAGAGAGAGAGAGAGAGAGAGAGACATAATCCCAAGCAGGGCTTATGCCATCAGTGCAGAGCCTGATGTGAGGCTCGAACTCACAAACTCTGACATCATGACCTGAGCCAAAGTCAGACACTTAATTTATTGAGCCACCATGCACCCCCAGGCAAGTTACTTCTTAATTAAGCTTTTAATGTGAGATAATTATAGAGTTGCATGCGGTTGTAAGGAATAATACAGAGAAATCTTACTCTTTACCCAGTTGGTCCCATTGGTAATATCTTGCAAAACTATAGCATGATATCAAAACGAGGATATTGACATTGATACAGTCAAGATAAGGAACATTTCCATCACCAGAAGGAACCTTCATGTTGCCCTTTTATAGCCACCTTAATTTCATTCCCACCCCTATCTTTTCCTTAGCCCTGGAAAGCAGTAATCTGTTCTCTATTTCTATAATTTTGTCATTTCAAGAAATTATATAAATAGAACCATACATTATGTAACCTTTTGGATTAGCTTTTTTTCACTCAACATAGTTCTCTGGAGATTCATCTAGGTTGTTGCATGCAGCCATAGTTCCTTTTTGCTCAGTAGTATTTCATGGTATGGATCTGTTGAAAGGCATCTGGGTTGTGTTAATTTTTTACTGTTATGCATAAAGCCACTATAAACATTTGTATACAGTTTTCCTGTGATTATAAATCTTTATTTCTCTGGGAGAAATGCCCAGGAGTGCAACTGCGGGGTCTTATGATAGTTACATGTTTAGTTTTTAAAGAAACTGTCATATTATTTTCCAAAGTTGTTATACCATTTTGCATTCCTAGCAGCAATATATGAGTAATCCATTTTCTTCAAATCTTCAGTATTGCTTGATGTTGTATTTTTTATTTTAGCAGTGTGAGTTGGGTGAGGTGGTATCTCATTATGATTTTATTTTGCACTTCCCTAATGGCTAACGATGCTGGATATCTTTTCATGTGTTGTTTGCCATCTGTATATCTTCCTTGTGCAAATGTCTCTTTTGTCCACGGATTCTTTGCTTTTGTATTGCTTGCTATTTATATTGTTTCCTACTTAGGGGCGCCTGGCTGCCTTAGTTGGAAGAGCATGCTACTCTTGATCTTGGAGTCATGAGTTCAAGCCCTATGTTGGGTGCAGAGATTACTTAGATAAATAAATAAAAAAAAAAGATTGTTTCCTATTTACTGTTTAGTTTGTTGTTCTTGTTGTCTCTGTTGTTTAAAGTATGAAGAGCTGGCATTGTTTTTCTGTTTGTTTTGTCACTAGATGTCTTGGATGAGTCATTCAAGGAATATCACGTAGTCCAACCTGATGTAACCTATCCCTTTGTGCACTGATGCAAACACTGGTGGCGCTTAACTGAGGCCTTATTTCCAGATCAGATCATGCAGATTAAAAATTTTTTTTTTCAACGTTTTTTATTTATTTTTGGGACAGAGAGAGACAGAGCATGAACGGGGGAGGGGCAGAGAGAGAGGGAGACACAGAATCAGAAACAGGCTCTGGGCTCCGAGCCATCAGCCCAGAGCCTGACGCGGGGCTCGAACTCACGGACCGCGAGATCGTGACCTGGCTGAAGTCAGACGCTTAACCGACTGCGCCACCCAAGCGCCCCAAGATCATGCAGATTTGAACAAAGGTGGCAAGAGTAAGAACCTCGACTGAATTTTCATTAGTGTCTTCAATAGAACTGCTGGTGACCCATCTTGCTTTCATAGATGCGACAAGGCAAAAGGCTACTATTGAGTTTTGAGAATTGTTAATGTATTTTAGATACTTGTCCTTTGTCAGATATGTGGTTTGCAAATAAATTCTTCCAGTCTGTAGTATCTTTTTGTCCTCTCAACAGGTCTTTCACAGTTTATTTCATCAGTTTATTTTTTTCATGTTTATTTATTTTTTTAGAGCGATAGAGCAAGCAGGGAGGGGCAGAGAGAGGGAGACAGAGAATTCAAAGCAGGCTCCACGATGTCATCCTGGAATCTGATGCGGGGCTCAAACCCACGAACCCTGATATCATGACCTGAGCCAGAGTCAGATGCCTAACCAACTGGGCCACCCAGGCACTCCTCATCAGTTTATTTTTATGGATAATCCTTTTGGTTTCAAGTCTGAAAATTCTTTGCCCAGTCCTATATCCCAAAGATTTTCTGCTATAGTTTTCCCTGAGAGTTTTGTAGTTTTACCATTTATTTACATTCAAGTCCTTGATCCACTTTGAGTTATTTCATTATGTAATGTGAGACTTAGGTCAAGGTTCATTCTTCTGCCTATGGGCATCCAGTTACTCTAGTTGATTCAAAAGGTTACTTTCTTATATTGATTTGCTTTTGTAATTCAGCTGTTCTTTGTTACCTTGGATTAAGCAATGGTTGCCTAGATATCACATCAAAAGCACAAACCACAAAAGAAAAAATATATATGAATTGGACTTCATCAAAATTAAAACATTTTGTGCTTCGTAGGGCATAATGCTAGGTTTATACCTAAGTTTTTTTTTTCCTTGAGTGATTTAAATGGTATTATATTAAATTTTTTTTTAATGTTTATTTTTGAGAGAGAGAGAGAGACAGAGAGAGAGACAGAGTGTGAGCAGGGGAAGGGCAGAAAGAGAGGGAGACACAGAATTCGAAGCAGGTTCCAGGCTCTGAGCTGTCAGCACAGAGCCCAATGTAGGGCTTGGACCCACAAACTGTGAGATCATGACCTGAGCTGAAGTAGGAAGCTTAACTGACTGAACCACCCAGGCACCCCCAAATGGTATTGTATTTTAACTTCAGTGTCTACATGGCCATTGCTAGTATATAAAAATGCAGTTTGTTTTTATATGGTTATCTTATATCCTAAGATCTTGCTGACTTCCCATATTGTTTCTTAGGTTTTCTTTGGTAGATTTTTTTTTTTAATTTTTTTTTTTCAACGTTTATTTATTTTTGGGACAGAGAGAGACAGAGCATGAACGGGGGAGGGGCAGAGAGAGAGGGAGACACAGAATCGGAAACAGGCTCCAGGCTCCAAGCTGTCAGCCCAGAGCCTGACGCGGGGCTCGAACTCACAGACCGCGAGATCGTGACCTGGCTGAAGTCGGACGCTTAACCGACTGCGCCACCCAGGCGCCCCAGATTTTTTTTTTTTTTTTTTTTTATGCAGACAATCATGTAATCTTGTCATCTGAATATAGGACAGTTTTCTTTCTTCCTTTACAATTGAAATGCTTTTTTTTTTAATGTTTAATTTTGAGAGAGAGAGAGAAAGAGTGAGGGAGAGGGAGGGAGGGTGGGGGAGGGGCAGAGAGAGGGAGACAGAGGATCTGAAGTGGGCTCTGCGATGACAGCAGAGAGCCGGATGCAGAGCTTGAGATCTGCGAACCCTGAGATCATGACCTGAGTCAAAGTCAGACATTTAACCTACTGAGCCACCCAGACGTCCCTGGAATGCCTTTTATTTTCCTTACTTGCCTTAGAGTAATTCTAGAACTTCCAGCATTCTGCTGTCTCAAATATTTCCTCTCTATATATTTGGAACATCAGGCAGTGATTGTCTTAGTCCATTTGGACTGCTAATACAAAATACCACAGAGTGGGTGGCTTCTGAACAACAGAAATTTATTTCTCATAGTTCTGGAGAATGGAAGTCCAAGATCAGGGTGCCAGCTTTGTCAAGTTCTCATGAAGATCCTCTTCTTGGGTGCAGATTACTGACTTCTCAATCTATCTCACATGGTGGAAGAGCTCACATGGCTAGGGAGCTCTGTGGGGTCTTTTTTTTAAGTTTATTTATTTATTTTGAGAGAGTTAGGGAGAGAAAGAGTGGGGAACGGGCAGAGAGACAGGGAGAGAGAGAGGATCCCAAGCAGGCTTCTCGCTGTCAGCAGAGAGCCCAACATGG
The DNA here is from genome assembly GCF_016509475.1 of Prionailurus bengalensis. NCBI lineage: Eukaryota > Metazoa > Chordata > Mammalia > Carnivora > Felidae > Prionailurus > Prionailurus bengalensis. Next base: position 62,305,916 of record NC_057355.1, read on the forward strand.
GGCTCAAACTCACCAACCCTGAGATCATGACCTGAGCCTAAGAGTCAGAGGCTCCACTGACTGAGCCGCCCAGGCACCCCTGTGGGGTCTTTTTTTAAAAAGGCACTAATTCCATTCATAGGAGCTATGACTTCACGACCCAATCACCTCCCCAACCCCCCACCTCCTAATACCATTACCATGTGCCTTAGGTTTTCAACATATGAATTTGTAGGGACACAACGTTCAGCCCATAGTAGTAATATAATATAATTTTTGCTTCAACTGTCAAACATAATCATGAGGAATGTACATGACAAACATACCACAAACACTAAATCAAACAAAATCAAGAGGAGAAATAAAGCCTAATGTTATTCACCTGTATTTTTACTTAGCATGTTCTTTTTTCTTTCCTGATGTTCCAAGGTTCCTTCTTCTATAATTTCTTTTCTGTTTAGAGAACTCCTTTAGCCATTCTTTTAGCAGAGGCCTGATGACTACATAGTCTCCTAGTTTTTCTTCATCTGACAATATCTTGATTTCCTCTTCAACCCTGGAAAATATTTTCACTGAGTATGGAATTCTGAGTTGCCACTTCTTTCATCATTAGAAAAATATTGTGCCACTTTCTTCTGGCCTTCATGGTTTCTGATAAGAAATTCACTGTTATTTAGGGGTGCTTGTGTGGCTCAGTGAGTAGACATGTGACTCTTAATCTCAGGGTTGTGAGTTTGAGCCCCGTGTTGGGTGTAGAGTTTACTTAAAATAAATAAATAAAATTACAAAAAAAAAACAAAACCAGAAATTCACTGTCATTTGAATTATTTTTCCGGAACAGGTAATGTGTCATCTCTGTCATTTTAGTGTTGGCTCTGTCGATTGTCTTTTTTTCATTCAGTTTGAGTTCTTGACTCTTGGTGACTCTCACTTGAGACCTGGACATTTTCATATTATGTCTTTGAATATGATTCTGGGTCTTATGGCTTCCTTTGACACCACTCCAATAGGAGAAGGGGGCAGTGTCATCTTATTACTGTCAGATAGAAATCCAGGTTCTTCACTTGGTTTCCATTGATATCTGAATGTGGGGACTCCCTGTTATGCCGGTGGGAGGTTTGAGTTCCATATCTCCATGTGGTCTCCACTGATGCCATGGGGTAGGAGTCCTTGCTACCCCTAGATGGGATGAAAGCCCTAGCTCCCTACTTGGCTTTCTTTGCTGCTACCTCAAAGGGGTGTTAGGGCACCTTGTTATAGGCTGTAAGAGTGAAAGTCTAGACAGGCTCCCCAGTCAGCCTTTGCTGGTGTGGATGTGGGTGCTGGACCATAGTTTTGTTTTTTGTTTTGTGTTTTTTCCTGTGTTATTTGGCTGGAGTGAAGTGGTATTGTGTAAAAATGTTTTGTCTTGCTAGGTGGCCTTTTTTCTGCTTCTTTGGCTAATAGATTGGGGCTTTTGTTGGGGCTTTTTGGTTTGTACCCATTATTTTCAAGGTTACCAGGGACTTCAGATCCAAATCTGATACATGAGACAAAAAGAAATCCCAGGGATCTGCTACCATGTTGGTCCTGGGGTCCTGGGGTTCCTTGCTGGTTAATCTTCTCTCTACCATTCAGATTCTTATGTTTGTTTTTTATACAGTGTTTAGGGGTTTTAGTTGTAATGAGTAGGAGGAATAGGGAAGTTTGTCTACTCCACCTTCCTGTAAACCCAGTTATTTTTTTGAGCTAATGTCTCTCAATTTTACTTTCTCTGATATTAGATTTAGGTTATGTTAGTTTAGCTGTAGTTCCACAGAAGTGATGCTGAGTTCATTTCCGTGCATATCATAGCAGAAGGCTCATGCTGTCAATTAACATCACTACCAGTGATGTTATTTTCCCTTGCTTTTGTTCACTTGGCTAAGGTGATGTTTGCCAGACTCCTCCACTCTGAAGTTACTTTTTTGTAGTATTTTGTAGGGACATACTTTGAGACTGTATAAATATCCTCTTACTCTTCAAACTTTCACCTGCTAGTTTTTGCCACATACAGTGATGCTACTTGTCTGAATCAATTATTATGATGATTTTCCAATGACGATTTTCTAATCTTATCATTCCTTCCTCATTTATTAATTTACATTTAACCAAAAGAAGAGCTCTCTCTTTTCCACCATTCATTCACTAATTCATTCATTTATCTTTATCTATTCATATCAGCTTATAGAGTCTTATAAATAATAATTCTTTACTATCAGTATTTATTTTGATGCTCAAATTGTCCCAGATTCGGCCAGTGGAATCCCCCTTAGTTATTCTTAAGTCTCTGTGACATGTCTTTATCCAAAGACAAGATTGGGGCATCTGAGTGGTAGAGCATGCAACTCTTGATCTTGGGGTTGGGAGTTGAAGTCCCACACTGGGCAAAAGATTACTTTTAAAAAAGCTAAAAAATTAGGGCACCTGGGTGGCTTAGATGGTTAGGTGTCCAACTTTGGCTCAGGTCATGATGTCACAGTTTGTGGGTTTGAGCCCAGCATTGAGCTCTGTGCTGACAGCTCAGAGCCTGGAGCTTGCTTCAGATTCTGTGTCTCCCTCTCTCTCTCTGCCCCTCCCCCACTCATACTCTGTCTCTGTCTCTGTCTCTCTCTCTCTCTCTGAAAAATAAACATTAAAATTTTTAAAAAGCTAAAAAATTAAAAAAAATAAAAAAATAAAAAGCTAAAAAATTAAATTAAAAAGAACCCCAAAGACAACATGATCACCTACACAGAAAATTCTAGAGAATCTATAAAAAAGCTACTAGAACTGTGAGAATAACAGTGTTGTAGGACACAGATTAATATATACTAATCACATTTCTTTTATTTTTTTTTTTTCATTTTTTTTTCAACGTTTATTTATTTTTGGGACAGAGAGAGACAGAGCATGAACGGGGGAGGGGCAGAGAGAGAGGGAGACACAGAATCGGAAACAGGCTCCAGGCTCTGAGCCATCAGCCCAGAGCCCGACGCGGGGCTCGAACTCACGGACCGCGAGATCGTGACCTGGCTGAAGTCGGACGCTTAACCGACTGCGCCACCCAGGCGCCCCACATTTCTTTTATTTATGTTTATTTATTTTAAGACACAGAGAGAGAGGTAGGGGCAGAGAGAAAGGGAGCAGGAGAATAGAGAATCCCAAGCAGGCTCCACGCTGAGAGTGCATGCCAGACACAGGGCTTGGACCCACTAACCATGAGATCTTGACCAGAGCCGAAACCAAGAGTTGGACACTTAACTGACTGATTCACCCAGGTGCTCCCATATTTCTATGTAATAGCAACAAGTAACTGGAAATTAAAGTGTTAAAAATGCCATTTACAAGAGAAAAAATAACATGAAATACTTAGGGATAAATCTAACAGATTTGTATTTTGAAACTACAGTTGATGACAGAAATTAAGGAAGACTTAAATAAATGGAGAGACCTTATTTATGTGTTGAAGAGTCACTATTGTTAAACTATTAATTCTTCCCAAATTTGGGGGTAGAAATTGGTCAGCTGATTCTAAAATGTATATGAAAGGGTGCCTGGGTGGCGCAGTGGGTTGAGCGTCCGACTTCAGCTCAGGTCACGATCCTCATGCTCCGTGAGTTCGAGCCCCGCATCGGGCTCTGTGCTGACAGCTCAGAGCCTGGAGCCTGTTTCAGACTCTGTGTCTCCCTCTCTCTCTGCCCCTCCCCCATTCATGCTCTGTCTCTCTCTGTCTCAAAAATAAATAAACGTTAAAAAAATTAAAAAAAAAATAAAATGTATATGAAAAAACAAAGGCTCTTGAATAGCCAAAACAACTGTGAAAAAGAACATAGTTGGACGATTTTACTATCTAATTGTAACATTTATTCTGAAGCTATAATAATCAAGACTGTGTGGTATTGGGGTGCCTGGGAGACTCAGTCAGTCAAGCTTCCAACTTCAGCTCAGGTCATGATCTCACTGTTCGTGGGTTCAAGCCCCATGTCGGGCTCTGCGCTGACGGCTTGGAGCCTGGAGTCTGCTTCAGATTCTGTGTCTCCCTCTCTCTCTGACCCTCCCCTGCTCATACTCTGTCTCTCTCTCAAAAAAATAAATGAACATTAAAAAAAATAAGACTGTGTGGTATTGGTATAAATATATATATCAATGGAAAAAATTGAGTCCAGATACGACTCACATATACATGGTCAATTCATTGTCAACAAAGATTCTAACACGATTCAATGGAGAAAGGATAATCTTTTCAGAAAATGGTTGTGGGAACAATTGTACATCCATATGTAAAAAAAAAAAATGAACCTTGACACTTGCCTTGCAACAGATTATAAAAAGTAACTTAAAAAGGATCACAGACCTAAATCCTTAAAACCTAAGATATAACTTCTATAAGAAAACACAGGAGAAAAATCTTTGTGACATTAAGAAGATATCATAAAGAGGACACAAAAATGCAACTCAGTAGCAAAAGACCTCCAAATAATTCCATTAAAAATGAGTAGGGTTGGGGTGCCTGGGTGGTTAAGTGTCTGATGCCTCACCAACTGTGCCAGCCAGGTGCCCTTCCAGTAGCATTTCTGGTTGAATTGGGGATAAGTGCCAGAGCCAAACTCTAACATGAGCTGGATCAAGGCATAGTAGGTCACCTGTAAGGAGTTTCTACTAAAGCAAACATGCTTTGAAGCCGTGGATTGCCTCTACATCCACCTAGTCAAATTGACAATCCTTGTGTCTTTTTTTTCCAGGGGAAGGGCAGATTGTTTTTATCACCGAGTTTGAGTGAAGATTGAGTTTCTAAGTTCGGTCAATATTATAACTAGAGTGTGCTGAAATATACTAGCCAGAATTTTTCCCTTAAAAAAAAACATTTTCTTACAGAAATGTCTAATATATTTAAAACTATGTAAAATAGGGGTGCCTAGATGCCTGAGTGAGTTAAGCATCTGACTCTTGATTTCGGCTCTTGATATCATGGTTCGTGAGTTTGAGCCCCACATACAGCTCTGCACTGACAGTGCAGGGCCTGCTCCAGATTCTCTCTCTATTCCTCTCTCTCTGTCCCTCCCCTGCTCGTGCTCTCTCTTTCTCTCAAAATAAATAAACAAACAAACTTAAAAAATTATGAAAGATAAAAAACGTTGGAAAAAATTTAATAGTATGTAAAATGGTATAATAAACTCCCAGGTACCCATAATTATACTTGCAGAACATTCTATCATTCTTGTTTCATCTTTTCACTTTTTTATGAATCTATTTATTTATTTATTTATTTTTTTTTTTTGAGAGAGAGAGACAGAGAGAGTGAGCAGGGGAGGGGCAGAGAGAGAGAGGGAGAGAGAGAATCTCAAGCAGTCTCCATACTGTCATCATGGAGTCCAATGCAGGGCTTGAATTCACGAACCATGAGATCATGACCTGAGCCAAAACCAAGAGTCGGACACTTAACTGACTGAGCCACCCAGGTGCCCCTGAATCATTTTAACACAAATCCTAGGTTAGATAATTTCTCCTGTAAATATTTCAGTATATATCTCTAACAAATAAGGCCTTAAAAATAATCACACAAATTCTTTCATAGAACAAAGACACTTACAAATTAGTTTGTGAGGCCAACATTGCCTTGATATGAAAATCTGAAAAGGACATTGCAAGGAAAGAAAAATACAGACTGATATTCCAAGCTCACCAGTCTGCCTATTCCTTGAGAGAGTAGCCTGGTATTTTATCAGTAGCAATAATCAGAACAGCAATGTCAGCCTGATATGTTCCTGTAATGATGTTTTCTATGAGGATCTTGTGACCTGGGTTATTAAATAAAGTTCAAAATTTCATGAGGGAGATATTGATGATGGTGTCATGTTCATGCTCAGCCTTCAGTGTCTACACCACGGTGTCTCCACATCACCAGCCTCCTTCTCCAACTCTCAATGGTTCCTTTCTTTCATCACATTTGTAATTGAAGAGATGGTCGCCATATCTAAATCTACCTTCCTGATGACTTTGATATTGATGTGGTTCTTCTAATTTCCCACTTGTTTATTGGATGGCAAACCCATGGCAAAAAGCCATTCCTCTTCTGTCATGAATTGGCTCAGTTACCTCCTCTGAAAACTCTTCTGATAAGTCTGTTGGCAGTTACTGATGCCTCCTCTCAGCTTCCCAAATACAAACTTCTTATACTGTACCCGTCATGTTATGCTGTGATTGTTTAATCTGATGTTCCCTTATTAGACTATATACCCAGTGTTTGGCACATTGCTTGGCATACAGCAATTAGCTCAGTAAATATTTGCTGAATGAATAATAAGAATACAAAGCTAGAGGGGCGCCTGTTGGTTAAACCTCGGACTTCAGCTAAGGTCATGATCTCGCAGTTCAAGAGTTTGAGCCCCGCATCAGGCTCTGTGCTGACAGCTCAGAACCTGGAGCCCGCTTCAGATTCTGTGTCTCCCTCTCTCTCTACCCTTTTCCTGCTCATGCTCTGTCTCTCTCCCTCTTTCTCAAAAATAAATAAGCATTTAAAAAATAAATTAAGCATAGTAAGAGATTAACAACAACGATAACGATAAAATAGGACAATTATAACAATATACTGTAAAAAAAGTTATATGAATTTGGTCCCTCTCTAAATACTATACTGTCCTCATCCTCTTGTGATGATGTGAGATGACAAAATGCCTATCTAATGAGATGAAGTGAGGTGAATGATGTAGGCATTGTGAAGTATGTAGTTAGGCTACTATTAACCTTCTGAGAATGTGTTAGGAAGATCATTGGCTTCTGGATTGCAGTTGACCTCGGGTAACAAAAACAACAAAGTGAAACCATGGACAAATTGGGACTATTGTATAATCGTTTTTTGAATTATAAAGAGTAAATAATAGATACTTAATCAAACCTCAAACACACCAGACATGTTAAAGTAATAAATAAGAATCCTTTAAAAAGATGCTGACAAAGGGAACCTGGGTGGCTCAGCTGAGCATCTGACTCTTGATTTCCACTTAGGTCATGATCTCTCTGTGAGTTTGAGCCCCGCACTGGGCTCTGTGCTGATGGTGTGGAGCCTGCTTGAGATTCTCTCTCTCCCTCTTTCTTTCTGTTCCTCCACTGCTTGTGCTCTCTCTCTCAAAAAAATAAATGATGCTGCCTATTTAGACTTCTTTAGTGTATAGTGGTACCTATATCCCCTTGGCCTTACCTGTACTAAGCTTAATCTTTGGTAATTAGGTAAGTGAAAAATAGCATCTCAATTCAAAAGAAAGTATTTACTTGCTTTTAAGTGAGGTTGAGAATCTTTTCATATATTTATCAACCTTTGATATTTTTCTTTGTTGTTGTTTTTTAAAGATTTTATTTATTTATTTTTTACATTTATTTATTTTTGATAGAGAGAGACACAAGTCGGGGAGGGGCAGAGAGAGAGAGGGAGACACAGAATCTGAAGCAGGCTCCAGGCTCCGAGCTGTCAGCACAGAGCCCAACACGGGGCTCAAACTCACAAACTGCAAGATCATGACCTGAGCCAAAGTGGGACGCTTAACCGACTGAGCCACCTAGGTGCTCCCCTAAAGATTTTATTTTTAAGTAATCTCTATATCCAATGTGGTGCTTGAACTCACAACCCCAAGGTCAAGAGTTGCATGCTCTACTGAGTGAGCCAACCAGTCTCCCCTTCTTTTTCTTTTTTAATTACTTCTTTTTAAAGTGTATTCATGTATTTTGAGAGAGAGAGTGTGTGTGTGTGAGTGAGCACAGGAGGCACAGATAGAGAGGTAGAGAGAGAGAATCTCAAGCAGGCTCCACACTGTCAGCATGGAGCCTGATGTGGGGCTCGATCTCATGACCCACGAGAACATGACCTGAGCTGAAATCAAGAGTCGGATGCTTAACTGACTGAGCCACCCAGACTCTCCTTTAATTGCTATTTTTATTTTTTTTTTCAACGTTTATTTTTATTTTTGGGACAGAGAGAGAGCATGAACAGGGGAGGGGCAGAGAGAGAGGGAGACACAGAATCGGAAACAGGCTCCAGGCTCTGAGCCATCAGCCCAGAGCCTGACGCGGGGCTCGAACTCCCGGACCGCGAGATTGTGACCTGGCTGAAGTCGGACGCTTAACCAACTGCGCCACCCAGGCGCCCCTAATTGCTATTTTTAAAATTATAGATGTATATTTTTAGGTGGGCTGCACGCTAGGTGTGGAGGCTTGAACCAAGGCTTGAACCAACATGGGGCTTGAACCAAGTCCCTGAGATCAAGACCTACATTGAGATCTAGAGACAGATGCTTACTGACTGAGCCACCCAGATGCCCCATTAATTATTTTTTTAATTGTGTGTGTGTGCGTAAGTAGGATCTATACCCAGTGTGAAGCTTGAACTCAGGGCCCTGAGATCAAGAGTTGCATGCTCTATGGATTGAGACAATAAGGCACTCCTTTTTGTTGTTTTTTGCAAAGCCACATCTCCAGTGCTAGAACCGTGCCTTGCAAATATTAAGCGTTCAGCAAACACTTACTGAACAAATGAATGAATTGTGTGTTTTCTTCTTTGTCTCTTCTCCTATTAGGCTGTTACTTTCTAAAATTTGGTACATAAATGCTCCTTGTATATTAAAGAAATTGGCTTCTTTTTGTGACTTATGGTGATTTTTAGGTTAGGTTATACTGTTTTTGTTATATTTATCAGCATTTTTATTTTCTGACTTCTCTATGTCATCCTTTTATGGCAGGCTTAAAAGGGATCCTTCACTCCAAGGTTAAAAATATTAATCAGTGCTTTCTTCTAGCACCTTTATGGTTTTATTTTACCATTTGACACTTATTGTTTTGGCTACCTAGAGGAGCATCCTACATTTTTGGATACTTGTTTTCCCCCTCTACAATCCGATGGTTCTGGAAGTGCCTGTCTGTTTTAACCCACTGCTCCAGTTCAGCCCCTTGGGGATTAGAAGCTCCTTGTACATGTATAGGAATCTTACCCGTCATACCATATGTCTTATTACTTATGTTCAGATCGATCACTTGGTTAAGGTGGTTCTGCCAAGCTTCACCATTGTAAATTTACCACCTTTCTCTTTTGTGCTAAAATGTATCTTGGGTGAGACACTTTGAATCTACATAAATCCTTAAATTTTCACCCACGAATTTAGCATCCATCAGTGGATTTTGTCTGCAAGAGTCACTACTGTAGTGTTTGCTTAATGGCAATTTTTGTTATCTCTCTTACCTTCTATGCTTAGTAAATGGAATTCTACTCTAAGAAAGAGTTGTCTTGGGGCGCCTGGGTGGCTCAGTCGGTTAAGCGTCCGACTTCAGCCAGGTCACGATCTCGCGGTCCGGGAGTTCGAGCCCCGCATCAGGCTCTGGGCTGATGACTCAGAGCCTGGAGCCTGTTTCCGAATCTGTGTCTCCCTCTCTCTCTGCCCCTCCCCCGTTCATGCTCTGTCTCTCTCTGTCCCAAAAATAAATAAAAAACGTTGAAAAAAAAAATTTAAAAAAAAAAGAAAGAGTTGTCTTGGGGTGCCTTACTGGCTCAGTCAGAAGATTGTGTGACCCTTGATCTCGAGCCCCACATTAGGTGTAGAAATTACTAAATAAATATGAAAGACCTATCTCTTCTCCCTCATTCATTTAAATAACCAATTATTGGGGTGCTTGGGTAGCTCAGTTAGTTCAGCATCCAAGTCTTGATTTCAGCTCAGGATTGTGGAATTGGGCCCCCTGTCATGCTCTGCAGTAAGTGTGGAGCCTGCTTGGGCTTCTCTTTCTCTCTTTCTCTCTCCTCTGTCCCTGTCTGCCCCTCTCCTCCACTCACGCTCTCTCAAAAAATGATAAAAAAAACCTCAATTACTGTATCAGTATAGATGCACATTAAAAATAAATATCTATAGGTCAGAATGCAATGTTATCATTACGTATCTTCTGTTTTGGCTAGTAAGAGCTCTTTCAGGTTGGCTCCTGTTTTTGTGATGTCCTTTTTTGAACATTGTTTTCTGGCACCACAAGATATTCTAGGCTCATCTTGAATCAATCATTTCTCCAAGGTTCTCCTTGTTTTTATTGGAGAATGGTGTTTAGAAATAAGTACCTGTGTACTAGGTATCCTTATTGCTTGTAGATACCTATAGCAGACAGAACTAGCAAATATATTTATTAAATTTTTTTCAAATATATTTATATTAATCCACACATACCCACCAATCCATATTTCTGTACCTGTACATAAATTAAAACCATAAACTTATACTAATACCTCAGATTCCAACAATCTAGCACCACAAGCTTAATTTTAGCTTTGGCCTTTTACTTAGTTAATAACTTTTTTCTCTAACATTGAGGCATTCAGCTCATGATCTACAATATATTTGTTTAATTCTAGCGTACACATTAGTTTCAAATTGCTAACATACCCCCCACACCTCTGTGAAAAATAGTACGTGGACCACAGCATTTATGTACAGTTCATTTGGTCTTTTTCTTTTTTAAATGTTTTGTTTGGGGCACCTGGGTGGCTCCATTGGTTAAAGTGTCCATTTGTTAAGTGCAAAATGATCATTAAAAAACATTATGGGGGTGCCTGGGTGGCTCAGTAGGTTGGGCGTCCGACTTCAGCTGGGGTCATTATCTTGTGGTTCGAGTGTACGAGCCCCATGTCAGGCTCTGTGCTGCCAGTTTGGAGCCTGGAGCCTGTTTCAGATTCTGTGTTTCCCTCTCTATCTTCCCCTCCCCCGCCCGTGCTCTGTTTCTCTCTCAAAAATAAAATAAAAATAAAACATTAAAAAAATATTCTGTATGTTTTGGGGCACCTGACTTGCTCAGTTGGTAGAACATGTGACCCTTAATCTCAGGGTCATGAGTTCAAGCCCTACATTGGGCATGGAGCCTACTTACTTAAAAAAAATTCTGTATTTTTTATTTTCTAATGTATTTTATTTTTTAATTTTTTAATGTTTATTTATTCTTGTGAGAGAGAGACAGAGCTTGAGCAGTGGAGGGGCTGAGAGAGAGGGAGATACAGAATCTCAAGAAGAATCCAGGTTCTGAGCTGTCAGCAGAGAGCATGACGTGGGGTTCAAACTCACCAACTGTGAGATCATGACCTGAGCCGAAGTCAGACACTTAACCAAATGAGCCACCCAAATGTCCCTCTAATGTATTTTAAACATTACCCTGATAAAATTAAATACTGCATATTGAATGGTTGTGAAAACATTCAAGCCAAAGAGACTCTTCCATTTGGATAGTAAACAAAATGTTACAATGAACTTTAATGTAAAATCATATTTCTGAAAAATATTAAATCTCAATTTAAATCCAAATTACCAAGAAATCGTGGATTAAATTTTATGATATACTAAATCTCTGAGGCAAAGAATGTACATACTTTATTTAAATTTCTTAGTGTTTATTTATTTTTGAGGAAGAGACAGAGTGTGAGCAGGAGAGGGGCAGAGAGAGAAGGAGACACAGATTCCGAAGCAGGCTCCAGGCTCTGAGCTGTCAGCACAGAGCCCCGTGTGGGCTGGAACTTACCAACCACAAGATCATGACCTGAGCTAAAGTTGGACACTTAACCGACTGAGCCACACAGGCACCCCAAGAATGTACATACTTTTAATCAAGAATGTAAGATTGTAGGGATGCCTGGCTGGCTCAGTTGGAAGAGTATGCAACTCTTGATCTTGGGGTTGTGAGTCTGAGCCACAAGTTGGGTGTAGAGATTACTAAAAAAAACAAACTATTAAAAAAACGTAAGACTGCATTAGAGACTGGAAAAAGCTGGACTTTAGTGTGAGAATCACAGATGAAAATAGAGTTGTACTTCAGAGGTTTTAGGACAGATGCAGGGAACAAAATAATGCCCTCTCCCTCAGGATGTCCACAGAACCTGCGAATGTTAGGTTATATTGCAGAGGGTAATTAAGGTTTCAGGTGAATTTAAGGTTGCTAATCAATTGATTTTAAAACAGGGAGATTATCCTGGATTATCTTGGTGGGTCTGATATAATCACGAGGGTGCTGAAAACGGGTAAGAGTTGGCTGGATACGATGTGAGAAGAACCCAACCTGCCATTGCTTGCTCTGCAAATGGAGGCTTTGGAACTGCAAGCCAAAGAATGGGAGCAGCCTCTAGAAGGTAGAAAAGGAATTCTCCCAAAGAGCTTCCAGGAAGTAAGGCAGCCCTGCCAACACCTTGAGATTTTAGCCCATTTTGAGACCTCTATCAGTCTTCTGATCTATAGCACTGTAAGATACTAAATTCGTGTTATTTTAAGCCACTGCATTTGTGGTAATTAGCACAGCAATAGAAAAGAAATAAAACAGTCAACCCACACTTGAACTTTAAGACTCTACTACCTGCATTTTGGTCCCTCTAGGGGATTACTGACTTTATCCCCTTTATTCTTTTCCTTTTGGTCTCTACTACAGTCAGCTCATTGTTACTCAAATATTATCTTAGTTGGTTTTAGGTGTTTAATTTTGGGGGTATGTGAAACATAACTATGGTTTTAAGAATCAGTCCTTTACTGGGGCGCTTGGGTGGCTCAGTTGGTTGAGCGTCTGACTTCAGCTCACGTCCTGATCTCAGTCTGTAAGTTTGAGCCCCGCGTCGAGCTCTGTGCTGACAGCTCAGAGCCTGGAGCCTGCTTCGGATTCTGTGTCCCCCCTCCCCCCCGCTCATACTCTTTCTCTGTCTCAAAAATAAGTAAAAACATTAAAAAAAAAAAAAAGAATCAGTCCTTTACAACAGTATTTGCCACTCCCTCCTCAATCCTGCTACCGTTTCCACTCCTCCCCTTATTCCCACCCTCCTCTCCTGCCAGACACCAATCACTTTAGTTTATTAGCCCCACCCCCCCACCCCGCCAATGAGCAGATACTTGCGTTTCCCTACGTCCCCTTCTTTCTTACGCAAAGTACCATACTTTTGCCTTTAAGCAAAATTAACTTTTTTCAAAATTAACTTTTTAAAAGTGCAGTGAATTTAGCACATGTAGAAGTCTACTTAATGACCTTAAGGAAATGCTGTTCTGCTTAAATGCTAAGGGCCAGATCCAAAGGATTTAAAGCATGAAATGTGAGGAAACTGAAATACTGCAGCATAGTTCACTTGTAGGAAAATCTAATCCTTATCTTCAGTTAGGCTTCACTAAGTACTTCTAATCACAGATCCTGTTAACTGAATCTCACTAACTTTAGTAAACGTGGCTAGCACGGGGCTTGCACTGTGGAGCTGGCACAGACATCAGGCTCATTCGGTGGGTGTGAGAACAGAAACACATTTCCGATGACAGTTTTATGTGTTCTCAAGTCCTTGATTCCTAAAGATCCACCTAGGCATTTACCTAACGAGGCCACAGCATCGTGATCTTGGTCCCTAAGCCTTAAAGGGAAGCCCAAACCTGTACCGTATTGAAAGAGTGGCTCTACACAGCAGGTACTTTCCCAACCCGCCTACAGTGGCTGCAAACAGGATAAACTATCACACCGGAGCCTAACCCTTCCCTCAAGTGATCTCAGTGTTCGGTGGCCTCTAACAAACTAATCATAAGCACCCTCCCAACTCCTGCCTGCGGAAACAAATACTCCCAGGATCCCAGGCCGTTTAGATTGACGTTACTTCCGGGGAAAGTAACCTTTCTCCGGCGGTTGCAGGACTGGAGAGGTCTCGCGACATTTGCTCCCGCGAGATCTGCTTGCTCACTCTAGCGATGACATCCTCCTCCTCCTCCCCGCCGCCTTTCGGCAATCTTCGCCAGTCCCAGCCCCGACCAATCTGCACTCAGATGGCATGGATCAGGGTCTCCCCCCGAACCCCAGTCCGCTCTGGGCGTCAGGCGGCAGCGGCGGGGTGCGAGCTGCACGAGGCCGACGGCAGCGGCACTGCGAGAGGCCACGGGCTGGCGAAGAACAGTGAGCGTGGGCGGGGCGGGGGTAAGCTAGCTGAGTAGCGGCTCGATTGTTCTGGCCTGGCTATGGCGCCTCTCCTCCCCCCCGCCATGGCTCCCCGTGTCCCTGCTCCGCTCCTCTCAGTGAGTGAAAGTGGCCGCCGCCGCCGCCGGCCCAGCGCCCGCAGCCGCCTCAGCGCCGCCGCCATCTTGGGGTCCCAGGAGCCGCCGAGGGAGCGAGCTAGGAGCGTCCACGCCCAACGCAGTCACCGTCCCACAGCCTCAGAGAGCGAACCGCGGCTCCACCGTCGGCGGGGCGACCCCCCCCTTCGGACCCCGCCCGCACCCCGCCCCCCCTCCGCCGCCGCCGCGGCGGCGGGGCCCGGCGGCCCGAGGTGAGGCGACTTGACGTGGGCGGGCGAACGGAGGGGGATTTGTGTAGGCCCCGTTGCGCCCCTCTCTGCGGGCGACGACTGGGCCGCGTCTTAAAGGGGCCGTCGCCCCCGGCCCTTGGATTTGTTGGGGTTAATAGGGAGGATGGGTGTGGACACTCCCCGTAGTGTTGGGACCTCAGGGACCTAGGCCTCGTCCTTCCCCCTTTTATACCTCTAGAGGCCTGGGGTCACGCGGTGACCTCAGATAGCTGAGGAAGCCCGTGGGGCGCCCACACGTGGGGAGTGTGTTAGACCAGGTGCACGTGGGACCCGGTGGGGCGGTGTCGGGCTAACACGTGTGTGGGTTTGGGGGTGGGGTGGGTCAGGGCGGGGGCTAGGCTCGAGTGGGGACTCCGTGAGGTCTTTATCTGTCCTCTTAAACAAATGAGATCTAAGAGCTTGATAGTGTGTCAGTTTATGGGGAGCAAGTTGAGATGTGGGTGAATGGTGCGTGCTGCTTGTTGGTGTTAGGTGGGGACAGCCTAACACGTGCACATACTTAGGAGTGCGTAGGGGACACCCATTGTGGTCTTTTAGGCTTTTGTAGGGTGTCCAGGCAAGTGTCATCCTATTTTGACATTCCTTCTTGAGCTAGCTGATGAAAACTACTACTTCCGTAATCAGCGAGGGTGGAAGCCCCCTACAGTTTAGGAGTGATAGAGCCTAAGAATGCACTCACTATTTTAGTTTGCAGCCAACTGTTCGCAAATTCTTTGATTCATAGATACACTGCCTAGTTTTATGTTCGGGTACTTGTTGGTAGGAATGGGAGATGGAATTAGCAGGTTACTTGTTGGGAGGAATGGGAGAAAATTAGGAGGTTGACTTTGCTAAAATCACAGGTAACAGCTTACTTTTCCAGTCAGTGACATTCATGATTGCCTTTCCCAAGGAGATTTTCATTCTGGTTTGCTAGTGGTGGCGTTTTATTTTCAGGCAACAGCTTTATAGCAATATAATTCACATACCAAAAGACTCAACCTTTTTAAGTGTACACTTCTGTGATTTTTAATATATTCATAGTTAATTGTACATCTTTCAACTCTATGTAATTCATCACCCCAAAAAGCCACCTTAGTAGTCACTACCCCATCAACCCTTCCCGCAGCCCTTAGGAGCCACTAATGTATTTTCTGTCTTTGTAGATTTGTCTATTCTGGATACTGGGTATAAAGGGAATCATATAATATGTGTCTTTTTGTGAGTGGCTTCTTTCACTTAACATGCTCTCAATGTTCATACTTGTGGTAGCATGTGTCAGGACTTTGTTCCCTTTTGCTGCCAGTAATAATCCATTCCCTTTGTGTTTTATGCTTGAAATTCTCAAGCTCTTCCTATAAATCAACAATTTGAGGTTATTAAATGTGGTAAAAGTCACATACCTTACTAGATAATAAAGCAAATTTGTGTTTTTAAGGGTTAAATTCTGTTATTTTAGTTTACTGTATTCTTTTCCTCTTTATTTTGTTTCAGAAGAATCCAAACTAATTTTAAAAGATCCGTGTCTTTTAATAGGTAACTGTAAAGAGCACAAACATGATTAGAAAAGCTTATGACTGATAAAAAACAGTTTTGAGTACATCAAGGTGAACATCTGATTAAGTCTAAGCAACAGACAATAAACTATGGTGTTATGATTTCACGTAATAAGAGTTTGTCATGGTACCATCAAGGAAAGGTATCATAACAGCTTTTGACCGCTGTTGCTTGTGTAGACATGGGGCTAGAGAGGCAATAATAGACATCTTGCTGCCCTCAAGAAGATTAAAACTGGCTTCGAGGTTTAACGTGTCAATATACAAGTTCACACAAAATGTAAATGCTGGGGTACAATGAATTTTCGAGAGTTCAGAATGGGATAGGTTTAATAAGAAATTGAATTTGTGTGGGAAAATGACGTTTTAAAGTTGGCAAGTTTTAAAGTTGAATCTTAAGCATAAACATTTTGACATGATAGGCTGTAGCATACAGAGAATGAGGAGAGTTGGTAATACTAAATACCTATTATGGGTACTAATCCTAATCTTGAGGGCTCTGGTCCCACCTAATACTATCATCTTTGGAGTTAGGATTTAAACATATGATGGTCGGGAGAGGGTCACAAACATTCAGACTATGGCTTACATTAAGTTAGAAATTCACTTATAGAAGCATTCGATTCATTTGCTAATCATGATGTGGTAGGCTTGTTAGGGTTGAAAAAATCACAAAGCATAATGCCTGGATTTAATAAGTACATAAGAGAGATTTCCATATATGTTAGGTCAGAAGTAGGAGATCAGTAATTATAAATGTAATTGACAGGTATTAAAAAATCATTGGGGGAGTGCCTGGCTGTTTCAGTTGGTTGAGTGTCCAACTTCGGCTCAGGTCATGATCTTGCGGTTGGGGGTTCAAGCCCCATGTTGGGCTCACTCTTGTCAGCACAGAGTCCACTTTGGATCCTCTGTCCCCTACTCTCTCTCTCTCAAAAACAAACATTTAAAAAAAGTAAAAGTAAATAAATCATTGGAACTAAATGCTATTCATATTTTTAAGGGACTAAAAGACTGTGAATCAACTGTGTGACGTGATTTTATAAACCTTCACTACCCAAGGATTTGACAGCCTGTGTGACAGTCTATTGAGCAGGGTTCTTAACATTTTTTATGTGCCCTGGACCCCTTTGCAGTCTAAAAAAACCTGTGAACACCTTCTCAGAATATGACATTTAAATGTATAAAATATAGTTCACTTATTTATGATGTAAGAAATACGCTTTTTATTACTGAAACAAATAGTAAAAGTTGGGGTGTGCTGCTTACATTCAGAAATGAAAGAAATGCTATTTTCAGTTACAGTTTAGCAAAAATAAGAATGTGAATTTTTCCCCATCCAAGTTTATGGACCCTAGTTTAAGAAAGCCTTTGTCTTAGGCCTGGATGCATAGATAAGTGATTTCATGTGGGGCAAACCAGGGGTTTCCATAACAAGAAGTAGGATGCGGACTCTTAAATTCACATTCTCAAGAACATGACTTCTTATGGGAAAAGCAAGTGATAGTTTAGCTAAGGGGAAACCTGGTTATGTGATGGAAAGACATTGTTTTTAGACTAAAAAAAGATTTGGGTTTGAGTCCCACTTAACCACTGGGTAAGCTACTCAACATTTTTGAGTTTCAGTTCTCCTTATCTGTAAAATGGGAATAATAATTTTCACTTCTGAGATTAAATGACATGTTAACTGTAAGACAGCATATTGATGAATGTTGGTTTATTTTTGTCTGTGAGGAAATACGCCAAAAGCTATGACATATTTATTTAAAAAAATTTTTTTAATGTTTATTTATTTTTGAGAGAGAGAGCATATGCACCAGTGGGGGAGGGACAAAGAGAGAGGGAGACACAGTCCTAAGCAGGCTTCAGTCTCTGAGGTATCAGCACAGAGCCTGATGCGGGACTGGAACTCACGAACTGTGAGATCATGACCTGAGCCGAAATTGGACTCTTAACCCACTGAGCCACCCAGGTGCCCCATACATTCATTTAAAAAAAATTTTTTTTTTAAGTTTATTTATTTTGAGAGAGAGAGAGAGCATGAGCACAAGCACGGGAGGGACAGAGAGAAAGAGAGAGAATCCCAAGCAGGCTCCTCCGTGCTGTCAGTGTGGAGCCTGACTTGGGTCTTGAATCCACGAACTGTGATACTGTGACCTGAGCCAAAATCAAGAGTCGGACACTCAACTGACTGAACCACCCTGGCTCCCCTATGATCCCCTATGATACACATTTAGTTTTGATTTGGGAGAAGGGAAACTATGTAGTAGGAACAACCTGTATGGTATATGGGATTGTCTCTGTGTATTCAAGTATAGAGTCATCTTTTGATAATGGTACTAAGGATATTCTTGTAAAAGAACAAATAAGGTACCTTTGGGTTTGTATGTGACAGCTAGCTCTTTTGTGTAAGAGGTTAGTAGCTAAGTAGAATAAACAGGATAAATCTTTCACAGTTTTGTGCAAGAACAGAGAAATGGCTAGTAAATATCAATATGGTAAAAAGGATGTTCAGGTGCTCAGTTTATTCCTGAGAATGTTGCCTGAGTGTTGTCAGAAAGGCCAACAAAATGTTAGTCATTCCCTGGAAAGGCATGAAAAAATAAATGGACTGCGTTATCTTGGTACAAAACCACAGTTACGTCTACTCTTAGACTATAGAATGGATTTCAATTACTGCACTTCAGGAAATAATAAATCAAGGGGTGCCTAACTGGCCCAGTTGGAAGAGCATGTGACTCTTGATCTCAGGGTTGTGAGTTCAAGTCCCACATTGGATTTAGAGATTACTGAAAAATAAAATGTCAAAATAAACAGGAGGGAAGTTTCCAGAAAATGGCAGTATAAATGATGAAGGCAATGGTAGGGCTTACATGTGAAGATAAAGAAATTTGACTCCATATTGAAATGATGAAGACTGGGATGGACTATGATTAAATTAAATTGAATTAGATAAAAACATGCATTATAATCCTGGAAAATTAGAATCAGTTTGAAGGATGAATATTGTTTGACAGGTGTATAATGAGTGGTTTGTTTATGAAACTTACTAGCAAGGAAGATGGTTAAGGTTCAAGAACAAACCAGACACAATGTTATGGTTATAAAGCCAGAGACTTTTATGATCCAGTCCTAGTTCATTTCAGGTCAGCAAGCCATTTGATGATGCTTGTACCTAATGGTTTATGTAACTCCTTATTTTGTTCATTAGATAAATATTCATTGAACACCTAATGAGTGCTTTTTGATTTTCCCAACAACAATTTGTTGAGCATCTGCCACACTCAAGGGACTGTGGTAGATTCTGGGGATGTACAAGAGAATTAATCCACTTGTATGTGTATGTGTGGAGAGTACAGAGGGGCTCTGCAAAGATAAACACAGGGTTGTGCAAACTCTAGGTGCCATGGGGAAGTATAAACCTAAATATTTCTTTTGAGTTGTTGATAGGAATTAGTAGTAGTTTTTTGTCTTTTAAAAAAAAAATACATTCTTTTCATATGTTTAAAGGCCCTGTTCTACCTTGTTAACAGAAGCATTGTAATCCAGTGGCAGTATATTACACCGAGCCCCTTCTAGATCCTAGAGCCAGGTAACCTGAGTTCGAATTTTAACTCTCTTATTAACTGTATGATCTCTGGAAAGCTATTTAAGCCTCATTGTCTTCATCTGTTAAATTAGGAGAGTAATAGTATCTACTTCACAGAGGGTAATTGTGAGAAATAAATGAGTAAATTGGTTAGAATGGTCTCTGGCACATAGTTTCTCCACAAGTGTTAGCTGTAATTACAAGTAACATTCTTTTTTGACAGTTTAATTAGCTTAATCTAAAATTTTAGTTTGTAAAATGTTGAAATCAGAACTTTTTTGAGTAGGAAGAGTCTCAAATCTTTTTTAAGATAAGGCAGGGAAAAAATACACCAATAAAGAAAATAGTTACAATGCACTAACCTTTGTGTTTATGTAATGAATACCACTAGATGTCAATATTTAAGATAACTCAGAGATGTGGTATTTTGCAACATGACATATTTTAGTTCAGGGTCTAAAATATTTCTGTCCTGCATGTTATTCTAATGTTAGTAATAGTTTGCCTTTTTTAGAATCATTCTTAGAATATAACAGAAGACCAGGCTCAGGGGTAGGGCTCAGGAAAGTTTTTCTGTAAAGGGTCAAATAAATCATATGCTTTGCTGGTCATACCTTCTCTGTTGGAGCCATTCAACTCTGCCCTTCATTTATGGGCACTGACATTTTAATTTCATAGAATTTTCATGTGTCATGAAATAATGATTTTCTTCCCTCACTTATTTAAAAATGTAAAAAACATTCTTACCTATCAGGAATAAGAAAAGGGCAGTGGGCTGGATTTGATATGCAAGCCATACTGTCCTGACTCCTGCTCTAGAGTCTTTACAACTCTGGCTAGGAGATCTTGTGCAAGTTAGTATAAAGCCTAATGCCATCTATTAAATGGGGATAATAATAGTATCTACTTGATATGGTTCTTAGAAATAAATAAGATAACCTGTTAAGTGCTTAGCACCATCCTTGACACATAGTGTTAATAAATGTTATATATTATTACTTTTTATTAAAAAACTTTTAAAATTTTTATTTATTTTTGAGATAGAGATAGCGTGTGAGTGGGGAGGGGCAGAGAGAGAGAGGGAGACACAGAATCCAAAGCAGCTCCAGGCTCTGAGCTGTCAGCACAGAGTCTGATGCGGGGCTCGAACCCGAAACCACAAGATCATGACCTGAGCTGAAGTTGGACTGAGCCACCCAGGTGCCCCTATAAATGTTATATATTATTATCATCTCAGTGAACTCATTTTATAATGAAGCTGTTGGAACCTTGAGAGGATAGCTGATAGTCCTAAAGTCTATCTGTGGCTTGTTGATAGCATTAAACTTACAGTTTTTGACTTCAACTTCTCTGCCCAACCATGCTGCTTCCTTAGAAGATTGTAGTACTTTGTAATTTATTTTTAAAGTAGGCTCCATACCCTGTGTGGGGCTTGAACTCACTACCCTGACATCAGCAGTTGCATATTCTGACTAAGCCAGCCAGGTGCCCCTGTAGTTAAAGTGCTGCTTGATAAAACTATTATTTTGGATACTGTAATGGTGGATACATGACATTATGCATTTTTCAAATCCCATATGCTTTACAGCGCAAAGTAAACTTTAATGTGTACATATAAAACAAAAATCATTTTGGAGGTAGAGAGATCCCAGGAAGGAGTGCAGACTGTGACAAGAGAATTTAATTGTGTTAGAAATATATGAAACAGCCTCACTGAAAATGGAAGGGAGGTGCTGACCTAAGTAAACTTGGAGGTGAGTGGAATCTAAGACAAAAGGAATTGCACATAAGCACTGTAGTCTAATTGATAAAAGTTGTATCCCATGAAGGTGCAGGTTAATTCTGATACTGATATACATGTATATTGCAATTGAACACTTAAGTAAATGGATGGCAAGAGACAGGTTTCTTCTCAGTTAGAGTGTGAATTTACAGATAAGCAAGGGACAGAAGCTAGAATGATTCATGTGGTAATAGATTGGAGTTGGGGACATCAGCATGAACTCATATTTTAAGGTTAACACAGATGGTTACATATTGAAATAGTCATGTATGTGTATGTATACATGCTTGGATTTATACCCACATATATTTCTGTGCTGTGTCCGCTGAGAAGGTTGAAGGAAACCCAGTAGCAACACCTAGTACCTAGATCTTCATTTCCAATACATTTTTTTAAAGATTTTTTAAAAAGTTTATTTTTGAGGGAGAGGGAAGGAGGGAGAGAGGGAGGGAGGGAGGGAGAGAGAGAGAGAGAGAGAGAGAGAGAACAAGTGGGGGAAGGGCAGAGAGAGGAAAACAGGATCTGAAGCAGGTTCTGTGCTGACAACAGACAGGAGCTTAAACTCTTGAACCATGAGATCATAACCTGAGCTGAAGTTGGATGCTTAACTGACTGAGCCAACTAGGTGCCCCGAAATATTAATTGGTATTTTAATTGGAATTGCATTGACTCCATAGATCAATTGTGAATAATGTCATTATTTAATACAAGGAACAAGAGCTCCTTGGAGAAATGACTGATTATAGGACTGGGCAGGAAATATACAAGATGAGCCTGGAACACCTTGTAGTGCCAGAAAGTAGGGAAGTACTCTAACACCCATCACCACAACAACACAATTGCATGATAAGGATAAGTCAGAGGAGCACAGGAGCCTGCTGAGAACTCTCAATGGCCAAAACTGGTATCATTTGAGCAGCAAAGTAAACAAAGCAGCATTGGATTATAACTCATAATATAAAATCAATATTTCCAAGTCTGTAATGTTGTAACTAAATGAATAAATGAATATCCTGCTTAGAATACTCCATTAACATAGTGTTATGCCCCAGGAGCCTCTGGTTTGCTTGAGGTCCTTGCGACAATACTGGAGTTTAAGTATGTGAGACTTTGGAGTCAGACTTCTTGGATTTCAGACCTGGCTCTGCCACTTCTGGCTGTGTAAAATGGAAGTTATAATAGTGCCTGTGTCATAAAAGGATTAAATGAATTCATGCAAGTATAAAGCGCATGTACGTATAAAATATTTGGCACATAGCTCTCAAAAGAATGTGTATATAGCCTCTTTATTACAGTAGTATTTGATACAAGGTCAGAAAATTTGGAATCCCACTTGGAATTGTTTGTAATCAAGTCTCCCTTGCCACCCCCCCAGGCTTCTGTTGAAGAGAGGAAAAAGTCTAACTTCAATTTAACAAGTGTTTTATTGAGCACATAGTTTGATGTAAACATACCTACCTTGTTCTAATTGACTGTAGACTGTATAGCGACTGTATACTGTATAATGACTGTATAATGAAGAGAGTGAGAGTAAATGTATTTAGTGTTAATAAAATCATTACACACCTAAGTGACTTAAATGTTTAACGGTTGAAAAACAAGATTAATTTATAATTTAGTATATAGTTCAACTCGTCCTTATTTACAGATGTTTGTCCCTAAGATGAATTACCTGAACTTAGGTTTCTCAGGCTTCTTTTGGAGAACATAGTTCCACAGAATTTCTCTGTTAGTGTGTCACTTCCAAAATGAAAATTGACTTTTAGTATAAGAAAACTAAATATTGTGAATTTTGGAAATACTGGCTGTTTATGGACGATGTCTCTTACTTAAAAACAATTTTTTTTTTTTTTTACATTTATTTGTTTTTGAGAGGCAAAGCACAAGCTCGGAAGGGGCAGAGAGAGAAGGAGACACAGAATCCGAAGCAGGCTCCAGGCTCTGAGCTGTCAGCACAGAGCCTGACATGGGCCTCGAACTCACAAACTGTGAGATCATGACCTGAGCCAAAGTCAGACGCTCAACCGACTGAGCCACCCAGGCGCCCCTGGATGTCTTTTACTTTTTATTCTCAACGTTTATTTATTTTTGGGACAGAGAGAGAGACAGAGCATGAACGGGGGAGGGGCAGAGAGAGAGGGAGACACAGAATCGGAAACAGGCTCCAGGCTCTGAGCCATCAGCCCAGAGCCTGACGTGGGGCTCGAACTCACGGACCGCGAGATCGTGACCTGGCTGAAGTCGGACGCTTAACTGACTGCGCCACCCAGGTGCCCCTACTTTTTATTCTCAATAATGACCTTTTACCATCTCTCCTATGATAATGAAGAATTAACTGTATGGAATCGATAGCTAAATTTTCCCAGCACTTTGTGAGGGATCCCTCTTTTTCACGAGTAACTATTAAGCTAATGCTGTCTTCCCTTTGCTGAGGAATGAACTGAGTTTGTTAAGATTTCTGGGTTGTCGATCTCTGTCCTTTAATTTCTCTCATATGGAAGCATCTTTTTCTCATCTATCTCATTTCTGGAAAAGGTAAGTGTCTTCATGGATCTAACTGTAAAAGTTGTTGAAATCACTGGTTCTTCAGTAAGATCTCTTCAGTTTTGTTTTCAAAAAAATTGCTTTTGAGTTTATTTATTTTGGTGGGGAGGGGCAGAGAGCGAGAGAGGGAGGGAGAGAATCCCAAGCAGGCTTTGTGCTGTCAGCATAGAGCCTGACACAGGGCTCGAACACATGAACGGTCAGATCATGACCTGAGCTGAAATGAAGAGTTGGACACTCAACTGACTAAGCCACCCAGGTGCCCCTGTTTTCAAATTTTTAATGTGATGAGTTGTTATTAGTTCAGATTGGGTGTTTTTCACTAGAAGAAAAAAAGAATGGAACTCCTGAGGGACTCAGTCAGTTAATCATCTGACTTCAGCTCAGTTCATGATCTCATAGTTCCTGAGTTTGAGCTCTGTATTGGGCTCTCTGCTGTCAGTGTGGAACGTGCTTTGGATCCTCTCTCTCTTTCTCTCTCTCTCAAAATAAACATTAGAAAAAAAATTTTTTTCTAATGTTTTATTTATTTTTTTTAAGACAGAGAGAGACAGAGCATGTTTAGGGGTGGGGCAGAGAGAGAATGAGACACAGA
Organism: Prionailurus bengalensis; assembly: GCF_016509475.1. Taxonomy (NCBI): domain Eukaryota; kingdom Metazoa; phylum Chordata; class Mammalia; order Carnivora; family Felidae; genus Prionailurus; species Prionailurus bengalensis. Next base: position 62,330,264 of record NC_057355.1, read on the forward strand.
ATTGGAATAGGCTCCAGTCTCTGAGCTGTCAGCGCAGAGCCTGATGCGGGGCTCAAACTCACAAACCGTGAGATCATGACCTGAGCTGAAGTGGGACACTCAACTGACTGAGCCACTCAGGCACCCCAGAAAAAAATTTTTTAAGTTACCATGTGGAAAGGTCCATTGATACCTCAGGAAACATTTCCTCCCTTTTGGATTTTTTGATTAGTAATATATAAACCCTAAATGCTTAATAAATAAGGGTTGAGCTTGTTTGACTAAAGATTCTATTATTTATACTATGGAACTCCATAGAGGCAGTTGCAGTAATAGGGTTTTTTTTTTGTTTTGTTTTTTTGTTTTCATTCTGATAAGGTGTTTATTCCCTATCTTGGTGAAGATACTCTTCTAGGAAGTTGAAATCATACTTTTCTAGAAGAAATCAAATGCATTTTAAATTTTTTCTTTTTGGTAACATACTTCATTTTGGCATAATAGTAGTCCAATTTCATTAATGAAGAACACTAGGAAAGGGAAAATGTGGGTAAGCATTTTTTCTTACACTAGACCTATGGGGTAGGCCAAAATATTTTCTTTTTGTCTTTTTAGAGATTTATGAAAGGTCTTTCCTTTTTTGGCCAGGGGTTTTTCATTCTATTTAAAATGGAGGTGTTGGGCGCTTGGGTGCCTCAGTCAGTTGACTGACTCTTGATTTCGACTCAGGTCATGATCCTAGGGTTGTGGGATCGAGCCCCACATTTTCTCTGTGCTGCGTGTGGAGCCTGCTTATGATTCTCTCCCTCCCTCCCTCTGCCCCTCACCCTGCTCATGCCGTCTCCCTCTTTACAAAAAAAGTTTAAAATGCAGGTGTTAATTATTTCTGAAACTTTGTGCTTTGGGTAAACTCTGGGCTTGTTAAATTGCTAGACTGTTCTCAGGCTCTTGCAGTGATCCCTTTGAGCAGATTGTTTCTGGCCTGCTTGTAGAGGGCTCTGTCTGCCTCTGTTCCTTGAGGACAAGTCTTCTCATTCAGTTTCTGGTATATGATAATCTCTTAGTGAATATTTGATGGTCTGAAAGGAAAGTTTTGGTTCAACTAGGATTTTATTTAAAAGATTGCTCTGTGATTGATTTACTTCTCATCTGCCATGTGTTAGGGTGACTAAAAATTTATTGTTCAAAGGTGGATACTTGTGAAAGTGAAAGGAGAGGGATTATTAGTAATTTTGCTTAGGGACAAACAGTAGGCATGAACTTCTGTCTTGGGCAAACCAGCTAGGAGGTATGGTCACCCAAATCATGAGGCTTCTTTTCTTTGTTTTTGTTATAGCAGTCTGGTGGTGAAGAGTTGGGAATTTGGTGTTAACCAATAATAGATCTGAGTTCTTATTCTAGCTTGGGCAAATTACTTGGCTTAACTAAAATGAGAATAAGTTTTGGGGAGTGTGAGTGGCTCAGTTGATTAAGCGTCTACTTTGGCTCAGGTCATGATCTCTTGGTTTGTGGGTTTGAGCCCAGAGTTGGGCTCTGTGCTGACAGTGTGAAGGCTGCTTGGGATTCTCTCTCTTCCTCTCTCTCTGCCCCTCCCCCACTCACGCTTTGTCTCTGTGTCAAAAATGAACTTAAAAAGTAAAAAAATATTAAAATGAGAATAAGAATTGAATTACTGTGAGGATTAAATGGGCTAGTGTTAGGAAAGCATCTGAGACAGAAAAGCCCCCCATGCTAGTGTGCTCTTATTCAGTGTAGAGCACTTATTCAGTGTAGCTCTTATTCGTCCTCTCTTCCCATCATTCTGTAACTAGAGTTTTTGCTTTCAACTGAGGCTGGTTTTGAGAGTTTTTGTTTGTTTGTTTGTTTTATATAAATGTTTATTTATTTTTGAGACAGAGACAGAGCATGAACAGGGTTGGGTCAGAGAGAGAGGGAGACACAGAATCCGAAGCAGACTCCAGGCTCCGAGCTGTCAGCACAGAGCCGGACACGGGGCTGGAACTCAGGGACCGTGAGATCATGACCTGAGCTGAAGTCCGACGCTCAACTGACTGAGCCCCCCGGGCTCCCCAAGAGCTTTTATAATGGTTACGATTAACTGGAACATTTCACTGAAACATTTTAGTGAATGCAGAAATGTTTTTCAGTTGAGCCATTGAGCTTATTTTTTGTTGAATTGTATAATATTGTGGGCAGGAAATGACTACCCTACAAAACCGGATTACTCTTTCTCAAAGTGTTCATGAAAAACTTTTTTTTACCAATTATTTTTTTGCAGAATTGCTGAAAGATATTTTAATAGTTTTGATTTAGCAAAATAGTCACTTGGAACCTTTATTTCAGCTTAATGGATTGATACAAATTTTACTAGATAGGTAAAAACTGATTTAAATGAGAATTTCATTCAGTTTCTTATCAGTATTTATCCTGTGCAGACTTATGTTTTCTCTTTTGGTATTTGATTTATTTCCTCCCCCTGTATTTCTTGATATTTTGCTAATTTTGTCAATTTTACTTGTTTGTGGCTTTTAAAAAAGGAAACCAAAGAGGAGCAGTTTTCATGGACTTTGTGCATTAGTACAGGCATCCACACATTTTAACTCTAAAAACTCAGTAATAAAATGGCAAGTAACCTAAACTAAAAAAAAAAATTTTAATGCTTATTTATTTTTGAGAGAGAGACAAAGCACAGGCAGGGGAGGGGCAGAGAGAGTGGAAGACACAGAATCAGAAGCAGGCTTCAGGCTCTGAGCTGTCAGCACAGAGCCTGCTGCGAGGCTCGAACACACAAGCCTTGAGATCATGACCTGAGCTGAAGTCAGACGCTCAACCAGCTGAGTCACCACACCCCAACAAGTAACCCAATTTAAGCGTGGAGCCTGTTTAAGATTCTCTGTCTCTCCCTCTGCCCCTCTCCCACACTCTCTCTAAAATTAAAAAAAAAAAAAATCTTTGTCACCTTGGAGTAGGTAAAAATTTCTTAGGAAACAAAAAGCACTAACCATAAAAGAAAATATTGATAAAGTGACTTCATGAAAATTAAAAACTTCTAAAATTGTTAATCATTCCTTGGTTTTATTGTTTATCAGTTTACAAGAATATTTTTTAAAAAATCAGTCTGTAGAAGGCATTGCAAATACTGTAATATGTAATCAGGCTTAAGGGCCCCATTTGCAACTCCATGCCAAATAAAAATACAAATTCCCTTTCACACAAATGTCATAACCTTAACCAGGATTCTCATGGAAGTCTGAGAAGTTCCAAGCCCATCCAGAATTACTCCAGAAGATCCTAGTACATGTTCTCTTTTGCAGTCAGTTAGGATCCAATTTCTAGCCACGTCCCTTAAAAGTATTTTTTTGTGCTTCTCCAGTCCCAGTCTACGGTAGATACTAAAAGCTCCCATAACATATGCTGTGCTTAACTAGTATCCCTTACTGATAAAATAAAAAGGATGTCTTTCCTAACTCTCTAGTATTTTACAGGAAGCAACAATTTAATATATTCTAAAAGGAGCAAACTAAGTAATCCCCATTTCTCTTAGTTGGTTATGTCTTATTGTGACTGTTCTTAACCCTAGATCTTTCTACATTATCTTCTCATTTGGTAAGTAAGGAATCATATGCAATACCAGAAGCAGCTGGAAGTCTTAGTACCAGAATAGTTCCCTCTGGTTTACAGTGTGGATGCCTGTACTAATGCACAGAGTCTATGAAAATACGTATTTGGGATATCACTCCCTCAGCTGATACATGATTTGGAAATCTTTTCTCCCATTTGTGGGTTTTCAGTTTCTTAATAGTTTTGTTTATAGCACTAAAGTTAATTTTGATGAAATCCAGTTTATCTTTTTTTCCTTTTGTTGCTTTTGCTATTGTAGGATATCTAAGAAACCATTACCTCATTCAGGGTTATGAAGATTTATCCCTATGTTTTCCTTCTGTGATCTCTCCCGGGTTAATTTTTGTGTGTAAAGAGATACAAATTCATTTTTTTGTATGTGACTTTTTAATCATAGCACCATTTGTTGAAAAGGCTGTTGTTTTCCCATTGAATTATCCTGACAGCCTTATTTGTAATCAGTTAACTCTTAATGTAAGGGTTTATTTCTGGACTCTCAATTCTGTTGCATTGATCTGTATGCCTAGCCTTATGTCATACCACAAATCTTAACTATTGCAGCTATGTAGTAAGTTTTGAAATTGGGAGTATGAGCCCTCCAGCTTTGTTCTTTATTGTCAAAATTGTTTTGACTATCTTAGGTCCCTTGTATTTCCATATGAATTTTAGGATCAGCTTATCTATTTCTGCAAAAGAGCCAGCTTGGATTTTGATAGGTGTTATATTTAATCTAGATACATTACCATCTTCAAAATACCAAATCATTTGATCCAAGAACCGTGGGATATCTTTTCATTTATGTAGTTCTTTAATTTTTTTCAATAATGTCTTGTTTTCAGTACATATGTAAGTCTTGTAGTTCTTTGGTTGAATTTATTCCAAAGTATTTTGGCTTTTTTGTTTTGCTTTTTTTTGTTTGTTTTAGTATTTTTAAAGATTTTATTTTTAAGTAATCTCTACAATCAACATTGGGCTCAAACTCACAACCTTGAGATCAAGAGTCGGGTGCTTTACTGTCCAAGCCAACCAGGCACACCTGTATTTTGTTCTTTTTGATGCTATTGTAAATAGAATTATTTTCTTTATTTTATTTTATAATTGTTGAATGCTAGTATATAGAAATATTATTGATTTTTGTATATTGATCTTGTACACTATACGATTACTGAGCTTGTTATAATAATATTTTAGTGCATTTCTTAGGATTATCTATTTAGATAAGATCAGGTCATCTATAAATTTTTTTAATGTTTATTTTATTTTTGAAAGAGAGAGAGAGAGACAGAACATGAGTAGGGTAGGGGTAGAGAGGGAGGGAGACACAGAATCCGAAGCAGACTCCAGGCTGAGCTGTCAGCAGAGTCCGATGTGGGCCCCGAACCCACAAACTGTGAGATCATGATCTTTGCTGAAGTGGGAAGCCCAAGTGACTGAGTCACCCAGGTGCCCCCAGGTCATCTATAAATAATAGTTTTGCTTCTTTCCAGTCTGGATGCTATTTGTTTTGTTTTGTTTTCCTAATTGCTCTGGGTAGAACTTTAAGTAGAATTTTATTTATTTAATTTGATTTTTACTTTATTAAAAATATTTTTTTAATGTTTTATTTATTTTTGAGAGGCAGATACAGAGCCCAAATGGGGAAGGGGCAGAGAGAGGTAGACACCGAATCTGAAGCAGGCTGCAGGCTCTGAGCTGTCAGCACAGAGCCTGATGAGGGGCTTGAACCCACGAACCGTAAGATCACGACCTGAGCTGAAGTCAGATGCTTAACTGACTGAGCCACCCAGGCACCCCTAATTTTATTTTTAAGTACAGTTTTGAATATGAGTTGTGAGAGTAGGCAATCTTGTCTTATTCCTGATTTTAAGGGAGATAGCATTCTTTCACATTAGAAAGATGTGAGCGTTTTGTAAGTGCCTTTTATCAGATTGAGAGAGTTCCTTCTATCTCTAATTTATTGAGTGTTTTTATTTTGAAATGGCATTGGCTTCCGTCAAGTCATTTTTGTGTTAATTGAAATGCTTAGGTGGCTTTTATACTTTGTTCTATTAATGTGGTATATACTGCATTGGTTGATGTGTAAATGTTACACAAACCTTGCATTTGTAGGATAAATTCTACTTGTTAATTATGTGTAATCCTTTTTGTATGTTGCTAGAATCATTTGTCAATATTTTATTGAAGATTTTTGTTTCCATAAGGGATATTAGTCTGTAGTTTTCTTATGTCTTTGGGTGGCTTTGGAATCAGGGTAATGCTGGCCACATAGAGTGACATGGCAATTGTCCTTTACTCTTCAGTGATCGGGAAGAGTTTGTGAAGCATTGATACTAATTGATACTAATAAACAAACATATAAATGTTTGATACAATTCACCATTGGAGCCATTTGACCTGGTTGTTTTTTGGTTTTTTTTTGTTTTTTGTTTTTGGTGGGAAGTTGGAAGTATTAAATTTTATATGATTGTCAAATTACTCATTTTCTGTTCTTTTGGTTGGAAATACATAGAAGGATCTTCCATATCTTAAAAATTTTTTTTTGTTTTAAATATTTATTTATTTTTGAGAGAGAGGTAAAGTAGGAGCAGGGGAGGGGCAGAGAGTGAGGGAAACACAGAATCCAAAGCAGGCTCCAGGCTCTGAGCTGTCCGCACAGAGCCCCACAAGGGGCTTGACCTTTCCAACCACAAGATCCTGACCTGAGCCAAAGTCAGACGCTTAACCGACTGAGCCACCCAGGTGCCTCAGAATCTTCCATATCTTAATCTGCTGTTCCCTCATCAAAGATATAGATATTTATAACTAATGACTAATACAGTCAGGAGTGACACATTCCTTTTTTTTTTTTTTTTTTAAGTTTCTTTATTTTGAGTTGGGGGGATGGGCAGGGAGAGAGGGAAAGAGAATCCCAAGCAGGCTGCATGCTATAAGTGCAGAGTCTGACACATGGCTTGAACTCAGTAGCAGTGAGATCATGACCTGAGCTGAAATCAAGAGTCAGATGCTTAACTGATCGAGCCACCCACGCACCCCCACCTTTTTTTTTGGTTTTGTTTTGTTTTTTTTATAAAGGAGCCACAATATCGTATATTTATCGAACTCCTCCTTTCCTAAAGGTCTTTAGTTTCTTAAAATGTGTCCTTAAAACATTCCTGGGGAGAGCTTAGGCCAGGACAAGTCTCCCCACATTTGGAATAGGGAGCCTGAAACCCACCAAAGTGCATTAGCTGAAAGTCACGACTGTCGGAAGGCAGAGCCCAGAAGTGAGTCTGTATGTCCCACTTGTCAGAGGTCAACTAGCTAAGCCAGTGATTGGTTCCTAGCAATTTGGATTTCCTGGTCCAGTAAAATTTCCAAATAATTTTAGGGACTGACAGATATGCTGGCCCTTTTTTTTTTTTTTTTTCTTTTTTTCTAAGTAAGGACATTTAACAAAACAAAACACTAATATCACCATTATGGCTTACAATAAAGACATTTTAACTTTCAAATTTTTAGGAAAACTATCCACCTCAGAATAAAGGACTCTTCTTCCCAAGAATTTATAGTTGGAGACAAATTTATTGTGACACTTAACGTGATCTAACACTCAACAAGTAATCATTTTTTTCCTAAACTCCAATGGCACATTATCTGTATATCTTTTAAGTGACTTCCCAAGTGTATTTTTTTATTGTTATTTGAGTCTTATCTCTTCTATTAAACTGAATTCTGAAGGAAACAATTTTTTCTACACTGCACTTTAGAGTTCAGCAATTGAATGCCTGAGTGAATGAAATGTTACTCTTAATGTTCATATGAAAATTATATGTCACTTTTTGGTCTTATTTCCATTTATGAAAATAATACGAAGTTCATTTACTTGGCCTGGTCCTGCTATTTGTGCCATAGTCCTACAAATTATCAGTATAACCTGTGGATCTGATGCAGTAGATCACTTTCAGTCACAACTAGTTTGGGCTATAGAGTGTCTGAGTTATAGGGGAGCTGAGGTGGGAAATTCAGTTATTTTGTTCCCTGAATGTTTGGCCTTTTGTATAAGCTACAGCCTGTAACCTACAGGCTGTCTTTAGTCCTGCAAATGCTTCATAGCTATAGTTCTGTTCCTTAGAGCTATAACTTTATTTGGCCTTTTCTGTATTAGTTTTGGCAAATTTAGGAATTACTTCTTAAAGGCAGATATAATTGAACTCTTTATTTAGATATTTGACTGAATCATTGATGCCCTATCTAGTCTTCTCTGAGCTATTTTGATTGGTATTTTGCTAAAAAAGTCAAATAAGTTTGGAATGCCTTTTAGAGAGAGATTATGAGCACATTAGCATATTGAAGACTAAAAAATCTTAGGCCTAACTTTAATGCTTTAATATTTTCAGTATTAATGGACATTTAGTATATTTTTTAAAGACTTTATTTAAAAATTTTTTATTATGTTATTTTTTTTTAAGTTCGTTTTATTTTGGGAGAGATAGAGTGTGAGTGGGGGAGGGACAAAGAGAGAGGGAGAATCCCAGGCAGGCTCCCTGCTGTCAGTGCAGAGCCCATGCAGGGTTCAAATCCATGAACAGAGAGATCATGACCTGAACTGAAGTCGGACACTCAACTGCCAGCCACCTAAAGATTTTATTTTTAAGTGATCTCTGTACCCACCATGCAGTTCAAACTTCCAACCCTGAGATCAAGAATCGTGCACTGTACTGACTGAGCCAGCCAGGTGCTCCAATATCTTGATCCTAGTATTCAGAGAAGCAAACTTTGGGAAGTGCTTCTCCAAATGATTGGTATGAAACCAATTTTGGGCATGGTCTATAAAGAGGGAATCAGAGGTGAAAATAGATTTAAGCATGCAAAGTTTAAATGGGTAGGTCTTAAGACAAATAATTGTTAATGGCCATCATTGCAGTTTGTAGTACTTTATGAAGTGGTCATTATATATCACGTTCTTACCATTGCTGTTGGACAAAAAGGTAAAAAGCCAACTCTTCTCTCTTTAAAAATTGAAAGAAAAAATTTTTAAACCAAACTAAAAGCTGTTTAGGCTATCATTTGAACAGTGCTTCTTAGCTCATCTCCATCTAGAGATAGGGTGACTTTCTCTCCAAGTAGTTATCTTTGTCGGGCTTATCATTTGGGAGAAGATAAAAATCCTGTCCTCTGGTTAGCATTGGCATTTGGTGCAGGTATCCTTCAGATTCTTGTCTAGCAGTAACACCTTGCTCTCCTCTTACCTCTTATCTAAAGCTTGTCTGAGATTATTTTTATGTGGAATTGCCTAAAAGATTTTTAGTACATGCATTCTCCTGTTCAGCAAGTGTGGATAATGAAGGTTTGAACCCATTCTGCTTAACTTTCTGTTACTTGACTACTTTCGTATCTTTTCATTTGTTTTATTCAAGCTTTCATCCCCCAAGTCATGTGTCCAGGATGGAGTAGAGGCCTCATATGGTCATGGACTATAGATGATCTTTATGTAGAATGTAGCAGAAATAGAGTTTTGGGGGCTCCTGGGTGGCTCAGTTGGCTAAGCATCCAGTTCTCGATTTCGTCTCCAGTCATGATCTAACAGTTCGTGAGTTTGAGCCCTGTGTCAGGCTTCATGCTCTCAGCACGGAGCATGCTTGAGATTCTCTCTCCCTGTCTCTCTCTCCCTTCCCGCTCACACATGCTTTCCTGCTCAATAAATAAATAACAACAAAAAGAACTAGAGTTTTGTAGCTTTGACCTTTGATTTTTAATTTGCATGAAAAAGCAAATTAATATGGTCATTTGTAAATACTAGAACCAAAATAGATTCATGAGATAGGGACTATCTGCTCAAATAGTTTATAGTTTAGGAAGAGAAATAAGGCATGCATGTATACAGTAAGTAGACTGTATTATCATGTAAGTGCCAGGCTTTCAACCATTTAGAACTTCAGAGAAGAGAGAATAGTCTTACTTGGGAATAATCTATGAGTGTTTCCTGCAATGAGATATTTCATTTTGTCTTTGAAGGATTTTGGTTCAACTTGGTAAGACTTTTCCTACAGAAACATAATTTGTAGGACAAACGCAAGGCAGCTTCCATAAAGACATTGCAGTAGCTAGACAGTGCAAAGCAGTCATTCTAGGATCACACATGGGTACACAGGTGAGGAAATATGATGTATGTGAGTATGATTTAGGAGTAGACACTACCATGGATGTCAAACTGTAGTCAGGGCTTCTGAAGTATGATCAGAGTCCAGTTGGAGGATAACCAGGTTTAAAGAGCCAGAGTTCAGGGTATGAAGCAGGCCAAACAATGGTGAATTGGCTCTAACAGCATATATTAATAGTCCTTTCAGTCTTTGAAATGGCAGTATGTGGTCAGATAAATTTTAAAGAACACTTGAAGATTGGGATGGGTCTGACAGGAAGTTAAGAGACATCTTCAGGGTATTCTTAACTTGTCTGGAGTGTAAGAAGGTAGTAAAAGATTAAATTGGAAAGGTAAGTTGGAGCCAGATGATAAAGGTCTTTGAGTTTCAGGCAGAGGAATTTAGACTTTATTGAATTTTGGAAAGCTGTTGAGGGATAACAACATAATCAGAGCAATGTTTTGGGAATACTGATCTGGCAGTTGCTGTGAGGGTGGATTAGAGCGAGAAGAACCTGGAGGTGGGATGCCAAATTAGGAAGCAGTAATCTAGGTGTGAGATGATAAGAACCTAAATAAAAACAAGGACAGATTCCAGACATCATCCCTAGAGAAGAATTAAGTAGACGTGGAGATTGTAAACAGAGAAGTCTAGAGTGATGTAAAAATGATTAACAGATTTTGAGTCTGAATAGCTAACTGTTGTATAAATAGGAAAGACAGATGAACTAGCTGGTATAGGGGCAGATGAGAAGTTTTGAGTTTGAAGGGTTCAGTGGTATATCAAAGATAGAATCCAACAAGCATCTAGAAATATGGATTGTGTACTTTGTAAGATGGAAGCCAGAAAGTCAGCCATATACAGCGGTATTAATCCAAATTTGGAAGTAGGTGAGATTTTCTAAAGGATAAGGATAGATGATAGAACTGTAGTAGACTCCACATATAGAATAAAGTTTCCATTAAGGAGGGAAGGAAGGATTAGTCCAAGAAGTTGTCAGAGACCTGGAGAGTATCCAGAAGTAAGTGTTAGCCAACAATATTGACTTCTGTTTATCCATTTTGATAAATAGTGCTTTATCAGAGACAGTGGGTCTTTCATCCTTTTCAGACCCAACTCTCCCTTTTTATGAAAATGCTTTATAGTATTCTCTTTTCTATCCTGAAATGAAATCTTCAGATAATATTTTGTATAAAAGTATATATAAATTTATATGTAAATATAAATTTAAAAAAATTTAACATTTATTTATTTTTGAGAGACAGAGAGAGACAGAGCATGAGCAGGCGAGGGGCAGAGAGAGGGAGACACAGAATCCGAAGCAGGCTCCAGGCTCTGAGCTGTCAGCACGGAGCCCAATATGGGGCTCGAACTCATGAACCATGAGATCATGACCTGAGCCGAAGTTGGACGCTTAACCGACTGAGCCACCCAGGCGCACCTATGTGTATATAAATTTAAAAGGCAGTATAATGCTCCAATTATACGACATTGGAAAAAATAAAGTAACTTATAATAATATGTGTATTGTATGTATTTAAAAAAAATTTTTTTTTTCAACGTTTATTTATTTTTGGGACAGAGAGAGACAGAGCATGAACGGGGGAGGGGCAGAGAGAGAGGGAGACACAGAATCGGAAACAGGCTCCAGGCTCTGAGCCATCAGCCCAGAGCCCGACGCGGGGCTTGAACTCACGGACCGCGAGATCGTGACCTGGCTGAAGTCAGACGCTTAACTGACTGTGCCACCCAGGCGCCCCTATTGTATGTATTTTAAAATGTGACTGCATGGGCATGACCCACAGTGGATGACATAATGAAGTAGTCCTGTCTGTGCATCAGTATGTAGAGTCACCTTGACTGAAGAGTTAACAAATGTAGACTGATAGTCTTTTTTTGTGGCTTTTATTTGTGACTCAAATACTACAAGGAAAAAGTACAGAAAAGAATGAACTACAGTGGAATAGAAAAGATTGGAGAGATTTGCTCCTCAAGCCCTTCCAAGAAAGAGAGAATGAGTTTATAATTTTGAGGAAGAGAGAAACTGCAATAGTCTTTGTAGAGAATGAGAAACAATTGATAAGAGGTGGGTTAAACGGTTGTTTAGAAATGTCTTGTGCTCTGTTGAAGTTGGATAACAGCTGGTGGGTCAGGTTAGCATGGCCCTGTTGTTTCTTTGTGGAGAGTAAGAGACAAATGTAGGAGATGAAAGTATAGGTTATTAGAGAAGCAGCTGCTTTTTTTTACCCCCAGATTTTAGTTTTAAGTAATTGTTGTACCCATTGTGGGGCTTGAACTTAACAACCCTGACATCAAGAGTTGCAGGCCCTACTGACTGAGCAAGCCAGGTGCCTCAGAGAAGCCCCTTTTAACAGATGGCCAAGGCATTTGGGTTGAATAGAGAGGCCACCAATCTTAAAGGCGATTAAAAAATAATGGAGGATGGTGTTGATGGATGATTGGCACCAGTCTGTGAATGTACTTGATGCCACTGAACACTTAAAAATGATTAAAGTGGTAAATTTTAGGTTATGTATATTTTACCACAATAAAAGGAATCTAATTGAATACTTTAAAAATATTCCCTTACTTTCCAGGTATCATGATAAGACTACTTCTTGTGGAGATATGTCAGAAACTTCATACTTGTAGCAACTTCTCTTTTTTAGACTTGTGGAAATAAGAGAGTGCATCATGCTTGATATTTCTGCCATCAATGGTGATATTTTACAAAGTCATTCTGGGAGAATCAGACTACAGGATTGATGCATACTGGGAGTCACATGGGGCCACATATTATTGAGCATTGTAATAGAAGTAACTTTGGTCTTTCTTGGACAAATTGGTTTTGATTTCATGTTCGTGTACAGCTTAGTTACTGAGGAATTATATTTGAAAATAGTTCTTTTTGAATCACCCAGTATTACTTTGTAGTCATACTTGCAAACCTCCTTAATTAGGACCATTTTCATTACCAGCCAAAATAAATACATAAGGTCAGTTATTTTTTTAAAAGATTTTATTTTTAAGTTATCTCTGTACCCAATGTGGGGCTGCAACTCACAATTCTGAGATCAAGAGTCACACGCTTCAACGACTGAGCTAGCCAGACACAATGAGATCACTTATTTTTTAGTAAAACCTTAGGAAGAGGCCAATTAGCAATTTTATATGCTTTAATTTATAGGTATGTACATCAAGATGAATTACATATATTCTCTTGGAGAATTTTGCTGTATTTTTAAAAGCGTTTCCTTGAAATCTTTTGCAGTGGGTGCATGTTAGTTCCCACAATGAAAAGTAGAACCTATTAAAGCCTTATAAAAAAGAACTTTTCTTTTTGTGTTAACAAAGACTACTATTTTACATATGAAATTTACCTCATATAAATGTATAGTTCATTGATTTTAAACAAACTTACAGAATTGTATAACCAACAATACAGCATGTGTTTAGTACATTTCCTCTTTCCCTAAAAAAGAAGTCTCATATCCATTTGCAATCAGTCTCCTTTTGCATACACAGCCAACCACTAATGTACTTCCAGACTCCATAGATTTCCTTTAGTGGTTATTTCATGTAAGTGGAATTCTATAATATGTGGTCTTTTCTGTCTGGCCTTTTTTTTTTTTTTTTTTTTTTAACTCAGCATAATGTTTTTGAGGTCCATTCATGTTGTTGTATGTATCAATTGTTCATTCCTTTTTATTGCTGATAATACTCCATTGTGTGGATATGTATTTTGTTTATTCACTGGTTGATAAACATTTGGATTGTTTTGCTTTTTGACTATTAGGAATAATGCCACTGAACGTTCACATTAAAAGCTGTGGGTAGACACGTGGTTTTATTTTTCTTGAGTAAATAACTAGGAGTAGAAGTGCTAGGTCATATGGGTAGTTCTATGTTTTAAATTTTAAGAAAGTGCCCAGCTGTTTTCTATAGTGATTATAGTATTTTACTTTAAAAAAAAAAATGTTTATTTTGAGGGAGAGAGAGCGCAAGTGGTGAAGGGGCAGAGAGAAAGAGAGACAGAGAATCCCAAGCAGGCTCTGCAGTGTCAGCACAGAGTCCGATGCAGGGCTCGAACCCACGAACTGTGAGATCATGACCGGAACCGAAATCAAGGGGCAGATGCTCAACTGAGCCACCCAAGTGCCCCTGTAATATTACATATTTTAACCAGCAGTGTATGAAGACTTTAGTTTTTCCACATCCTCCCAAACAGTTGTTATAATCTATCTTTTTTATTATAGCCATTCTGGTGAGTATAGTGTGGTTCACTGCCATTTTGATTTGCATTTTTTTGATGTTGAGCATCTTTATGTGCTATTAGCCATTTGTGTATCTTTCTCTGTGAAATGTGTATTCAAAGTCTTTTGCCCATTTTTTAGTTGTCTTCTTACTGAGTTGTTGTAGGAGTTCTTTATATATTGTGGCTACAAGTCTGCCCCCCCCCCCATTGAAACCTAGTAACACTTCCTGATATAATTCACCTGAATACAACGTTTAGATTAAATAGGTTATATAGTGAAGATTTTTGCTATCAGAACAGTTCAGAATCTTAGCTTTATGAGCTTCAAGCCTTGCCACCCTTGTTATAAATTCTGCCAGGGAGATTCTGTTTTGAGTGAACACACAGTAGTTTCAACCTAGCATCCAAAATGGTTTTCTTCCAACATGCAAACACTATAAACAAATTAATTTGTTGCCTGCCTATTTCAACTAAAAATTATGACCGTTTCTTTTTTTTTTTTTTTATTTAAAAGAAAAATTTTTTTTTACATTTATTTATTTTTGAGAGACAGAGACAGAGCACAAGTTGGGGGAGGGATAGAGATAGAAGGAGACACAGAATCTGAAGCAGGCTCCAGGCTCTGACCTGTCATCACAGAGCCCGATGTGGGGCTCGAATTCGCGAACCATGAAATCATGACCTGAGCCGAAGTCGGACACTTAACCGACGGAGACACCCAGGCGCCCTATTGACCATTTCTTCTTTAATAATTCTAAGTCTAAATTTTAAAAACAATATTGAATTGAACTTTAGGTAAGGCTATTCTACTATTAACCTGTTATTCTGTGTTAGTGTCTTTGTAATGAAATCAGCTAAAAAATGGTAGTTATTTGGGGCGCCTGGGTGGCGCAGTCGGTTAAGCGTCCGACTTCAACCAGGTCACGATCTCGCGGTCCGGGAGTTCGAGCCCCGTGTCGGGCTCTGGGCTGATGGCTCAGAGCCTGGAGCCTGTTTCCGATTCTGTGTCTCTCTCTCTCTCTGCCCCTGCCCCGTTCATGCTCTGTCTCTCTCTGTCCCAAAAATAAATAAACGTTGAAAAAAAAAAATTAAAAAAAATGGTGGTTATTGACAGCTTATATTGGCCATTTATTGACCTTGAACTAAGGACTAATCTGTTTAGCTTAACATAAATCCTAGTTGTTAATGCTTTTACAAAACCCTGCACCTCAGTGAGCAAGAATGGTTTCTAGAAAGATATTTCAAATAATGCAAGTAAAATTTTAAAGTCACCTGTAATCCTTGTGCATTTTGTTTAAATTGTCTTGCTTTTTCAAAATGTGTTTATTTTTATACTCTGAAGAATTGGTGCTTTGAAAATATTTGGTTCTTGGGATTGTGTTGTTTTTAACACCAAAGTATAAACCTGAGCAAACTGAGTGGTAGATCCTGTCTGGAGAGACAGTTTGCTGAGATTAAAAAAAGACCGGTTTAGGAACCAGGAAACCTGGCTCTGCAAAAGAGCTCAGTGATTGTGAACAAATTATTTAATCTTTATGGTTTTAGTTTCCTCATCTGTAAAATGACCCAGTTGGACTACATAATCTCTATGATCCCTTCCAACTCTGAATATTTGAACATACACTGTTTGAAAATACTCTGGCGTTTTTAAAAAATTTTAATTTAATTTACTTAGGGCACCAGCAGGGGAGGGGCTGAGAGAGAGAGAGGAGAGAGAATCCCAAACAGGCTCCATGGTGTCAGTGCAGAGCCCGACATGGGGCTTGATCTCCTGAAAGCAAGATCTCGACCTGAGCCGTGATCAAGAGTTGCACACTTAACTGAGTGAGCCACCCAGGTGCCCCAATACGCTGGTATTTCTTATAAAGCCTTTTCACATATACTTACTGTTTTATTCTTAAAAGATTCCCTGAAGTAGAGAAGGCAGATCTTTAGAGGATATATAGAAAAGTTAGATATTATCTTAAAATTATTATTCCTTTTTTTAGATTTCCACAGCAATTTATTGTTCGTTAGTTTTACAGCCTTTTCATGAATATTCATGTAATTATTTTTTATATTGAAGTATAGTTGATATACAATGTTATATTAGCGTCAGGTATGCAACATAGTGATTTGACAGTTCTACACATTACTTAGTGCTCACTCTGTTGGCTGTAGTCACTATCTGTTACTGTTACTAAGATATTATTGACTGTATTCTCTATGTTATACTTTGCATTTCCATGACTTTATAACTAGATATTTGTATACAAGTCCTTTATCAGATACACAACTTGCAGATATTTTCTTCTCCTGTGGCTTGTTTTTATCTTTTTGCTAATACTGCTTGAATTCCAAAAGTTTTAAGTGTTCGTGGCCTAATTATCAGCATTTTTTTTTTAATGGATTGTGCTTTTGATGTCATATCCAAAGACTTTTTGATTAACCAAGATCATGAAGATTTTCTCCTGGTGTTTTTTGGTAGAAAATTTATAGTTTGGGGTTTACTAGGTCTCTGATCCATTTGAGTTAATTTTTATGCATAGTGTAAGGTAAAGGTTTAAATTAATCTTTTTGTAAGTGGATATCCAGTTGAAAAGACTGTCTGTTCTTCCATTCAACCACCTTATCACCTTCACTGAAAATTGATTGTAAATGTATAGGGTTATTTCTGGATTTTCAGGTTTGTTCTGTTGGTCTATGTGATATCTTTATGCCATTATCACACTGACCTGATTATTGTGGCTTTTTAATATGTTTTGTTTTTTTTTTTTAATTTTTTTTTTTCAACATTTATTTATTTTTGGGACAGAGAGAGACAGAGCATGAACGGGGGAGGGGCAGAGAGAGAGGGAGACACAGAATCGGAAACAGGCTCCAGGCTCTGAGCCATCAGCCCAGAGCCCGACGTGGGGCTCGAACTCACGGACCGCGAGATCGTGACCTGGTTGAAGTCGGACGCTTAACCGACTGCGCCACCCAGGCGCCCCTTAATATGTTTTTTTAAAATTTGTTTTTAATCTTTATTTTTGAGAGAGTGAGAGAGAGAGAGAGACAGAGTGTGAGCAGGGGAGGAACAGAGAGAGAGGGAGACACAGAATCTGAAGCAGGCTCCAGGCTCCGAGCTGTCAGCACAGAGCCCGATGCAGGGCTCGAACCCACGAACTGTGAGATTATGACCTGAACCAAAGTCACACTTAACCAACTGAACCACCCAGGCACCCTTAATATGTTTTAAAGTCAAGAAGCATAAATTGTTCAACCCAGTTCTTTTTCAAAATTACTCTAGTTATTTTGGTTTCTTTGCATTTATATATAAATTTAAGAATTAGCTTGTCAGGTTCTGAAAAAGAAAAGTGTGATTTTGTTGGAGATTATATTCAATCTATAGATTAGCTGGGGGAATTTTTTAACATTTCTTCAAGAAGAAAGATTATATTAGGAAACTTCTAAGAACTATAATAAAAAGAGAAGACAACTGCAAGATGTTATGGTTTCCTTTAACACCGTAAGGTAGCAAAAAAAAAAAAAATGCACAGGCTTTACCTTTGTTTTTCACTCTTATACTCTCTTCCGTTTTTCTAAATCATTTCTAACACTTTCAGAGAATGTTTATAAGTGTGTAAAATACTCTGCTAATGTATCTGTTCCCTTATAAATGGAATACCTCACACATGTACAAGTGTAAATAAAAAACGAAAAAGGGAACAGCTGTTTTGAAGGTGATGCTGAGAACAAGTGTCCTCTATGAGGTGTACAAGAGAGAGCTTGTGAAGTAGATTTTAGATAATTGTGAATGATTGTTAATTGTAGGACAGAAGTGAAGTAGGTGTAAATTTTAAGGTACTATTTCAAAGAAGTATATGAATTTTGTTGTGACACATGACAATATTTCTATACTTTGATGTTCTTGTTCTTTAAAAAAATTTTTTTCAATGTTTATTTATTTTTGGGAGACAGAGAGAGTGCAAGCAGGGGAGGGGCAGACAGAGAGGGAGACATGGTTCCAGGCTCCAAGCTGTCAGCACAGAGCCCGACGCGGGGCTTGAACCCATGAAGCTCAGGATCATGACCTGGGTCGAAGTTGGATGTTTAACCAACTGATATGCCGAAGTGCCCCTTGATGTTCTCATTCTTTTCACTTCTGCCTTTGTATTAGGAAACAGTGCGTACTGAGAAACTTTATTAAGATCTTTCTATAGACTACTATTTTCTTGTCATGTGTTCTAGAAGGTCTGGTTTCTCTTCACATTGATGGCATGTAGGGAAAATAAAAGGAGAATAAACAGTATTCTTATTTTATTGCTTCTCTAGCCGTGAAGTCGGAGACCCTTGTGCATGAAGACAGATTTGTTCTATGGCCTCGGAGTTGGGTGCCGGGGACGATGGCGGCTGCACTGAGCTGGCAAAGCCCCTCTATCTTCAGTACCTGGAGAGGGCCCTCCGGTTGGACCATTTCTTGCGACAGACATCAGCCATCTTCAACAGGAATATTTCTAGGTATGCCATTACATGTTCCCAATGTTTGACCACATTTCTGATTCCCATTATCTCTTTAGTTTTAGCATTTATGTATTTTATGGTTTTTGGTATGTGTGATATTTTTTTCTTCCTTCTTTCAAATAGAACACAATTAACTTATTTAAAGGATCCATTTCTTCTGTCTACTAACCATAAATGAAAATATTCTGCTGGGTCAGCTGTGATTGTAGATTTATCATTCTTTAATTTATAGTGATGAAAGTGAAGATGGACTGGATGACAGTAATCCTTTATTGCCCCAGTCTGGGGATCCCTTAATACAAGTTAAGGAAGAACCTCCAAATTCATTGCTTGGTGAAACTTCTGGAGCAGGCAATTCTGGAATGTTAAACACATACTCACTGAATGGAGTTCTGCAGTCAGGTCAGTGTGGTATGAGGTCCCTCTTTGGACTATCCGTTCTCTTGGGGCAGTCGTCCTTTCATTTTTTGTTGTTCTTTATGTTTCTTCACACAGAATCAAAATCTGACAAAGGGAATTTATATAACTTCTCTAAGTTGAAGAAAAGCAGAAAGTGGCTAAAGGTAAGAGATAAGGCAAATATTTATAATTCAAATAACCTACTAAAATTACAAATAGAAAGGAAAGTTATTGACTCATTCTGGCACATTGGCAGAGATTTTTCTAGAGAAGAGTCTTCTATTCTGGGTGTAGTTTTTTGAAGAGATCATGGAGAAAAATGTAGAGGCCTCAATGAAGTTCACTTTAGCAATCATTTCTGAGTTTAGAGTACTGTGAAGAGCAAGGAGTAAAAAAAACATGAGATCTTTGCTCTCACTGGCTCACAGTGTCATCAGGGTTATTAATGTCCTTTTCATTAGTTACTGAGTAGTTCAACAAATGGTGATTGAATACATCGTATCTGTCTGATACTGTTGTAGACAGACAGCATTCCTGCCCTGTAGAGCTTACATTCAGATGGGGGGAGGTAGTGAGTAATGTCTATAAACAAAGAAATAGAAATGGCTTTTTTTGAAGAGGTAACATTTCAGCTGATTTCTGAATTATCAGGGCTATGTGAATGTTTTACATAAGAGCATTTTTTAAAATTGTTTGAGAGAGAGTGCGGGAGTGGGGAGAGAGAATCCCAAACAAGCTACACCTGGTCAGTGCAGAGCCTGACCTGGGGCTCGAACTCATGAACTGTGAGATCATGACCTGAGCTGAAATCAAGAGTCAGATACTTAACCCACTAAACCACCCAGGCACCCCTCAGATAAGAGCATTTCAGTCAGAAGGAACACAATTGCAAACTTCCTGACACAGGATGCAACACAGTATGTTTGGGGGAGAATGAAGGCTAGTATGGCTGGAGCACAATGAGAGGGGATGATAGAAGATGAGATTCAAGAACCTGATTGTGTAGGGTCTTGTATAACAGACATGTTAAGGAATTTGTATTTTAGTCTGGTAAATTTCTGTGAGTGTTCATAGGCAAGGAAATGGTATAATCTTGTTGATATTCTTACAAGATAACAGTCATTGGCCCAACTGAGTTAGCATTTCTTCTATTGAAACCAATATTTTCTCTATTGCTTAATTTTCCTGTGAATAGCTCAAAGTAATTTAAAGGTACTCTTTTATTGTTATCACTAAGTCCTTTAAAAGGTTCTAATTTGCTTCATATCAGCGTGGCTCTCGGGAATGCAGAAATCTTTGTTTAGCTTATCACATTTGTAAAAATCGAAATATAATTGATATGCCATAAAATCTACCCTTTAAAGTATATAATTTAGTAATTTTTAGTGTATTCATAAAGTTTTGTGTAGCCCTTACCACTAATTCCAGAATATTTTCATGATTCCAAAAAAGAAACTGCACTTATTAGCAGTCACTTCCCATTCTCTACTTCCCCCACCCCTGGCAGCCACTAATCTGTTTTCTTTCCCTATGGATTTGCCTATTCTGGACATTTCATATAAGTGAAGTCCATATCATACACAGTCCTTTGTACTTAGCTTCTTTCACTTAGCATAGTTTTCAAGGTTCATTCATGTTGTGGCACAGATCAGAACTACTTTCCTTTTCATGGCTGAATAACATTTCATTATCTGGATAATATCAAAATCAATTAATATTTTTTGGGTTGTTTCTCCTTAATTAGCCATCACAGCTTGCTTTCTATATTCCTTTATACCCAATAGATTGTTTCTTTGTTTTTAGTTTTTTTGCCTTGGTATTTGACAGTTAAAATATCTTATGTTAAGTGTAAGTACTTAGTGATATCAAGCTTTGTTGCTGTTTACAGCATTTCCATGTGTTACTGCTCTCAAATTCATGCATACTAGGTTCAGCTGGTACCTTTTTCTTTTCCACTTAGATTGGTAAAGGATAATGTAAGGGAAACTGGAATGACTGTCTTCCAGCTATTTCTGTCCTTGTGTTGGGGAAAAATGCTTGGATTATAAACGGAATTACTTCATAGCGAGAGATTCCATTTCCATTTCCTCCCATTTGCAGAGCATTCTGCTAAGTGATGAGTCCAGTGAGGCAGATTCTCAGAGTGAAGACAATGAAGAAGAAGAAGAAGAGGAAGAACTCAATCTCAGCAGAGAAGAACTTCATAACATGTTGCGGCTGCACAAATATAAGAAACTTCACCAGAATAAGTATAGTAAAGACAAGGAGGTAAAGGTTTCAGGAGAAATCTCAGACCTTCATGTCGGGTATTTAGCCTCTGGTTAACATTCATTGAAGATATGTCAGTATCCTTTTTTTTTTTTTTTTTTAATGTTTATTTATTTTTGAGAGAGAACAAGCAGGGGAAGTGTAGAGAGAAGGATCCCAAGTAGGCTCCATGCTGACCATAGAGAGCTCAATATGGGGCTCAAACTCACAAACTGAGATTGTGACCTGAGCTGACATTTAACCAACTGAGCTACCCCAGGCGCCCCATACATCATTTTACTTTTATCTATCTATCTATCTATCTATCTATCTATCTATCTATCTATCTATCTTCGTGTTTATTTATTCTTGAGGGAGAAGGAGGCAGACTGCAAGTGGGAGAGGGGCAGAGAGAGAGAGGGAGACACAGAATTGGAAGCAGGCTCCAGTCTCTGAGCTGTCAGCACAGAGCCCAATGCGGGGCCTGAACCCACAAAATGTGAGATCATGACCTGAGCCAAAATCGGCCACCAGGTACCCCTTACTTTTATGTTTAGATCTTGATGGTGGTGGTTGTAATAAAAGCTTTATTGAAATGTATTTCATATACTAAAAATATTTACCCTTTTAAAGTGTATAATTCAGTGGTTTTTAGTATATTGATAGAGATGTGTAACTGTTGTCACTATATAATTCCAGAATGTTTTCTCCAGAAAGAAACCCCAATCCCCTTAGCTGTTTCCTCTCATTTTCTCCATTCCCCTCAGCCCCAGGCAGCTACTTGTCACTATAAATGTGCCTGTTCTAGACATTTCATGCATATGGAACGATATGTGATCCTTTGCGTCTAGCTTCTTGCTTAGCATGTTTTCAGAGTTCATTCAGTAGCATGTACCTGTACTTTATTCCTTTTTATGGCCAAATAAGATTCCATAGTATGAACGTACTGCATTTACGTTCTGATCCACGTAGCACTTAATGAATTAATTGGATTGTTTCTACTTTTTGGCTTTTATGAATGATAACTATGAAAAATGAGTTGTTTCCACTTTTGGCTGTTATGAATAATGCTGCCAAGAAGATTTGTATACACGTTTTTGGTGTGGACATGTTTTCATTTCTCTTGGGTATATCCCTAGAAGAGGAATTGCTGGGTCGTATGATATGATAACTCTGTGCTTACTTACCCTTTTGAGGAACTGGCAAACTATTTTCCAGAGTGGCTGCACCATTTTAAATTCTTGTGGTTCCTTTTATAATGCAGTTGCTCCTTGGAAGTGTTCCTATCTTTAAAAACTCCCTTTCTTTGCGTACTAACATTAGATTAATAATAGTTTTAAGTGGCAACTATTTGAGTGCTGTTACTTCTGATTTTTGTCAGAAGTGTGGCACTTTGTACATAATAAGCAATAGCATATTTGAGGCCCTGAAAGCATTCCAGCAATTATTTACCATCCAAAGTACGTTCAGAAAACTGAATAACATGCTCAAGGTTATAAACCTGCAGAAGTAATAAATAGTAAGATATCTGGCTTTTAGACTTCTTTCTTACTCTCTCTGTCCCTCCCCTGCTCTCTCGCTCTCTGTCTCTTAAAAAAAAAAATGAATAAACGTAGAGTTCCTTCATAAAGTACAGTGCTAGGCATTTGGTGCTTGAAATAGTTTGTCTTTTTTTTTTTTTTTGAGTATAGCTGACATACAGTATTATATTTCAGGTGTACAACATAGTGATTCAACATGTCTATACATTATATTATGGCCACAAGTGTAGCTACCATCTGTTACTGGATAACGGTATTACAATATCATTGACTGATTCCCTGTGTTGGACCTATTATTTCTGTGATTTACTCATTCCATAACTGGAAGCCTATACTTCCCACTCCCTTTTACCCATTTTGCCCAACCCCCATCACCCTCCCCTCTGACAACCATCAGTCTTTTCTCTTTACAAGTCTGATTCTGCTTTTTGTTTTTCAGATTGTAGTTATGAATGAAATCATGTGATATTTGTCTTTTTCAGTCTGACTTAATTCACTGAACATAGTGCCCTCTAGGTTCATCTACGTTGTCACAGATGGGAAGAGTTTATATATATATATCCGCACATACACATACATGCACACATATACATATACATACATACATACATACATACATACATATGTACATATACATATAAATATATATGCCACATTTTTATTTATTCACCTATCAGTGAACACTTAGGTTGCTTCTGTATCTTGGCTACTATAAATAATGCTGCAGTAAACATAGGAATGCATGTATCTTTTTGAATTAGTGTTTTTATTTTCTTTGGGTAAATACCCAGTAGTGGAATTATTGGATGGTATGATTCTTGTTTTTATTTTTTTTTGAGGAACCTCCATGCTGTTTTCCATTGGATGACCAATTTGCATTCCTACCAACAGTTCACAAAGATTCCTTTTTTTCCATGTTCTTGCCAATGCCTATGTCTTGTCTTTTTTAAATTTTTTTTAATATTTTATTTATATTTGATAGAGCACAAGTTGGGGAGGGGCAGAGAGCGAGAGACAGAATCTGAATCAGGCTCCAGGCTCCAAGCTGTCAGCACAGAGCCTGACGCGGGGCTTGAACTCACAAACCGCAAGATCATGACCTGAGCCGAAGTCGGACGCTTAAGCGACTGAGCCACCCAGGCACCCCCTGTCTTGTCTTTTTGATACTAGCCACTAGCTATTCTGACAGGTGTAGGGTGATAATCTCATTGTGGTTTTGATTTGCATTTCCCTGATTAGTGATGTTGATCTTCTTTCCATATGTCTGTTGGCCATCTGTATGTCTTTCGGTAATTGTTCAAGTTCTGTGCTTATTTTTTAATCATATTGATTGGTTTGGGTTGAGTTGTACAAGTTTTTTATGTGTTTTGAATATTAACCCCTTATTGCATATATAATTTGTAAAAATCTTTTCTGACTCATTAGGTTGTCTTTTTGTTTTGTTGATGGTTTCCTTCACTGTGAAAACCTTTTTATTTTGAAGTAGTCCCAATAGTTTATTTCTGCTTTTGTTTTCCTTGCGTTGGGAGGCACATCTAGAAAAATGTTGCTATGGCTGATGTCAAATTACTATGTTTTCCTCTAAGATTTTTATGGTTTTAGGTCTCAGATTTAGGGTTTTTAATCCGTTTTGAGTTTAATTTTGTTTGGAGTGGTAGAAAGTGGTCCAGTTTCATTCTTGTGCATGTAGCTGTCCAGTTTTCCCAGCACCATTTATTGAAGAGACTGTCTTTTCCACACTGTATATTCTTGCCTCCTTCGACATAGATTAGTTGGCCACATAAGGATGGGTTTCTTTCTTAGTTCTCTCTTCTGTATTATTGAAAGTTTTTCTTTAAGTATGCTTTACACCCAACATGGGGCTCCACCTCAGGACCCTGAGATCAAAAGTCATGTGTTCTACCAACTGAACCAGCCAGGCACCTCTTATCTCTGGGTTTTCTATTCTTTTCCATTCATCTGTATGTCTCTATTTGTGCCAGTACCATACTGTTTTGATTACTAATGCTTTGTAGTATATCTTGAAACCTGGAATTGTAATACTTTCAACTTTGTTTTTCTTTCTCAAGATTGCTTTGGCTATTTGGGGTGGTTCCATTCAGGTTTTAGTGTTATATTTTCTTTTGTGGAAAACGCTGTTGACATTTTAATGGGGATTGCAGTACTTGGCTTTTTTTTTTTTTTTACTTTATTTATTTATTTTGAGAGAGGGCAAGAGGAAGCAGGATGGGGCAGAGAGAGAGGGAAAGAGAGAATCCCAAGCAGGCTCTGCACTATTCATTGTGGGCCTCGAGGTCACGAACTACAAGATTAGGACCCTAGCTGAAGTCAGATGTTTATCCGACTGAGCCACCTGGCTGCCCCAGGTCTTTTTTTTTTTATTATTTAATTTAATTATTCTTGAGAGAGAGAGAGAGAGAGAGTGAAAGCGTGAGCAAGGGAGGGGCAGAGAGAGAGAGAGGGAGAGAGAGAATCCCAAGCAGGTTCCACATTATCTGCACACCTGACACGGGGGGTTGAACCCACAAACTGAGATCGTGACCTGAGCCAAAATCAAGAGTTGGACACTTAACCAACTGAGCCACCAGGCACCCCTACTTGGTCTTTTTTAATTGAAGTAAAACATACATATGGGAAACTTTATAGATTTTATTAACTATGCAGTTCTTTTTTTTTTTTTAATTTTTTTTTTAACGTTTATTTTTGAGACAGAGACAGAGCATGAATGGGGGAGGGTCAGAGAGAGGGAGACACAGAATCCGAAACAGGCTCCAGGCTCTGAGCTGTCAGCACAGAGCCTGACGCAGGGCTTGAACTCACAGACCGCGAGATCATGACCTGAGCCGAAGTCGGCCACTTAACTGACTGAGCCACCCAGGCGCCCCATTTTTTTTTGTTTTTTTTTAAATATATGAAATTTATTGTCAAATTGGTTTCCATACAACACCCGGTGCTCATCGCAAAAGATGCCCTCTTCAATACCCATCACCCACCCTCCCCTCCCTCCCACCTCCCATTAGCCTTAACTGTGCAGTTCAATGAATGCTCATTCAATTTTGACCATTGACAGAGGACCTTGTGATAGTTATCCATGTCACTTTTCTGTCCTAGTTTCACTTCTTAGACTGGCTGTAATCTAGGAAAGAGATTCAGTAGTGGACTGCTTAATTTTAATTTATATTCATATTTATCCATTGGTAATAGGTAAGACAAAATGAATGTAAGCCTAGCGGGTCAATTGAAATGCAGTGTTTGAAAGAATATGTCTCTGGAGAGGAAAAAAATTTGATTATTCATGTGTTAGAATTCTGGCAACCTAGGCATTATCCATAATATTGGCAGGCTCTCTTAGTGGGAGATAAAGAGTGAAAAGACTTGAAAGAATTGGGATGGTTGGGAATTCTCTGAACCAGATAGAAGACTAAAAGCCAGAATAACAGCTATCAGAACCTTAGTAAATCTTAGGACCTGTTGGTAATAGAAATACAGTTTATTTCTTGTTGATGAGTACCATGAGGAGCTCTTTCTGCAGTTAATTGCATCTCTCAAATATGTGTCAGGACCAAATAAATATTCTGGTGGAAATTGAGAAGCATGAAGCGTTTTCCTCTCAAGTTATTTTCAGCAACTTGCCATGCACATAGCTGATGAACCCATTTTGTTTTGAAGTAAGGAAATAATTCACTTTGAAGTACTAAATCTTTGTGAGTCTTTTTGTGGGAAGAAGACCATGTTTTAGGAGCTTTGGTTTTTCTCTGGCTCAACTTTTTGTAGTAAAGGTGATTTGAAGGCAGGCTTCGAACACAGACCAGCCCTTCTAAGCCTCACCACTGTCTTTGCTTTTGCTTCAGTTGCAGCAGTACCAGTACTACAGTGCAGGCCTCCTGTCCACGTACGACCCTTTCTATGAGCAACAACGGCACCTACTTGGACCCAAAAAAAAGAAATTCAAGGAGGAAAAGAAACTTAAAGGTGAGCATATTGACCTGCCTTCCACATTTACTCTTTAGTTTCAGGGTTGTGTGTAGCCTGTTGGTACATTTGGACTTTGAACATAATGCATGTAGTAGAGACTTGCTGTATCTGAAAAACCCTAGGCTTCCCTATCTAAGTCCTATTATTAACCTTATTTCGTATTTGGTTTATGATCTTTTCTAGAATTATAAAGACATAAAACTACAGATTCCTAGCCAAAAGTTTAAGTCAGTTAGTTTATTCCTTCTTTCTTCTTTTCCAAATGTTGAAAATGTTCTGGGAGAGGAAGAAGTTGGTTAGGCACAGGGAAGTATGAAGAGCAACCTGAAGTGTTGGGAATAAGTTATGATTGTTGCTGTGTGTGGAAATTCAAAATAGATCACCTCTGTATCTTGTGTAATGCTTATCTGCCTGTTTGCCAGGAAATGTGCTTTCCTCCCTTACTGAGCTCTAAGCAGCTGGAAATCAGAAAGGAGGTAGGAAGGGAAAGTTTTAAACTCTGTGTACAAGTCAGATTTTGTTCACCTAAAGGTATGAACTCTACTCAGAAATTCTTTTAAGCCTTCTCCCCTTTCTCCCACATCCTTCTAGTTTATCTCTGTATTTAAAAAAAAATATTTTGTATATTTATTTTTGAGAGACAGACCACAAGCAGGGGAGGGGCAGAGAGAGAGGGAGACACAATTTGAAGCAGGCTCCAGAGAGCTTAGAGCCTGATGCAGGGCTCGAGCCCACGGACCGCGAGATCATGACCTGAACTAAAGTCAAACGCTTAGCCAACTGAGCCACTTACGCGCTCCTCTTTGTATTTTCTCATCCTCTGCACCCTCCCCTCCCCACCCCACCCCACCTCCCAAATTAGTTGTTTGTGCCATGTGTGATTTTCTCTTCACAGGCCATGATGTCCTATCAGTTAGCACATTTTTTCTTTCTTTAGTTTTTTCTTCAATCACTTTACATTGCCACCAAGTAAAAATGTTTCTTTCCTTTTGGCCATTACTTGAGTTCGTGGTACTTTATAAGTCTCCCTTCCTATTGTTGGGTTCAACAGAAATTCAGTTTTTAGGTTTTATTTTGTGTTTCTCTTTCATGTAAGCATAGGGAGTATCCAGTATTCTTCCAAGGTAGTGAGATCTTTCTCTTGGAATAGTCATAGGCCCGAATACATAAAGAGGTAAACATTGCCAGCCTCACTTGGAATGAGGAAGGAACCTTGAATTTTTTTAAAGGGATGAGGTTGTTTGTGGCTGTCTTCTGTGGAAGGGCAGAAATGCGACATTCTCAGAGTCTGTTTCCTTTGCAGCCAAGTTGAAAAAAGTGAAGAAAAAAAGGCGAAGGGATGAAGAACTTTCCTCTGAAGAATCTCCTCGTTGCCACCACCACCAGACCAAAGTCTTTGCCAAGTTCTCTCATGATGCACCTCCTCCTGGCACCAAGAAGAAGCACTTATCCATTGAGCAGCTTAATGCTCGTCGTAGAAAAGTATGGCTCAGCATTGTGAAAAAGGAACTACCAAAGGTACGTGAGTGCCTCCAGCATAGATGGCAAGTTTTGTCTCCCTGCCCTCTAAAGAGGAGCTGTTGGAGCTAGATACCTTTACAGTGTTCAGAAAGGAAACTAATCTGATGGAATTAAGATAATGCTGAATAGTACTCTTATTAGTTGACTGTTTTTTTCCAGATTTTGATCAGAATCCACAAGACAATTAGTTGTTCTGTGGTGTTTATTGTCCAAAAAATGGAGGGAAACCTCTCTGAGAAAGGAAAGCAGTTTTCTTACTCATAGCAGTAGAGATTGAACAACAAATTGATAGGTGATAGTAGAGGAAATTAAAATGAAATGGTGGAGTTATGTTTCTTAGAGAATTTATAAATATTTGAATGTTACTGAAGAATCACAGACGTTAGAAAAAATGTGTATGATTCAAGAGAAAGATGTTTAGGCATTCTTTTTGCTATTTTAATTTGGTTTTGGTAATATTTTATTTTGATATAATTTCAAACTTGAAAGTTTCAGGAATCGTACAAGGAATGTCCATATACCCTCGACTCAGTTTGCATTTTACTTAATTAGTTGCCTTATTACTTGAGCGTAGCCTTAATAGAAATATGAATAGGGTATTTTCTGAATTTAGAAAAACTGATACTAAACTCAAGGAAAAGAATCAATATGCAAGAATTGCCAGAGAACACTGAAAAAGACACATCAATCATTAAAATATACCGTAAAACCTCTATAATTCAACAGTGTAGTACTGCCACATGCATAGGCAAATAGATCAGTGGAATGGTAGACTTAAAAAATTTTTTTTCTAATTTATGTATTTTGAGAGAGAGTGAGCATGTGAGCAAGGGTGGGCAGAGAGAGAGAGAGAGAGAGAGAGAGAGAGAGAGAGAGAGAGAGAATCTCAAGCAGGCTCCACACTGTGTGTGTGTGTGTGTGTGTGTGAGAGAGAGAGAGAGAGAGAGAGAGAGAGAGAGAAAGAACCTCAAGCAGGCTCCACACTGTTAGCACCAAGCCTGACATGGGGCTCGGTCTCATGAACCATGAGATCATGACCTGAGTGCAAAATCAAGAGTCAGACGCTTAACTGACTGAGCCACCCAGGTGCCCCTAGACTAATAGACTTTTTAAAAAATGGTGCTGGAACAACTAGGTAGCCATTTGGAAAAAGATAAAAGTAGATCTGTTTCTCACACATATACTCTGAACATATTAAGGTTGTTAGTATAAAAAATGAAATCATACAAATACTAGAGGAAAAGGATTACATTCCTATTTAACCTTGGCTCAGCAAAAGTATGACTCAACATCCAGAGGCAATGAAAGAAAACATTTGTAAATTTGACTAAATACAAATAAATTTTTTCATGACAAAAGACAGTTGACAAAGTGGGAAAGATTATTTACATTGTCACAAAGGGCTCGTATCTCTAGTATATAAAGAACTTTTGAAAATTGGGAGCCAAAGAACCACAAATTCAGTAGGCAAGTAAAATGACGGGAATAGACAATTCACAAAGAAAGATACAAAA
Source organism: Prionailurus bengalensis (assembly GCF_016509475.1). Taxonomy (NCBI): domain Eukaryota; kingdom Metazoa; phylum Chordata; class Mammalia; order Carnivora; family Felidae; genus Prionailurus; species Prionailurus bengalensis. Next base: position 62,359,917 of record NC_057355.1, read on the forward strand.
ATGGCTCTTAAATATTAAAAAGGTTCAAAGTCTCATAATTAGAGTAGTCTAAAATAACAACCTAGATACCATTTTTCACTTATCACAATGGCAAAAATTGGAAAATATGATAACACATTCTCTTAAGAAGGCTATGGGGAAACAGACACTTTTATACATTGCTGCTAGAAGTGCAAATCAGAGAGCATTATTCTGGAGGGTAAATTGGCAATACCTAATAATCTCCATATGCAGTTACCTTTCAAACCAGCACTTCCACTTCTAGGAATTATCCTGAGGCTAAACCTGCAACTATACAATGTAAACAAAGTTACTCATTACAGCATTATTTTTAATTGCAAAATAAACAACTTTAGTCCCTATACATGGGGCTTGAATTGAACTCTGGTAGATATACACAGTGGATTGTTATGCTGCTGTTAAAAAGAAATAATGAGGAAGACCTTTCTGAAGTGACATGGGATAAAGACATAGTGTTAAGTGAGAAAAGCAAAACAAAAACAGGCATCTATAGTATTTACCTCTCATATAAGCAAAACAGGAATATAAGAAAATACACAAATTCTCATTCATGCAAAAGACATTCAAGAAGGATAAGCCTGAAATTAAAGTGTTGATTTCTTATAGCGGGCAGGTGGTAAAAATGTAGAAAGAAAGGAAGGAATGGGAGCAGGTTAGCAGGGATGAGGGGCAGTCTTTGAGTACATCGTTTTGTATGTAGGGCTGACTTTGAAAGTCATGGTAATGTTTCATATATTCCTCATATACACTGATAATAAAACAATTGAAACCAGTCAGGGTGTGGGAAGGGAATTAGGTTGAGGGGTATGTGGGCAAAGTGGAATAAAAACAGGAACAAATGGTGTGCTTGGGTAGCTCACTCAGTTGAGTGTCCATCTCTTGGTTTTGGCTCAGGTTCTGGTCTCATGGTTCGTGACTTTGAGCCTAGTGTCCAGGCTCTGTGCTGATACTGTGGAGCCTGCTTTGGATATTCTCTTTCCCAGTTCTCTCTGCCCCTCCCCCGTGCACACACATGGTGTCTCTGAAAATAAATAAAATTAAAAAAAAGTCAAGAACAAATGTTAACTGTATCAGAAATGAGTAATATATAATCAAGTTGCAGGGATTGGGGAATAAAAGGACTCCCTGAAGTAACTGAGGAAATCAGTATTTTGACTTGATATGTAAGGCTAGAGACCAAAAGAACTGTACGTAAATGCTATGATTGACATAGTAAGTGTTTCTTACAAAAGAATGGGTTAGAATTTTGAAACTACTCTGTATGTGTACTAGAATTGAACAAATAAGTAAATATGTTGTAGATGACAGCCAGTTTCTCGCTGTTGGAAACATTTAAAGTGAAGCCTTTGAAATATGATTGTAGCCAGAGCTCTCAGTACACACACACACACACACACACACAGATAGATGTGTACAGAAATATAGTTGTGTGTGTGTGCATAGGTTAGTATGCATATATACTTAATTTCTAGCTAGCTCTTTGGAGAGAGTGCCTAGACGCAGTGATATCCCAGTAACAATTAAGTTATCTAGTTCCCAGATCTTGATTTCTCAATACTTTTTATTCTCTAATAAAGTTAAGGAGGTACTTGAAGAAAGATGGAAGTGGGGGATTGTCAGAAGAACACAGGAGCCAATCTGAAGGGGCTCTTCATCACCAAAGTTAGAATAATTGAGCAATGAAATTGATAATAATAATACTGAATTTTAACACATAGAATAAAAGAAATATCAGTGAGTCCATACTGTTATAAATAATTAAATAAGAAAACAGATAAGGTAGAAGGAACAACTCTTCCTTGCAGTAGAATTCCAGTTAATAGGACAGAAGGAAGTAGAGAATCATCATTAACACAAATACCATGGTAATAATTGTTGCAGACTGGATCCATTGATGAAGGCTAAAATCAGAGGATGAAAGATACAGGAGAACCAGAGCTTGCACGTAATGAAAGCATCTCCCCAGCATATACATCTCAGCACAAAAAGAAAGATAGTGATAATCATGGGTAGTTACTGCCATGGTAAGGTGGTAGAATCTACTTTAACCAAAAGATCTAAGTAACACTAGTAATAGAAATTTTGATATTGTGATGCCCTGAGAAGAACACGTCGTTTCTGGGGTATTCTTGCCAAAATGTGTAATGTCATTCCAATCATGAGAAAACATCAGAAAATCACAAACTTTGGGGAAATTTTACAAAATAACTGATCAGTGCCTTTCAAAAGTGTCAAGGACATGAGAGAAAGATTGAAGAATGTTACACATGCAGGAAGAGAACTGAGGAGAAAAGCAACTAAATACATTGTGGGATACTGTTACAGGATCCTGGAACGGGAAAAGGATTTTAGTGGAAAAATTGTTGACGTTCAGATAAGACTTGTAGTTTAATATTTTACCAGTGTTATTTTCCTTTCTTAATATAGTCAAACCTTGGTTTGCGAGCATAATTTGTTCTGGAAACATGCTTGTAATCCATAGCACTTGTATGTCAAAGTGAATTGCCCCATAAGAAATAATGGTATATGTGCTGCTGAAGCAAGCACAGAAATAACGGAAACTCAGATGATTCGTTCCATAACCCAAAAATATTCGTATAAAATTAACTACAATGCTGTAATATAATACAAAATAATAAAGAAAATACAAAATATAAAGAAAAATAAATTAACCTGCACTTGCCTTTGAAAGCCTTTGTGGCTGGTTTCAGGGAGACAAGAGACAAGGTTATTGTGTAGGACGACTTTCACTATCACTAATAGAATCACTGCTGTCTCTTGGCTCAGTGGAATCTTTTTCTGCATTGGGGCCATCGTATATGCTTGCATGGATGTTGACTACAGTACAATAATAATAAACTCATATACTGTATTTAATGTAACTGGCAATTAGGCAGCATAGGAAAGGGTCTATATCTGTAGGCAGCCTGACTTAAAATGAAGCAAAGCATTCCTAAGCGTACTCTTGTTTGGAAAAGCAAAGGACTGTCCATAGGTGCTTTGAAGTGACAAAGAAACTAGTGCCAGGTGTGAGCACCTTCCAGCATTCTAAAAAATTGATAATTTCTGTCAAACACTGTGGCCTGAGACTGAGCATCCGAGTATGGGAGACAATCACCCACAATCCCACAAAGAGCAAGAGAGAGAAGATCCATTGGCTCACTTATGATCATGTGATGTTCGACATCTTGCACTACTTGTATTGCAAGACATCACTCATTTATCAAGTTAAAATTATTAGAAACGTTTGCTCATTTTGTGGCACACTCGTAGAGCAAGTTACTCTCAATCCTGGGTTTTACTGTGATTGTATTCTGTGGGGCACCTGAGTAGTGGCTCATTCAGTTAAGCATCCAACTCTTGTTTGGCTTAGGTCATGATCCTGTATTTCCTGTGGAGCTCCTTGCTGACAGTGGGGAGCCTGCTTGGGATTCTTTGTCTCCCCCTTTGCCCCTCCCCTGCTCATGCTCTCTTTCTCTCAAAATAAATAAATAAACATTTAAAATAATTGTATTCTAGTTATGTAAGATGCTAAATGAGGAAAAGCAGCAGGAGCAATATAAGGGAACTCTGTATTATTTTTTGCTACTTTTCTGTAAGTCTAAAATTGTTTCAAAACAAAATGTTTTAAAATGATATGGCAAGAGTAATGCAAGGAACTGCCATGTATCCTTTACTCGTATTTAGCAATGTTTGCTTTGTTTGCTTTTGTTACATAAATGCATACTTTTTTCTCACCCATTTTGAGGGTTAGTTTGACACTTTGTACTGAACTTCCTTGTAATTCAATGTGTGTTTCCTAAGAAAAAAGACATTCTGTCATACAGAACCACAGTACAGTTATAAAGATTATTATCTGATCCACAGACCATATTTAGATTTCATCAGTTGTCTATAAAGGTTGGGGCTTTTTTTTTCCTGAATGAATCCAGGATCCAATCTAGAAGTACATGTTTCATTTAGTTGTCACATCTCTTTAATCTCCTTTAAATCTGACATAGTTTCTCAGCCTTCATTTTTCATAACATTTTTATTTTTGAAGAGTATAGGGCTATTATTTTGTACAGTGTTTCTGAATTTGAGTTATCATTCTTCATGATTAGATTTGGGTTATTCATTTTGGGCAGGATTACCAAAGGAGTGATATATCCTTCTTGGTATGTCACATTGGGAGGCACATGACCCATTGTTCCAATTTGATGGTATTAGCTTCGATCCCTTGGTATGTTTGTGCTTCTTAACAATTACCATCCCCCCGCCCCCATGCCAATTAATATGTATTTTTGGAGAGAAGAACATTCTTGATGAGAGAAGTTTTAGGGAAATCCTCTTTGTACCTGGTGAATAGACTTCAAAATGATGCCCATCTAGGGTGCCTGGTTGGCTCAGTGGGTACAGCATGCAACTCTTAATCTCAGGGTCTTGAGTTCAAGCCCTACATTGGGTGTAGAGATTACTTAAAAAAATAAAAATAATTTTTAATTTTTTTAAATGTTTATTTAGTTTTGAAAGAAAGAGAGCACAAGGGGGAGAGGGACAGAGAGAGGGAGACACAGAATCAGAAGCAGGCTCCAGGCTCCGAGCTGTCAGCACAGAGCCCTACGTGGGGCTCAAACTTACGAACTGTGAGATCATGACCTGAGCTGAAGTCGGACGCTCAACCGACTGAGCCACCCAGGCGCCCCAAATAAAAATAATTTTTAAAACATGATGCCCTTCTTATGATCAAGAATTCCATAGGAATATTTGAGATTCTTGTCTTTTTTTTTTTTTTAATTTTTTAACGTTTTAATTCATTTTTTGAGAGACAGAAACATTGTGAGCAGAGGAGGAGAGAGAGAAGCAGAGACACAGAATCTGAAGCAGGCTCCAGGCTGTCAGCACAGAGCCTGACGCAGGGCTTGAACTCACGGACCATGAGATCATGACCTGAGCCAAAGTTGGCTGCTTAACCGACTGAGCCACCCATGCGCCCCAAGATTCTTGTCTTTTAAGTAGCAATAGCTGCTTAAGCATTAGTAGGAGAAAGTTTTGATAAAGGGTGTAAAAATTCTTGTAAGCAGATCATCTGAGGTGCAAATTTTATAGAAATGGCTTTTAAGCCGTCTAACTTCGTACCCACTGTTTCTTCAGATTTAGTCACTCACGTATGCCTGTGCTATGTCTTCTCCCATGTCAACTGGATCATCATGGGAAATCATGTTTTTTATTGAGGTTCTTTTGTTTTAACTGAATTGGAAGACAGAATCAGCTCATGACTGGTTTGTTGGGTGCTGAGTCATCTTGTGTTAGGTCTGCCTTAGAATTTTTTGTTAGAGAAGATGAAGCTTAGTGAAGCTTAAGTGTTGGCAGAAATTAATAGTGGCAGCAGATTTGTTCTGGTTGGAGGATAGAAACACAAACTGGAAGGCTAGTTTACCGTTGTAACAATTCCTGTATGTCATTGCCTGCTATCTCAGCTTCTGTGCAGATGGGTTTTGCAAAGCGGTGTGTATTAGTGTGGTGCTAGGGTTTAGGACATGTTACATTTTCCACTTCAGGCCTGAAATATAACTTAAATTCTTTCTAAAGTATACAGAAGACTCTGTTTAAGGCAGCCACAGCACTAGCTTATTCTTCCTAATGCTGCTTTAGTAGCTTTGTGTGTGGTTCTCAGTTGGTGCATTTGGATGACTTTATTTTTTAACCCTTCAGGAGTTGAATAAAAGACAGTGTCAGTCTACACAATCTTATTTCAAAAGGACTCCTAAATGATATAATTGTTTTTAAATATTTTAGGCCAACAAGCAGAAAGCTTCAGCTCGTAACCTGTTTCTCACCAATAGCCGAAAGGTAAATTGTAGTTTTATATTTCCCGTTTTTTGTTATGTTGGAATATGTCTACGTTTGCTGCTCTTGTCTCTTGTGACCTGGTAGAATACCTTAGGTACTGTAGTAGTACCTAAGAGAATTTCTGAATGTTCTCTATTTTATAAATAAAATTGCTCTTCCTCACATTTCTGGTATTTGAACCTTTTTGAATGAGACCATAGCCTGCTCTTAATTCCTTCGGCAGTTCATGTGCTCAGTCTCTTTATCTAAGAAATGATGGTTAGTAATATTAATACCTTCCTTTAGAGGGAAGTAACACAACTTCCTTTGAGATCTGTGAGATCAGATGAGGTAATGTTATTGGTTCTGTTTTCCTGGGCTAATCTAATCACTCATCCTCAGTTTCCTCATCTGTAAAATGAGGATGTCTGTACTACAACTTTGTAGAGTTTATGTGAAGAAATAAATTAGTTTAATGATGTTAGGCTTAGAGTGGTGCCTAGCATATAATAAGCATTAATTGCTGCTATTATTAACGTGTATGATGATACTTTGTAGCTTCCCAGCACATCTCTGGTCATTATACTTTTTTTTTTCTTTCCATCTAAGGTGCCAGTATGTGTATAAATTTTTCATTCCATGTATTACCTCAGGGTCTGTGTCTGGATCTTAGTACTGTGCAGGGACATTAACCACATTGTGGCAAAAGGAGATGTGGTCGTAGAAAGACTGTGTGCACTGAACTGACTGAGGAATGCTGTGGTTTAGAGCTAAGGGAAGACTGGCCGTGGTGTTGGGTCCTTCTCCTTTGTGAGAATGCCGTTGTCATCTGCAGCTCGCCCACCAGTGCATGAAGGAGGTGCGTCGAGCTGCCTTGCAGGCCCAAAAGAACTGTAAGGAGACCTTGCCTCGTGCCCGCCGCCTCACCAAGGAGATGCTTCTGTACTGGAAGAAATACGAGAAGGTGGAGAAGGAACACCGAAAGCGTGCAGAGAAGGAAGCCTTGGAGCAGCGCAAGTTGGATGAGGAAATGCGGGAGGTAGGGCAGTAGTATAAAATTTTGAAAACCCTGATTGCTCAGCCATATCAAGAGTTTGGTGTATACTACATAAATTGTAAGGTAATGAAATCATTGGAAAAAAACATTTTAAGACATAATTTTGAGGATAGTAATTTTAGTCCACTAAAGCGATTCTGTTTTTATCCCTCAGTAAGGCCCTCTCTCCAGCCTTCACCTCTCTTTGTATGCCAAGTTTTTCTGTTCTTTCTTAGCCTTATTCCTCTTTATATTTCTGGTGGACCAAAAAAAAAAAAAAAAGAAAAGAAAAAGGATAGGGATGAACAAAAGAAAACAGCTTACAGCTTATCTTGGCTTGGTTCCAGGTGCTGGCTGCAGTTTCTTCCTTGTTGGAAGAGCAGGGCTGGTTGCCAAATTTAGGGCCGGATAAGAACAATAGAGAAACTAGTCCAGTTTTGGGACCCATCCCCCCACTCCTACATGCTTCACTGTTTTAACTTTCAGCCAGTATTCCTCTAAGCCTGATGTTAGTTAATATGTAGGTGAGTAGATTGTTCAGGGAAGCAAGAGGAGAAAGTAGGAGGACAAAGTCATTGTGTTGTCATTGGCAAACCAGTTTGGTTTTGTGCAGGGAAAATTGAGGTCTGAAGAAAGAAGGCAATCAAGGGATGGGAAGATCTTTTCTTTCAGGTATAGGCAGTAAGTACTTGTGTCAAAGCAGAGCTGTGGCCTCTTCTGAGCTCTTGATCTTTTATCTTTTATCTTGTCTTTGAGGGTGAATATGGATTTTGCCAAGTTTCTTAAGTCTCGTGGGTAATTTTTATCTTTGTTTGCAAGATAAACATATTAGTGTGTTAGTAAACATTTGGTGCTATATGGAATACTTCCATGTGAATTTATAGGCATTTGAGAGTCATAGGTCTTGAAGTTTTGCAAGCGACCAGATGTATGTATGATCTGAGTTTGTGAAACATTCTCTCAGTTTGGTTGGTAATTAACTGATGGGTTTCATTCATGTTTATGTTTTATGTCCTTCTCCGAACCTTTGAAATAAAACTATTTGTGATGGAACTTTATTGTTCCCTTAATTTACTTTGCTCATTTAAACATGTAGTAGTTGACTGTTGTAAAGGAGGTGTTACTCTTTTTTGTTTTAATTTAGAAAGGTTTTCTCGATAGTACTTTAGCTGTAATAAACCTGTATTTATTATGAAAAATAACTCCCATTTTCTCTCAAATTCTCTTTCAGATTTTCTTCTCATTTGAATCTGGCTCAAGTACTGTAAAACCTTAAAGAGAAAGTATAGTTTTATATAGCATACCTTAGGACTAGTCTCCTTTCTTGGCTAAGTTCCTTGTTATATTTTTGTTTTTCATTTGGGGAGGTGGACCAAGGGTAAATCAACTCTACTTCATATGAATTTTATTACAAAATAGTTAATGCAGAGTAGTGACATGTACATTTGATCTGTATTCATATTTTATAGGTCATCACAGATTAACTATACATTGTTTTTGGGAGTATTTTCTTCCTTAGTCATCTTATTCTTAAATATCTTCTGGTTGACTTTCAGAATAATTTATAGCCCCTAGTCACTTATTTTCACTTTCGGTGATAAAGAAGATCTTTTGGCATGTTTACATTTTTTACAATACTAAAACTATATACAGGTATCTACCACCTACGTTATGGAATAAAGCTCATTGGTTGAGTTTAGTTGGTATCTCTGCGCCACTCTAGGAAATTGATACAGTAAAGAAATAAGCATTTTAGAAACAGAAGCTTAATGGAGAAAACATTTCATGTTGTAAATGAGAGCAAAACATATGTTATTAAATATAAGTGAAGACTATTCCTTGCTTTTAGTACCACTGACTTGGTTATAATAAAACTGTGCGTTAACAATTCTTTTCTAAAGGTAAAGAATCTATAAAAGAATTGTATGCAAACTATATATAGATTTTATGAATTCTTTTGATCACCTCTTGTTGTATGTGATTGATGATTTGACTCTGTTTTCACTTTTAACTTTTTTCCCCTTTAGGCCAAGAGGCAACAACGAAAACTGAACTTCCTAATCACCCAGACAGAGTTGTATGCCCATTTCATGAGTCGTAAACGAGACATGGGTCATGATGGAATCCAGGAAGAAATCTTAAGGAAACTGGAAGACAGTTCTACCCAAAGACAGATTGACATTGGTGGAGGAGTGGTAGTTAACATCACACAGGAGGATTATGGTGAGTCCTGCATCAGGAGGTAGAGGAAGTGGGTACCCTCTATTTTTTCATACCTAAGGTTTCTTGCAAGTTTTGTCTTGGTCGGTAAGCAATGATTAGTAAAGGGGAATTTATTGCGCTGGAGTAGGGAAAGTATGAATAAAATCAACATACAAAATAACTTTTTTTAATTAAAGAATTTGAAAAGGAAAGGGTGTGTTTATATGATCTTATAAGTTTGGGAATATTTTATATGTTTTGATTTGTTAGTAGGAATGGAGGCTATTGAATCAGAAGAATTCAGTGAACATGTCTCAGCAGAGAAAATCATGTCTCTCTTAACAAGATTCTTGGTGATATAAGTCAAGCATGAGAAAGAGACTGTTCAGTTTTGGTATTTTTGTGTCCACAGGGGGAGGGATGAATTGGGGTGAAGTTTGAGGGTAATTTCACAGAGAATAGTGATAAAGATCATGTTGAGCTCAGAATAAAAAGAATGAGTGTTCCTGCGTGGGTCTTAGGGGTTACACATGTCTTGATTTCTTCTTTGGGGATAGTTTCACTCAGCAGAAATCTATCACAGTTTTTAATCCCTATTATGCTTTTCTTTGCTTTGGCATTGCTTTGTGCAAAAAACCCAGGATTGGGAGCCTGGAGCTCAGGTGGTTTCTGTGAGCTGGCTTTAGCTACTGGAGACATGGCACCCCTCTGCCTTCATTGCCACTTCTGAGTCCTAACCTTTGTCATATAATTTGAGCCTTTCTGTTCTCTCACCCTCTGTGAATTTAGGGATGAGTAGGTTGGGGGAGTTAGGGATTGACAGTGTCAATGTGAATTGCATCTTTGAAGGAGATCAATTAATGACTTGCGATAATCTAGAAGTTTTCCTTTTCAGATAGTAACCATTTCAAAGCCCAGGCCCTGAAGAATGCTGAAAATGCTTACCATATTCATCAAGCTCGGGTGAGTCTTACAAATGAAAAGAACCTATGATGTGCTCTGGAAATACCCCACAACCTTTCATTTGGGTGATTTTCCTTTCGGTTTATTCCTATTTCCAGTGAGAAACACTGGCAGATGTGTGTATATGTATGTGACTATGTGTTGGGTGCGGGCTATGTCTCCATTTAGAACAATAGGAATAATTGAGGAAGGGTGGAAAATAAGCATTCACTTGTGTGAGCTTTAGGAGTGTGTTGATTGAAACAAGGATAGTATACCTATTTTTTTGTCCTCTTGAGTAATCATGGGTAATAGAGTGTGAAATGCATCATGGTTGTTTAGTGAAGAAGACCATACTGGTGCTTGTTAAGAGAGCTATACCATTGCCTTAAGAAAACTGCTAAGTTAGGACCTTCTTTCAAACCTTAGTAATAGCTTGCTTATTCATGATGTAGTGATATTTCATGAAATCAGAAGGATATGGCAGTTAGATTGAATTAAAATAAGTAAAGAAAGTAAAGAATATACTGCATAGGAACCCTATTTAACAGGGTCTAGGTGAGGATAGATACAAAGTTGACCTTCTTCCCACCAACCCCAACCAAAGAAATTTTATGTCAGATTTTTAACAAATTCCTTGATGAAATGAGTAATCATGTAGTATGGCTTAGGTCTGTTCATTATAAGAGAACTTCTAATGTAATTGTTAAAATAGTAGTGTTTCATATATCGTTCTAGATACATAATATATTATATAATATTAGAAATTTTGTTCCAGTTACCGCACAATAGATATATTGTCATTATGAATTTGATTTGAATTCCATTTTTCCCTCTTATGTTTTTCTTCTAATATGTTTTTCTTTTCCAGACAAGGTCATTTGATGAAGATGCAAAAGAAAGTCGAGCAGCTGCCCTCCGGGCAGCAAACAAGTCTGGTACTGGGTTTGGGGAGAGTTACAGCCTGGCAAACCCATCTATCCGAGCTGGTGAAGATATTCCACAACCTACCATTTTTAATGGCAAATTAAAAGGCTACCAGCTGAAAGGCATGAATTGGTTGGCAAATCTGTATGAGCAGGTGAAGTTTAGAACTGTGTCATACCCACTCTGTTTTGTTACGCGTTTTTCTGATATCATTGGTTCAGAGTATTGCGAAATGAACACAAGATAATGTTTTAAATTTCATCCCTTTTAAAAAGTTTCAGTGATTCTGACAAGAGTCAGAAAGATGTTTCTATATTTTTAACCTGAAATTTTGTTTGAGAATATTTGTATCGTGCACATAGTTTGCCTTAAGTGGTCTTGGTAACCTGATTGTGTTTTTTTGCCTGGATTATATTTGCTGGAAAACTGGCTTTGGCCTGTTATTCAACTCATGATATCACCTCAGGTATCATAATTCATGGTTGTAGCTGTAGAGTTGACAAAAGGAATCATTACAAGCAGTGGGTAATAGTGCTAAAATGATATTTCTAGTCATTTTTGTTTAAACAAGTCTAATAGTTTGGTTAGTTTTTTGGGACAGTATGTTGAACCCCTGTGTGATGGAATGTAAGAGGTACTGACTATGTGTATTTTTTTTTCCAGGGCATTAATGGCATTCTTGCAGATGAAATGGGTCTTGGCAAAACAGTACAGAGTATTGCCCTCCTGGCCCATCTGGCTGAGGTGGGTAGATGCAGTCTTTGTCTTCCCCACTCTAGATTCTGGGGTGAGAATCAGCCATTATCAAGCATTATGTCATGCTCTGTAGCATACCAGGACTATAGGACTTACTCCTTGCCTTCAAGGTCATTACAAGGTGACATAGTGTGGTGAAACATTTAGGTTTTCAACACTGGAACAGTTTTTGAGAGCGTGTGGTTGGAAATAATGCCCCTCACCCCCTGTCCACAATCATTAGAATAATGGCAAAGGAATGGTAGTTAGACCAGAAGACCCAAGTTCACATCTTAACTCTGTTTACTGAGAATGTAAACTTGAGCATTCACCTCATCTTTTTTGCTTTGACTTCACTTTAATTTTCTGAGGTTTAGTTTCTACTTCTGCAACTTGGGGATAATACATACTTAGAGGAATTCTATGAGAATTAAGTAAAAATAAGTGTGGAAACATTTTGAGAAAAGCAAAACTCCAATACTAGTAAAATTGTTATCTAGTATAGGGGAAAGTAGCACATACAAGTCAGGATGTAGTAAGTGCTTTGTCAGTGATATAAATTAGGACCTTTAAGTGGTGGGAGTTGAGAGTAATTGCTTGGTATTTTTTCCCAAGTGTTTTTCTGAGCAGATTCCTTCCATGTGTTGTTATTAACATAGGCTATTACTACTGAATATGCAAATGTGGGATCTAGACACCATTTCTCTTGTTATAAAGTATTATGGATTCTTAAACTGCTCTTGTTAATTATAATTTTGAACTAAATATCTTCAGTTTTTCTGCAGTTAGCTGACCCATTTTTTCTCTTTCAGAGAGAGAACATCTGGGGACCTTTCTTAATAATTTCACCTGCTTCTACACTTAACAATTGGCACCAGGAGTTTACAAGATTTGTTCCTAAATTTAAGGTAAAAATCCAGCAAAAATTTCTTTTGCTCTTTAAACTTTGTGACTTTTCTTTTTCTGCCTTACTTGTTTAAATTGTTTATAAGAATTTTTAGTTTCTTGCATTTTTTTCCAAAATGCTTTGGAATGCATACATTGCATTGTTCCATTTGAAAGTAACTGATGGGAGCAATAAGAGAGCATATTACATCCTTTTGTTTCATAAGTGAGAAAGCCAAAGTCCAGTTTGAATGATTTGTTGGTTTAGGCACATGGATTGATGCTCCTGGTCAAACTGCCATAGTAGAAAATATCTACCTTGCTGGTTTAACGTAGATTTTGGCAAATCATATCATCAGGGCACATACCCTATAATTTATGACATTGTCATGCCCCCTCCCAATATATGCATAAATAATGCATTTTCTCATTACTCCAAAGTCAGATCTTTAGCCTGAGTTTAGATAGTAATAAGAAAAATAGTAAGATCGAGGTCAGAAGTGATCAATAGGGAAGTATGTTGTATTAAGTTGGTTAAGATGTGAACAAGATTTATTAAACAGGTTTTAATTGTGGAAAGTTATTGGGATATAAGAAAGAATGGGTAGAGGTGCCGAGTGGCTCAGTCATGTTCTCAAGGTTTGTGGGTTTGAGCCCTGCATCGGGCTGTGTTCTGACGGCTCAGAGCCTGGAGCCTCGTTTGGATTCTGTGTCTGCCTCTTTCTCTCTCAGCCCCTCCCCTGCTTGTGCTCGCTTTCTCTCTCTCTCTCTCAAAAATAAACATTTAAAGAAAAAGAAAGAACAGGTAGGGTTTATTATAGTGTTTGCAAGTAAAAATGGGGAAATTAGGTAACTATGTGTTCTGTCCCTAAAGTGACATAATGATAATGAAGTTTCATGGTAAAGAGGATTTTATGGAGGTTGTATATCAGGAATTATTGAGGGGCACCTGTGTGGCTCAGTCAGTTAAGCAGCGGATTCTTGATTTCAGCTCAGGTCATGATCTTGTGGTTCGTGAGATTGAGCCCCACACTGGGCTCCACACGGACAGCACATGGAGTCTACTTCTGATTCTCTCTCTCCCTCTCTCTGTCCCTCCCCTGCTTGCACTTGCTCTCTCTCAAAATAAGTAAATAAACTTAAAATTTTCTTTAAAAAAAAAATTGATAAGATCTGTCTGATTTGGGGTGTCCATAATCATGGGTTCCATTCAATTTAAAGGACACAGGATAGGGTGGATGTGGGAGTCTGATGTTCTGGTTTAAGCGTTGTAAGGAATAAGGAGACATGTGGGGTATTCCACTTTGGGATACCTTTGTGGCTATGGCTGCACCTTATTGCCTCAATTGTAGTTAGAAACTATTTACAAGGCACATTAAGTGTATAGCTTTTAACATGGTAGACTCATTTTTATTTTTAATTTTATTATTTTTTTAAACATTTATTTATTTTTGATAGAGCATGAGCGGGGGAGGGGCAGAGAGAGAGGGAGACACAGAATCTGAAGCAGGCTCCAGGCTCTGAGCTGTCAGCACAGAGCCCGACACGGGGGTCGAACTCACGGACTGGGAGATCAAGACTAGAGCCAAAGTTGGAAGCTTAATTGACTGAGCCACCAAGGTGCCCCGACTCATTTTTATTTCATTTCATTTCACTTATTTTTTAGTTGATTTATTTTGAGAGCCTGTGAGCAGGAGAGGGGCAGAGAGAGAAGGAGAGAGAGAATCAAGCACTGAGAGTGCAGAACCCCATGCCAGGCTCGATTTCACCAACCCCAAGATCATGACCTGAACTAAGATCAAGAGTAGGGTGTCCAACTGACTGACCACCCGGGTGCCCCATTGGTTGACTCATTTTTAAATTTGTAAGGAGGAGATGAGATCATTCTAAGGTAGTTTGTTGAATATTTTCTCTAGAGTTGTTTGCTATATGGAATATGGAGCTGCTTTTTTTCTTCATTTATTCATTTTTTTTTTCTTTTCCAGTACATGTTCAACAATCAGGAGTTGAAAAATTCAGTCTTAAAAATTTCTACCAGGGGCGCCTGGGTGGCTCAGTCAGTTAAGCGTCTGATCAGGTCATGATCCCACAGTCCATGAGTTCGAGCTCTGCATCAGGCTCTGTGCTGACAGCTCAGAGCCTGGAGCCTGCTTCAGATTCTGTGTCTCCCTCTCTCTCTGCCCCTCCCCTGCTCATGCTCTGTCTCAAAAATAAATAAAAACATAAAAAAAAAAAAATTTCCACCAAACCACTTAATTTTCAGTATTAACTTTACTGACCATTAGATGGCAATGTCAAACTACTTATGTCATTGATACCTGTCCTTTGGTTTTATGCCTCTGCCTGGGAACCGAGCTCTCATGTTCATGTTGAGCTTACTTTTGAATAAGCCTTTGGGCCTATTTTAGTTGCCACTGTTTTTTTTTTGTCTCATTTTTTAAAAATTGTGATAAAATGCACATATATGGGTGCACCTGGCTCAGTCAGTTGCTAAACATCTAACTGGATCTCAGGGTCATGAGTTTGAGCCCCATGTTGGGTGTAAAGTGTGCTGTTTTTTGTTTTTTGTTTCTTTTAATGTTTATTTTTGAGAGAGAGAGCCATAGCACAAACAGAGGAGGGTCAGAGAGAGAGAGTCACAGAATCTGAAGCAGGCTCCAGACTAAGCTGTCAGCAGAGTCCAATGTGGGGCTTAAACTCACGAACTGTGAGATCATGACCTGAGCTGTAGTCAGACGCTTAACCGACTGAGCCACCCAGGCGTTCCATGAATAAAGTATACTTTAAAAAAAAACAAAAACCACACATACATAAAATGTGCCGCTGTAAAGTGTACAGTTTAGTAGTAATAGGTACATTTATGGTTTGTGGTGCAATGATGGATGCTGTCTGATTGCAGAATGTTTTCATCATCCCAAACAGAAACCTCTTCCCCATTAAGCAGTCACTCCCTATTCCCCTTTCCTTCCAACCACTGGCTACTGCAAATTCACTTTCTATCTCTGTATTTGCTTATTCTGGATATTTCATGTAACTGGAATCATATAGTAGGTGGTTTTATTTTTGTTTTGTTTTGTTTTTTAAATCTGGCTTCCTTTTCACTTAGCATAATATTTTTAAAGTTCATCCATGTTATAGCACACGTCAGCATGTCATTCCTTTTTATGACTGAATAGTATTTAATTATCTAGACAAACTATATTTTGTTTATCCATTTGTCTCAATGGATGTTTGGATTGTGTCCACCTTTGGCTGTTGTTAATAATACTGTTAGGAACATTCATCTACAGGTTCTTTCTTTTTTTTTTTTTTTTTAATGTTTATTTATTTTTGAGACAGAGAGAGACAGAGCATGAATGGGGGAGGGTCAGAGAGAGAGGGAGACACAGAATCTGAAGCAGGCTTCAGGCTCTGAGCTGTCAGCACAGAGCCTGACGCGGGGCTCGAACTCACGGACCGTGAGATCATGACCTGAGCTGAAGTCGGACGCTTAACCGACTGAGCCACCCAGGCGCCCCTCATCTACAGGTTCTTATTTGAACACCTGTCCTGTTTTCAGTTCTTTTAGTATATATCTAGGAGTGGAATTGCTAACGCATTCTGCATTTTATTGAGAAATCTGGCACCTGTTAATTTTGTTGTTTTTGTTCAGCTTACGAGCTAAAAATAGCTTTTCTGTTTTTAAACTGTTGATTTAAAAAGAATATTTCATAACAAATGGGATATGAAATTTAAACACATATAGTTGTTATTTGCTTACAGAAAAGTTTTGATGGTCTCTTCTATATTGATTCATTGCTTCAATTTCCATTGCTCCTTTAGGTTGTCCAGAAATGTGTCCACCTCCCTGCAGAACATAGTTAAATGTAGACTGTACTCAAGTTTATAGTTAGTTTACATTCAAAAGATACTTAGGTGTATGATGATAGCATCTGAATGTTTATTTTATGTGACAGGTATCTGAGCAACAGTTGTTTTAAGATTCTAGTATGGGGGCGCCTGGGTGGCGCAGTCGGTTAAGCGTCCGACTTCAGCCAGGTCACGATCTCGCGGTCCGTGAGTTCGAGCCCCACGTCGGGCTCTGGGCTGATGGCTCAGAGCCTGGAGCCTGTTTCCGATTCTGTGTCTCCCTCTCTCTCTGCCCCTCCCCCGTTCATGCTTTGTCTCCTTCTGTCCCAAAAATAAATAAACGTTGAAAAAAAAAAAAAAAAGATTCTAGTATGACCATAGACTTCTCTTTTTCCCCATGAAATATGATTTATGTTTTTTCTATAATGTACCATTTTCATTCCTGAAAGTGGCTGTTTTGTGTGTTTCCATTTCATTCATTTCTGCTTTTTTTAAAAATTACTTTTGTCTACTTTTTTGTGAACTTTTTTCTTTTTCTAACGTCTTAAGTGGAGCTTAGATGCTTGATTTTCAGCTTTTTCCAGTAAGTGTCCTTAAGGGTATTAATATCTTCTTGTGCATGACTGTAGCTATCCAAAGTTGTGATGTGTCACATTTTCATTAATCTTTAATTCAATATAATTTCTAGCTTATGTTGCAAGTTTTGTTTGATTCATGGCTTAATTAAAAGTAGTTCCTGGGGTACCTGGGCGGCTGAGTTGGTTAAGCATCCGACTCCGGTCATGATCTCGTGGTTTGTGAGTTCGAGTTGTGCGTCAGGGTCTATGCTGACAGCTCAGAGCTTGGAGCATGCTTCAGATTCTGTCTCTCTATCTGCCCCTGCCCCTTCTTGCACTCCGTCTCTATCTTTCTCAAAAGTAAAAATAAAAAAAAAAGTTTTTTTTTAAAGTGTGGTTCTTAATTTCCAAACAGAGGAATCTTTTTGTTACTAGATAGCTTTTTGTTACTAATTTACAGTTTAAACCCACTGTGATAAGAAATTAGGCTTTGTGTGATTTTGATCCATTGAAATCTTTTGAACTTTCCTTTCCCACCATATGGTCAGTGTTTATAAATGTCCTATGTCTGTTTGAAAATAATAAGTATTGTGCAGTTGTTGAGTGCAGTGTTCTGTGTGTGTTGGTTAGGTTAGGTTTTTTAAGTTCTTCTGTATCTTTACTGATTTTTTGGTCTGCCTCTTCAATTACTGACTGAAAGAAGTATGTTAAAATTTGCCACAATTAAGGATTTTTTCATTTCTGTTCTATTTTGCTTCTTTGAGACTGTGAGTTGTATACAAGTTTACAGTTACTTTGTCTTACTGGTGAATTGAACCTTTTATTATTATGAAATCCCTCTTGTTAAGACTTTTTGCCTTAAATCTGCTCTTTCTGGTATTAAATAGATCAGCTTTCTTGTGGTTTGTATATGGTATCGCTTTTTCATTTAACCATTCTGTTTCCGTTTAAGGTTTTTTTTCCTGCCTTTATTTGGAGCATTTATGCTTTTAATGTAGTTACTGATACATGGAGTTTAAATCTTCCTTACTGTTTTCTTTCTTCTTCTACAACTTTCCTTTTTCTTCTTTCTTGTGTCCTTTGGATTGATTATATTTTACTTCTTCTCATTCCTTTTTGGAATTACTAATTTCTTTTTGGAATATACTAATTATATATTCATTTTATTCTTTAGTAGATACCCAGGAATCAAGGAACATGTATCCTTGATTTAAAAAAAAATTTTTTTAACATTTATTTATTGCTCAGAGACAGAGCATGAGCAGGGGAGGTGCAGAGAAGGAGGGAGACACAGAAGCAGGCTCCAGGCTCTGAGCTGTCAGCACAGAGCCCGACGTGGGGCTTCAACCCACGAACTGGGAGATAATGACCTGAGCCCAAGTCGGATGCTTAACCAACTGAGCCTCCCAGGTGCCCCGATTTTTTAAAAAGTAGTATAAATTAATACTGTTACTGCTTTCCAGATAGTAAAAGGGCTTTAGTATTCTTTAACTACATTCCCCTTCTCTAGACCTACGTGCTATTGTAAATATTTTATCTTTCAAACCCCACCAAGTATTTTATTATCATCTATACATTTTAAATTTATTTAGATTTATTTATATTACTCACGTATTCAGTGTTTTCGTTGATTTTCATTTCTTCCTGTATATTTTTACTTCGTTGTGGCTGAAAGTTTTCAAAACAACAATAAACATCAAGCTACAGGTCCAAGAAGCACTTTGAAAGGAAATTATACCTAGAGATACAACAGAAAAAGTGAATTTCCCATTCTTTTCTTTCTCCATGCTTTCGTGTAAATATTTCCTTCTGACCTATCATCTATTTCACTTATTCTCTCTTAGATGCATCTAATCTGTTACTAAACCCATAATTGAATTCTTAGTGTTAGTTACTGTATTTTCCAGTTGGGGAAATTCTCTTTGGTATTTGTAATTTTTAATACACCACTGAAATTCTCTAGCTTATCTTTTAATTCCAGGAACAAATTAGCATCTTTTTAAAAAGTGTTCTTTTGATATTTCATTGTCAGGGTCTCCTCTGTGTTTATTTCTTGTGTCTGTTTCTCATACTGGTTTTCAGTCATATTGTCTAATCTTTCTATATATCTGGGTATATTTTGTAAATTTTGTTTGTTTGTGTTTTTATTGTATACCAGACATTATATAGGAATGATTGTAGAGGTCATTGTGGGCTCTGTTTTCTTCTTCCAGATTGTGGATTTATAGGTGTTTGGGGTTGGGCATTTTGTGTTTGTTTTGTTTGTTTGTTTTGCCACTAGTAATTGAGGGGGGGGCACTAACAATCCAGAAGTCCCCCCTTAAGCTAGTCAGGAATTGAGATGATTCATAGCTGGGATTCAGTACTTGTTAAGGCAAGTCTATATTTAATTGACTTTTACTACCCATGGGTATGTATCCTGTGATTCTTATCTTAAGGCCAGGGAGGTGGGTGGTTATCAGAATCCTTCTTCCTTAAACTACAGTTTTTGTTCTGTAGGCACTGTATCTCTTAAAACAATATTCTGTTTAATTTCTTAGCTTCACAACTGGAACTTTTGGAAATGATCAGCACCTTTTGGAAGGACATGTGCCATGTGTTAGGCTTTCCTCTCTGGACTTTGTTTCCTGGATCTTGACTCCATAATTCTCCATTGCCTCAGTAGCTTTCTCATGCCTTCAAACCAATGTTTTGTATGTGTGTTTTAATTCAGTTTATAGGAAGAGGGCTAGTGGCAGTGACAGAAGAGGAACTCCTATATTCATTCTTTAGGTTCTTTTTATTTTTATTTATTATTATTATTATTATTATTTCAGTACATGAAATTTATTGTCAAATTGGTTTCCATACAACACCCAATGCTCATCCCAAAAGGTGCCCTCCTCAATACCCATCACCCACCCTCCCCTCCCTCCCACCCCCCATCAACCCTCAGTTTGTTCTCAGTTTATTTTTTTTTTTATTTTTCAATATATGAAGTTTATTGTCAAATTGGTTTCCATACAACACCCAGTGCTCATCCCAAAAGGTGCCTTCCTCAATACCCATCACCCACCCTTCCCTCCCTCCCACCCCCCATCAACCCTCTCAGTTTGTTCTTAGTTTTTAAGAGTCTCTTATGCTTTGGCTCTCTCCCACTCTAACCTCTTTTTTTTTTTTTTCCTTCCCCTCCCCCATGGGTTTCTGTTAAAGTTTCTCAGGATCCACATAAGAGTGAAAACATATGATATCTGTCTTCTCTGTATGGCTTATTTCACTTAGCATAACACTCTCCAGTTGCATCCACGTTGCTACAAAGGGCCAGATTTTATTCTTTCTCATTGCCACGTAGTACTCCATTGTGTATATAAACCACAATTTTTTTTATCCATTCATCAGTTGATGGACATGTAGGCTCTTTCCATAATTTGGCTATTGTTGAGAGTGCTGCTGTAAACATTGGGGTACAAGTGCCCCTATGCATCAGTACTCCTATATCCCTTGGGTAAATTACTAGCAGTGCTACTGCTGGGTCATAGGGTAGGTCTATTTTTAATTTTTTGAGGAACCTCCACACTGTTTTCCAGAGCGGCTGCACCAATTTGCATTCCCACCAACAGTGCAAGAGCGTTCCCGTTTCTCCACATCCTCTCCAGCATCTATAGTCTCCTGATTTGTTCATTTTGGCCACTCTGACTGGCGTGAGGTGATATCTGCTTTAGGTTCTTTTTAAATCATCTGGGAGCACCCAGCTGGCTCATTCAGAAGAATATAAGACTCTTGATCTTAGAGTCGTGAGTTTGAGCCCAACATTCGGTGTAGAGAAAACTTAATAAACTTTAAAAAGTAAAAAAAAAAAAAAAAAAAAAACCATTCTGAATTAACATTTGTGCCGATACTTTTAAGATTATAAGTAGGTTGGGGCGCCTGGGTGGCGCTGTCAGTTAAGCGTCCGACTTCAGCCAGGTCACGATCTCGTGGTCCGTGAGTTCGAGCCCCGCGTCAGGCTCTGGGCTGATGGCTCGGAGCCCGGAGCCTGTTTCCGATTCTGTGTCTCCCTCTCTCTCTGCCCCTCCCCCGTTCATGCTCTGTCTCTCTCTGTCCCAAAAATAAATAAAAACGTTAAAAAAAAAATTAAAAAAAAAAAAGATTATAAGTAGGAAATAATCTGTATAATGGTCCTTTTTCCAGGTGCTACCATACTGGGGAAATCCTCATGATAGAAAAGTTATCAGGAGGTTCTGGAGTCAGGTAACTTTCAGCTTATTATATATATACATACATGCGCCCGTATATACATACATATGCAATCGTTTCTGCAATTGATCTGAGGAATTTCCTGTGTGTAAAATCTTACATATATTTCTAGGCACTAAGCCAGTGTACTTTTTTATCTTCTACAACACTTTTCACATTATATAGACCATTAGCTGGACTTGGCAGTCTAGGATTAAGTAAGAACTCTTTAGTAAGCTGAAAACTAATTTTAACATGATCTGTAATTAAGGTGAGTACTTAAAAAAGTTACGGTTTCATTTATTGCACATCTACCATGTAGGAGAAGCATGTCTTTAGAACTGTTATGAACTTCTTAATCTTAAAAATTAGTGTCCATTTCTCATTATCTTATGAATTATTAGGTATCTATTTTCATTCTTCGCTTCTTGTATTTACAGAAGACCCTCTACACTCAGGATGCCCCTTTCCATGTGGTAATTACCAGCTACCAGCTGGTGGTGCAGGATGTAAAGTATTTCCAGCGGGTCAAGTGGCAGTACATGGTATTGGATGAGGCTCAAGCACTCAAGAGTAGTTCCAGGTAACATGATTAATAGAAACCAAATTCTATAGACTGAGGCCGTACAAATGTATAGATATGTGGTAGAGACATATGATATATACACACATACAAATGAATAAAGGACGGGGAGGTTTCAGAACATGGCATGATATGGTCTCTGCATAAGCCATGTATCTGACCAGAAGGCATTTTTCATGGGATGCAAATATTAATGTTTAGAATACAAGGGTTTCTCTTCCATTTCTCTATTTAATAATTACTATATCTTAACAAGTCTTTGTTCTTAAGGAACTTTTTTTTAAGTTTATTAGTTTATTTTGAGAGAGAAAGAAAGCATGAGTTAGGGAGGGGCAGAGAGAGAATAAGAGAGAAAGAATCCCAAGCAGGCTTTGCACTATCAGCACAGAGCCCATTGAGGGGCTCAAACCCATGAACAGTGAGATCATTACCTGAGCTGAAGTTGGACACTTAACTGACTGAGCCACCCAGGTGTCTCTTCAAAGGAACTTTTTTGTGGGAGAAGTCTTGTCTGCCCTTTGGTTCAGGGATTATTTTAGACAGGAGGTCTTAGTAGGAAGTAGAATATTTTATTTTGTAGACTATAGGTTCTGTCTGTTTTATGCAGGTTGTCCTAGTCCCTGGATGGTTATTAGAGCCACAAGAATCTTTTTCTTGGAAGTTACGTGTTTAAAACATTGTAAGGGTACCCGGGTTTCTCAGTTTGCTAAGCATCAGGTCATGATCTTACAGCTCGTGAGTTCGAGCCCTGCGTTGGGCTCTGTGCTGACAGCTCAGAGCCTGGAGCCTGCTTCGGATTCTGTGTCTCTGTCTCTCTCTGCCCCTCCCCTGCTATCCCCCCCCCTCAAAAATAAACATTAAAAATTTTTTTTAAATAATAAAAAAAAAATACTCTAATACCTTCAAAGTAAAAAACTGAATAGTAAGTCAGTGCTTGAGTTTAAAGCGGTATTACATGTTGCATTTCATGCATTCTTACTAACTCTTGGTGAGCCCATAAGGCTTTCTTAGAAATCCATGTTAACTGACAGGATGGTACTTTCCATTCTCTCATGGGCATTACTTCATATTACACTCTTTTGAAGTAGGATGTGCTTATAGCCAGGAGTGGTAGACTCATTTTGCATTTTCTTCTCACATCTTTCCCCTTTCTCCATTGATCTCTCTAAACTGACACTGTAAGTGCACAGATTAATAATTATAAAGCTTTTTACTATAGATAAGTACCTTATAAGTAAATGGCTTGTGTCAGCAAACTGACCAAAGATAGTAGAGCACTTTGTCAAGCCAGAAAGGATCCTACCCTGCCTATTTGAGGGCTATTTTTCCTAAACCCTAATACCATGTTTTCAGTATTCAGAAGTTATTTCCTGTCCTCAGCTTTGTTGAATAATATTTTTTAGTATTGTCTAAGGTTGAGTGCTTGATTATTCTGGATGTTCACTAATTTTTTGGAAAGCATTTTTAGAAATACAGGGTCTTCGTAGGGTGAAGAAAGATTTACCGCTCACTTGGAATTTGTAATTCACTTTATTGGACAGTGTTCGTTGGAAGATCCTCTTGCAGTTCCAGTGTCGGAATCGGCTTTTGCTAACTGGGACCCCAATTCAGAACACCATGGCAGAGGTAGGCATTAGTAGAAGCTTCAGTTTTATGTCTGCAATAAACAGAATGGTTCTAAGCACAGAATAGAATTCTTTCCCATGCCCACCTGGAGTGTTACTGTTCTGTACAAATTATAGTCCCCACATAAAAGGAAGCATTTGTTGCTTGCCCTAAGTGGGGTTTTTTTGGCATCATTCCTATTTTCTAATTCTCTGGCAGAGGCAGATAATTTATTCTTCTGTAATTATGGAATAAATAATGAACATATTAGGAATGTAGCCCATCTAATGTAGAGATGCTTTTATGATAGAATATTTGAAAAGCTAATATTCTTTGGCACTGAGAGGCACTAAAATTCCTTATTTAGAAAAGGTATGATTATCTGGTACAGGGGTTAGAAAACTTTTTGTAAAGAGCCAGATAGTAAATATTTTAAACTTTACAGGCCATATAGTTGCTGTTGCAGCTACTTAACCTTGCCATTATAATGTGAAAACAGCCATGGATGATACAGAAATGAATAGGTATGGCTATGTCCTATTAAAACTTTTTATAAAAATAGTTGGCAGGAAAAAAATGTGGTTGGCACAGCGTTGGAACCATAGGCCATTATTTACTGACCCCTGATTAAGAGGTATTTTAAGCAAGTTATGCTACCTCAGATTGTGTTCAATTGTGAAGTGGATTTTTTAAATACATGAGACTATTTAAAACTTTCCCACTACAAGATCTGAGCAGTACTTGCACTTTTAGACTTTTAGTGTGAAATTAATTGAAAAATCTCATTTTGCTATAGCATCCTATAGAATTAGGGTTGATTGATGAGGCATGTGCATACATATGCCTTCTTTCTTGCCCACTGACTCACACTTACACCTGCACCTAGACAGAGACACACACACACACACACACGCCTTCTTTCTTGCCCACTGACTCACACTTACACCTGCACCTAGACAGAGACACACACACACACACACACACACACACACACACACACACACACACACACACACACACACACACACACACACCCCGCAGATTTCGCTCTGTCCAAACCCTCATTACATCTTCACCGTCATTTTGTTGTCCTACGGTTAATTTCACTTTTCTTTTGTTTCCAGCTCTGGGCCCTGCTACATTTCATTATGCCAACATTATTTGATTCACATGAGGAATTTAATGAGTGGTTTTCCAAGGACATTGAGAGCCACGCCGAAAACAAATCTGCCATTGATGAGAGTGAGTGCTTTTATGAACTTTCTTTCTTTCTATCAGGGTAGGCAACCACATAATTGAATATTTTTTTCTATGCAAAGAATTTTTCTTTCAGTATTAATAGAAGAATCTGAGGAAAAGTTTTTTCTCTTATAAGTTAATTATGTGTTTTGTTCATGTTTAAAAGAGCCAAAAGAACTTATACAGGTGAGGCTGCTGTCCTATTGACTATTTAATCAAGGTAGAACAGGCAGAGTTCATAAAATACCACATTTTGGCTTACAGAATCCTCAGTTTCCATATAGATTCTGAAAAATTCATATCAGAATTATATTCTTTATGAAACGGGGTAAGGCTTTTATCCTGTAATAAAAACAGAGGCGTCATTTTTGTTATTTTCTATGTTAGGATTTGTTTCTACTGTTAACATTTTAAACCTTATCTATCGATACTTTTAACCTTGTTGAATAATACCTTTTTTTTTTTTTAATTTTTTTTTTTTTTCAACGTTTATTTATTTTTGGGACAGAGAGAGACAGAGCATGAACGGGGGAGGGGCAGAGAGAGAGGGAGACACAGAGTCGGAAACAGGCTCCAGGCTCTGAGCCATCAGCCCAGAGCCCGACGCGGGGCTCGAACTCACAGACGGCGAGATCGTGACCTGGCTGAAGTCGGACGCTTAACCGACTGCGCCACCCAGGCGCCCCGAATAATACCTTTTAAGAGAGTTATGAGGTGTTTATTACATAGATATGAACTGAAATCTACCAAGTATAGAGAAGTCCTAAAGTAATCTCTTACACTACTACTTGATAATTTGCTGACATGCTTTGAAAAAGTTATTTTGGGAAAACACTAGGGTCCCAGATAGCTTCCATTTGACCTGTACGAGAACTCTGTTACTGATGAAATGATCCTAAAACACTCTAAAGGTGAATTCTAGTAAAAATAAAGTATTCCTTGTTGGTCTGAGTAAATGGTAGAAAAATGCATTTGCCCCAATGACTATAGGCAGATGCTGTGAAAATTCAGACCCCTAGATTTCCCACTTAGGGAAAAGATTAAGTCTCAGTCTCCTTTCAGAGTTTCTTTAAGCTAAAAGGTGTAGGAACAGTTTAGTGAGAGATGATTGTGGTATTTCTTTTGTTTCTGTTAAATCCATATAATGTATTTGTCTGGTGGCCTCCTGGCATTTCAGATCAGCTCTCTCGCTTACACATGATCTTGAAGCCATTTATGCTGAGGAGAATCAAGAAAGATGTGGAAAATGAATTGTCTGACAAGGTAAGAAAAGAAGACTTCATTAGTTTAAGCCTTGACAGGCAACCACCTTAGAGTTCCGGACCAAAAAAAAAAATTCCTTGGTAAATATTTAGTTGAAAGTAATTAATTTGATTAAGAGAAGACCTTTACACTTGAATGGATCAAGGAATACTTAAAATGAGTCCGACAGCCACAGCAGGTAATAACTTTTTCTTTTTTTTGTTTCATCTTTTATCGTGGTGAATTTGAAGCATTACAAAAGTAGAAAAACTAGTATAATGAACCTCTGTAACCACCATACAGCTTCAACAATGATCAGCTCATTGCCATTCCCACCTATCTAGATTATTGTGAAACAAGTCCCCCGTGTCTTTTATTTCGTTTCAAATATTTTCATATGTGTGTCCAAAAAATTAGTCTTTTTAAAAAACATAACCATATATTATCACCTTTGCTAAAAAACATAATTATTACATTATAGTATCATATATCCAGTCATTCCTCAGATATCCCCATTTGTCTTTGTGTATGTGTTTCTCTCCCTCTCTTCTCCCTCCAACATCTGCTCCCTGCCTCCCACTTTCTCTGGTAAGAATTAAAGATTTTTGGAATAAGAATCCAAGCAAGGCCCACGCATAGCATTTGGGTGATAGGTGTCTTAAGTAACTTTTAATCCCTCCCTACTTTTTTCCTTTATTGAACTAACTGAGTAACTTATCCTGTAGAATTTTCCACATACAGGATTTTGCTAATTGCATCATTGTGTTGTTGTCTAACATGTTCTGTGGTCTCCTGTATTTCTGCAACCTGAGAGATTTAGAAGTTTCATGTGCTTCAGGTTGTAACATTTTTTCTCATACTAAGCTAACAGTTTTGATTTACTGGGGCACCTGGCTGGCTTATGGCTTAGTCAGTGGAGCATGCGACTCTTGATCTTGGGGTTCTGAGTTTGAGCCCCACGTTGGGTGTAGAGATTACTTAAAAAATGAAATGTTAAATTAAAAAAAACCTTATTTTGGTTTATATCTTTTTTTGAATCCTTACCAGACTTCTGGTGTGTGTGTGTGTGTGTGTGTGTGTGTGTGTGTGTTTAATCTCCTGTGAATTCTTCCCATATTCTCCTTTGTTTTCTTCTCCCAGTTTCCAGTCCATCAGAGTTTTTCCCCATCTTTTATAGATTCCACCTATTCTCATAATTCTGCTCTTTATCTACAAGGCATCTTCCAAGGTTCTTGATAACATCAGGTGATTCTCTGTCATTGCCAGAAGTTTGGATTATTTTGAAATTAGTAATGCTCTTTGGAAGATTTTGTGGGGGTGTACACCTTTATTATTATTATTATTATTATTATTATTTTAAGTTTATTTACTTATTTTGAGAGAGTGCAAGCAAGGGAGAGGCAGAGAGAAGGAGAGAAAGAGAATCCTAAGCAGGCTTTTCACCGTTAGTGCAGAGCCCAGTGTGTGGCTTGAACTCACGAACTGTGAGATTATGACCTGAGCTGAAATCAAGAATCAGACGCTTAAGCAGCTGAGCCATCCAGGTGCCTGGGGATGTACACTTTTAAAGACAAATGTATCTTTGTACCTTTGTTTTATTTATTTTTAATAATTCTTGATGTTTGTTTTGTGAAACTGGCTGATTTTAACTAAATAGCAGTGTTGCACAGGTATACCTTATGGAAGGAAAATACTTTTTAAAACAGTGAATCCTTTTATGTATCAGAAAAGGCCTAACAAACTTATAGCAGTGTCATAGTTTCTGTTATTTGGTGGTGAGTAGGGAGGTGATCAGAAGATGTAGTATGGTTCTTAACCACTGTGAATAGTGTTTTTCTCAAAATTTCTTAAATATCAGTATTGTTTCTAATCTGTTTTTAGATATTATATTCTTTTATTAAACTCTTAGTGCCTGCTAGCCACTG
Organism: Prionailurus bengalensis; assembly: GCF_016509475.1. NCBI lineage: Eukaryota > Metazoa > Chordata > Mammalia > Carnivora > Felidae > Prionailurus > Prionailurus bengalensis. The sequence goes on from NC_057355.1 coordinate 62,387,691, forward strand.
GTACATAAAGATGTAGTCTCCAGGTTCCATTCAGATTTCCAGGGGAGATGAGTACATAAATAAGTAATATTATGTCTTAAGAGGAACAATGATTGTCTTTGTGAAGTATAATGGGAACACAGATAAGGGAGTAGTTCTGTTAGGGAAAGTTAGAGAAGGCATCAGAGTACAGATGACATGTGAGCTAGGTCTGAAATAATGAATTGGCATTTACTAGGAAAATATGGTGAGAAGGAGGGTGCTAGGCCACAGGAGCAATGTGAACAAAGGTAGAATAACATTCAAATATGCAGCATGTTTAGCAGACATTATTCAGAGCAGTGTTGCTAAGGTATATAGGAAGACATGGTGATGAGACTGGGACAGGAGGGTTAAGAGTATGGGAGACCTTCTCTGCCTAGTGGCCGCTGGAGAATTTTTAATATTTTCATATAGGCAGTAATGTACGTTGAAGGATATCCAGCAGTTGGAATTACCTTACAAGATTCGTATGGAAAGTTTCTTAGAACCAGTAAAGACTGTAGGCAGGAAGATTAGATATGATGAGATTATGCAGTAAGACATTGGGAATGGTCAGAATGGGGGATTTGAGGTTAATTTCCTGTTGGAGTTGAGGGACTTCAGAAATGACAGAACATGAGCATGAGAGAGAGAAAAATCAGAGCTGATTAAAGTTTCTTTTTGGGCATCTAAGTGAATGATAATGATGCTAATCAGTTTAATAAATTATGGTAAAGATTTTTTTTTCCTGCCCCCTCTGAGTGGTACTAGTATAGTAGGTAGTTGAAAATATGGGGCTGAAGGGGCGCCTGGGTAGCTCAGTCGGTTAAGCGTCCGACTTCGGCTCAGGTCATGACCTCGCGGTTTGTGAGTTCAAGCCCCGCGTCAGGCTCTGTGCTGACTGCTCAGAACCTGGAGCCTGTTTCAGATTCTGTGTCTCCCTCTCTCTCTGACCCTCCCCCGTTCATGCTCTGTCTCTGTCCCAAAAATAAATAAACGTTAAAGAAAATTTTTTTTAAAAAAAAGAAAATATGGGGCTGGGGATGTTTGGAAATATGTTTTTGCAAGTCACTGCAGTGGTCAGAGTTGGTGCTATTTGGAAATGGAAGAGATTGTCCAGGGACAACATGTAGAGTGAATGACAGGGAAAAGCGTCAAAGAAAGAATATTTTTCTGGATAATTAGCCACATGACAGGCTCATAGAGAGATACTGAGTTTATAGAGGTATGTATATTATCTTTTCAGCCATAAGCTGGCTTGTATGTGTTTTCAACTTTATGCTGATACTGAATTTTCTTATAGTTTTTCAATATATATATGTCCTTATTGATTTTCAGATTGAGATTCTAATGTATTGCCAACTAACCAGCCGACAGAAGCTGCTATATCAGGCACTCAAGAACAAAATTTCTATTGAAGACTTATTGCAGTCTTCTATGGGCTCTACCCAGCAAGCACAAACCACCACCAGCAGCCTCATGAATCTGGTCATGCAGTTTAGGAAGGTAAGATTTTAGGTCAGCTGCCTTGGAGTTGTCTTCATTAACTCATTTCAAGAAAAAGGCTCTAACTTTGATGCCGAATAAACAAAGCCTGTTAAAAAGAGATGAAATGAGAAAGCATATATTCATAAAGGTAAACATTCAGGCTTTGGGATTCCCCATGATTCCTAGAGTGATGTGTGTACATGACAGTGGTGTCTTATCACTTCCCTTCCTCTTAGGTGTGTAATCACCCAGAGTTATTTGAACGACAAGAAACTTGGTCTCCATTTCATATTTCCCTAAAGCCATACCAGATTTCAAAGTTTATCTACCGTCATGGACAGATCAGGGTTTTCAACCATTCACGAGACAGGTGAGCAAAAATAGTAATATTAAGGGTGCTTAAGGGTGTTTTTGTAAGTTGGGGTTTTGTGGCTTAGTGCTTTTGGGGTTTTACTGGAGAGTGTTTGAGTTCCCTAACAATGAGGTATTTAAGCAAAGGGTGGACAGCTATTTATTGATGGATACTATGATAGTAATCTGTACAATATCAAGGGTTTAACTGGTTGACCTAATGTCTCTGGACACTTCCAGATGCTTTTCTGAATGTGGAACGTGTGTGTGTGGGTGTGGGTGTGGGTGTGGGTGTGAATATGTACTTGAACCAAGAGAGGTCACCAAAGTTCTCTGCCTCAGTACTGAGATTATTTTGTGTGTTTTATTTTACACTTGGTGTGGGAGAACTGATTGGATTTCAGATTAATTTACCTTCCTCCTGGAATCAGCAATGACAAATTTGGTAAAGGTGAAGTGGTTGTTAATATAATATGCCAGTTCTATTCAGAAAATACTTGCATGGGTCAGTTCTACACCTGTGAGTGAGAGTAGCCTTAGCTTCTGGATTTTTTAACAAGCTCCCAATGGATGCTTAAGCACATCCACATTTAAGAAGCATGGTTTTAGAAAGTTCATTCTGTAGAAGAACAATATAAGCAGCATTATCAAAATAATTATCAACAATATTTAGTCTAATGAAACTGAAGTTGAGGCACATTTCTTGGGTTTAATTTTTTTTTAATGTTTGTTTATTTTTTATTTTTTATTTAAAAAAAATTTTTTTTTCAACGTTTATTTATTTTTGGGACAGAGAGAGACAGAGCATGAATGGGGGAGGGGCAGAGAGAGAGGGAGACACAGAATCGGAAACAGGCTCCAGGCTCTGAGCCATCAGCCCAGAGCCTGACACGGGGCTGGAACTCACGGACCGCGAGATCATGACCTGGCTGAAGTCGGACGCTCAAGCTCAACCGACTGTGCCACCCAGGCACCCCAATGTTTGTTTGTTTTTGAGAGAGTGTGAGTGAGGAGGGTCAGAAGGGAGGGAGACAGAGGATCTGAAATGGGCTCTACGCTGACAGCAGCGATTCCAATGCAGGGCTCGAACTCACAAACTCACAAACCACAAGGTCATGACCTGGGGCGAAGTTGGACGCTTAACTGACTGAATCACCCAGGCACCCCATCTTGGGTTTAGAATTCTTTGTGTTAACTCCAGGCTTTTTATTCAACTAGATAGGTGGGGAGAAACGGGAAACATACCAGAGCTGTAGCACTGTTTTGTGTAGTATGTGGTTCCCTGAAATAAAATGAGACGACTTTGAACTTGTATTGCCTTTTTATATGAATATTAATTACTTAGTACTTTCTGACATTTATGCCATGATTTCTGTCTGGTAATATGGCAACAAACCTCTTAAAAGTAGAAGCAGTTTCAAATCTAAAAGATTCTCTTTAGTTTTGAACCTCTAGTTAACTTCCCAGTATTTATATTGAGTTTGGATTCATTTTATTTTACTTCACAGGTGGTTAAGGGTTCTTCTTTCTCCATTTGCACCAGACTATATCCAACAGTCTCTCTTTCACAGAAAAGGTGGGTATTTTAATATTTGGGCAGGAAAATATACCAGGGATTTGCCAGAATGCTCTTTGATTTGCTGAGTGACTGATTTGCAACTAGTAATGGTTTTGCCTACTTGCTGGGTCTGTATTTATGAAGTCTTGATAAACTTTAAGTAAATTAGTTGTCTTCATCTGTAGATGCTATGATTTGTGGCTATAACAGGAAGCAGTAAAAAATTATTACATTGACCTTCCACCTTTATTTTTTACCTGCCTCTTAAAGACCTTTTTAAACCCTTGAAACTTGACAGAGACAATGCAGGACTATCATTAATGTGACTTAGTTCCTTCCTGCTTAGTCTAAGGGAAAGGAGCAGCTCAGCTTTGAGCATTATCTAGAGTATTAAGGCAAAGGTTCAGAATCCTCAGCTCTGTACTTATCTTTCTCCTGCCATGATAAAAAGAGAAAAGCAATTAGACAAGCTACCAAAAAGCCGAAAGGTAGCCAGTGAGCCAGCTCCATTCTGCCCCATTGTATGCCATATCTCATAGGTCTGCCTCTCCCACTTGTGATTGTAATACAAAAATATGATGCTATGACTTAATCGTAGTGGCTGAGACAAAACCTTTGGATATCTTTTCGTTCTTAAATAAAAACTCAGCAGTTCAGTAGGCTTTAGTTGACTTGCTCGCTGTTGGGTTTAACTTTGTCCTTTGATATTCCAGGTGTTAATGAAGAAAGCTGTTTCTCCTTCCTTCGCTTTATTGATGTATCGCCAGCAGAAATGGCAAACCTTATGCTTCAGGGACTTTTGGCCAGGTGAGAAGTTTGCTTAATTTGATGACAGAGCAGTTGTGGATAAATAGGGAGAGAGGTTGGACTGTGAAATTAAACATTTAATATTATATCATCTTAACGAGCCTTTTTTTTTTTCTTGTTAAGGGTAAAAATTGTTATAAGGGAGTTCTAATTTTCTTTGGTCATTTAATAATTGCATGATACTTCATAATATACCTTATATAAAAATTATTTAGGCTTCCCCCTCCCCCAAATGCTACCAGAAGGTCTTTAAGTCATCTTAATTTCTAGTTAGTTTAGTATGTTGTATTTGCTTCCACAGGGCAAATAATGGCCATTGAGTCCTTTAGTTAGTAGTGATTGCAGCATAGCCTACCTTAAGTCTTCTGGGAAATTTAGTTCTATGTTTTTTTTCTCTGGAATAATGGCTTTCACTTAATGTTATTATTTTGTATTTACATAATAAATAGTGACCTTGTTAGAAAAGGCTATTTCCCTGATATGAGGATGTTTTTATAATAGAATTTTTGTGATAAAGTTAAATATTCTTTAAACGAGGAGCTTTACGGAGGATTTTAGTTTTCATAGTAGCAAACCAAGTCATGCCAAAGATAGAATTTATGGAAGAAAAGTACGAAACAGCTTTATCTGAAAGAAGGAAAGAACTGTTTGTAAATGTTCAAGATTTACAAAAGAGACATGTGAATGAAAGACAAGGTTCCTCGCTGCTATGAACTACCCTCAAACCTCCATGGAGCACTGAATAAGCATGTCTGCTGTGGTTTGTTTCAGATGGTTAGCTCTTTTCCTGTCTCTGAAAGCCTCCTACAGGCTCCATCAGCTGCGCTCCTGGGGAGAGCCAGAAGGGGAAAGCCAGCAGAGATATCTGAGAAACAAGGATTTCCTTCTTGGGGTTAATTTTCCACTCTCCTTTCCCAACCTTTGCAGCTGCCCTTTGTTAAAGGTAAGCAATTATTTCACCATCACTTATCTATGTTAGTACTCCCCTTTCCTTTGTATCACTAAAAGTAATAATAAAGTAAGTGAGGGCCTGATGAACCCAAAATTTCCAGAGGAAGCAGTGTACTGAGTTATAATTTAATATATTGATGGTGTGTGTGTGTGTGTATCATGTGTCTATGCATATGTGTATATTTAATGTGTATTTTGTATATAATTTTATTATAAAGCGCACAGATATTAAATATACAACTCTTTAAATTTATTCATGTGTATACACTTGTGTAACTACGAAATTATACCTAGATTAAGGTATAGAACATTTCCAGCACCCAGAAGTCTGCCTCAGACATCTTCCCATTTGATACCTCTAGTTCGGAACAAACCAACTATTCTTTCATCATAGGTTATTTTTACCTGTGTTCTTGACCTTAATGTAAATGAATTACCCAGTATGTGCACTTTTATGTCTAGCTGCTTTCCCTTAATATTGTGTGATTCATCCATGTTGTATTATAGCATTTCTTTTTAATACCATGAAGCATTCTATTGTCTGAATAGACCACAATTTATTAACCTGTACTACTGTTGGTGGATATTTAGGTTGCTTCCATTTTGGGGCTATTGTAAATAAAAGTGCAATGCATATTCTTGTACATGTCTTTTGATAAATGTAAGCACTCATTTCTTTGGGGTTTATATCCAGGAATGAGATTGCTATATCATCAGGTATATGTAGGTTTAGATTTAGTAGCCACTGCCAAACAGCAAAATGGTTTTAGAAATTTTTCAAAATGGTTTTAGGAATTTATACTCCCACAAGCAATGTGAGAAGTGTGCTACTGTTCATCATCTTTGCCTGTACCTGATATTGTCAGTCCATTTTGTTCAATTTGCAGTGTGATCTTGTGATTTTAAGTTCTATTTCCATGAAAAATAATGATGTTGAATACCTTTTCATATAATTGTTTTGGCCATTGTAGAATAGGTAAGGGAGAAAGTGACAGAACATAAGGGTATACATGTAGGTCCATATCATAAGGGACACCATCAGTTACTGCAAGGATTTGGATTTTATTTTGAATGAAATGGGTAACACTGGAGAATTTTGAGAAGAGATTTATATATTTATATGTTACAGTCCTTCAACAGAATTAAAAGTTTAGAAGGCATGGCATTATCCTTGTGTCCTCTAGAAAATTTAATGGGTCATTAGTCTTATAGTTAATTGCTATTGAACGCCCGATATTCTTTGGTTGAATATGGTATTTGCTCCCTGTACACTGAAGAACCCATATGATCTCTGTTTCCCCAATTGGTTTCTCAAGCATTGCTCCATGTGCTTTTTTGGACTCTGGAGATAAGACTGGTAATGTAAAACAGACAGTAGAATTAGATTCCGGTCCTACTGGAATAATGTAGTCAGTGGTGGCAGGGTGACTTCTATTAGTGAGATACTGTCTGATAGAGTTGCTTAACTTCCTATTGACTGATTTCACCTACGTTTGGTAGTTTTTTATTACTCTAGTTATAAATAGTTGCTAGTTTTATTTTTGGTACAGAAAGCACCATTTTCTTAAGAGTTTATTATGTATTCTTACGTAGATACTTGCATCTTACTTAACACTCACATATGCCTTCCCATATGTGTATTCAAACACACCGTAGTGTGTTCAGTGCGTGTGTTCATTGAGGTCCTTGTATCAATTAATTTCCTGAGGGGCACCTAGGTCAGTTAAGCATTGAACTCTTGATTTTTGTTCAGGTCATGATCTCACGGTTTTTGAGTTCAAGCTCTGTGTCAGGCTCTGTGCTAAGAGTGTGGAGCCTGCCCACGTGCTTTCTCTCTCAAAATAAATAAACTTAAAAACAAAATGTATATTCTGAGAAATTCAGATGTGGGCAGTATGCCTTATGGGAAATTGGTAGTGAAATCTTTAAGTTTATCTAATTGAAGTTAGATTTGCTTTCATTTCCTCTTTAATTTCATGTTGTAAATGGATACTTGCTGCCATAGTGGCTTACTATGTATACTAACTTGCTGAACCCCAGTAGGTTGCAGGTAGCTGAAAGCTAATTCTTTATGTGTAGAAACACCATTCTGCTTTCGGTCTCATCATCCTTATCTCCAACACGTATATATTGATATATCAACCAGACAGTCTGTTTTGCCAGAGTTTGTTGATCTATTCTAAGAAATTGCTGCTTTCAACTAAGCAGAATTATCTTTACGTGGTATCTAGCCTTAAAGGTTAACATAACTTCTGAATTAAGAATTATTTTGTTGAGACTCCATATGTAACAATTAATAAAAATATAATAAAGCTCATTATATCTGTGGCCTTTGAAGTGTGACCACAACTCAGTATTTTTTCTTAATATTTTATATCACCATCTGATAAGCGTATAGATATACAAAATATTACATACACATACATACTCTTTGTAACGGTATTCACAAAACAATACTTAGCCTTCATGTACAATGTACTGATTTTTTTCTTGTTTTGTTTTTTTTTTTAACGTTAGTTAAACCTACTAAAAAATGACATCATGACTCTCACTGCTCACAGTTTGAAAACTACAGCATTACACGGCTCCATAATATTAGAATAGCCAGAGAACTAAGTAAAGAGAGTCACCATGTAGAAGATTCTGGATCATTCTTTTTAATAGTAAGAAAAGAAAGAAACTAACATTTGGAGCTTATGAAGAGTCTCACTTTCTGAATATGGAAGAGAAGACCAGATGTTGCTCAGAAAGCAGTATGCACATTTCATTGTGTAGTTACCCTGACCTGTAGTTAGCAGTCAAGGTCCATCTCTTGGTATATTCTGGTACGTACCTGTTATATCCCTGGTATTCAAAAATTATATAAATAAAGATAAGTAATTTTTTAAAAGTTTTTAAAATTAAAAATTTTTTAGTGTTTATTTTTGAGAGAGAGAGAGGGCGACAGGATCCCAGGCAGGCTCCACACTGTTAGCACAGAGCCCATTGTGGGGCTCGATCCCATGAACCATGAGGTCATGACCTGAGCTGAAATCAATAGTCAGATGCTTAACTGACTGAGCCACCTAAGCGCCCCAAAGATAAGTAATTTTGAACAAACCCAGCTGATTGAAACTTGAAGAAAGTAGTTCGTTATGGGAACTATCCCCCAAGAATGACTTTGTTAGAATGTGTCTATTACTACTACTTTCTTGTTTCTCACACTGGCTTCTGTGAACAGATTTTTTTTTTATTCAAGAAGCATTTATCTAGAGAACATTGGTTTTGTCTGTTTTGCAAAGCAGAGTAGAGAAGGAAATTTAGGACACCTAATCTTTTATTTTTATTTAATTATTTTATGTTTTTTTTTTAATTTTTTTTTTTTTAACGTTTATTTATTTGTGAGACAGCATGAACAGGGGAGGGGCAGAGAGAGAGGGAGACACAGAATCTGAAGCAGGCTCCAGGCTCTGAGCTGTCAGCACAGAGCCCGACGCGGGGCTCGAACTCACGGACCATGAGATCATGACCTGAGCTGAAGTCGGATGCATGACTGACCGAGCCACCCAGGCACCCCAATTTTATGTTTATTTTTGAGAGAGAGAGAGAGAGAGAGAGAGACCGAAAGAGAGAGAGCGTGAGTTGGGGAGGGGCAGAGAGAAAGGGAGACACAGAATCTGAAGCAGGCTCCAGGCTCTGAGCTGTCAGCGCAGAGTGCACCACGGAGATCACACTCATGATTTTTGAGATCATGACCCCAGCTGAAGTCAGATGCTCAACCTACTGAGTCTCCCAGGGACCCTGGATGCTTAATCCTTTAGAACAGATGCCCAAAATTCATAAGTAAAGAATATAAAAGTTAAAACTTAAGATGCATAATATTTTAGCATACATACACACACCTACATACACTTTTAGGGGCGCATGGATGGCTTAGTTAAGCGTCTGACTCTTGATTTTTAGCTCAGGTCATGATGTCACGGTTCATGGGATTGAGTCCTGCGTTTGGCTCTGCAGTGACACCATGGCACCTGCTTAGGATTCCCCCCTCCCCCCCATCTCTGCCTCTCCCTCGCTCATGCACATGCTGTCTCTCTCTCAAAATAAACTTTAGGGGAAAAAAATACTTTGAAATTTCATAGTCTACTCTGATCCTGGCAGTTTTCCATTAAAAAAAAAAAAAAAGATTGACAAAAATGAGTCTCTTGTCAAAAGATAGCTCATCAAATATTGGATAACAGCATTGAGGTTTAAATGTAATGATTATTGTGCTGATGTTTGAATTTATCAATTGATTTTTAAATACAAGGTCTTGGGCTCTTTTGTGTGGGATAAATACATCATGTGTTCTTTGTGCCTTTCATTCATGATATGACTTGTTTGCTGTTCTTGAGGTTTAAAAAATACTTCTGGGGGCGCCTGGGTGGCTCAGTCGGTTGAGTGTCCGACTTCAGCTCAGGTCACGATCTCGCGGTCCGCGAGTTCAAGCCCCGCGTCGGGCTCTGGGCTGATGGCTCAGAGCCTGGAGCCTGCTTCCGATTCTGTGTCTCCCTCTCTCTCTGACCCTCCCCCGTTCATGCTGTGTCTCTCTCTGTCTCAAAAATAAATAAACGTTAAAAAAAAAACTAAAAAAAATACTTCTGGCATGATGGATATAATTTACAAATCTTGTGGAAGATGACTTTATTTAAATAGGGATCTTACTATGGAATCTCAGAATTTTTTATTTTCACAGAAAATAGACTTATAACTGTGTTTATTATTTTCGGTAAATGTCTTAATAGTATAACGTGAGAGGTATTTGCTATAATTCAGATGGTGAATTACAAACTTAGGAAGGGCAAGAAAAGTTTTGAAAGATTAGAAAAAGACTGACATAAATGTGGAGTCCATCTTTAAAAGTCGGAGTGGGAGGAAGAAAATTTGGGAGTGACACGCAGTACCCTAACAAAGTTATTAGGGAAGTTAAATTTTTTTTCTAACAAAATTAATGACTCTTGAACTCAACAATTCTAAGAAAAGCTAACTTGATTCTGAAAAGAGCATTTGCTTTGCTTTAGTAGATTACAAGCCAAATGGATTAGAGAGACAGAAGTAATAGGTGTTGTATGTATATTAAACTTTTTATGTCTTCTTTTTTGTTGCCTTGGCTGTCCTTCTAGAGATATTAACATGCATATGGGGAAGTGCATAAATCTTAAGTGTACATACAGCTGGATTACTTCACAAAATACTATTGGAACTCTACTCCAGAAGTCCCTTGTGCCTACTTCCTTCCATTCACTCTTCCTCTCCACTGCCTTGACCTCCCCACAAGAGTCACTGTAGGGAAATATTTGGTTGTTATAACTCCTTTTGTGAATATTACTGTATGCAACTTTTAGTGAAAATTCATATGTATTTTGTGGGATATATATCTAGTAGTCAAATTGCTAAATCATGGAGTATGCATATGGTCATCTTTAATAGATAATGTCGAACAATTTTCCAAAACAATTGCACCAATGTTTTCGTTCTCATTAACATTATATGAGAGTTTCTAGTTGCTCCACATCCTTGCCAAAATGTATTAGTTATTGTTTGTTCATTTTAGCCCTTCTTTGTGGTGGTATCTCATTGTGGCTTTAAATTACATTTTTCTTATGAATAATGATGTTGAATATTTTTTCTACTGCTTATTGGCCATTTGGATAACCTCGTTTATGAAATTCTTATTCAAGACATTGCTTATTTTTCTATTAAGGTATCTGTATTTTCTTAGTGACTTGTAGTTCTTTATGTATTGCAGATTTCTCCCCTGCAGCTAACTTTTGCAAACTCAACAGTGTCTTTTGTTAAATAGTTAGCATTTTTGTGTCGTGTTGAAGAAATCTTTGCCTATACAAAGGTCATGAAGATAATCCTGTATGTTTTTCTTCAAAAGTTTTTTTGATGTACCTTTCACATTCAAATCTACAAGGAATTTTGGTAGTTTTTTAGTCTGGTAAAGATTATCTTTTTTTTTTTTTTTTTACATATAGATATCCATATTCATTTGACCCAACTCTATTTTTTGAAAAGACCATCCTTACTGCACTCAGCATCGTTTTTGCCAAATCAGTGGCTGTATCTATATGGGTCATTGTTCCATTAGTCCATTTGTCTATCCTTGAACCAGTACCACTCTTTTTTTTTTTTTTTTTTTTTAAATTTATTTACTTTTGAGAGAAACAGAGACAGCTTGAGTAGGGGAGGGGCAGAAAGAGAAAGAGAGAGAAAGAATCCCAAGCAGGCTCCATGCTGTCAGCACAGAGTCTGATGCGGGACTCGAACTCACAAAACCATGAGATCATGACCTGAGCCAAAATCAAGAGTCAGACGCTTAACGGACTGAACCACCCAGGTGCCCCAAACCACTACCACTCTTTCTTAACCTATAGCTTCATAATAAGTCTTAATAACTGGTAGCACAGATCCTCTAGCTTCGTTTTTCTTCAGTATTGGCTTTGGCTGATCTTGGCTCTTTTCATTTTTATGTAAATGTTATCTTTTTATTATTATTTGTTTACATTGTTATGTAAATTTTAGAATCAGCTCGTAAACCTTATTTTTTTGTTTAATGTTTATTTTGAGAGAGAGAGAGAGAGAGAACATGAGCAGGGGAGGGGCAGAGTGAGAGGGACAGAGAGAATTCCAAGCAGGCATTGTGCTGTCAGCTCAAGGCCGTCGCGACCACAAGATCACAGCCTGAGCTGAAATCAAGTCGGTTGCTCAACCGACTGAGCCACCCAGGTGCCCCTAGAATCAGCTCATAAATCTTATTTTAAACTCTTTAGCATTGTAGACACACAGGCCACTGTTCTCCAAATGTTTTTTGATTATGTCCCCCTGTTAATTAAACAGACTTAACGCATTTTGCCAATACCTATATATTATTTAAAATGTTATACATGTACTAACATGTTACAGTTATTTTCATTGTGAATTTTACATTTGAAGTTTTTTTGGAGACTATTTGGACAGTAAAAGAAGCCTAATTGAGTAAGGAATGGTGATGGAGAGGAAGACCCAGTATTTCCTTGAGGAAATACTCCCTTTTCTTCACAAACCCTTCTCTCTTTCTCTTCATGCTATTTTTAATTGTAGGATACCACGAGCCAATTGGATTGAGAGAAAAGTGTGCATTGATTTGTGTCAGAAGAACTTAGTGATTGAATGAATCTCTAGTGGTAGAATGTGATCTTGGCTTAATGGTTAATGCTCCTTTTTTCTGCTGATTCAGACTACCTTCAGAGTAGCCTCCTCTCAGTGTTAGTCTACACCCGCAGAGATCGCATGTAATCAGTGTTGTTTACCACCCTGTTAGCAATATCTGCTGTGAGCAAGGTGTGTTAACAGGTTAAAACCTGTTTTCGGGTTTGAAAAATTATTCAGGTATGTAGTAAAAACACACACAAACTTAAGGACTTTAAAAACACAAATGAGGGGCGCCTGGGTGGCTCAGTCGGTTGAGCGTCCGACTTCAGCTCAGGTCACGATCTCGCGGTTTGTGAGTTCGAGCCCTGAGTCAGGCTCTGGGCTGATGGCTCAGAGCCTGGAGCCTGCGTCTGATTCTGTGTCTCCCTCTCTCTCTGCCCCTCCCCCATTCATGCTCTGTCTCTCTCTGTCAGAAAAATAAATAAACATTAAAAAAAATAATAAAAATAAAAACAAAACAAATGATTCACTTTAAGAGTGGAAAGAAGACAATTAACTGCCAGATTGATAGTAGATGATTAGTGGTAAAGTTTAGAATGGGAAATCACCTTAGATTGAAATGGACAAAAAGTCGTTATAGAAATTGTATTGTTTTAATTGGATTTTGAGTGATAGGGATCTGGGTGGGAGGAAGAATATTACAAGTTAAAGACTGGAACTAAAATAAAAGACAGTAGTGAGAGAAAGGGCCAGAAAGGTAAATTGTAGGAATCTTTGAATGCCGGTCTATTGGGTTTAGATATTAACCTAGGAGACTCAGCCTTTTCTTGGCTTGCTTTCTTGATGCTACAGTTACAGCCTAGGGGAAATTAAATTTTGGTGGCTGCTATCAAGCGATGGGAGTACTCTGATAGCCAGTTTCATGAAGGCCACTTAATCACTCAGATCACTAAGCACACCAGTGAGGGATCTCTGTCATTGGTATTTGATGAAAATTAATCTCAGAGTGTGGTGTCAAGAAATATTGGACACAGGAGTCCATGTTAAGGAGAATGTTGAACAAAAGTTGTGAGTATCAAGTACTAAGGACTCAACAGAAATGGTTGTAACTAAAAGATTATGAAGCAGGGGTCAAGGGATTCTGATTTATTTCAATATGGAGGAGCATTGTCAGTGAAGGAATCATTTCCAAAACCCAGAGTTCAAGAGAAGATCCAGAGAGAATGATAAATTCTATATTAAATGTAGAGCAAACACACAGGAGTAAGATTAGTAAGTCTTTGTTGTTATGAGTGCAGATCGAACGCAGAAGACTGTAGGGATTTACAGGGAGAAAGATGCTGGTTAGGAATTGTGAAAAGTAGGTAATGAAGTGTGACAGACAAAAAGAATAGGAGGGTATTTCAGGAAGGACACTTGGGTTTAAGGCAGAGTTGCATTGTAGGAGAGAGGAGACTAAGATTTGAAGACATTTTAAAATAGAAGAAGGCAGCAAAGAGGGAGATTGAACATGCAAGAGAGACAATTGATGGGGATGCAAAGTAGTTAAGTATCCTTTTTATATGGCAGAAAACTCCAGTGAATACTGTTAGGAGCTCTGTAGTTAATAGGAAGGTACTCTCTACCACAAAGAATATTTTACTCTGAAACTAAGGTTAACATGAAAAAGAAAGTGTTGTTAAGCAGCAGTTCTATCCTTTTATTTTTCATCATTCCTTTTCCTTGCCCAAGTGAGAATGCAATTTAACTGTTTGGACATTTTATATAGTAGTCCCTCTTGTGTTTGGGGCCTTGCACTTTCAAAGTTAAATGAATGTTTCCTGAATGACTTAGTATTGGTGTGTTGCGTTTGTGTTAGTTTTTCCTTTGGAACTTGGTGTGTATTCTCATCTAAGGGAATGTCCTCCCGCCTGAAATTAAGTATGATCTTAACTTCAGAACTTAAAATAGAATTTTGTGAAGAGTTATAACATTTCCTTGGAGGTTGAGAAATGTGGTAGGATTGGTAACTTGTTTGATCATCCATTGATTTTTATCAGTGGATACATTGTACATCAGTTATTTTCACCCTGCAGTTGTTTTTGATCAGGAGCTTGGGAGCAACTTGGGTTGGTGGTTCTGGCTCAGAAAATCTTAGAAAGTTAAAGTCAAGATGTCAGCTAAGGTTACAGTTATTTGAAAGATTGACTATAGCCATAGGAGCTACTTCCAAGGTAGCTCACTTACATGCCTAGCAAGTTGGTGTTGGCTGTTGGCTCAAGGCCTCAGTTCCTTTCTGCGTCGACTTTTACATGGGGCTGCTTGAGTATCCACATCCCAGATAAGTGATTTCAGAGAGAGAAAGTGCAAGAAGGAGCCACACTGCCTTTTATGACCTAGTTTTGGGAGTTCTGCAAGGAGAGTAAAGTAGGCTTTACCTTTTGAAGAGAAAGATACCAAAGAATTTGTGTACATATCTTAAAATGACCAGAGCCTCTTACTGCTGGGCTGATGCCTTTATATTACTTTTTTCATGATAAAGTTTGTTTTGGTATTCCCAGTTCTGAGATTTTGGCCTGGGCTATTGATGGGTTCAGACTGTGATGTGACATCACGAAAGTTCTTAAATTGTGTTGCTAAGGATGTTGGTATCGGGCGCCTGGGTGGCTCAGTTTTTTAAACGTCCGACTTTGGCTCAGGTCGTGATCTCGCAGTTTGTGAGTTCAAGCCCCGCATTGGGCTCTGTGCTGACGGCTCAGAGCCTGGAGCCTGCTTCAGATTCTGTGTCTCCCTCTCTCTCTGCCCTTACCCACTCATGGTCTGTCTCTCTCTCTCTCTCTCAGTAATAAATAAATGTTAAGAAAATTTAAAAAAAAGTGTTGGTATCTCTCCCTGCTCTCTGTATCACTCATCTTGTCTACAGTTTTATTAGCCACAACAAATGTCAGCTGGGGAAGATACTAAATACATAATGGTATCTGGCTTTCATTTTCAGCAGGAATTCATTGCTCAAATGCCCTAAGTCCTTGTAAGCAAAATTTTTTTTATTGCAAGCTCTGTGTATTCTGTATCTTGCATTTTCATATGATTTGCCAAGTTAGTTCTGATTATGGAACTTTGATTATTTGTAAACATAATGGAAAGATGATATTTTTCCAACTCTTTGTTTTGCCTTCATTTATGGTACTAGAAAATGGAATAAATAGCTTTGTTTCACTATGCAAAGTAAACACAAATTATGTTTTAAAATTTTGATGGAAGTGGGGTGCCTGGCTGGCTCAGTCAGTGAAGTATGTGATCTTGATCTCGGGGTTTTGAGTTCATGCTGCACATTGAGTGTGGAGATTACTTAAATAAAATATTTAAAAACAACAACAGTAAAGTTTTGATAGGAAACATGCAACTTGAATCCAGATTCCATGTTCAAGATCAATTTTCAAGGTGAATTTTGGGGTGATTCATTTTTTTTTCTTATGTAATCTTTATGCCCACTGTGGGGATCAAACTCATGACCCTGAGATCAAGGGTTGTATGCTGTACCAGCTGAGCCAGCCAGGCACCCTTGGGATTATTCTTAAGTGGACAGACCTGAAAGAAAAGAGGAGGGAAAATGGTAAAATTGGAAACACGTGTCAGAATTCTTTTTCTTGTGCTCCTCAAATAATTTTAAATAAAATTCCTTTGGAGCTACCAAATTAGCTTTGAATTAATTTTCCAGCATTCAGCTTTGTCCTCTTAATGCAGAATATTCTTCATTCTCTTTGGTGCCTTCATTTGTTTTATAAAGAGTAGTAATTATTGTTCCAGCAGCCTGTCCTCTGAATATAGCTTCTTGTCATCAGATCCAGGTAAAGGCTTTGTTCTTATTCCTCTAAGGAGACAGATAATGAGTGTTGACTTAGCTACATGTTGTCATCTTGTTCCTGGTAAGCTACATCAGATCCCATACTACTTAGTCATTTAGCAGTCTAACCCAGGCCTTGCCTCTTTCTTTTCCATCATGGATGTGAATGAATCTACATGGTGAGAAGCTCCCCCCCCCCCCCCCCCCAGTATGCCTGTAAAACCCTTGTTCTCACTCTGCAGTGAATGTTAAGTTTGAATTCTGTGTTGCAGAGTTCAAGGAAGTACCGTTCTCATAATACTGGCTTTGGGATAATATATAAACATGAAGAAACTAAGAACTAGGCTAAACACACAGATCAGATGACACTTAGGGGTGTTATAAACAAAGTTTAGGGCCTTTTAAACTCTAACTTGACGCGAATGCTTGTCTGGTATTTCTTTCTCTTGTGATGCTTGTGCAGCAAAAGTCAGCATGGTTCTCTGTGTTCCGCTTGATTTTTTTTTTATGCACCGCCCTGCTTTACTGGTGAGAATTTTAAGAAGGAATAGTAAGTAATTAGTTCATATTTTTCATAAATTCGTTCTCACACACCTCCCTCCTGTGGGCTCTGGCCAGATCTCTTTTCTTGTACAGTTTTGTAGGGTTTAAAGAGTACAAGTCTCACACACATGAGTCTTTTTCTCTTTTTAATATTGTTTTGCTTAGAAGAATAAAGACATGGCACTTAGTCATCTTTTGGGGGGGGCAAAATGGATTTTATGCTGTATCCAGTTAAAAGTGATGACTGGCAGAAGTAGAGTACAAGGTATCCCCCGCTTTTCAAAAGCTCAAGCTTATGCCACTTCACTTTTAAGAAAGACCTGCATTCATACCTGTTTCACTTACTAAAAGAAATCGGAAAAGGATTTTTGCTTTTACAAAAAAAGGGCAAAAAGCGGAAATAGCGTTCAGCATTTATTTCACATTACAGAGGTGGTATGCACAGGAGCAGAGTGTGTCACTGCCAGTCTCCTTTCCCGGGAATGATACTCAGCATCAAACCTCCATAGCTCTGAACTGTGTCTGTGAGCATCTGTGCTTTATTTCAATTTATTTTGTGCATCTGTTAGCAAGATGTGTTCTAAGGTATCAGAAAAGCTTAATTAAGAGAGGTTATTTTTTGGGCCTGGGAATGCTCAAAAATTTTTCCATAGAGAGTAATGGTAATTGCTTCTTGACTTTATGCCATTTCAGCTTATGAAAGGTTTCACAGGAAGTCTCTTTCGGGTGGCAGGGGAAAACCTGCACCAGTCTTGATTCCATCTCCTATATCAGTTTCAGTGAAACTGTTGTCATGGTAATGGTCTACATAGGCATCATGTGTGTTGGAAGCTTTACATACTCCACAGCTCTGTGAACTAGCTCATCAAACTTAAAGGGCATTTCAGATTTTGCAATTCAAAGTACGTAAAAAAATAAAATATGCGAGAGGATCTAAACATAAAGAATTGTTTTTGAAGAGTGGTGTTTAAGTTTTAAACACTGTTCTCTATTAAATGCTTGGAGAGCTTTGACTGCCTATTAAAGAAGAATTCCCCCAAACAGGACATTTTCAAAAACTCATCTGCTAAATGTTAATTTGCAGCTACAGTATTTATATCTGTCATTATTTCTTGTATCCTGAAAGCTGCCAGTGCCTCTTGTGGAAAGCCCTGGGAAGCTGTTATATTCACCCTTTTTCTGTACTTTATTTTCTCCCGTTTTGTTTGGTCACTTAAAATATCTGAAAATAGAATCCATGTCATGTAGTCTAGCAGTTGATCTATAAACACTACACCCTTTCATTTAAAGTGAGACCTTTTCTCACAGACTCTTAATTATAGAGAACAAACTGATGGTTACCAGCAGGGAGGGAGGCTGGGGGAGGGATGATGGAGATTAAGGAGTTCACTTGTCATAATGAGCTTCCAGTGATTTATGGAATTGTTGAATCACTGTATTGTATCTCTGAATCTAATATAACACTGTATGTTAACTAACTGGAATTAAAATAAAAACTTAAAAAGCAAAGAATAAAGTGAGACCTTTTCCTCTGTATGTTTGATGTATTCTTCAAAAACAAAAGCAGAAAATTAAGTTCTGAGTCATGAGGAGCTAATGTTAACATAAATCTTCCTTTTAACTTTAAACAAGAGGTGGAGAATAAAGTATGGCCCCTTGTTAAGTGGGTAACTCTGTATCTGAGGGAAAAACATCTTTATGTTTTGTGTGCTACACTGTGGCAAGAAGCATACAGCTGTGGGGTCTTTCTGCCCTACTTATTTCCACTTGAGACTTTTTCACGGTACCAAAAGACTCTACAAAAGCCTGACTTCTCTGCTATGTGCATACTGTGGTTCTGATAGCAAGACACACACAGCTGCCAGTGCCTACAGGTTAATGAAGACACTCAAGAGCATGAGGAAGAGACAACAGAACAGCAAAACCTGTGACCACATCATAACCAAATCATGTCTCCCATAGTGTGACATTGTTTATTTGTTTTTGGCCAAAACAGACTAAAGAAGAGATGAACCTTCTTTTCTGTCCCTCTTTCACCTACCCACCCAAGCATCTTATGCAGTGATGTTTAAGGTGTCCTTCGTGTTCTTTGTTAAGCATTAAATTTTTTTTGTAGGTGGCAGTGTTTAAGCAGCTGATGTTGTTCTGTGAAGGGAATGTGGGTAATGTGGTTATAAGGACTACCTGTGCTAAGAGAGAATTGATGGAACCAATGTTAAGAGAAAATAACCTGAGTAAAATATACTAGGAGTGGTCAGGTTTCTCTAAAGCTAAGGTTGTGAACGAGCATTTTGAACTAGTTAATTTTTTTTTAAATCTAGAATCAGAAAGCTAAAAATCATCTTACCTTAGTGAATTCCAATGAGAATACCATCTTAACCTAGCTCATATAAGACAAGTAGACATGTTCTAATTTGGGAATGAGCACTCCCAGGAGTAGAATTATCATTAGACTTTTTCCAGAAATATATCACAGATAACATATTGTGTTGAAAGGACTCCCTACAGTGAATGCTGTAACCCTAATGAATAACTACAATGTTGAAGAGAAAATAGTTGAAGGAAATGTTCATTCTTTCATCTTCTACTTTTATATTCTAGGAATGAAGTAAGAAACAGGCTTTGTTGAATTTTGCCATTTGAGAATACTTCAAACGAGGGTGACTTTAAGAGATACCTGACATGGGGCGCCTGGGTGGCGCAGTCGGTTAAGTGTCCGACTTCAGCCAGGTCACGATCTCGCGGTCCGTGAGTTCGGGCCCCGCGTCGGGCTCTGGGCTGACGGCTCAGAGCCTGGAGCCTGTTTCCGATTCTGTGTCTCCCTCTCTCTCTGCCCCTCCCCTGTTCATGCTCTGTCTCTCTCTGTCCCAAAAATAAATTTAAAAAAAAGTTGAAAAAAAAAATTAAAAAAAAAAAAAAAAAAAGAGATACCTGACATGGGGTGCCAGGTGGCTCAGTCAGTTAAGCATCTGACTTCAGATCAGGTCGTGATCTCACGGTTTGTGAGTTCCAGCCCCACATCAGGCTCTCTGCGGACAGCTCAGAGCCTGGAACCTGCTTCAGATTCTGTGTCTCCCTCCGTCTCTCTCTGCCCCTCCCCTGCTCGCTATCTCTCTGTCAAAAATAAACATAGAGAAAGAGAGATCCCTGACACATTGTTTAGTTACTGCTCTGTATTTTTTTTTTTAAGTTTATTTATTTTGAGAGCAAGAATGCACACTCATGGGCCAGTGGCAGAGGGGTGGGGGGAGCGGTGGTGGGACACAGAAGGAGAGCGAATTCCAGGCAGGCTCCATGCTGTCAGTGCAGAGCCCGATGCAGGGCTCGATCTCATGAACTGTGAGATCATGACCTGTGCCAAAATCAAGAGTCAGATGCTTAGCCGACTGAAGCCACCCAGGTGCCTTTAGTTACCGCTCTTTAGAAGTTAGTAAACGATCCAGAAGACTTAAGGTCAGCTACTGCTGCTACCTCAGCCACCTGGGTGGCAGTAGACACCATATCTAGCAACCCTGAACTACTATTGTATTTCGTCGATGTGAACACTAATTACTAGAGTCTTAACCACTTCTCTTCACCCCCTAGGAGGGGCAAGAGGGCTTACCACCAATAATAAAAAATGTGCTTGCAAAAAACAAAATTCAGTACCTTTGTCTATGCATTAGGAATTGGGTTTGTTTTTTGTAAGTGCATGTTCTTAGCTATCCAGTGTTTCGTATTGGAAGAACAGGGTGATACTCGACCTAATAATCTTTGTAATGATCCTCACCCTAGACATTCAGAAGATAATGGACATAAATATGTAGCAAAGTGGATGAACTTAAAAGATGCTAGCCAACATAAAGCTGAGAACACAGATACTGTTGAAAAACTATCAGAAGGTTAAAATTCTTTTCCGGGTAATGACAGAAACATGAACATCTAGAGAAAAATATCAAATACATCAAAACTGTGTAGGCCCATTGGTATAATAAAGTGTTGTAAAAACTTCCATACATTGTGGTTAGAAACCACTGGAGATGTCCCAGCTGTACTGAAAACAGTTAAAGCCTTTCAGTTTGTTCAGACCATTATTCTGAAAGTGCTGATTGGTTCATGGAAGCAGATTATGATACACATATCCTGCTAGACAACTTGAGATGACTTCCCTCATACTGATCCTGAAGAGCGCATTTATTTTGAGAAAAATTATGAACAAACGTAACTGAGGAAAGAAGCCTTGAAGAGATTTGGTTTTGAAAGCTTTTAGTACTGAAATTAATAACTATTATTCTTCTGTAGAGGGTCCTGTTACTGTTCATCTTGCAGTTTGTTTTCTTGACCTTGTAACAGTGTATAAATTTGACGACTTTGTATGTGTATTGTCTTCATCTATATGGTTATTTAGGTTACCAACCTGCCTTATCTGAGAAAACTATAAAGAAAAAAAGTGAAGTCCTCAAGAATGAAGATCCAAAGATAAAGTGTCTAACATTGCACTGAAGATTTGCATCTGCAATAAAGAACACTGAATCCCACTGACACATTCTTTTATGTGAATGTACCAGACTTTTAAAAAGTCTTTCACAGGAATGGCTGTAAACTGAAACTTTAACATGAGCTTTTAGTCTGATTAAAGTGTATTGATATAGTAATATATATGAAGAATTTATATTTTTAAAATGATGATCTGGTAAAGGTAGTAAAAAATTATTTCCTTTTCCTGAGCACTTGTATTGGTGTCACCAAATAAAACAGCTCACCTTGCTGGAACTATAATTGACCCTTGAACAGCACGGATTACAGTTGCTGATCCCCTGCAGTCAAAAATATGCATATAACTTTGGACTCCCCCAAAACTTAACCACTGATAGCCTGCTGTTGACAGGAAGCCTTACCAATAACACATAATTTGTATGTAATATATGTTGTATACCGTATCGTTAAAATAAAGTAAGCTAGAGAAAAGAATGTTAAAATCATAAGGAAGGGTCGCCTGGGTGACCCAGTCAGTTAAGCAACCGACTCAGTGTCAACTCAGGTCATGATCTCAAGGTTCGGGAGATAGATCCCCATATTATTCTCCATGCTGACAGCACAGAGCCTGCTTGGGATTCTCTCTCTCTGCTCCTCCCCCACTTGCTTGCGTGTTCTCTCTCTCTCTCTCTCTCTCAAAATAAACTTAAATTGTAGGAAGGAGAAAATACATTTACAATACTGTTCTGTTACTGCTGAAAGAAAATCCATGTATAAGTGGACCCACACAGTTCAAACCCATGTTGTTCAAGGGTCAGCTGTACACTGCATTGTTAGTATACACACATGATGCTAAGCAGGTGTACCTTAAAATTTTGGGAAGAAACGTTGGTCATCGTGTGGTTTTTTTTTAATAATTTTTTTTTTTAATGTCTGTTTTTGAGAGAACATGAGCTGGGGAGGGACAGAGAGAAAGAGAGAAACAGAAGATCCGCAGTAGGCTCTGTGCTGAGAACGAAGAGCCTGATGTGGGGCTGGGACTCATGAACTGTGAGATCATGACCTGACCTGAAGTCGGACACTTAACTGCCTGAGCCACCCACTCGCCCTGGTCATCATGTTTAACTTAAGACATGAGTTTGCATCCATGGTGTAACAAATGAACCAGACTTCCCCCTACATATGCATTGTGTCATCTAATGAACGTTATGTTCTTAACTATTTTATAATTGTATCTTTCCCAGGAAAAGGTAGAATCAGAAGTGCCACTTGCTTATGGTATATTAATAAAGCCATGTTTTAAAATTAGCATGGACTCTGACTGTATTATACATTTGGTTCTAAATACTGGTTGTTTATTAGGATTCATAATGTTTACTAGAAGAATGTCTTTTAAGTCAGATGTTTAATATGTGACATTTTTTTCCGTTTTGCTTACATTAAATATAATTTGCATTATGGTACTAATTTGCATTTTTGTTTTGTAGTCTCTGGTTTTCAGCAGCCACTGCAAAGCAGTAAGTGGCTACTCAGACCAGGTCATCCATCAGCGGAGATCAGCTACCTCCTCACTTCGTTGCTGCCTGCTCACTGAACTGCCATCTTTTTTGTGTGTGGCCAGTCCACGAGTAAGTGCCACAAGAGGGAAGAAACAAAATAGATGATACTTGAAGAAATAAACCAACTTTTAAGAGATCAGTTTCTTAAACACAAGTGTTTAAGCTGTGTGGACCTTGAGAAACATTAATCCTCAGTATTTAGAAAGCATACATGGTCCTGGCTTTGCCAAGGCAACACTCCTCCCTTTAAATTTTGTTGGTTAGAGAACTATTGTATGGTAAATAGGAATGGCTTCTTTGCCTGACCAAGTCTTTCCTGTGTAGTTCCTCTCATTTAGTCAGGAAGGAGCTCTGAACTATCATGGGAGCAAGCCATCTGTCACGTAGGTTATCACCAAACAGCAGGGTCAAGGACAGTGGAATATTTGATAAGGAGAGGGAGCTGTTTGTTACCTGCATTGAGGTTTTTGACGGTTTTTCAAGGGAGGGGGCTACATTGGGAGGGAGATTTGATCTGGCCTTATCGCTTCAGTGCAGTCTCCAAATAACAAAAGGAAACCTAACACTCCAGCATCAAGAAACTTCTTCATCTGGTGTCCTCTCACTTTCCTTAGCAGCCCTGCTGAGACTGGTTCACAAGTATGTTCGCCCTAAAAAGTAACTGTTGTGCTGTCTTCACCATTCAGCAGTCCTAGTCTTATTTGCAGATTGGGAGCAGTGTCTGTTATGGTTTCAACGTTGAGCAACTGTTAGATGCCTCTTAACACCCCATTTATCAAAACTGGGCACTCTGGTGATATCTGACAGCATCACTGCAAAGGCTCCTCTTGGCCCAGTGCAGTGTTTTACTCTGCTTACCTCTTGTGCTCTTTCTTGTCCTTATTATTTTTTTTTAATTTTTTTTAACTTTTTTTTATTTATTTTTGAGACAGGGAGAGACAGAGCATGAACAGGGGAGGGTCAGAGAAAATGAGACACAGAATCTGAAACAGGCTCCAGGCTCTGAGCTGTCAGCACAGAGCCCGACGCAGGGCTCAAACTCACGGACCGCGAGATCATGACCTGAGCCGAAGTCAGCCGCTTAACCGACTGAGCCACCCAGGCGCCCCTTTCTTGTCCTTATTGATCAGAGCCAGACAGAAGCTCTCTTACAACACCAGAAGAAGTATATGAAGGGAGAGGGACAGAGTAGAGATGCACTAGACTCTGGTTAGAGCAGAGGACAAGTATCTGTCTTCCTGGCTCATTTCCTTTTGCTCTGGGGCATCTTCCAGTTAGCACGAAGACTCTTTAAGAGGCTGACATTCATTCATTCTTTCTTTCCTCCTTCCTTTCTTTCTTCTTTCTTTCTTTCTTTCTTTCTTTCTTTCTTTCTTTCTTTCTTTCTTTCTTTCTCTCAGAGCACGAGTCCGGGGGAGGGGCAGAGAGGGGCCTCCAAAAAGGGACGGACAGCGAGCCCCGCTGTGGGGCTCAGACTCTTGAATGATGAAATCCTCGCCTGAGTCGAAGTCCGACTCTCGACTGACTGAGCCACCCAGGTGCACCAAGAGGCTGACATTTCTTACCCTTCTGTGTTTTCTCTTGTTTTCTGCACTCATCCTAGAAGGCCTACTGGTTTCACAGTTCTCTTTAAAGAAGGTGGGGCCTTTTGAATCTTCCTTAGTGATATTTTTCTGTCAGTATTTACATCTGCTTGCATCCTTTATTAAGTTATCAAAGGTCAGAATCTGGCGGAGGGTCCCAAGAAAGTTGATGAGTGGAAACAAGATGGTAGTACTGAGTCGCACTGACTCCTGCCTGCCTTAACTTCTTCCTACTGATCCTGTACTACGTGAACTTGATTCCTAGGCCACCGTTAACTTTGATTTATATTGGCTATCTAAATAGAAAATATTTAGATTTTATATGTATCCAGTTCTTCAAAGCATTTTTGGTCTTTGAAGCTTAAGTTGATGTAGGGAAATTCACTTTTTCTACAAAACATCCAAGGTCTGGTGTTTCTATAGAAAGCAGTCTTTAGACTTCATAGTTGTGTAGTTCGTTGCCTTCTCACTCTCCCAATCTGATGTATATACTTAGAGACCTAATAAGAGGAAGTCTGGATTTCTGAGAGGGATCTCTAGACATTTTCACTTCTCATATCCCCAGTGTTTTATAGAGCCAATTAAAAAGTGAAATGCCTTGGACCATCATTGCATTTACAGGCATGAAGATTCCTCATTTGTTCCACTCAGAGCTGTATAGCTAACTACTCTGAAGAACAACTCCACTCTCCCAACATACTCAAACACGCATACCCAAACTGTACTACTAGAGACTTGTTTTCTGAGGAGCCCAAAATCTAAACTATCATGCCAGATGCTGCTTTTTCCCTAAAGAACAATAAATAATGAGTAGCTTAGAGAAGACCATAGTAGCATAAAGGTGTGGTGGCAGGCAGGGAACAGAAGGAAACTTTTTTTTTTATCATTTGGCTCAAGGGCTCTTCCCCAGCACCCTCCTTTCTTGCTCAGTGCCTTTATCTATAATTGTGTGTAGAGTTTCTTCATAAAGTATGTGCTGAACTTGAAATGAGAATAAGTAACACCATGGTTATGAGGACAGGAAGAAGAGTTTTAAATATGTCTGAATATTTTATAAAGTCATACACAAGCTTTTACCTTGATCAGGCCTAGAGTGAATAATCATGTGATTCCTTAATTATCTTATATTGATTTTTAACCCATCTGGGGTAGGGACAGACTGGTTTCCTTTGAAGTCTTAACCTTGGCCTTGAGCTTAAACAAATTAATGTCCTTGGCATGTGCTGTGGAAACTTTAGGGTCGGTTCAGGAAGAACTGTGCCATTAAGGAAGGAATTATAGGATTTCTTTTCTCATTAGCTAAGGAAATAATTCTGCAACGTTAATAAACTAAGACCCTGGAAATCCATCTTACCAAAAAAAAAAAAAACTGAAGCGCTTGGAGTGGTCACGCTTCTTAGAGCTAGAGCAGGAATATACATGTCATCAGGAAGGACGCGCTAAATGCTTGAGGAGACAGCCCTTGAAGATCCTATAGTTTAGGAAGTTAATGAAGCAAGAAACAGAGGTTAGCTCATGTGAGACTAAAGGGAGTATGCATTTCCATTTGTGGGGAGTTAAGAATGGTATGTCATGCTTCATCTCCCCCTGTTTCTGAACAGTCAGGAAGGCCACTGGGGTTAGCAGAATGGGTGGAGGCTGTCTAGGATAGAGCTGACTAGGGAAGCACAATTTAATTAGAAGTGGACTTGTTTGCCTCTTTTTGTGCCTCATGAGTTCACTGCTTACGTACTTACAACATGACATTCTGTGATTCTGCATATATCTTGATCCAGGGCTCCTGCCAAAGAAGCTTATTAAAACATTAAAAAATATTTCACTAAGAACTGGGCCCCGCAAACCTCCTAGTTTTCAATCCTGGACTTGGAAGGATATCAGCAAAATGAAATTGGAAAATAGGTGAAGGTTTATAACTGGAAAAAGTTGTTTTGGTTTTAAACTATAAGAGTGCTGGGTCACCTGAGTAGCTCAGGCAGTTAAGCATTTGACTTTGACTCAGGTGATGATCTCACGGTCCATAGGTTCGAGCCCCACATTGGGCTTTGCACCCACAGTGCAGAGCCTGCTTAGGACTCTGTCTCCCTCTCTCTCTGACTCTCACCTGCTTATTCATATTCTCTCTTTCTCTCAAAAATAAACATTTTAAAAAATAACAAACTATAAGAGTGCCAAGGAGTGAGTTCTAGACAGGAAAAACATTCTCCCTGTGTCCTGTTCTCCCCCTATTCCTTCATGCTGAGTTTCTGGCTTTTGAGTTTTCATCTGGAGCATTTGGGCCTGACGTCTTATATATAGTTCCAGTATAAGTCCTGCTTTTCTATAAAATAAACAATAATGATAAAAACAAACAGTTATATTTGAGCATAAAATTGGACTGTATGAGTCTCTCATTAGAAAAGACTAAATATGCTCTACTCATCCAAGAATGTATATAGTATAGAGAATTGGTCATACTTCTGTAGTTCATCCACTGCTACTTGTACCATTGTTATGAAAGTACAGCTACTACTGATTGTGAGGTTCTGAGACTCATACCCTAGATGGTAGATACCTGCTCTGGTCCAGGATCTGCTGAGCTGCAGCCAGGACAGACCATCGTGGGAGAGATCCAATTTTTATCCACCTGCGTTTTACTCTGTCTTTATTTACCTGTGCTCAGCTTTAGGTGGGAAAAAGGAATAACTTGAACGCAAAAGTACCCCTTTTTGAGTGGGCAAAGGTAGTATGAGATTACCAAAACCTGCTCCTAGTACTGTGTGTGAAAGTGATTTATGTGTGAGCTTATCTGGGTTTTGGAGCAGTAGGGGCCCTGCTTGCTCTGACCTTCCCTGTAGTTTGATATGTGGACTGTAGATGGCACTGCTTGCTAGCAAACTCAGTTCAGCTTCATCTGTAAGCCAGAGTAGAGCACTCTTGTGGCTATTAGTAAATGATGCGCTTTCTCTTGTTTATGGTATTCTGTAGTCTTCAGCAGAGGCACCTGCAGCCTCATAGTCAGCTAGCTGACTGTTAATGTAAACCAAGGCAGTATATCTTTTTTGGTTTTTTTGATGTTTATTTTTTTAGAGACCTAGAGTATAAGCAGGGGAGGGGCAGAGAGAGGGAGTCACAGAACCTGAAGCAGGCTCTAGGCTCTAAGCTGTCAACACAGAGCCCGACATGAGGCTCGAACCCATGAACCATGAGATCATGACCTGAGCCGAAGTTGGACACTTAACTGACTGAGCCACCCAGGCACCCTGGCAGTAGTTCTTAAGGCTTAGCCTGAGGTTCTGTAGTGCTCGTTAGAAACCTAGAGCTTTTGGCTTTTTCCTTAGGTCTTCTGGATTAATATCTGTGCTTTAGATAAACTCCCAAGAAGGTTCTTAGGCATACAAAAACTTGACAACCATTCCATTGCCCTAAAGATTGATGGGCGTGAAAATAGAAAAGTTAATAGTAAGATATATTTTCCTAAATGTCTAACTTCTTGGAATAATAGCAACAATGAAAGTAGCTACCTAGGTACAACCAGTGTTTTATGTTCTGGTCTCTCCTATACCTCTGCCCTTGCTCCTTATACCCAGTTTTCCCTCATCTTTTGGTCTAGTTCCAGGGTTTTTCTGAGCAATTTACTGCATATAATGGGGCTTTAGCATTATTTTCAACCTGAACTTGCAGATAATCAGAGCCTCCAAATTTTAACAGACGGTAACTTGGGCTCCTAATCGGATGATTTCACAGCTATCTGAATACACAGATGCTTATTAGCAGTGGGAATAGACCCAGATCGCTAAAGGATTATTAAAAAGCTTGTTTCTAAATTAACAGGAGCCTTCTATTCCATTGGGGGGCAGCATTTCAGTGTGGTTGCACCTTGTGGTGTGATAAGATTTTGTGCCTAGCTTCTGTCCCAGCCAAGAAATGAATCCACTACTCTTTGGCAATTGCTTTCTCCACCTGCCTCTACCGTGTCCCAGCTTATGGCCTAAAAGAAAGGTTCTTTTATCTTCCATTAGGTTTGTCACTTAACAACCTGGTCAGGGAAGAGAGAAAGAAGTATTGGTAAAAACAGGAGCTTTGCCACAAAAGCATTAAAGATAACTTCATATGCACTGGGCCCATAACTCTTTAGTTCTTTAGTAATGACTGCGGAGCTCCAGCTCCCTTTCTGATCTCACCATTTTGTCGATGGCTAATAGAACTTCACTGAAAACACTATCCAGCAATGAGGGGAGGTGGCAGAGTAATCAGATCTATATATACACCTGTGATAGAATTATTCCTGACTTGGTATCCCAGTTTTTCTGCAAACTCCAGCACTCTTTGGATCTTTA
This sequence comes from Prionailurus bengalensis, assembly GCF_016509475.1. Taxonomy (NCBI): domain Eukaryota; kingdom Metazoa; phylum Chordata; class Mammalia; order Carnivora; family Felidae; genus Prionailurus; species Prionailurus bengalensis. Next base: position 62,416,280 of record NC_057355.1, read on the forward strand.
GTTTGCTGCAGGTTCATGTTGAAGAGGTTGACCTTTTACGTGGACCAGCTCACTAGGTCATTATTAACGGCAGCTTATTTGTCAGAACAAAGAAGTTCAAACCACTAGCCTAAAAATTATCCACATTTGTCTGATTTCAGAGTTGAAGTGTAGGAAATGTGAAAGCTATCTCATGTGGATCTTTCACTGTAGGTTACCGCAGTGCCATTGGATTCTTACTGCAATGACCGAAGTGCAGAATATGAGCGGCGAGTGCTGAAGGAAGGAGGGAGTCTGGCAGCCAAGCAGTGTTTGTTAAATGGGGCCCCTGAGCTGGCAACAGATTGGCTAAATCGACGATCCCAGTTCTTCCCAGAGCCAGCTGGAGGACTGTGGAGCATCAGGCCTCAGAATGGCTGGTCTTTCATCAGGATTCCAGGTAAGTTCTCTGTTCTCTTGGAATGTATTCCCAGTTCTGGCAAGTGGGGGAACCAGAGACATACTCCATGTAGTAGTTTCAGATATTTGAAATTCAAAGTTTTGGGCTTGTTTCCTGTTTTGCCTTTAGTAACTTTATAGATAAAAATACTTAAGTAATTTATGACTGAAGAGAGAAATGTTTTTTCGATTTGTGCTTACGTACTCTCCTTTGACAAGCTTACAACTGAGATCGGAATGCCACCCTTTAAAGGGGGGAGGGGGAGAGAAATAAACTTGGTAGGAAAGGTTCCAGGTTGAGTGAGTACAGTTGTCTTGTGCTATTGCCAGTAGAGTGAATGAGAATGTCGTCACTCACAGAAAGCCTCGTTGAAGTAGCATAAACAGCGTCCTGCACGGAGCACTAGAGATCTGAATGATAACCAGAAGAAAAACAGTGTTTTGTGCCAAAATGCTAGCGGATTCCCAGACCTCCTAGAGTCAAGGTCGAGGGTTGAAAGGAAACTAGGTTTTCATCTTTGCTTTAGTGAGACTACTGTTAAGGAAACTGAACACAGAGTTCATAGGCTTATGTTCTTTGCTTACACCTGCTGGCAAACTGGAATGGTAGTTGAGAGCTACCGTGTTAGTTTTGGTTGTCCAGATTCTCTGATATTTTGAATGTATTCTTCTTACTAGATATGATGGAAGTGAACTAGAGCTAAGCATTCAAAAAGAATCTTCCAAGTGTCAAAGGACTTAGGGTCAGCCTGGTAGGAGCTGTGGGGGTGCTTTGAACTAGAAGATGCCATTTTGAGTTTATGAGAGCAGCATTGTATGTGTCCTCGTAGCAGTCTTAGAACACCTGAAAGCATTGGGTGAAGGTGTACTGTAGGAAAACAAAGGGAAAGCCCAATTGTAAAACAGGCCTGGTTTGTAGTGGGAATAGAGGAATAAAATCTACCGGGTCTGGAAACCATAGAATCCCAGGCAGAAGATGAGCACAGGTGTTGAAAGAAGCAAGACAACACCTTGTTTCTTCTTTCTCCTTCCTTCACTGTGGCTCCTAAGTTCCCAGTACAGGAGTAGAAGGCTTATTGCTGGCGCTGTGGGAATCTCTTGTGGCTTTTCCTGTTCTTTGAAAGAAAAATGGACCTTGTTTAAATTGCAGGAAGTGTCTGAGTTCTTTTCGCATCGATAAAAAGCGCCAGCCTCACTGGCTGTTTACTGTGAGAACCAACCAGCTCCTCACTGACCCCATTGTGCTCTGTAGACTGGCTGGGGCAGGGCAGTGAGGGGTGGGGGTGCAGGGTCACTGAAACCTGTATTTTATCTCTTTTTTCTCTATACTTTTACATTTTCTGTTTCCTTAGGAAGGGTTGGTTCCATTATAGTCCCCGAGAGACCAAAATCTCCTGGATTTCTTTCACACCTTGAATGCATCTCCCTGTTTCACCTGGAGAAAGATGCACAGTCCTTTAAAAATTCTCTCTCGGAAAAAGGAGATATTATTTCATCTGTTACCCTAATTTTACTGCCATGGGATAGATTCATTTTCTAAGTAGGCTCTTACACAGCTGGGGTCAGTAAGAACTTGTGTCTAAGTGAATACTATAAGACTGTACTGCAAGATTGTAGAAAATATAGCAGGAAGGTAGGATAGGTCTGTTCAACATGTTTTGAGATCCTGTTTTAAGAGAGGTTTGCCTTGGCACAGTCAGCCTAATTTCTAGGGAATCGTGCTCTTCTTGGCTCTGTGCCCTACTTAGTAACAGGTGGTGCTGTTGTCTAGTGCAGCTTTGGTAGCTTCTAAAAAATTGGGTAATGGATGCCAGGCCCAGAAGGTACCAATGTTTGCACGGAAAGAAACCCATTTTTTCTGCTTATCTTCTAAGGACAAGTACTGGGGGCTGACTTCTCTGTCTAGGATGCTTAACAGAGAAGGACAAATATTGTTCATTGCTTAAGTATTTTAAGACTGTTGCTGCAGTGTCTTTCTTCTTAGGCCTTTTCTTTCAGAGTGGTCCAAAGAAATCCAGCCCATCTATTTTCAGTCCCCACGTACACAGTAATAGCTAACAACAGGTGCCACTCTTAATTCTTTTGGGTGCATCAGAGTTCTGTCCTTCAGAGTCTGTATACATCTTCATCTCTGAGCCTTCCTAATCTTAGCATCAGTTTGCTCTGGTTAGCAAAGTAAAGTAGATGTAGGAAGCAGGAATGTGTGAGAACCATTGAATCATGATTTTGAGATGAAGCTTCTCAGTATGCAGTCACAAGAGATTTATATATGCTTAAATATTTTGGTTGAGGGAGTGGATGTGAATGGAGAGAGAAGATAAGCAGGCTGCAGAAATCTGATGAGCTTAGCTTGCCCACTCTGCTCAATGACTGAAAAATATATGGACTTTTTTTTTTCACCTTCCTGTGCTTTTAATGAAAAAAGAAAAAAAAAAAAGAAAGAAAGAAACTATTGTCTAAAGCTGATGGGTAGCTCTGTGGGGAATGTTTAGGAGCTATCAAAATTGAGGGATCCCACGAAATCCAATTAAATGAGAAAGGTAAGGTGATCGTGACAAGAAAACCTTGAGGTTGTTAGGAAAGCGTTGCCGCTTGGTCAGATTTGGAATTTGTACAGGCCTCCTTGTCTGGTGCCAGGGAGAGGGCTTAGCATTCGGCTCTGTCCCAGCTGCAGTCATTTAATTGTGTTGGTAAGGAGACCAACAAAAAGAAGAGCATTTCAATAATCTAAACAGGACCAAACAAAGAGGCTGAACAAAGGTGTGTGCCATAGCTTGGGGGGGAGGGGGGGCGGGGGCGGTGGAGGGAGAGATGTGGCCTGGCAGCATTCCGAAGGTGGGAAAAGGCAAGCTGCAGTGCTGAGGAGTAAACATCCAGGGCCTGTGGCTTTGTAGCAAAAACAGAGTGGCTGATGATTTGTTATGGTGCTGTCAGCACATCCGCTCTTGTTCGGTTTATACAATAATTGTGCACTTGGCAAATAGTGGCGAGAACAGAGAAATCTCCATTCAGAACTCTTGGATTGCTCTCAACAGTCAGCCTCTGCAGTTCTGAGAGGAAAAAACCATGGATTCAAACCCAGAAACTAGGGGTAGACAGCATGTTTTTTTTAATAGTTTCCTTTTTTACTTCTGTTGCTTAGTTGTCTATATAATATGTCTATCCTTGGTCTCTCTCTTGTTGCATCCCAGAGCCACTTCCACATGTACTCTTAACTCTCCCAGCCTCTTAAGCCTCATTTCTTCCCCTCTTACTAGCAGTGATTGTTCAGGGCATGTTTATGGACCAGTCTGCAAACAGGAAATTCTACTTCCTGAAATGTGATGGGAGTTGAATGATACTGAATGGATAAGATGAATATTTGGGAGTTAAGTGTTCTGTAAAGATCTCTGGCTAAAATACTCTTTTTTTTTTTTTTTAATGGGAAGAGGAGAGAGAAAGCGCAAGTTAGTGAATAAAAGCAGTTTCTATTTCACAGAAACCCAGTCTTTATTAAATTACAGTTTAGGATAATGACATTTACCAACCAACCTATTTGAAATCATCGAGGAGAAGGAGTTTGGATTTAAACAAAGGGACAGAAGTGGATATGTTTATTTGCATTTCTCAATATTTAAGTGTCTCTGGGGATAGGCAAGAGTAGCCCTTGTTTCTGTACATTCTCATGCTTTTAGGGGGTGTAAACCATATAGCTGTAGAACTAGCAGAAACAGACATCTAGAGATAGGATGAACAAGGAGAAACAGGTCACTTACAGCATGTATGACGTGGGCCTCTTAGATGTCCATGTGTACCTGCTCTCCCCTGAATAAGGACATGGAGCAGGGAAGCTTTTGAATGCCTTAGGAGCAGATGTCTGTCAATTGCAAGGGAACCTACACCTCCCTCTTTCAGGATACTGCTTCCCAGAGCACTACTGGATCATGATTTAACAGTGCTTTGGATTGTTCTCTAGAGTACTTTTCTGCTCTCATGGTGATAAGCATCCTGGTTGTAATTTTGGCTGCATACAGCTTTGCAGTGAGTGATTTTGCTGCCTCAATTAAATACAGTTTCCCCCCTCCTCCCTCCCTTTTCTTCTCCCCAGGCAAGGAGAGCCTCATCACTGACAGTGGAAAGCTGTATGCCCTTGATGTCCTCCTGACTCGGCTCAAGTCTCAAGGACATAGGGTCCTTATCTACTCCCAGATGACCAGGATGATAGACCTGCTGGAGGTAGGAGAAGGAACCTTGGGGACCTAGGACACCTTGACATTTCACTTGCAGGAATCACATATCTATGACTCATGTCAGTCCTGCCTAATAGGAACCTAGAATTTGTCTTTGTGATTTTAGTGTCTATAAAGGGAGAAGAAGCAGCTCCTGGCAGATGTGAGAATATACAAAGGACTTTTACCTCCTTCCCTACACCAGTAAAATAGAACACCCCCTACTCCTTCCTTTATTGGGGAACAAATTTCCTAATGTTAAAGTAGATCAGAGCCTAGGAATTACTTAAAAAGTCCTCTGATGGGGAGCCTGGGTGGCTCAGTCAGTTAAGCCTCTGACTTCAGCTCAGGTCATGATCTTGCCTTTTCCGAGTTTGAGCCCCGCATTGGGCTCTGTGCTGACAGCTTGGAGCCTGGAGCCTGCTTTAGATTCTGTGTCTCCCTCTCTCTTTCTGCTTCTCCCTTGATGGTGTGCGCGCTCTGTCTCTCTCTTTCTTTCTGAAAAATGAATAAACATTAAAAAAAAAAAAAAGTCCTCTGAAATTCTATATGGAAAACAAGATTTAGGATTAGTTTTCTAAGTAAAAAGCTAGAGAACAGCAATTCAATCTGAGTTAATGTAGTGGTCTCAACTTGGATACATACTTCATTCTCTTGGAGGAGCTTTAACAAATAGTGATGCCTGGTCCCATCCTCAGAGATTCTTATTTAATAAGTTTGGAATGAGGCCTAGGCATCAGGATATTTGAAAGCTTATGAGGTGATTCTGATATGCAACCAAAGTTGACAACTGTAGGGTTATGGTGAAAGATACAGCTTGTCTTACTGTATATGGCGGCTTCTGTTTCTTTAGGCTTCCAGGTTGACATTCTCTCTGCTTTTTTGTCTCAGTGGAGACTAATTACTTAAGAGAGAGGAAGTCATGGAGATCAAACAGGAGAGTGAAAGTGAGGACAAATAATCACAAACTACCAGGATTAGTGTTTAGAGCCAGAAAGTTGGATAGCCACTGGCCAGGAGGCTAAAGCACCTGGATGTAAGTAGTGTATAAATTTTCTCATGTTTTTCCATGGGCTTTACATTGCTAAGGCTGCATATTCTAACCCTGCTACCCCAGGGAGTATTGGACCATGATAATCTCTATCTAGGAATAAGGTACTAGGGAACATATCAGCACAGATGGAATGAAAGGTAGCATAGGGAAGAAGTTTTAGGTTCTTTGGAAGCCAGACCTGGCTTGCTGAATTTTGTCGTAGTATTTTTGTGGTCTTTTTAATAATCTGGCAACATCTGTTAGCAAGAGACCTAACAAATGATATTCGAGGTAACTTGAATCACTAAGTCTGGCATTTAATACAGTGTTCAGCCCCTTCATTGCTGTCAACCGGTTGAACTTTCTGGTTTGTCCTATGGAATAGGTCACCTATTTCTATATGATGGAAAAATGTTGGTGGGTGTAAGTCAGTATAACAGAAGTAATTAAGCAGTTGTTTGATGCAGATCTTAACTTATGTTAAGGGTCCTAACAGCAGTAATCCAAAATAAAAGGACTACCTGTATCTTTAATGTTCTGTTCAAAATGATGCCAATAGCCAAAATAAGATGAATAACTTTACTTTTTTGGGGCTCTTTTAGATAAAGTGCACTTGCCTTGTCCTGAAGAGTCAGGGAAACATAGATGAGGTGTGGTGATACTGTACTGCCGTGAATTATAGAAAAAGTAATATGCTAAAGATTTTTTAGGGAAAATGATGATCTTTTTTCCCCAAGGTTATGCCAGTATGTTATAGAGTCCTAAAAGTTGCTTTTAGAAAAGTGCCATGGGTAAGTGGGGTAAGCTACCAAAAAATAAGCTAGCTCTAGTAGATGAAGATGATTTAAATGTGGTACAGTCCTATATTGTAGTTCCTCATGCTGTATATTATACACTTATAGGTATTCATAAATATTACTAAAATAAGTGATTCAGAGTGTGATAGTGAGTTTTGTTAAGGATGAGTGCTATAAACCCTACCCAATAGAGTCACTTCCTATCTCTCTGTAATGCAGCAGGGCTTTGGGAGTGGTTGGGGGGATGTGGGTATTGTGGGTAGGTTTTGTGAACATGGCAGCTTGAGAACCTCTTCTAAATGTAGTTGCATCTCTGGGGAATTCTGAATTAGGGAAAACCAAGTTCAAAGCCTGAACTTCATAACTGCTAACATTCCTTAGCTGTATGGGTAACATGCCTCTAGGATGATGAAGCCAGAAAATGTTGCAACTGTTTACATGTTTTACTGAAAAACTAAAATGAAACTCTTATCTGACTTCCTTAATACTATATTATCCTTTTTTCTGTTTATTTGTTTTTATATTATTTTACTCCAATGAACCACGTTCTGTATTTCAGGAGGTTAATCCTCTAAATCTATTTTGTGGGCACAGAACTAAAATGTCCACGATGTTTTATATATGTCTAACCATTTATTGAAATATAATCCTATTGTGAAAAATATATATGATTCTATTGTGGATCTTGGGACAATACAGGATTAGGTCTATATTTCTTTACCTTTTCAAAGAGTATCATGGGTTTTTAAGTTATTGTCATAATAGAAGTTTCCACTGTAGGGGTGCCTGTGTGGTTCAGCTGGGTAAATGTCCAACTGCAGCTCAGGTCATGGTCTCATGGATTGTGGGTTCCAGCCCCATGTCGGGCTCTGTGCTGATAGCTCAGAGCCTAGAACCAGCTTCAGATTCTGTGTCTCCCTCTCTTCTCCACTCATGTTCTGTCTCTCAAAAATAAATAAACGTTTAAAAAAAAAGGCTTTCACTGTAAACATTCGTTAGAACCACATATCAGCTTTTTTTTTTAAGTTTATTTATTTATTTTGAGAGAATGCAAGTGGAGGAGGGAAAAAGAGAGAGAATCTCAAGTGGGCTCCGCACCATCACTGCAGAGCCCAATGCAGGCTCGAACGCATGAACCATGAGATCATTACCTGAGCTGAAGTCGGATGCTTAAACTTAACTGAGTCATCCAGGTGCCCCATAGCCATGTATCAGCTTTAAAACGTGACCTGGGGGCGCCTGGGTGGCGCAGTCGGTTAAGCGTCCGACTTCAGCCAGGTCACGATCTCGCGGTCCGGGAGTTCGAGCCCCGCGTCGGGCTCTGGGCTGATGGCTCAGAGCCTGGAGCCTGTTTCCGATTCTGTGTCTCCCTCTCTCTCTGCCCCTCCCCCGTTCATGCTCTGTCTCTCTCTGTCCCAAAAATAAATAAATGTTGAAAAAAAAAAAAAAAAATTTAAAACGTGACCTGGCAGGGGCGCCTGGGTGGCTCAGTCGGTTAAGCGTCCGACTTCGGCTCAGGTCATGATCTCATGGTCCGTGAGTTCGAGCCCCGCGTCGGGCTCTGTGCTGACAGCTCAGAGCCTGGAGCCTGCTTCCGATTCTGTGTCTCCCTCTCTCTGACCCTCCCCCATTCATGCTCTGTCTCTCTCTGTCTCAAAAATAAATAAACATTAAAAAAAAAAAAGTTTTAAAAAACGTGACCTGGCACATGAGCCCTGAGGATCATATTATAGAAAGGCCCTTCCGATCTGCATAAATGCTTTTTCCCTTGAGTACACTTGACCTTTTCTTTAAAAAAAAAAAAGTACCTTGACCTTTGCCTTCCTTCTTCATTCTCAATGTGTTGTAGGTTTTGTTTGGTTAGTTTTAGATTAAAAAAAAAATTCCTCCCCCCCCCCGCCCAGCATTTTCTTTTTACCATAGCATGTTACACCTTGTATATAAGAGGGAAAGAAAAGCTTTCAGTAGAGCAAGACATGGAAACTCACATTGGGGGCATTGAAGCTCTGTTTTGTAACTGTGGAGCACATCAGCATCTCTTTCATCCAGCAGCCTCTTTGGGCTTTTTGTTCTGTGCCTTAGCCTTGGCTATCTTTTTTACTGTTTCTAGGACTCAGAAGAACCAAATGACAGTAAAAATCCACATACTTCTGTATGACCAGGTTTGTATTTTGTGAGAAATACTAGTTCTGGGCACTTAGTATTTGCTCAGTATTTTTTGAAGTGACTGATAGACTCTTTCTCTTGCTCAAAAATTTGACTTTAAGTTTCTTGTGAATATATCAGATCTTATTCCAAGGAGAATTCTATATTCACAAATGTTTTATTCTTTCCCATGGTATCCAAATACCATTTCTGGATAGGGGATAAAAAAGCAGGCTGCTAAATTTCCAGGGCCAGAAGTTTTTAGTGTGCCACAGGCAAAAGTCAAAGCTTTGGATAGGGGAGAATATTTTAGATCATTAAATATTGTGCTATGGATTTATTTTATATTTACTGAATCACCTGTAAGGTCTTTGCTGGTGAGGGTACTGGGGGGAAACAGACATGGCCCCTTTGCAGTTAGGATGATGGCATCCACCTGTATGTCAAACAAAACTTTTCCTGCCACCACCATTTTTACCCTAGTTTGGAGACTCCCCGACCCCCACCACCATATTCTGATAGTTGCCAAAAGCTTTTAACTCACTACAGATGACTTACATCATCTTTGGGTTGTCTCATTTGAGGTTCATTCCTGTTACATCAAGCAACTGAGTCTGTACTTTAAGGAAATAAGCTTCAGTATTTTCTATGCAATACAAAAGTATTTGGAACGGGTCAGCCAGCTGGTGCTGTATGTGGTGTGATTGTTAAGTATTGTAACCCAGACAAATCTTGAACTGCACCAATACATTAAAATAGTGCAATACAGTATTAAATCCAGATAATCTATAGCTAATGATGACATTTGAGACACTAGGTTGTGTAACTTGCCCAGTCAGCAAGTACCTCCTAGAGGAGGATTCATCCTTGATAGATGTTCTATCATTTATGAGCTGGCTTCTCTTAGAAGTCCCAAATTACCTTTGGGAGCTGTGATTCTAAACATACTGGGAAGCTGGGTATTCTAAAGCTGCTCCATGGAATGAAAAGCAAATTGGGATCAAGCATTCTGATTACGTTTTAGGAATGATGGGAGGAAATGTGTCAGCTTACAACCACACTATGTTTATTCTGCTTCATTCATTCATTTCTTTTCCATGCTGACTATGAGCAAGGCATCGTGCTAGGCAGATGTGAATGTAAGTTAAATGTGATCTTTGATTTCGAGGAGTGTATCTAGTGGAGGATATATACCACATACAACACACACACACACAACTATCAAGTGTACCCTGATACCAGTGGCCAAAATGAAGCATAAACAGAGCTGAAGATAGCAAAAGGGATACATTTATTTCTAACTGGGTCACTTGAAGAAGGGTTCACATAGATAGTGACATCCGAACTGAACTTAAATAGAATTTCAACCATCAGGGAGAAGGACATTCCAGACTAAGGAAGCCAGGTGTACAAAGGCCCAGAGATGAGAAGGCACAAGACATTTGTGGGGACTAGCTCAGTGTGATTGGATCATATGGTGTAGGAGAAAAGGGAATAACACAAGTATTATGAAAGCAGATTATGGTGGGCCTATGTGTCCCTTGTGATCAGGTCTTGCTCCAAAAGACTCTTTGTATTAGATAAGGGAAGGATGGCTGCCATATTTCACTCATTTTGCAATTTGCTTGGACAGTAGAGAGGTTGTAATAGACATTGAGATGAGCCTTACTTTTTATGGAAAGGGGCGTGTTCAGAAAAATAAAGTTAGGCCAGGTCTGCAGGTTTGTGAATCATACCAAGTCTTTCCCCCAAATTGTTTTGGGAAAGTGAAATTGGGTTTAAATGAACAGCAGAGGCAACTTTGAAATAGAAAAGACTCAGAATGGAAGATTCATGTTAGGGATATATAAACATTTGCCTTTAGTTTTTCAAATGCCCAGTTATCCTTTCTTTATGATGATAATGGATGGAGGTTATGGACAACATGTTTGAGAACCATATAGAGGCACCTGGGTGGCTCGGTTAAGCATCCGACTTTTTGTTTCAGCTCAGGTCATGATCACACGTTTCCTGGGATTAAGCCCTGCATCAGGCTCTCTGCTGAGAGGCTCTCCCTCAAAAAAAATAAAAACTTTAAAAAAAAAAAAAAAAGAACCTTACATGGCTTCTCCCTTACACACCACCACCACCTTTTTCCCCCCTACTGTTCTATGTGAGCAGTAGTACAGGGGTTAAGCCAGAGGCTCTGGCACCAATTAACTTGAGTTCCATTACCCACTGCCTGTGTAACTTTAGAGGCTTAACATCTGTAAAATGGGAGGGACGATAATAACACCTACCTTAAAGGCTACCGTAGTGAGGATTAGATACGCAAAACCAGGTAAAATGTATAGCATAGTGATTGTCACTTAGTAAACGTTCGTTAAGTGCTAGCCATCATCATTACCACTACTGCTTCAGGATGAACCTAGTCCCTTTGTGATACATCTTTGGGTGTGTGAAAGTTTGCTTTTATTTAGTATACTTTAAAGGAGAGGTACTTGCTGAAGCTATTTTGAGTTATGCCGATACCTCCGCAGCTACTGTTTTATTTTCTTATTTAAAAAAAATTATTTAATGTTTATTTATTTTTGACAGAGAGAGACAGAGCATGGGGGGGGGGAGGGGCAGAGAGAAAGGGAGATCCGAATCTGAAGCAGGCTCCAGGCTCTAAGCTGTCAGCACAGAGCCCGACACGGGACTCAAACTCATGGACCATGAGATCATGACCTGAGCCGAAGTTGGACGCTCAACCGAACCGACTGAGCCACCCAGGTGCCCCTGTAGCCACTGTTTTAAATGTGGCTTTATAGATATGATCCAGAACTGACCTGTCTTCTCGATGTGTATTCTAAGAGTGGTTTTCAAATTGGTGGGGTCGGGTAGAGGACAGAATTCCTAGGTAGAGATGAAGCAGGTGGGGCCCTAGACTCCCCCTTCTTCATCAACCAGAATAATAATGCATTTTATCTATTTTATATTAGGAGGTTTTCATACAAGATTTTGCTTGGAAAAAACAGTTCCAGGGTTTTTAAGATAGTATAGGATATGATCCACAACAGTGTTTCTCAAACTTAAATGTACTTACAAATAACATATTTAAAAAATTTTTTTTATGTTTATTTTTGAGAGAGAGAGACCGAGAGTGTGAGCAGGGGAAGGGCAGAGAGAGGGAGATACAGAATCCAAAGCAGGTTTGAGCCTGATGTGGGGCTCAAACTCCCAAACCGCAAGATCATGGCTTAGGCCAAGGGTGGACGCTTAACCACCTGAGTCACCCAGGCTCCCCAGGTAATACATGTTAAAATACAAATTCTGATTCATTAGTTATAGGATGGATCTCTTAATTCTGCACTTTTTTTTAAAGTTTATTTATTTTTGAGAGAGGTGGGGGAGACGGAGGGAAAGAGAATCCTAACCAGGCTCTACGCAGTCAGCACAGAACTGGATGCAGGACTCAAACTCACAAACCATGAGATCATGACCTGAGCTGAAATTAAGAGGTTGGGTGCTTAACTGACTGAACCACCCAGGCGCCCCCCTCAATTCTGCATTTTTTGTTTGTTTTTTAATGTTTATGTATTTATGGGGGGGGGCGAAGTACAGAGAGATAAGAAAGAGAGAATCCCAAGCAGGCTGTGCACTCTGTGCACAGAGCCAGACACAGGACTTGATCCCACAAACTGCAAGATCATGACCTGATCAGAAGAGTGGACACTTAACTGACTGAGCCACCCAGGCACCCCCCCTCAATTCTGTATTTTTAAAAAACTGCTGGTGTTTCCAAGTGCTACTTCTCTGAGGACCATGCTGCAATAGCAAGATTCTAAGGGACCATGTTCTGCCTTCTTTTTGTAGTGGTGGTTCTCAGCTGCAGATATAGGTTATCTATTGCACTCGTCTTTGGAGCTTTAAAACAAACAAACAAACAAGCAAAAAAACCACTCCGGGCCCTAGCCCAGACCTACAGAGTCTGAATTTCTGGGGTGGTTCCAGGCATATGTATTTTTAATCCTGGTTGAGAATCACTGCTCAAATACCAGAAGTACATCTTGTCCATAACCCCTTTGGCTTCTTCAATAGTTTTTAAAAATAGTATCTGCTAGAATTGTATAGCTCTCGAGACTTCCTAAATGTTAAAAGCCATATTTTTTATTTTATTAGTTTAAGCACTATTAGAATTTACTTTGGTTGGTAGTTAGTGATCCATAGGAATCCACTTGAGAGTACTAATGTTCATATTTGTTTATAAAGGAGGATAGTAAATTATGAGACCTCTGGAAGAGAAAGAAGGTCTATATTTGGTTTCCCTTCTGTCTTTGCTTCTTTTAGTGGAACAAAAAGAATTGCTTTACAAGGCTCTAGGAAATCTAATCATTCTGGTGGATCATTTTCTAAGTCTTTCCTAAATACCAAAAGGGACTTGAGTGAGAGATACCTTGGTGTATACAGAGTACCATGGATAAGGAAGAACTGGATAATGGTTGGTCTTTCCGTCCTGTAGCCCTCTTTAATGCACAGGAGTGCTAAGCATGACATAGTTCCTGCAAACCACAATAGTCATCCAGCAAGTGGAAATCAGCCAGCAGTGGCCCTCAGACATGGGCATAAAGTACAAAGAGTTGGGGCATGACTGGGAATGTTTAAAATGAATCTTAGAAAACATTGTGATGGGAGTACGTAGGCGGCTCAGTTGATTGAGCATCTGACTCTTGATTTTGGCTTCGGTCATGATCCCAGGGTCATGGGATCTAGCCCCATGTCAGGCTCTACTTGGAGCCTGCTTGAGATTCTCTTTCTCGCTCTCCCTCTGCCCCTCTCCCCTGCTCGCATGCTGTCTGTCTGTCTCTCTCTCTCAAATTAAAAAAGAAAAAGAAGAAAACATTTTGATGTAGAGATTGTTAAATGGAAATAGATATATAGCGTGCATATATATTTTTTGGACGTAGATTTTTTTTTTTCAAGTAGGCTCCATGCTCAGCACAGAGCCCAGTGTGGGACTTGAACTCACAACTGTGAGATAAAGACTTGAGCTGAGATCAAGAGTCGGTTGCTCAACTAACTGAGCCACTGTGGTGCCCTTGGAGATAGATTTTTTTTAAATAAATTTTCAAAAGTGCTGGAGTTACTTATCAAACCATATATTGTTAGAATTTGTATTTTGATTTAACAAAATAGAATTCAATTTTATACTAAATCATTAGATGTTGTTAAGATCATAGAAAAACTAAGAAAAGAAGTGCAAATTGAAATTAGTGGTTGGAAGAAATGAGGCATTTCTTTCCAGATTATGTATCTTTTCTAAACCACCTAGAATTTTAGACATCTAAAATGGCTTTGGTATAGCCAGGATTTTTGAATGAAGAAAATACTGAATTGCTTTTTTATCTCCGCCTTTATCTTTTAGCTGTTTTTCTGTGGTATAAGGATGTAGACATTCCTGTATTCTTCATTTAACTGCTTTTTCCATGTCCATTTACTTGTTTTGAAGCTGCTTACTGAAATCAGATCTAAACTCATCTAAGCCTTCTGAAATCCCACTGCTCCCCTGGGTGGGAGAGCAAAGGCTTAAAGCAGTAAATGGAAAAGATTCACTTTTTTTGCCTCAGTAACAAGCTCTGTAGTCAGTGTTGGTTTGAATATGGTCTAGGATTAACATCTCTGGTGTTGTGTTGACCTTGATACATAACTGATGTCAACAGCAAGATCTATAAGAATATTTCATTCATCAGTGCTCTCACTAAGGTTAGAAGTTCTGGTTCAGAAGGCAAGATTGCCTGTGCAGAAAGCCTACCTTGTGGTTAAAGTCCAGCCTGTGGGATATATGTGTGTATAATCTAGTTACTCGGTTGTTCTGGATGGCAGCATGCCCTGACTGTATTAGCTGCCAAGGTATAGTGAGCCTCTAAAGACTATCATCGTGCTCTCATTTTTTCATTTTTTCCTGAATCCCTCCTTATCTAAAACACCCACTACTCTTCTGCCATTAATCCAGTTCCAACAGGGCCGTACCACTAAATATGAACTTGAAGCTCTTCTTTGACTGAATATGTTCTATCCCTCTTTGATTATCAAAGCCCTTGAAGAATCACTTGAGACAAAGAAATAGTAAAAATATATGCAAAGCACAATGAAGATGTGTGCCTCAGTGAGCTTGTCTACTTTGTTGACCAGCCTCACCTCCTAGGTACCATAGCCAGAGTCCTCTGCCAAGCCAATACGAAAAAGCCAAGGGTTTTTTGTATTCACTTGCTCTAAGAGTAGACTACCACATTCACTACATGAACTGCATCCAACTGTAGCAACCTTGTGTGCTGCAATACCCAGCCAGGTATGATATGAGTTACCTATGAGAATATTGAAATAAAAGAACATTTAACCATAGGAAAGTAATTAATACAGACATCTTCCAAATGTAGAAATAACTAGTCTTTTTCAGTAGGGAAAGTTACTTTAGAACTGATCATTGTTTCATGGTATTTCTTACAAATAAGCAGCTGTGTTGAGTTTTTGATAATGGTTCCTCTACAGATGGACTTTCTGAAGTGTAATCCATATTATTAGGGGTGAAGAAAGAGGAAATCAGTGCTCATTTGGCCATCATCTGTAAGAAGAATTGCAGCTTCTAAGAATGGCAATATGTTCTCTCCATTGCATCTCTTGAAGTTTCTTCTCTATTCTTAAAAGTTGTAATTCCTTTTCTAGATGATGTTAAGAACGTTCTCTGCCATGGAAGGTTACCTTGTCTTCTGTTCACTCTGATGCTTAGGCCTCCCTTAACAATGATGCATGCTCTGCTGGGAGAAGGAAACTTAGGCTGTAAATTCAAGGATATTGGTCAGCAAGGATATGTTGGGGAGAAAAGCACTAGGGTGAGTGTTACTTATGGAAAGAAAACTGGATATTCTATAGCTATGAGAAACATCTGGCTGCTGACTGAAAGGCCATTTTTGTTTGGAAATTTCATTTTGTTTTGTTTTCATGAAACCTACTGAAATCTGCAGGAACAAGATTAGTTTCCAAGTTGAAACTGAGGGTGGCTGTACTCTTCATGTTACCCTCAATTTTCACATATTGGCAATAAATTCATTTACAAATTCTTGTACTTTTAAGATCAGTCTCTCATTTTGGATATGATGACTTGCCCCCAGTATGGATGAGGTGGTAGGTAGGTAGATGTTGTGGGAATTAGAATACAGTAATTTGCCTCAGACTTACATGTTTTCACTCTGATTGGCAGGAATACATGGTTTACAAGAAGCATACCTACATGAGGCTTGATGGTTCCTCCAAGATCTCAGAGAGGCGGGACATGGTTGCTGATTTTCAGAACAGGTAATGTTAAGGGGAATTACAGAAATTCGCGTTTGATTTACCTCTAATGCTTAAGATGATGAGTTTAAACGAAATGTCAGCATATTTCAGGTTGTTAAGCGGTTGTGTTCTGCCATTTTAAGAGGTAGCTTAATCTGTTTATAGTGGTTCAGATCTATATGTGCGGGAGAGAGAAAAATGAATACTCGATAATTCCTTTATTCAAAATATACCTTCTTACCAAATCAGCACCCTTTCCTTTGGTCAATAAAAGAAATGATTTCTGAGTGTAAACCAAGATCCTCCTTTATGTGGAAAATGTATATGTAGAAAGAAGTCCACAAGGCTATATTCTAAATGTTAACAATGGCTATCAATGGATATTGACTTATAGTTGATTATTAGTTTGTTTTGCTTACCTCTTTTGTGTAAATTTAAAGAAAAATACCTTCCTTTTTCCTGCTTTCCCTCTAGCATTGTAGTAATACATAATACAGTGCAGTATGACAAATTGCAGTGATGTGCAATCTATTCAGCTGGCAGCTCTCAGTTACAGTACTTTTCCCACCTGATAATGAGCCTATGAAATTTCAAGTACTGCCTGCTGGATGCTGATGGCTTACAGAGCCATAATTATCCTAAGTGCAGGTTCTCATGTAATAAGCAGAGTCTGGTTACTGCTCCCTAAAAGCGAAGCTCCACTAGCTACTAATAGGGCTGCTAAACTCCACCCTTATATTTTCTTCCCTAGACCTGGATAACTAAAGAATAGAGTAGATCTTAATGTGCTGCTGTAAATCACAACAGTTGTGCATTTCTGGGCTTTAATTGTTGTAGTCTATTAATACTTAACTTTTGAATTCTTGGCAAAAAAATTAGGCACATAACCATTTGTATTTAGGTTACTATTTTTAATTTCTTTCATTTCACTTTCAAAGCACAGTTTACTGGGGCGCCTGGGTGGCTCAGTCGGTTGAGCGGCCAACTTCAGCTCAGGTCATGATCTCGCGGCCCGTGAGTTCGAGCCCCACGTCAGGCTCTGTGCTGACAGCTCAGAGCCTGGAGCCTGTTTCAGATTCTGTGTCTCCCTCTCTCTGACCCTCCCCCGTTCATGCTCTGTCTCTCTCTGTCTCAAAAATAAATAAACGTTAAAAAAAAAAAATTAAAAAAAAAATAAAGCATGGTTTACTTGAAATGTAAAATAATTTTGGGGTGTCTGGGTGGCTCAGTCAGTTGGGAGTCTGACTTCAGCTTGGGTCATGATCTCACAGTTGGTGGGTTCGAGCCCTACATTGGGCCCTGTGCTGACAGCTCAGAGCCTGGAGCCTGCTTTGGTTTCTGTGTCTCCCTCTCTCTCTGCCCCTCCCCTGCTCATGCTCTGTCTCTCTCTCTCAAAAATAAAATAAACATTAAAAAAAGAAAATTTTTTTTTTAATGTAAAACAACTTAGCATAAAACAAATTCATAGTTCAGCATAGAGTGCCCTGTGATTGAAAATTTTGCTCCTTTATAATGAAGCACAGGTAAGACAAACCCTGTTTTGGTTTACAGTCTGTACTCAAGCCAGTAACTCCTAAGTTGAAATTATACATGTGAATTAAAGTGGCTGTTTGGCCGACAGTGGAGGGGAAGATCTGCTTTGGACCTATTTGAGTTTGTTACCTTGGAGCAACTGTGTGTGGCTGGCCTAACCTAGCTTCTTACCTAGCAGAAGCTATGGGCAGATTTTTAAATTGATTATTTGAGACATGTATATCCATAGTACAGCTGACTCTCAAATAACATGGGTTTTAACTCCATAGGTCCACTTATACATGGATTTTTTTGATAAATATGAAACACTACTGTGAATGTATTTTCTCTACCGTATGATTTTCTTTATTTATTTATTTATTTTTTTAAATTTTTTTTTTCAACGTTTATTTATTTTTGGGACAGAGAGAGACAGAGCATGAACGAGGGAGGGGCAGAGAGAGAGGGAGACACAGAATCGGAAACAGGCTCCAGGCTCCGAGCCATCAGCCCAGAGCCTGACTCAGGGCTCGAACTCACAGACCGCGAGATCGTGACCTGGCTGAAGTCGGACACTTAACCGACTGCGCCACCCAGGCGCCCCATCTACCGTATGATTTTCTTAATAACATTTTCTTTTCTCTAGCTTACTTTATTAAGTAAGATTACAATGTGTAATACACATAACATACAAAATGTGTATTAATCAACTGCTTATATTATCGGTAAGCTTCCAGTCCACAGTAGGCAATTCGTAGTTAATTTTGGGGGGAGTCAAAAGTTATACCCAGATTTTTTACTGTGCCAGGAGGTTGGTGCCCCTAAACCCCCTGCATTGTTCAAGGGTCAACCGTAGTGCCTCTCAACCCCATCATATTGTTAATCGTCCTGGCCTAGAAAAAATTTTTTGCCAGCTGATCTTCATCTTTTCTTGATTCTGAAATCAAATGAAACATATTTTACTTTGTTCTTGCCTACTCCAACGTAAAAGCTTCAACTCTAAGATATATCCCTCTAGTCTTTAATATGTATGTGGTTATATTCACATGTTTGATGACCATATTATAGATATGATTGTGTTCCCCTTAACATTATATCATAAACATCTTTATGTATCATTTAAAAAATCTTTGTAATAAATTTCAGTGACTAATATTTCATTACACTGGATATTTATACTGTATTTCTGTTGTTAAAATGTTGAGTGAGTATCTTTGTTTACAAAACTTTGTCATCATTTTAGTTTTCTTAATACAAATTCAAACAAGGGAAATTACTGACCGTAAGGGGATATGAACATTTAAGACTATGCTGATTGTTATATTGCCTTGGACAGAGTTCTGATTTAGAGTCCAACCAGAGCTGTAGTATGTTAACATGTAATGATTTGGTCTTCTGAGTTGTAGAGGTACAGCTCTTCTAGCGGACCCAGTGGACATGAGATCCCAGACACCGTATATTTTATAGTGACCTTCTAGTGAAAAAAAATCAGTAGATGTATCTAATTTATTACTTCTAAAATCTTTTATTGAACTTGTGGACAGTTGTTTTAGCACTCGCAGTATCGTGTGATAGTTTTGGAAACCTTAGCTCTAAAAGAAGGGTATTTTCACCATTAACTGTACTAGATGTGCTTAATAAATACATGACTTTCTTTGGGGAACGTTCCTTGAATTTCCAGACCCTACAACTGTGAGCCAGTAGGAAGCAGTGAGTTTTATTTAGGTTCAACATTTGAGTAACCATCATTTTAACACCTGCGTCTAATATTAGGCAAAATGAAACAAACAGACGAATGTGTCTTTCCCTGCCTACATTATGAGCTAGACAGATGACAGAGTTGGGATTGCAGCTAGAATATAATCTCCTGCTTCTTGTATATGGAGTCCGAACTGTGCCAATGCTATCAGAAGCTTATCAGACAGACCCCTTCAAATGGGAAAAAATTCTCAACTTGTAAATTTGAGTGGCTGAGGTAGCCCAATATAGAAAAAAAGGCAGGTGTTTTTGAAAATGAAGAAGTCTGCCTTGCCAAATATTTTCATTATTATTAATGAAAAGACATCAAAAGAAAAAAAAAAAAAAGTAGTTTCAGCTAGAGAGCCCTGTGGCTCAAAGGTCAACCAGAGTAAACAAGAACTCCTATAAAGAGCCATTTACATTCCCTTCATACAAGATTTATTTATGAGGGATCCTTCCAGGAAAGAGTCTGACTGAGACTAAAGACTGTTTGGCCAGGATGTCCTGACTGGGCAACATTCAGAACATGTGATCAGTGCATGATCCTAGAAGCCATTCACAAGGTCTTTGCTCTAGAGTGCCTTGGCCTTTGCTTCCCTTCCTCCTACCCCATGACATTTACCAAATAGACCCCCCCATTATCTGATCACTTGGGGTGACCCTTTGGAAAATGTGAGAAAAAGTGAGTGTAGCATCAAGTTTTCTTGGTGAGAGTGTTGTAGACTTCCAGTGTTGTCTTTCATTCTGGTTCTTTTTTCATTCAGCAAGTCTTCACTGCAGTCAGCCAGGCTATATACCCAGCACTGTTTGGGTATTCGGGTGCAGAGTAGCCTCAGTGGGTCATTAAATGAGAATAAGAGTGAGACCTGAGCATATCTTTGCTACATGATTTCATAGGGTCCTTCACAGACCACCCGAAAGCCTGGTCTCAATGGCATGTTCCAACAACGGAAACCCTGAGTTGAAATTCTTTTTCAGCCCCCTAGAGGGCACCCAAACCATCATGATGCTTCAGTGATTCTGTTTTCTTCTGTTTAGTCAAAGTCCCCAAAACGTTAATTCACATTATCAATACTAGATTTGTTAAGTTGAAAAGAACTTCTCAGCAGTTTGATTTAGGTGTTTTTGTTTATAAATGATCCAATACTGTTATCCAGAATGAACAATAATTTAACAACCCAAGGTTTCCATAATCCTTATTTTTCCATTACTGTGTGATAAAATGATATTGAATACAGCCAAAAAGTTACCATCTGCCTTATCATTAAAAGGCATCTTCTGTTTTCTTTTTTTGAGGTGTCTTTTCCGTATATAGTTAATATCCCAAAAAAAAGTGTCTTCTAGCATTATATTTCTAAGTTTTGCTGCTGACTTATTTTTACCTACATTTCCTTCACTGTTTTTCTATACATGGTCCTTGTTTATAAATCATTACCATATCTGGGGAATTACCTCTCTGGCTGTCCAGACTATGGAAATGACCCGTCTTTCTGTCTCTACCCTTTCTTTTTTCTTTTCTTTTTTTTTTTTTTTTAATGTTTGTTTATCTTTGAGAGAGAGAGAGCAAGCAGGGGAGGGACAGAGAGGAGAGAGAGAATCCCAATCAGGCTCCTTGCTGTCAACACAGAGCCCAACATGGTGCTTGAGCTCATGAGCTGTGAGATCATGACCCCCTGAGCCAAAATCAAAAGTCAGGACGCTTAACTAAGCCACCCAGTTACCCCTTTGCCTCTGCCCTTCCTTATATTGCAGTTCCCAATTGCTTTCTACCTCCCTCCCTGTCTCATCCCTCTTCCCCTGCTTGCTCCCCTTGCTCAGGGTCTGGACTTCTTTAGGAATAACCAAAAGAGTCCTAGCTGTTGGGTGCTTCTGTCAGCTCTCACAAGGGTGTTGGAGAGAACCTTCTGACCCCTGCTTCTGTATCCACCAAAGCAGGAGAGAGAAGTATGTGGAAGAGCAGTCCTCTCAGGGCCAGAGGTGGGAAGGACTTTTCTGTAGAGATTAGTACAGCCCTGGAAAGCTCTATCAGTTTTTATTTGCAGCCTCATGGTTATTTTCCTGTGGGCTGTAAGGTGTCAAGCTTCCATTTGTATCATCTCATATCTGTAAGAAAATATGTTTGCAAACTAGCATGTGCCTTTTAAGTTTTTGATTTGCCCTATATGTGTTAACTATAAAAGAGAACTTCTGGGGCACCTAGGTGCCTCAGTCAGTTAAGCATCCGACTTCAGCTCAGGTCATGATCTTGCAGGTTGTGGGTTCAGACTCCGTGTTGGGCTCTGTGCTGACAGCTCGGAGCCTAGAGCCTGCTTCAGATTCTGTGTCTCCCTCTGTCTCTGCCCCTCCCCCACGCTCACTTGCGCGCGCTCTCTCTCTCTCTCTCTCTCTCTGTTTCTCAAAAATAACATTAAAAAAATTTTTAAAGAGGACTTTTATAAATTAAATAAATAAAATTATGAAATAATTAACTTGATAACATAATTCAAGGATAAACTAGTAGAACATTAGTGAGAGTATAGAACTTTTGGAATCCTGCCATATAACAGGCCTGCAGACATACTTTATTATTATGCCTGCCTCTAGGAACCTTGTATTTACCTAAATACAAATAGTGGACAGATTTCTACTAGGACCAGCACAGCTTAGTGATTAACAAGGAGGCTTATTTCAAAATAGTTCCTTCACTGATACTCATGTTTACTGTTGATATGTCATCACTTAGTCACTTCACCTATATTCAGAGCATCCTCATTTTATAGTCCAGGAAACAGACCTTCAGCAGTTAAGTGACTTTACCAAGAAAGAAGAGCCCTTGAGAACATCCTGGTATCACTGTTTGCTTTTTTTTTTTTTTTTTTTTGAACCAACAGAATAAAAATTCATTTTATGTTGGAATTTAGTACCTCTATGCCATATCTGAAATTTGAGTCATCTGCTCTTCAGACTGAGCCAGCCAGGCACCCCTATATTACAGTATTTTTAATCTGTTCTGTTCCTTTATTTCTTTAATGCGGTCCGATCCACCAAACTGATTTCATGACCAGTAATAGGTGTGACCTGCGATTTGAATAACACTTGGTATAAATGAATTTCTAGTTGCACTCTTCATTTTAGTCATGAAGAAAAGGGATTAGCAGCTTGATTTGAAGGACTGGAAAGTTCGCTTACCAGTATAATGCCGTCCTTTTCCCTCAGAAATTTTCTAGAAAATAACTTCGTATGGCAGGAACACGAAAATGCAAGATAATCTTAAAATATATGCAAGAATTGGGTTCAAACTGAGCCCCTAATTGTATGTGCCTATAGAGATAAATCTTGTAGTCCAAGCCTGCTCACTGTGATCTGGCACAGTCCTTGGTCCTAGAAGGTATTCAGTAAATATTTGTTGCGTGAGTGACACTGGCACCTATTGGTTTATTTGTAATTCTGGGTTTCTTTAAAAGGATGAAGGAGGGGCACCTGGGTGGCTCAGTCGGTTAAGTGTCCGGCTTCGGCTCAGGTCATGATCTCATGGTCCGTGGGTTCGAGCCCCGCGTCGGACTCTGTGCTGACAGCTCAGAGCCTGGAGCCTGCTTCGGATTCTGTGCCTCCCTCTCTCTCTGACCCTCCCCCGTTCATGCTCTGTCTCTCTCTGTCTCAAAAGTAAACACTTTGAAAAATAAAATAAAAGAATGAAGGATGTAAAGAAAAACTGAGGCAACTACATCTGATGATTTCTGTGTAAGGGCTATGTTGCCATTCATTAAAAAGTGCTTTAATTCTAGTCTGTCTTCATAGATCGATCATAAATTCAGCTTAATACAGAGAAGGCATGACCTGGGTCTTAGTCCTGACCTCAGGTCATTTTTCTGGGACTGACTTTATTCATCTGAAAGTGAGTGCTTTGGGAATTAAAATCATTAGTTCCCAAATTACTGGAAGTCATGATTCTCTGGGGAAGCACCAGGGAATGTTGATTTATTTGTCCCCTCTGTACGAACTAGGAATGGTTTGACTTGTTTAAAACACGACTATTACATGACTACTTCCATGATAACTTGTATGTCTGTTGTATTTGTTACATCTTTATAAGTATATTGCCTATCATTATTAGTGGGCAGCAGAAGTATATCTGCAGATTGGAAGATGACAACCTAGGTTTGATTTTTATGTTAGAGCACCTTGATACAATGTGTCAAGAAATGTGGGTCAGGCATCAGGCGTAGGTAACCCTTTCTAGCCCTAGATACTGGTCTGTATTCAGAAATCCCTGTCTTTTGTCACATGCCATTTTTCTTTTTCAGTTTTCCTTTTTAACCTGTCTTCTTCCCTTTTCTGCAGGAATGACATCTTTGTGTTCCTGCTGAGCACTCGAGCTGGAGGACTGGGTATCAATCTCACTGCTGCAGATACAGTAAGTAACGAGAGCACAATATATCAGACAGCAGGTTGTCTACTATAAATATGTTGTTCACTTGGTGTTATTCTTTGCTTTGTGTCACACTTTTTCTTTGCCTCATTATGTTAAAAGACAGTTGCATTTTGCCTAGAACTAGGACATTTTAGCTTTCCTTCTGGACTTTTCTCTCCATTCTCTTAAATTTCTTACACATTCATTCAACAAATATTTAGTGAATGCCAACTATGTGTCCAATACTGTCCTAAACACTTAGAGTATATCAGTGAATAAAGAGTAAAAAAAAAAAAAAAAAGTCTGTCAATCCAGCCAAATTGTTTTAGAAACTATAGCAGCAAATCAGAAATGATTGTTTTGTTACTCTTATGCATTGATTCCACCATGGGAAAAACTCATACTTTTGTATCCCAAACTTTAAAAGAGGGTTGGAAAGCAATGAAATTGGTAATTTAAAAAATAAAGACATTGTATCAAATTATCTATCCTTTCATATCCAGTCTCTTTGGAAGAATACTTCAGTGACTGAAAAGGAAAAAAGCATTGGGGCGCCTGGGTAGCTCAGTTGGTTGAGCATCCGACTTTGGCTCAGGTCATGATCTCACCGTTTTGAGTTTGAGCCCCACGTCGGGCTCTGTGCTGACAGCTCAGAGCCTGGAGCCTGCTTCAAATTTTGTGTCTCCCTCTCTCTCTGCTCCTCCCCCAACTTGTGCTCTGATTCTCTCTCAAAAATAGATAAAATGTAAATAAATAAATAAAAAGGAAAAGAGCATTCATTTTGAATCTCAGAATTATTCCCAGGATTCAAATATATATATATCTACATATATTTTTTTTAATTTTCACTTATTTATTTTTTGAGAATGAGAGAGTACAAGTATGGGGGAGGGCCAGAAAGAGAGGAGAGAGATCTTCTATCAGCGCAGAGCCTGACGTGGGGCTTGATCTTACGAACTATGAGATCGTGACCTAAGCCAAAATCAGGAGTCAGACACTTAACTGACTGAGCCATCCAGGCACCCCCAAACATATTTTAAAACACTTTCAGTAACCCTGAGACATAAAAATGCATAAATGGGAAATTGTTTTGTAGAAGGCATGACTATAAAAATGTCATTTTATGTGGCTGTGATGCCTCTCTGTGAAATACAGAGCATGAAAATTCCCAGGAATAGAAGGAAGATGCAAATCCTAGAGAGTCCTGGGGAAATGAGGTGTGTGGGGGAAGAGGCTTGAATAGACTCATAAGTAGTAGAACTAGAAGCAGAGCCTGTGTTTCCTAGTCTCCATTCCTAGGCTCTGTCTGCTTTCTCCTTATTAACTATTATACCGTAAAACTTCCTGGCCTCAAGAATGAAAGACAGATTCTGTAACAACACTAAGTAGAATATCAACCATAGGATTCAACTGTACCATCCTTGGCATGTAAACCTTAGCCATTTTACCAAGTTTGGACAAGGCTCCAGGACCAGAGGACCACTGAAAGCCTCGTAGGGTAGATGCTGTATCTAATATGCACATCATCAGCCTCAGTTTTCCTAAAGGAAGGCTGTCGATGGTGGTAGGTGTGTTCTTATGGGTTCTCTGAGGTGGTGGCTCACGTGTGTCATATCAGATAGCAGAAATTTGGCTTTCTCTTTACTCCTTGGTTTTCTGCTCTACCTTGTAAGCATTCCATACAGCCCCAGGTTAGTCATACTTCAATGTAAATGCAGGAGTCACCACTTTCTCCTAGTGGATCTTTTGGACTCCAGTCTCAGCCCTTAGCCCCATATTTATTCTCTTGGTTTATTTATACCCTTCTTGATTAGTCATGCCACTCCCTTTGCCTAGAACTCTTGAGGGAATCTCCATCATCTACACGATAAAGGATAAACTCCTTTACGTGGCTTACAAGGCCCTTCATTTTGTGGCTTTTATCTTCCTTTCCAGTCTAATTGCTACATTACTTCCACCTTCCAAAATTTATGTTCCAGAAATAATGATTGACTTGTTTCCTAAACATACCATACTGTATCACACTGCTGCATGAACTGTTTCCTCAGCGCCTCATCTTCCACCTGGTAAACTTCTGTTTGTTCTTCAAAACCCCTTTCATGATCAGGGGTTGTTTTATATGCACTGGTAAAGCTTCTCTGATAAGGTGATACTTGAACTGAGATCTGAAGAAAGTAAGGAAGCAAGCCAAGCATATATCTGGCAGAAAGAAGAGCATTCCAGGCAGAAGAGATAAGTGCAAAGCCCTGAGGTGAGAATGTGTTTGGCATGATTAGGCAATAGCAAGCGGCCCTTTGTAGATGGGACAGACAAATAAGAAGGAGAGGTTGTGAGATGGGTGTTGTGGAGCAGATCCTGTAAGGCACGGTGGGCTGTAGTAAGAATTTTGAGATGGGAGGCCACTGGGAGAATTTGAACAGAGGGGTAACAGGATTTGGCTTGGGTTTTAAATGTGTCCCCCCAACTTTGGGGGAGTGAGGTAGGAAGAGCTATAGGGAGAAAGGTAGAAGCAGGAAATTCAATTAGGAGTTAGACACAAGATGATGATGACTTGGACAAGGATTAAAGCAGTAGAGATGGGGAAAAATAATAGGAATCTGCATGTATTTTGAAGGCACAGCCATTGGGGTTGGCTCTTACACTGGATGTGGGATGTATAGGAGGTGTCATGGAAAACTCCAGGGGGTTTGACCTAGGCAACTGGAACGATGAAGACACCAATTACTTATTAAGGGAAAGGTGAGAAGGAACAGGTTTGAGTGGGGAAATTAAGAGTTTGGTTTGGGGTATATTCAGGTCAAGATTCTTAACAGACATTAAGGGGCAAAGGCACCCAGGCAGCAGGGTCTGGAGTTCAATAGAAAGATTGAGGCTAAAGATGTAGTTTTTAAATCATCAGATCCTAGATGATATTTAAGGTCATGACGTTGGATGAGGTCACCTGGGAAGTCTAGTATAAGTTCATGTGATTAAAATGCATTTCCCTTCTCAGCCTGCCGATCTGAGGTTTGGTCTATGGTTTTTAAGGAATAGTTCTTCTAGTTCTTTATTTGCATGGTCAGAAAAAACAAAGCAGATTTGAGCGGGGAGATCTGCATTATGCTTCCTGTATTTACACTTTACCCTGTGGAGGTAAGGAGCTCCTGCCGGCCTCAAAGAACCAAAGTAGGCCTAACCCATAGCTAGAGGAGCAGAAGTAGGAATTCTCTTTTCATCCTAGCAGCTAGAGAAAAGCTCTGTATATTGAGTTCCCACTTCCAAAATAATTTACATTTAAATTTGAGGGGAGGGCTTGGGGACTCCCTTGTAAACTAGAACCTCCTGTAATACTTCTCAGTAAAATGAGACAAGATTGAAATGAATTTCTAGTTATGCTTTGGGAGCAGTCAAGGTGTGTGTGTGTGTGTGTGTGTGTGTGTGTGTGTGTGTGTGTGTGTGATTAGACGAACAATAGGTTAACTGCTTGCCTGGCATTCTTCCTTTGTCCTGAGATTTATTTAGCTTTGGAAGATCCCCAGAACCATTTATGGACAAGGAAGAGGTTAGTCAGCCTAAAATGTCAGGAAAAACTTAATGTCTTATGATTGAGAATGCATATATAAACATGTTTTTGTAAACAGTGGGACTCTGGCCCACTCTGTTAGTAAAAACATGATTTTAGCATGTGATTAATGGCCCCTTAACTGTCTATGTTCTTCGTGTATTCTTTCTGAAGTAGGTGTATCTTTACATTTGACTTTCTTTAGTGAGGAGTTGTTATAAACTGTACTATTTGTTTTGTTCCTGTGTAAGACCTGTTTTAAAGGCTCACATGTAGAGAGAGAAGGGGGAGCTTTTCTCCCTTGGTAGCAGTGTGAGAATTCCTGTATGTCCCATGGGACAAGATGGGACTTCTTTCAGCCCTCCCATTCTCTTGGGTCAGAGTTTCACCCTCCGAGTGTTGGTCCAACTTTTTCCAGTTGTTTCTCTCAGATTTTTCCTGTTTTCTGTTTCACTCCATCATCCCCTGAAACTCCCTGTCATTGACCTATAAAGCCAGGTGCCTCCACCCTCTCTCAGCTCTGACCTTGCCCCTCCCCCATACCTGTCCAGCTTGGAGTGTACAACTTCGTGAAGGTGCTGTCTAGTAATGTATTTCCCCTTAGTCATTGCTGGGTCATGCTTTGTGGCCATGCATAGACTTGCTTTAATTTTCCCTGGCTAAGTTAGTTCTTATCCTTTAATTGTTGTTTGTTTTTCTCTGGAATGTCTCACTGAGCTCCATAAACCTAATTACCAAATATAGGTGTCATCTTTTTCCCACTCTGGGGGGTATTGTCTCCCCCCCAGCACCCCTCCCTATCACCCCTAGTTCATGTCATGGTTGATTCAGTGTTCATTTTAGTGTCAGGTTAGACAATAACCATATTATTGGCTTTGTTTTTAGTTCTCTCATTCTTGTTCTAACCTTAGAGCTTATACATACTTCATACTCTTTTTTTCCTGGGTATTTTTCTTAACAGAATCTTAACTTTATTCTTGTCCTCCCAAATTCCCCACCTCTTGTAACCTATTTAAATGATAATTAGCCACTAAATGTGTAGGGGTTGTTTTGAAGTTAAATTTCAGACCTGTCTCCCATGCTTTAATGTTTTTACTGTTTATGAGTTAAAAAAAAAAAACACAAGTTGAATCAGGTTTGGTTGCCACTGAGACTTCTAGGAAAAAATGTAAATGTGTAAGAAAGCACCTATAAAATGATTCATAAGATTGAATTTCCCATTGTGAATTGATGCTGTACCATTGCCTCAGGCTTAGGTAACTAACTAAAAGTATTATCTTTTGGATGTGACATCAGCTGTCCTTTTCCACATATGTAGATATTTTAGGTATGTTGGGCAAGTAGTGTTTCCCCCGAGTCCACTTGGAGTCCTCCTTTTCATTTAACTCTGTCTTCTCTTCCTTATTCTCTCTGAAAGTTTAAAGTAGATTTTCTAGAATTTTGCATATCCTATTGAATCTCTAAAATATCCTGTGATCAGGTTTGCTATGCTCCTTCCTTTACAAATGGCAAGCATTGTGCACTTTGAAATCCTAGGTCTGTGGACACTTTGGATTAACAGTAAGTTTTCACACTGATTTTTTTTTTCTTTGGCACACGGTTTGTAGTTTCTCCCCAAGGATTCTTAATGCTAAAAATTACGGGATTATACCTTATGTAAAACCCAGACAAAAGGAGCAGCATAAGAAAGAGCCACAGGAGGTTTTATTATTATAAGCGAGAGCTTTGAAAATGCCAGTGCCTTTTGTCTATCTTCACTCAAAGTCTTAATTCTGCAGAGAATGGCAGAATTGCCTCGTATTTTAAATAAGAGAACAAATAAATTCATTTGGAGTGAATCACTCTTCAGTTTACATTTTTAGGCTTAATCTAGTGTTGATCAATCCCCTTAGAGATTAGTCTAGTATTCATTGACTAGTATTTGTGGAATTCTACTTGGCAGTGATGGATGGTATCTGTTCTACAGTAAGACTAGATAGGGAGTTTTTTTTTGTTTGTTTTTTTAAATAGGCTCCATACCCAGCGTGGGGCTTGAACGCATGACCCTGGGATCAAGAGTCAGATGTTCTACCCACTGAGCCAGCCAGGTGCCCCTAGATACGGAGATTTTTTTACATAATACACATGAAATAATTGGTTACCCATGGAAAATAGTAAATAAGTGGGAACTTGGACCAGGATAGGCAATGCAAGGTATTCTTAATAATGCAAGTTGTGGAAGCAGACTGTTAAGACTGTGAGCTCAGGCTAGTCTCTTCCTGATTTATAAGATGAAGGAAACATACAGGTTTTTGTGAAAATTGAGTGAAATATGTATGCACCCTAGTGCCAGATATGTTGTAAGTGCTGAACAGATTTTAGCCATTATTATGTCTACTTGGAATCCATGAGAAATAGGAAAAAGGGACATTGTTACAGGCAAGAGAAATCAGGGAGGCCAGGATGCCTGGCTGACTTATTTAGTAGAGCATGCGATTCTTGATCTCAGGGTTGTGAGTTCAAGCCCCACATTGGGCATGGAGCCTACTTTTAAAAAAAAAGGAAAGAAAGAAATAAATCAGGCCTTCCTGACAGTGGGAAACTTGAACTGAACCTATAAAGGACCAATTCAGAAATGAGGGATTCCAGGTCAGAAAAGCAACTTGAGCAAAAAGTGGTGCAAACAAACATAAGTGAGGAATGCTGAAGAGACCTGACAAAAGGGAAGGAGCGTGTTTATTTCAGAAAAGAATGGTGATGAAGTTGGCTCGGTATAGCAGGGTCTGACTATTGAGGGCAGTTTGGACTTGGTGTGTTATCACATAACTGGCACAGAGGTAGAGTGGCCTACAGTGGTATCCAAAGTAGACTGAAGAAGAGAGAGACTGAGCCCTAGAAAGCCTGCCGGTCTGACTGCCGCAGTGAGCCAGGCACAGGTGGTGAGGGCCATTGCATGATAGGGACAGTGAACTCTAAAAAGGATTAGTTCATTTCTCAAGAAGCAGGGGGCTAGATTTGGTGACTTGCTTCTATATAGATGAGGGCACATGGGAGAGACTAAGGATAATTTGGAACTGGCTTTCTTTCAGGATGCCCCCTGTATTCGATAGTAGCCTCAGGGCTAAGAATTTAGGAGTCTGTTAATTGTAGGGTTACTCATAGGATAGAGGAGAGGGGAGTACATTTTGTTGTCATTTGTGTTTGTTGTTTAGCAAACTAAAAGTAGCTGCCAGGGATCCCTTTTTTTAAACATTTCTTTGCTGAATTCAAGGGACAGGAAATAGGAGCTAGAGAATGCCAGGAAATCCATGCCTGTCTTTCTTACCATGGTAAGCTTAGTGTTAACAAGAAGGCTTTCAGGAGCATCTGGCTGGCTTAGTCGGAAGAGCATGGGACTCTTGATCTCAGGGTTGTGAGTTTGAGCCCCACGTTGGGGTTAGAGATTACTTAAATAAAAACTATAAAAAAGGGGGGCAGGGCTGCGCCAGAGAGAGAAGGCTTTCATATCCCTCACCTCCCAGGCCTACCACTTACTTAGGCTATGTGATCTTGGATAAATTCTGTAATTCCTATGTGCCTCAGTTTCTTCACCTATAAAATGGGAGTCTTAGTAGTACCTAAGTCATAGTGATTATGGGATTTAAATGAGTTAACACACATAAAGCACCTAGAACAGTGACTGGCAAATGGTAAGCACTAAGGGTTAACTATTAATAGTATCTCTGTTCCCTTTTTTTAAATGTGAAAACCCTGAAAAAAAGCTAGAGCGTATCTATTTTGCCCCGGGCAAGTGAAGGGATGGCTTGGTTTTATGAGTGGATATTGGCTCATCTTACTATCATAGAAAAAAATCTGGCATCAAACTATTGCAGATGATGAGCGACTGGGTTGCTCTCAGAATCCATGGTTTTTCTGTGAGAATGCCTCAGTCTTTGCTGTATTTTTGTCCTGCCTGTGCAGGTGATTTTTTATGATAGTGACTGGAACCCCACTGTGGACCAACAGGCCATGGACAGGGCCCACCGCTTGGGGCAGACAAAACAGGTTACTGTGTACCGGCTCATCTGTAAAGGCACCATTGAAGAACGCATTCTACAGCGAGCCAAGGAGAAGAGTGAGGTAAGCACAAGGTAGAGGGAGTACTGTACTGGTGAAGAAATTGTAAAGTCCAGCCACATTTACTGGGCTAAGATGCTTGCCTTTCGTTCATCACGAAGGGGCGAAAATTTCTTCTGAATAGAAAATAAAATCGGGGCCTGTACTGCTCTGGCTATTCATTCCTCATTCCTTTCCTATCTAAATGGCTTCTACAGCCTAGATAGGGCTATTGTTCATGTGGCAGCGACATCAGTCATAGCCCTTGTGTTTCACATACTTTCACATTCAGGGGAAGAAGGAGCTCTCATCATAGGACTCCCGATTTGACAGCCTCTAATTTGTATGCCAGATTTGTTAGTTTCCAAAGAAATGATTATTTGGGGTTTGTGTATTTTTTTTTTTAATCTTGATTTCAGTATTGGATCTTCTAGCTCTCAATTAGCAGTCCCAAGCAAAAGAAGTTCTCATTGTTCTTTGTGTTGGACAAATAATCTGGATGATCCAGTGAGATGAATGAGAGGAAATGGGGAATCTAAGTGCCAGAGGAGCAGATTGAGAAAGATGTTTCCTTCTTTCTGAATATTTGCCATAAGGGAATGGGTGCCTGGTAGTGATGTTTCTATCTGCTTTGGTATAGATTCAGCGGATGGTGATTTCTGGTGGGAACTTCAAACCAGATACCTTGAAACCCAAAGAGGTGGTTAGTCTTCTTCTAGATGATGAAGAACTGGAGAAGAAATGTACGTACTCTAAACTAAAGCTCTTTCCTCCCTGCAAAAGATGTTTCTCTATCCCCACATATCTGAAAATTGTAGAGGCCCTTGGCTATGTGCCATGGGTAAGCAAAGCCAAAGACTGTATTTGGGGAGAAACATTTTTTATGTTAATAACTTGTATTAAAACCCAAACAAGAATGTGTTATGGAGTAGAAGGCAAAATTTGCATGTATTTTAAAAGTAATATGACTTTGAATTCATTTACATCAGGGAAGCTGTATCCCTAGACTCCTCAGCAGTGACGAATTTACTCTGTTCTGCCCAAAGAAATGTTTTTGTTTTTGTTTTTGTTTGATGTCTGAAAGAGAATTTATTTCTTCATATTATTTTTGATTTAAATTCAACTTAGTTAACATATGGTATACTGTTGGTTTCAGGAGTAGAATATAATGATTCATCACTTACATATAACAGTGCTCATCCCAAAAAATTCCCTCCTTAATGGCCATCACCCATTTAGCCCATCCCCCCCACCTCCACTCCTACAATCCTCAGATTTCAGTCTGTTTAAGAAACCCTATGTTTTCCCTCCCTTTTGGTTTTTACCTTATTTTTTCTTCCTTCCCATATGTTCATCTGTTTTGTTTCTTAATTCAACGTGAGTGAAATCATGATACTTGTTTTTCTGACTGACTTATTTTACATAACAAAATACACTCTACTTACATTCACATGGTTGCCAGTGGCAATATTTCGTTCTTTTTCATCACCAAGTAATATTCCATTGTGTGTATACCATATATAGGTATATGTATGGGTACCATACATATATGGTATATGTATAGGTATGTATATGTATATGTATATACAATACAAGGTATATGTATAGGTACCATATATAGGTAGTATACCTGTATACATACATACAGGCTTTTTCCATAATTCAGCTATTACTGATAGAGCTGTTATGAACATTGGGGTGCATGTGCCCCTTCAAATCAGCATTTTGGTATCCTTTGAATAAATAATAGTGCAATTGCTGAGTCACAGGGTAGTTCTATTTAAAATTTTTTTTTTTAATTTTTTTTTTTTTTTAATTTACATCCAAATTAGTTAGCATATACCAAAGAAATGTTTTCATGGAGAAGTTTGAGAACCATACTTCTATAACATTTCTTCCATGTATCTCTGGCTTTGGAGAACAATTGGTTTCAGAATTACCTTATGAGCCCCTGAGTATTTCATAGCATCATACAAGAAAGCATGATGAGGTTCCTTTCTTACAGTGCTCACATTTACCACCACCTTCTAAAAACCTTTCAGTACTCTCCAACCATACTTGATCTGTACAGTGCAGAGATCTTAAAAGGCTGAAAAGAAAAAGAAGAAAGGCAAGGAAAGGCCCACAACATTGAAACCAAATAGTAGCTGGAACCCAAAAAACTGTTAAGAATCCAAGAACTCTGTTCCTTCTCCAAGTTAAAAAAAAAACACCAGTTATCTGTCTTAGAAGTCATACCCTGGAACACAAATATCAGGGGGTATGGCCACCTTAATTTCAGAGAATGAGGATTACAGTTAACACAGGTACTTCATCAGATCTTTACAATTTTCTTGATAGTGAGGCTGCGGCAAGAAGAGAAACGGCAGCAGGAGGAAACCAACCGAGTCAAAGAGCGCAAGCGCAAGCGGGAAAAGTATGCAGAGAAGGTATCTCAAGTTTGAGGTGGCCAACAGGGACCGGTGTGGGGCAGAGTGGTGCTTACAAAAAGGCTTTGGGTACATGGCTTGTCATCTTGGTTACTAGTTGGTATCCAGCTCCAGCAGCTATATGTGATAAGTAACAACAGTTCTATGCTGATTGACATTTGATCCACAGAAATGAAGCCTTGTTAGACCAGTACCCCCTACACAGACCTGCTGTCTCTGTGGTCACATGTAATTATGGAAATCATTTGTTGAGACTTACAGAGCAGAAGGCTAAATGTGGGTAAGATGGATCGATCTTACATTATCAGATTCCATAGAATCTTAGGGCCTAAGATGTCATTATGTCCAATCCTACCATAATTCTGCTAGTGTTCCATTCAATGTCATCTACTGTTAGCAAAATAAATCACTGCCCAGTCTGTTCATCTCTTTTTGTCCAATTTATGCCAAAAATTCAGGCTGTGTTTTGTCTCCCTTTTGACATTTCCCACTTGAGTCCACAAGGCTAGCTGCTAACTGGGATGTAGTTCCCCTACATTTCTCCCAATCTTGCTGTTTCTACCAGAATATTATTTCAGTGATCTTTTTTTTCTTAATATTTTATTTATTTTTTGAGAGAGCATAAGTGGGGCAGGGGCAGAGAATATGAAGTGGGCTCTGCACTAGCAGGCTAACAGCAGCAAGCTGTCTGTGAGGCTCAGACTCATGAACCATGAGATCATTACCTGAGCCAAAATCAGATGCTTAACCAACTGAGCCACCCAGGTGCCCCTGTTTCAGTGATCTTTATTCCTGGTCTTTATTGACAAGTAAATCAAAGTGAGGCTTTCAGGATTTATTCTAGTTGCAGGAGTCAGCCCATTGGTTCTGACTAGGTTCCCAGAGTTACGCCAAGGATTGTTGGTTCGGAACCACTTTGCTACCTTCCAGAAAGTGCTTCCTAATTTTTTCTAGCCAATTTACCATTGGGTAAGCCCTTCATCAGCCCTTGTTGAGCCCCTTGTCTTGAGCAAGATAGCTGTCGTGAGCTTCAGACATCTTGATAGCTCTGGGCCCTCAAGTCCAACAGTTGTCCATGCTTCATTTCCCTGAACTGTTTGGTTTGTCTGAAGCATATTGTCTGGCCACATGTTTAAATTCGTTCTGTCTTAAGTGGAGGTTGACTTCTTCCCCTTATCCAAGCTTGTATTGGGCCTTAGGTCCCTTTTCCTTCTTTTGTAAAATCTACACCCTCAGTTGTACCTTCTGCTAAGCAGAACTATTTTTTTTATTTAAAAAAATTTTTTTAAGTTTATTCATTTTTGAGAGAGAGAGACAGAGCATGAGCAGGGGAGGGGCAGAGAGAGAAAGGGAGACATAGAATCTGAGCTGTCAGCACAGAGCCTGATGCAGGGCTTGAACTCATGAACTGCGAGATCATGGCCTGAGCCAAAGTAGGACGCTTAACTGATTGAGCTACCCAGGCACCCCTAAGCAAAACTATTTCTAACCTGAAGGTTAGAAAGTGCTCACTAAACATAGTATTCACTGTATTTACAAAGTTGAAAAATCCAAGAACTATGTATGACTCCGCTCTCAAATCTCTAACCCATTACTTACTACTGTTTAGAATTTAAATAGCTTTAACATTCAGAAACAACATCAAAGAAGAAAAGGTGGCTTTCTAATATAAGAGATTGTAGGGTTTTCTGAGTTTGCATCAGAAGCCATCCCCACTCTGAGCACAGAAGTTTCAGATAAACCCCCAGTGGTAGTATAAACTACGCAATGACATTAACCCTAATATAGATGTAGATACAAATGTAGTTAGATGCAGTGGGTGAATGTGATTCCAGAATTTTCCAAGCACATTCAATGATTTCAGGTCCCTAATCTGTGACAGCACCCTACCGAACTTGGTTCTAGAACTGCTTAATGTAGCTCAACCCTTAAGCAATTACATGTAAACTGAGAAAATGACAAAAAAAAAAACAACAGTTTCTTGGATATGATAACTTTCATTCTCCTTATGCATATTTAAAAAGAAGGCAGAGTAAAAACAGATGTGCAGAAAATACACTAAAGGCACTGGCCTCCCTCTTGTAGGACTGAGTCTGTTCAACCCCTCTAAGTGCTACAGCTTGGACATGCCGGAAGCTGACCATGGGTGAGGCTTAGTGCGGCTCTGATTCAGTGTGACTGGCCTACTTCTCAACTCCGTATTATTGGGGTAGAATATACATAAACTCTTCTTGAGCTGTTCTTTCCTCCTTCCATAGGAGTTTTTTCTTTCCTTAAAAGTATGCTAATTGAAAACAAAAAACAAAACCTGGAAGTTTACAGAGAGGTTTCTATCCTCACTTTCTTTTCCAACTCAGCTTTTCTTTTTGATGCCTGTCTTCATGCTTTTTCCATATTTGTTCATTTGTGTGTTCCCAGAAGAAAAAGGAAGATGAATTGGATGGGAAAAGGAGAAAAGAGGGTGTGAACCTAGTAATTCCATTTGTTCCCTCGGCTGATAACTCCAACCTTTCTGCTGACGGGGACGACTCCTTCATTAGTGTGGACTCGGCCATGCCCAGCCCTTTCAGTGAGGTGAGGCTCCTTTTAGATGCCTTCACAGCAGTAGAGACTGCATCCTGACATTGTAGCCTTTGCTTCTCCTGGAGTTCTCCTGCCTTGGGGAAGGGGGCTGTACATGGAATCCGTAAGGAGGAAAGGAAATGAGGACAAGCTGGCTTCTCTGGAGCCAAGGCAGGGGATTTCACCCTCTGGAGTGAAGCCGGGAAGGAGAGAAATAGCCTAAGAATCACATCCTCACGTGGGTACAAGGGCCATGGGCTGTGGGTACCAGGAATGGTGGTGATCTCGATCCTTCTTCCTCCAGATCTCCATCAGCAGTGAACTGCACACTGGCTCTATCCCCCCCGATGAGAGCAGCAGTGATATGCTGGTGATCGTGGATGACCCAGCCTCTTCAGCCCCCCAGTCTCGAGCTACCAACTCTCCCGCTTCCATAACGGGCTCCGTTTCAGACACCGTGAATGGTGAGTGATCCTGCTGTCTTATATAGCTTGGGCCTGGTCCTCTGCCTCAGGAGAAGCATTGGTTTGGTGCTGGCCAAAGTCCCAGTTCTGTCTGAGATCATGGCATTTTCTACTGTGTAAAGAAGAGTCGAGTGGAGTAAAAACAAAAACTTACAGGCTCATTCTTTCATTAGCCCTGTCAACTGAAAGTGAGAAAGAACTTGATAAAGATTTCAGACTTGTTTGTTTTCTAGTCAGCCCTATCTTTCATATTTCACCTTCATTTTTGTTAGTTTTTAATTAAAGTTTGCTTTTCTGGGCCTTTCCAGTGTTGGTTCTGTGGGGCCCAGTGTTGTTGCTGTTTCTCGAGGAGTTCTAGATTTAAATCTTGGGAGTAAAAGTTGACTCTCCAGGGCAGGAGCATGTTGAGGTGTGCACATGAATCACAGAGAGCACGCCCCTGAGGTTCATTTAGTAATGAACTAGTTTTAGCTGTTTAGAATTCTTACTAACTCTGTGACTCCTTGGCCCAGCCACTAAATGGGGACAGAGACCTCCCTGGAAGTCCTGAGATACCCTAAGAGCCAGCCCTCCCTGTTAGGGGAAAATTCTGTTAACATCACATGTTGACTTTTTTACCTCTTGGTCCATTTGTTCCCACAGGAATTTCCATTCAGGAAATGCCAGCCGCAGGACGTGGTCACTCAGCGCGAAGCCGAGGCCGCCCCAAAGGTTCAGGAAGCACAGCCAAAGGAGCAGGGAAAGGCCGGAGCCGGAAGTCCACTGCAGGCAGTGCTGCCGCTATGGCAGGAGCCAAAGCAGGGGCTGCGGCAGCGTCCGCAGCTGCCTATGCTGCATACGGGTACAACGTGTCTAAAGGTGCGGAGGCCTCAGGGGGCAAGGGTGAGCTGCAGGCTCCATTCTGGTGAGGGCCAGTCTGGAGGGTCTATTAAGCATTCTGCTGGGAGAGCAGGTAGGGCACTCCCAGGCCAGAAAGCTCCTTCCCAAAGGCCACCTTGGGTTCTGCTTCTGCACTGAGCAGTCCTGACTCTCCCCTTGCCCTTGTGACTTAGTACAGTTTCACCTTTGAAGTGGAAGTAACTATGAAAGGAGAGAGTTGTATTTCTGGACTATACAATTTTAAACCATCAGAATTCTTCCTGCTTTGAGAGCTCATTTTTTTTCCCCAAGACCAGCATTTCACGTTTCAGTAGTCCAGGCTAGCATAGTTAACATTTACCTAAGTATGTGTGCTCCATCACTCGTGCTTCGTGTGCATGGACCCCACTCTGGAGTCTACGGTAGAAGTGAGAAGGGAAGTTTTCCATGGAATACATTTAAACAGCAGTGCACAGCAGTATGCTTGTACTGAGTGACAAAAGAGGGGAGGCCTTCATTGTAGTTGTAGCCCGGAAAAAGGAGGAGCCATGGGCCTGAATATGAAGTTGCCAATCTGTAATTCAGAAAGAAGGATGACAAAGATTTGGGCCTATCAGGGGTCACAAAGCAGGTCAGTCAGGCTGTGCTTAAGAGGAGCAGTAGCAGTCAAGAGTGGAAAAACAGGGCAAGACCTGGTGGGGATGGGCTTAAGAAGTGTGTGATGAGGGGCTCTGGAAAGAGTGAGAAAGAAAGTGGCTGTGGTGAGCATGACACGTGGAGGATGATTATAACCACAGCTGGTAGGACATCTATGACTGACTGCTTGACCTCTCTCCCCAGTCACAACCTAGGCTTCATGTTTAGCTGATAGTGTTGTTGTAGCAGCTACGGGCATTAGCTTATTAGTGAGTGTTAGCTGCCCTCCCCCACTTCCTCCTCCTGCAGGAATCTCTGCTTTCACGTATTTTCTTCATTCAACAAATATGAAGTATAATAGGCTAGTCCAGCATTTCTTAACCTTTTGCCAGCTCATCACATCCTTGAAAAACAACAGTCATACCAGCAGCCAAGGCTGCCATGGCAGGCTGTCTCACCCACAGATGGGCAGAGCATAACACCCATCAGACTTCCTTCTGGAGACCTGGTCTGAGAAGAGGCAGGAGGGGTAAATGAGGCAGCAGAGGCAGAGTTCACAAGAAAAACAACAGTGCTTAGTAACTGGGAATGGACTGATTCACAGATCTCCTGCAGCTCCACTGTGGATAGGAAGAGACAGCCGTCTGCCCACCGAGTGCTTAATACGCTTTTTTAGGAAAGTAAAATGAGTCCACAAGAAACAATTGACACATATTAGATACTGTGTTATCAGGTGTAAGTGGATTTGGCTCATATGAAGGAAAAAGAGTTGTCACCCACGGAACCATCACTCAAGAGGAGCAGTTTCAACTGGGTCCTTGAAACTGCAAGTCTTGGGGGAGTAGAGGACATCTTGTGAAGTTAAGAAAGAAGTAGCTATTCACAAGCGGTGTCCCAAGAAGGAAGAAGGAATGTGTAAGAGAATACATTAGCACCTAGGAAGTTACATACCATCCTGTAGCCTTGGTTTGCCCGAATTGTGTAATGTGTGCTACGTCCTTGAGCACCAAGGAGACATCTTGTCCTTGTGGATGAGATGATGTGGAGAAGGCTGGGTAGGTATCATTTTTCTCTTAAAAACACATCCCTCTTACTGAAAAGACAGTTGACAGGAAAGCAAGTAAGAGGTTGTGCTAAGAAGAGGTTGGCAAGGAGTGGCAGGGAGAGGGGTCCTCCACAGCCTCACCTCCAGCCCAGACTAACCAAGGTCAGGCACCAGGGCAGCTCAGACAGGCCAGCTACCTATACACTACTTGTCTCTTTCTCCATTCCCACAGGAATCTCGGCCAGCAGTCCTCTGCAGACGTCCCTTGTTCGGCCTGCTGGCCTTGCTGACTTTGGACCTTCAAGCGCCTCTTCTCCCTTGAGTTCCCCTTTAAGCAAAGGAAATAATGTTCCCGGGACTCCCAAGAGCCTCCACTTGACCAGCAGCCTAGCCCCAGATTCCCTGGTCCGGAAACAGGGCAAAGGCACCAACCCCTCTGGAGGACGGTAACTACCTGAACCCCCTAGCTTCTTTCAACCAAACGAGGGGCTAGAGTCCTGGCCCGCAAGTGGTCTTTGGATGGCTTGCCCAGTGCAGCATCTTACATCCCAGGTCAGAGGGCAGAGATGACCAGTTGCAGCAAGGGAAGGACAGGCAGGTGCTTGGTGTGAGCACTTTTCTCACCTGTGTCTCAAGAGGAGTGCTATGGGGTGGCCTATAGGAAGAAGGCCCAAGGACAGAGATCGGCCCTGCAGCATCTCAAATGGACTTTACAGCCACGTCTTAAACCTCGCACTGGGGAAGAGCCTGACATAGATCCCCTTTAGATGCTCAGGCACACAGTCTCCATCCCCATTCACTCTTGGGCTCTGGCCGTGTCCCTTGCAAAAGCTGTGCAAGTGCTGTGAAGAACCTTCCATAGTGGAGACCACTCTTAGGGCTGTGATTTCCTGTAGGGCTAAGAAGGGAGGAAATCCTGTATCTGGCATCCTCAGTCTTTGGGCAGCTCCCCATGTCTCCAGACCCCATTTGCCAGAGTGTCAGCACTGAAGAGAACATTGAGTGCGAGAAGGTAGTGGCTTGTGAGGGTGACAGAGGCTAGAGGAGGCATGCCGGAGGCACTTGTTTTCCCAGCATTTCCTCCCCTGTCCTGCATGGTTCACGCCAGAGAACCTTCAGGTCCCACCAGCAACTGTAGCAGCAGCTTCCACCCCAGGACTCCCAGAAGCCAGTAAAGAGACCAGGAGCCACCTCAATCAGCAGGACATCCTCACTGCCCCTCTTGCAACTCCCCTTGCCCTTCCTGAATGCACAGTCTCCCCACCCCTGCCCTTCAGCCCCCTGCTTGGCTGTATGCACTGTCTGTATTGCACTGAGAAAGGAAGGGACAGCAGGAGTGAGGTGGAGAGGATGGAGAAAGGGCAAAGCTCAGCACCAACCCTCCCGGCCCTAGCCCCACCCGCCTGAGCTTGCTTCCCCCCAGAGAGGCAAAGGGGTGGTGTTTGCATGGGAGGTGTTCCTGCCTGCCCCCAGCCTGATGTCCCTGGTGGAGCGGGTGCTTCCGGGAGGGCCAGCCTCTAATTTGCACACCTGAAAATCGCGGAATTGAGTTTAGACAGATTGATTTTTAAAACTTTTTTTTGGAGTAGGGTTGGTAGGGGAATCATTTAATTTAAATCATTGAGATTCCCCTGCCCAAACCCAGACTCTTGTGTACAGAAGCTATTTAGAGGGAATCAGAAAAATGCCAAGCCTTTTTTCTCTTTGAATGTGCTGTCTATTTTTATAACTGAACTTGTATATATGTACAAAGAGAGACACATCTTTCTTTTACTAACTGGAGAAAAAAAATCTTAAATAAAATGGAGTGAGATAATTTTATGTAAATCAGGATGTCTGTGGTCTTTGCAGCTGCCTCGGGGCACAGTAGGGTTCTTAGAGGAATGTGACTGGGTAAAGGGGACACAGAGCCCCAACATCCTTCCTGTGGTTGGAGAGGACAGGTCGTCATTGGGACAATTTAAAAAAAAATTTTTTTTTTACATATATTTATTTTTGAGAAACAGAGCACAAGTGGGGGAGGGGCAGAGAGAGAAGGAGACACAGAATCCGAAGCAGGCTCCAGGCTCTGAGCTGTCAGTACAGAGCCTGATGCAGGGCTTGAACCCACAAACCGTGAGATCATGACCTGAGCTGAAGTCGGACGCTCAACCGACTGAGCCACCCAGGTGCCCCATCACCAGTGGCATTTTTAATCAGGCTTAGGAATTTGCCTCCAGCCATCAGAGAGGAGGCTTGACCAGTGCCTGGCATGCTGAGGCCCTTGGAGGGTGAACTCATTATGACTCAGGACCTAGACTATTAAGACTCAGGTGTGGACGGCTTGGCCTGGTCCACCATCAGGTAGTTTCGTGGTGGCAATCTTAATACCGGCAGGTTCTTGCTCCAAAAACCGCAAGTGAGAGATGATCCTGGCAGTGTGTAATGTGTAAAATATCCAGCTAATAGGAACAAGTTTATGGTCCCAATATCCAAAACTGTGGCATGTGTACAAAAATACGTATATAAACCCCAGAAACCAGCCCATTGGCAGTTCCAGTACACAATCTATAGATCTGTTAGCAGAAATACTAACAGACTGTGAATACTGCAAACTGTGAATGGAA
This sequence comes from Prionailurus bengalensis, assembly GCF_016509475.1. Taxonomy (NCBI): domain Eukaryota; kingdom Metazoa; phylum Chordata; class Mammalia; order Carnivora; family Felidae; genus Prionailurus; species Prionailurus bengalensis. Next base: position 62,458,030 of record NC_057355.1, read on the forward strand.
TTCCCATGTTCTCAGAGTTAGCCGTGTTTGTAAGAATCATGAAAGAAAATAGAGTGAAATATGTTTCAATGATTCCAAAGACATCCAGGCTTTGAAAACTTACTTCTCTCATCAGTTGGTAAAAGAGCAAGTGCCCAGCCTCGACTGGCAGTTGGTGTTTCTCTGACTGAGCTAAAACACTGATATGCTCTTGCATCACCTCTGAGTAGGGCTCGTGCTGTTCCCAAGTGTGCTGGCCGTGTGGCCTCCCGAGCCTTGGCTCACCCTGCACACCCTTGATTGCAGAGGGCTGGGTACTGAGCAGCTGCTGCTTACCCAGTTACTGGATCAGCCTTTTCGTTTTGTTGATCTCAAGTAGCACTGTTGTGTATGCTCCCTCTTGTTTTCCCTGCTGGTAACTTTGACCAATGCTTCACACAGAACAAACCAGCATCAGTTTCCCAATTAACCGGTGGTCTCTTGTTGTCACCGCTGTGGCTTCTGGTCAGCAAGCCCACTAGGATGGTCCTCTCCAGTTCTCAGCAAGGCCCCCAATGACATTCCTGCTGGAGCCTTGCCAAGGTTGGCAGTGGTCACCTCTCTGGAGACATGACAACTCAGGTTCTCTCACAGCTTCTTCCAGATGTGGTAGGCTAGTTGCCCTTGCCTGAAAAAACATGTAAGATTTGGATTAGAGACCTCTAATCTTCTCGATTCCCAAACATGCTGCCATACTCCCCTTTCACCGATTTTTAATCCAGTCCCTAAAGAAACACAGCTAACATTTCATAATGAGAAACACTCACAGCCCTAATGTTCCTCCTCACCTGTCTCTCCCTTCCCTGAGGATAGATGGATGAAACTGGAACCTAAAAAGTGAAGACTCCAAGCTCATTAACCAGTCCCCAAGTTATGACTCATGCTCTGTCTACCCACTTTCTGAAGACTTGTACATCTTCCATGTGAGAGAGCCCAGCTCTCAGGAACCCAGGGAGCCAGTACCCTAAAATGGAAAAAGGCTGGGGGAGGGCTCTTGCCTGCTAAAAGAAGCATCCCTCAGGAAGCCTAGAAGCCCAGGCCCTAGAGTCCAGATCTGGTGTGGATCACAGTGAGGGCTGTCTCTTTGGCCGAGGTCACTTTGCCACATGAGCCAGCTCTGAGGACCCCAGGTGAGTGAATTTTAAGACCATGAGTCTGTATGAACAGCCCTGGAAATGGAGGGTGTGCAGTGGGCTTACTATCCCTGTTTCTGTGTGTAGGGACTTGTTGAGGCACCCAGGACTCTGGAGACATACCCAAGGCTTGTTTGTGTCTGTGGTCCTGAGGTTGGGCTGGGCAGGAGGCAGGGCAATGCCGACTGAGCAGTGAGCGGGGTTCTTCACAGCCTTGCCCTGATGTCTGGCAGCATGTTCCATCAGAAAGCCATGCTGGCTTGCAAGTACAGTCCACATGCCCTCACCTGTGCCCCTTGCAGCAGACCATCTGTTATTAGAGATCTCTTTAGCTCCTGTCAATGCCAAACAGGGAGCTGAGGTGAGATAGTAGGTTTTAGCGGGTCTCAAAGTTTTAGAGATCCCCAGATGTGCCTCAAGGGCTGCTGTGAGTGAGGAGTAAAGCAGCATGGCCACCCAAATTAACCAGTACAGTGTGGAGTTCAACTATTAGGGAAAGAAAAGGATTTGAAACCTGGATCATCCCTTAAGGCAGTTTTTCCTCAAACTTAATATGCATGAATCACCTTGGGATCTTGAAATGCAGATTGAGTTTTAGAAAGTCCAAGATGAGACCTACAGTCGACTGCATTTCTACTACATCCCAGGTGATGGCCATGCTGCCAGTCCTTGGACCACACCTGGAATAACGGGCCTTAGAGCACGTTCCACCTCTGCCAGTCCCAAGTAAGCCACCTCTGTGTGTTGCCACCCCAGCCAGGAAACCTTGTGAAGGAAATAACAGCTTTGTTTTTCTCTTATTCCGCCTCATCCACCTAATGACAGAAAATGAAATCCTAATATTTCCAGGAAAATTCAGTCTCATATGCGTTTTCTCCAGTGTTTTGTATTTTTTTAACTGTTAATTCATGATCTTCTCTAACACACTTCCCCTCTAGGTAGCACCTCTGTTAAACATGTTAGGTATGAGAGGTCTCATCTGCTGCTCTTCCTCTGTCTGGTGTGGCTTCCAGCCAGAGGTAGCCTCTTTATTTAAAAAACAAAAATTTTTTTAATATTTATTTTTGAGAGAGAGAGAAAGAATGCGAGTAGGGGAGGGGCAGAGAGAGAGGGAGACAAAGAATCCGAAGCAGCCTCCAGACTCGAAGCTGTCAGCACAGAGCCCGAGGCAGGGCTCGAACCCACAAGCCTTGAGCTCATGACCTGAGCCGAAGTTGGTCGCTTAACCGACTGAGCCACCCAGGCGCCCCAAGATGTAGCCTCTTTAGTTGCTGGCAGCTACTGGTGTGTCTGTGATCCCTAGGCTCACTTTCTGCTGCCTTTCTTGTCATGGCCACCAGACTCCTCAGGGTCAGTTAGCTTTCTTAGCTCATTGCTAAACCCTTCTCAAGGGTGTGGGGAAATTTGGCCGCTCCCCCAAGCTTCTTAGAGACCGGACCCCTGGCTTGTGGTGAAGCCGTGTGATTTGGGAGGCAGCTGTGGTCAGTGCTGGCTGCCCACGAGCATCTTCACAATGCTCGTTTAGACAACTTAGATGGGACAGGTGTGTGGAGGGCAGAGTCTGTTGCAGAAAACTCAGGGCCTCTGGCTGCCTTGAAACTGTGCGCATGGGCACTTGCTCTATCTATGGTGGCAAATGGTGATCAGAAAGACCCCTATGTGGAGGCTCCTGAGGACTGGGGTGGCAGGAGCTTGGGCTATTTCAGCCCTCATGGGAACGACCCACCCATTTGTCACCCCGCAAGCATCTGGGCCAAATAGTGCTATGGAGATGCCAGTCTCAGGTAACAGTCACCAGGGATGGGTATAAATGGTGGAAGGAAAAGGGAGGAGAGAAGACATGCCTGAGGCCCACTTCCTGGGTGTTAAGGGCTGGATGTCTCACTAATCACCAGGCTCCCAGCCTCTTCCTGTGTTCCCATTTCTACTTTGCTTCCGGTCCACAGACTTGGTGGTTCCCCTTTCCTCTCTGAAACTGCCACCTTGGGGGTGCCTGGCTGGCTCAGTCAGTAGAGCATGCAACTCTTGATCTCGGGATTGTGAGTTTGAGCCCCATGTTGGATATGGAAATTAAAATTTGAAATTTTAAACTGCTACCACCCACTCTCTCATTCCACCACCACCCGCTCCCCATAATGGCAAGAGGATGTACCCCTGGTTTTCTCCTAGAAATACTGCCAAAGATAAACCTCTTGCTTTTTTCTATGTTAAGGGTTTTCTTGGTCATCAAAACAAGGACACCAGGTAAAAGCAGAACTGGACATAGGAAGTCACAAAGCTCAAGATGTCTCTCACAGTTCTCATGGAGCCTTTGGTTCCTAGTTCCTGGCACCTGGGGGAGACAGACCAGGATTCCAGAGAGAGAGGCCCCCCAACTCTTTCCTTCCTCATAGGTAAGAGTTCCTTCCCAAAAGGCAGGAGAATGTGCTCCTGTGAGCACCCCTGCAGGGCCCATGCCTCTGCTCTCCCATGGGATTTCTGTGTGTTGGGACCCGAAGCTCAAGAATGAAGGCCTGGCCCCAGGGGCTAGAGTGGCCTCTCTGGGTCCAACCTGGACTGGGGATTGGGCCATAGCAATTGGGGATTCCATAGCCTTGGGGATTCCCAAGGCAAAAAGGAAGCTCCTGTGAAAGTTACAGGAGACCATGGCAGTTTTTCTAAGCTCCCCCATTCCCAGCTGGTGATCCCCCAGAGAGCAGCTCTGTGAGAGAATAGCCAGGAGCATTCCAAATGTTTTACCTCCTCCTCCACCATCGCAAACCACAAACCCCACCCTAAATCAGGCCTACCTATGGCTGTTCCTTCTACCAGAGAAGAGAGAAGGGGCTTCCTTCCCATTTCCCAGGTGTGAGAAGCACCTCATTTAAAACAAGATAAAAAAAAAATTTTAATGTTTGTTTATTTTTAAGAGAGAGGGGGAGACAGGATCCCAAGCAGGCTCTGCACAACAGCGCAGAGTCCAATGCAGGGCTTGAACCCACAAACTGAGATCATAACTTAAGCTGAAGTCAGATGCTTAACCAACTCAGCCACCCAGGCATCCCTAGAACTCTTTTTAAAAGGTTTTATTAATGTCACTGCTTAAACAAACCATACCTAGTAAACCTGTCTTAACATTTCCCAAGGCCCTGGGTCATGTGAGGATCTTGGTGCCCAGGCTCACTGCAAAGTGACTAACATGTGCACAACATTAAATAGCACCAACAGCTACACTGGCACAATTCTTAAGTCTACTTTGAAGATGGCCTCTGCCCCCTCACTGTTTTTGTGCCCATATGAGGTAGCCCTCTCTCTTCTAACTTTTTCCAAATTCTGGAGGGCTTGGAAACCATTTTACCGGATTTGGAACTTCTGAACCAATGAAAAGTACTCTGAGGGAGGAATTGTGGGGTCTTCTAGGAATGATGTAATTGAGCTTCAGTACATGCCTCCTGTTTGGCCTGTTTTCTGGCCCTCTCGAGGGCCTCTATCTAGTAACTGAGCTCTGGATAAGACAAGTGTCTTAGATAAGCATGTTCTGGTTTTTAACCAGTTCACTAAAGCTTGCTGTCTGTATTTTTTCTCTCCTTTTTTTTTTTTTTTTAATGTTTATTTATTTTGAGAGAGAGTGGAGAGGAGCAGAGAGAAGAAAGAGAATCTCATGCAGGCTCTGTGCTGTCAGTGCAGAGCTGACCCCAGGGCTCAATCTCAGGAACTGTGAGATCATGATCTGAGCCGAGATCAAGAGTCAGATGTTTAACCAACTGAGCCATCCAGGCACCCCCTCCCCCCTTTTTTAAATTACCCTTAAAAAGAAAAAAAAAAAAAGTACTGATTAACTTAAATGACAAGGAACAGCTCTGCCAAGGGGTCTAGGCAATAGATTGATGCAGCTCACTCTCAGAAGGCAATGTTAGGAAATACAGTCCGTCATCCTAGGTTAGGAAGAGCAGGGAAAATGAAATGGGTGATCTCAAAGGCCAGTGTCATTGAACCTGATCTGATCTCTTCCTCTCCCCTGTGCCTCATCTTTATGGGAACAGGCTGGTCATCCCTAGGGACTAATTGCAGATGTCCACTGGTTTGGCCATAAATCCTCTGACCAAATAGTATTGTTGCTTATGTTAGTTAGGGTAGCACACACTGCTAGAACAGATCCCACATGCAATTGTTCAAGTAAGTTATAAATCCATAGTTTTCTCACATAAGAGTTTCAATCTGTTGTACACACTAAGGTCCCACGTTCTTTTCATTCTGTTTCTTGCCATCTCCATGCATTGTCCTCATCTTCATGGTCAGTCAGTGCTGGTTTGCAAACACATATGATGGGGAAAGACTGGGGAGGAGGTTAACCTGCTGATGGGGAAAGACTGGGGAGGAGGTTAACCTGCTGTCTTAAGGGTTAGACCCGTAAGTGGCTTCTAGCACTTTGTCTAACATTCTCAGAACAAACTTTAGACCCAAAGACCCACCTAACTGCAAAGGAGGCTGCCATACAATTTAAGAAGAAGAGAACAGATTTGAATGGACAGCTGTTAGTCCTCCAAACTAACACTCCAAAGGAACACTCCAAAGGAAAATGGGCAAAACCGTTTATTAAAGATTTATTTATTAAGCACCTTCTATGTGCTGGACCCTGTACATGCATAGAAAATGTACACACACATGTGCAAATGTTAATAATCATACAGGGAAATGTTCAACCTCATTAATAAGCAAAGAAATACAAAATAAAACAGTGAGATTCTAAGCTTTTCCTATCAGATTGATTTATTGATTTTTTTTATAAATCTTTTTTAAGTTTATTTAGTTATTTTGAGAGAGACCGAGACAGCACAAGCCAGGGAGGGGCAGAGAAATAGGGAGAGAGAAACCCAAGCAGGCTCCGTGCTGTCAGCTTAGAGCCCCATGTGGGGCTCCAGCTCACAAAACGTGAGATCATGACCTGAGCTGAAACCGAGAGTCAGATGCTCAACCGACTGAGCCACCCAGGCGCCCCGGCTGAGATTTATTTTTAAATGACAGTTGCAGGAGTTGGGGGAGGTTACAAGGAAATGTGCTTTGTTACAAATCCTGGTAGAATCACAAGCTCATTTACTGTGAGATTCTGTAGTGTAAGCCTCAGGTCACCTCACTTTGTGTGGGCCTTTTTTGCACAGATGGCATGGGGCACTGCTTCAGCCTAGGAGAACCCCTCTGACTTGGAAGAGGTGGTCCTGGAACTGTTCTTCAACCTCCAATAAAACTCTACCATTGGCCTTCATCTAGTGTTCAGATCCCACTGTTAACTCCAAGGAGAATGATCTGAACAAGACACTGTTCCACCTTGATCTCAGCTTCTCAGCCAACAAGCCCCCCCAAGGACAGGCATGGTGGGTGGCACCAGAACAGTAAGGCCCTGGCTGACTGGACCATGGGAAACCATGTTTATTGAGATCAGTGAGCGATGCCTATACTGAACAGGCATCTCTGAGAAAGTTACAGAGGTAGCAATAGGACACCCAAAACTATAAAAAAAAAAAAAAAAAGTATATTAAACATGCCATAAAAAAGACATTTCCTTCCTATTTTTTCTATAGAAACTGCAATTGCAATATCATTATTGCTTGAAAAGGCAAAGAATATGCAGCCCTCCATACCCAATGACTATAATAAAACCGATAATAATAAGTGATGAGAATATGGAGAAACTGGAATCATTCATTGTTGGTGGTAAAGTAAAATGCTACAGGTACTTTGGAAAACAGTTTGGCAATTCCTGAAAAAGTTAAACATAGTTACTATGATGGTTGATTTTATGTATCAGTTTGGGCCACAGAGTACCCTGACATTTGGGTGTTCCTGTGAGGGTGTTTTTGGGTGAGATTAACATTTAAGTCAATAGACTGTGTAAAGCAGACTGCCCTTGCTCAGTAGGTGGGCCTCATTCAATCAGCTGCAGGCCTGCATAGAATAAGGCTCACCCTCCCTCCAGTAAGTGAGAATTCATCCTGATTGACTGCCTTTGAACTGGAATGTTGGCTTTCTCCTGCCTTCAGACTGGAACTGAAATGTTCACTCTTGCTGCTATCTCTTGTACCTGACTCCACCATTGGCTCTCCTGGGTTTTAGCTTGCTGGCTTATCCTGCAGATCTTGGGACTTGTTAGCTTTCATAATCACACGAGCCAATTATGCTAGATCTATCTTATTTATCTCTCTGTAGGTTAGTCAACTAGATAGATAGACAGATAAACCTATTGGTTCTGTATCTCTGGAGAGCCCTGACTAATAATATACTTGGGAATTCCATTCCCAGGTATAAACCCAAGAGAAATGAAAAAATTCACACGAAACCGATACACAAAGGTTCACAGCAGCATTATTCTTTTTTTTTTTTTTTAACGTTTATTTATTTTTGAGACAGAGAGAGACAGAGCATGAACGGGGGAGGGGCAGAGAAAGAGGGAGACACAGAATCCGAAGCGGGCTCCAGGCTCTGAGCTGTCAGCACAGAGCCCGACGCGGGGCTTGAACTCACGGACCGTGAGATCATGAACTGAGCCGAAGTCGGATGCTTAACCGACTGAGCCACCCAGGCGCCCCGCAGCATTATTCTTAAATAGCAAAAAAGTAGAAGCAACCCAAATGTCCATCAACTGATGAATGGATAAATACAATGTGGTATGTCCATACAGTGCATTATTATCCAGCAATAAAAAAGAGTGAAGTGCTGACACATGCTACAACCTGGATGAAGCTTGAAAACGTTACGTTAAGTGAAAGAACCTAAATACCAAAGATCATGTATTACATGATTGTGAAATTTCCAGAATAGGCAAATCTATAGAGACAGATTTAGCGGTTGCCTAAGGCTGGGGGATTGGGTGGTAACAGGTAAAGGGTGTGAGGTTTCTTTTTGGGCTAATGAAAGTGTTCCAGAGGTGACTGTGATGGTAATTGCATACCTCTGTGAGCCATTGAATTCTACACTTTAAAGGGTGAGTTGTGTGGTTTGTGAATTACATTTCAATAAAGCTTTAAAGTAGGGCAGGGGAGGGGGTGGGGGGGATGCAGCCAAAAATATAGGGAAAAAGTGAAATTGCTTGTTAACCACTTGTGACTTTTTTACCTACAAATAATGGCAGTTTCATATGTTTCAAGCTATTGATAATTTTAAATATTATAATTTTGAAGTATTTTTCAGGATTTTATTCTTAATATTTACTTTTGTACTTTTTTTTTTTCCTAATGTTTATTTTTGAGAGAGAAGAGAGTGCAAGCAGGGGAGGGGCAGAGAGAGAGGGAGACGCAGATTCTGAAGCAGGTTCCAGGCTCTGAACTGTCAGCACAGAGCCCTAGGTGGGGCTCAAATTCACAGAACTCTGAGATCATGACTGAGCTGAAGTCGGACACCCAACCGACTGAGCCACCTAGGCACCCCTGTATTCTTTTTCTTAAAGAGAGGTTTTCCCAAATTGCTTAAGCCTTAGGACTCACATACCCAGATCCCAGGGTAGGAGTGTAAAGTGACTTTTAGAAATATCCACATCCTTTGACCCAGCCACTCCACTTTTAGAGATCTATTTTCAGGGGATAATCAAGTTTGCTGTAGGGCAGGGCTCTTCAGTCTTAATGAGCAGTCTCCTGAGTGGGGCTCTTATTAAAATGCAGACTGCCATTCAGTAGGTGTGGGGAGGTCCCTAAGATTTTTGCATTTCCAATTAGTTCCAGATGATGTGGAGCCTGCTGGTTCACAGACCTCAATCTGAGTAGCCAGGCTGCAGAGAACATTTTTGGCTGCCTAGCCAGCATTTTCCCTTCCTGCTTTTGTGCAAAAACCACAGGGGTAGGCCTAACCCCCACATACATACCCTGCCACCATGACCTAGGCAAGGATGGGCCAGACCCCAGCCCCAGGGCAATCAGCCTATTTCCCTCCTGCCTAGCTATCTTGTCATAAATTGGCCAGAGGGAAACAGGACCTGAGCCCTCACTCCGTTCTCCCACCTCCTCAGGTGTGAACTTGAAAGCCTATTGCCCCAGGAGCTAAGAAGAAGCCAACCTGAAGGAGAGGCCAGAAATGAAGCAGAAACCCTGAGAGAGCCTTTCCCTGATGCTCCTTTTAATTCTGGGTTTTGCCAATAACTCCTCTTAGGCTAAATTAAGCCCACTTGACTGGATTTTCTGCTATATGCAATTAAAATAAGAGGTTCATAGCAACATAATCAAACCTTGCAAAAGGTTGGAAACAACTCGAACGGAAACTATAGGATTGGTTATATAAATGTTTGTACATTGATATGGTGGAATATTAGCCATCAGCAATGATATTTTCAAAAATATTTGAGGACATAGGAAAATCCTCACAATTTAATGTTAATTAGGCAAAAAGGTGTAGACACAAGGTAGTAGAACTTCATCAATTTTGTCTTTTCACTTACCTATATATATAATAAAGGTTTTTAATAGAGTAGTAAGAGGTTAGACTAGAAGGAAGTAAACTTCCCTGGATGGCAGAATTATGAATTTTTAATGCTTCCTCCCATTCTATATTCCAAACTTCCACTGTGATTATGTGTTCTTTTTATATATAATTATAGTAAGTGCTATTAATAAAAGAAGCAAATGTTTCTTAGGGAAATTCAGGGAAAAAACTCAAAAGCAGTAAGAAATACTTCCCAGAAATGAAAGCTTTCTTACAAGATGTCCCCCTCTTTCATTTGGTTCACGTGATAAAATGATAACATTACGGTAACGCCCCTGCACACATACAATAATGTTTTCAAGGGGACTTTAGAGAAACTGTACTTCAGGCAAAGGCATGCGCTGCTATTTCAAATACCATGGGGAAATGGTTTAAGGCAGGTATGTCCTTCTTCATGCCTCAAATTAGATTCTGAGCATTGATAGGGCCCCTATTTCTGTTTGCAAGGCTCATGTTCTGGTTTACCTGGGCATAGGGCCAGCTTTTCCTCTGGGTAGAAAAGGGAGCCCACCACCCGGACAAGTGCTCTTAACCTCTCAGGGCTGTTTCACCACGTCTTAATGCATAGACACCCCCCCCCCTTTTTTTTTCAAATCTGCATTTTATTATCTATTTGAGTTATTTACTTATGAATAAGTAATGAATTTGCATCGTTCAAAATCAAAAACATACAAAAGGGTGTAAGAAGTCTTTCTCATCCCATCCCTTGGCCTCCAGTTCCCCTCCTGGGAGGCAAACTGCGTTGACAGTTTTTGGTGATTCCTTCCAGACATTTCTATGCTTTTTAAAAGACATGATTGTATTCATACTATGTATCTAACTTTGTATGCTTTTTTTCTCACTTAACATTATATGGTAATGTTGAGAGAGTAGTGTAAAGAAAGTAACAGTAGCAAATACTCTTCCTAGATATTCATAGTGACTGCAAATATGCCATCGAAGAGGGTGAGCCTTCTGGTTGTCCTACTGCTGGACGGTTAGGGGTTTCCCCCCTGAAAGTTCTCTGATTCTGTCCATATGAATCTACCCACCTGGGTTCAGCCAGTAATTGTATTTGGTTTGGACAATGATTGGCTTTTGCCCCCCCTGGGACACAGGGCTCTGGGGTGAGGAGGAGACCCAGGGCCCAACCCAAAGGGATGAGCGGAGTGGTCCCTGGCCTTCAGAGGCTGACTGTGTGGTCCTGGCCAACAGAGGAGATATATTTAGCTGAGTCAGAGGCTGTTGACTGTGTCATGACCCAAGAGGATTGTGCTGTTGGTAAACAAACCAAAATGGAGTGACCTCAGCCACCCCTCCTTCCTCCTTCCTCTCCCCAACTTGCTGGCAGGGCAGGGCCTAAGAGAGGTAGAGGAGGGCCCTGACCAGGGGGAGGGCTTGTTCAGGGGGGCCTCCTGCCAGGCACCCAGCAGCAAAGTGGCCTGTCTCACTGCCCCAAGTTTGTTTTTGTCATTTCCCTCCTTGCCTTTCTTCACCTGCCTTCCCCAACTTGGCAGAGCCTGGACAGCCCCAGCAGCACTCCATTCCTCCTCTGCCTCCTCCCCCTTTTCCCTTTCTCCCTCCACCTGGTCACCCTGATTTGTCCTCAGTGCTCTGCAAAGTAGCCGAGTTCATTCACGTAGTCATTCATCCATGTCAGCTCATTTATCTGTTTATTTGTCCAGCAACTGTGTTTTTGAGGGCCTGAGAATAAGCCAGGCTCTGTGCTAGGCACCAAGGATATAGCAATGAACAGGAAAGTGCCAGCAATGACCCTTATGGAGCTTACACTCTAGTGGTTAGAGACAATCCAGTACCTAATTAGGTATTGGTGGAAAATAATAGCGTCAAATAGTGAATTAGTTTAACATTAAGAGGGTTAAGTAATAAGCAACATTCACAGAGTGCTTTAAAGGGTACAGGTTTTTACCGATAACACACCTAGTCCCAAGAATGTGAAAGGTAGTTATGATTATCCATCCCACTTCAGAGATGAAGAAATGGCAGCTCAGAGATATTCAATAACCTGGTCAGGGACTCACAAGATACATGGAATCCCGTCCCTCTGACCCCAAGCCCATGTCTGTCCTGAAAAAGGGGAGCCACTGGAACTGGATGGGAATTGGCAGCTCTTGATTTTGCATTTGCTAAGACAGAGGCCCAGAGAGAAGGAAAATGCCTTGGCTAAGACACAGTTTAAAACAGGGATTAGAGGGGTACCTGGGTGGCTCAGTCAAGTTAAGCTCTGGACTTCAGCGCAAGTTGTGAACTTGCAGTTTGTGGGTTTGAGCCCTGCATTGGGCTCTCTGCTGTCAGTATGGAGCCTGCTTCAAATCCTTTGGCCCCCTCTTTCTCCGCCCCTCCCCTGCTTGTGCTCTCTCTCTCAAAAATAAATAAAGAAACTTTGAAAAAATAAGGGGCGCCTGAGTAGCTCATTTGGTTAAGTGTCCGACTTCTGCTCAGGCCATGATCTTGCGGTTAGTGAGTGTGAGCCCTGCATCGGGCTCTGTGCTGACAGCTCGGAGCCTGGAGCCTGCTTCGGATTCTGTGTCTCCCTTTCTCTCTGCCCATCCCCTGCTTGTGCACACACGCACATTTTCTCTCTCTCTCCCTCTCTCTCTCAGAAATAATATATGAATAAACTTTAAAAAAAAATTAAACAAAACGGACTAGAACCTCTGGATCCCAGGTCAGTGCTTGTTCTTTGCCTGTGAAGAGCTAGCTCTTCAATGCCCTGACCAGGCCCTGGCATTTTCAGGGTAGGGAGTATCATAGTAGGTCTGTCCCCTCCCTCCCTTGCACTCCTACCCTGCTCACCCCCTCTTGTGAGGAGACAGCCCAAGAGTGCCTTCCCCAGCCCCATCCTCCCCTCACCAGTGCCTGCCTGTCCAAGGCTTTTGCTTAACAAATGCAGTGTGAGCACCTACTGTCAGGCTCTGTGGGGTGCTGGAAGGTAGGCAAGAAACAGTGCTATCAAAGCTGCAGGAGAAAAAGTGTCTCTGACACCTGACAAGGCCCCACAGTCAGGTCTTGGCAGTTAGGTAGAGGAGGGTCAGGGAAGGCTTCCCAGAGAAGGTGACATCTCATGAGCCCTGAAGTCTGAGTGACAATTCCCCAGGCCAGAGCTAGCAGCGCAGGGACTTCCAGGGTGAGGGAACAGAAGGTGCAGGACAAGGTCAGAAATCACCCCTCATGTCACAGGCATGTTGCAGGTTTCTTTCGGGTCAGCTCCCATCTGTTCAGTGTGTGTTGTGCTCCCGGGGCTGCAAGTGGCCTGTGAGCAGGAACTGGGGCTCCCTTCCTGTGGAAACCCCCATGGGCGAGGGCCCGCTCCTGTGGACAGATGACTCAGGCACCCCACGTAAGCAGCTCATCAGCTTTCACCCCCAAGGACTCACCATTCCTCCCAGCCAGAGCCATCAGCATATCTGACACTCCCCGTGTCCTGCACTTCCAACCTGGCGCAGGAGTATGACTAGGCCCAGGAGGGGCTGTGCCAGGCTGGAGGCTTTGACTGCAGTGGGGGGGGGGGAGGAGCCACAGGTGAATATAGTACTGTCCGCTTTCTCCCTGCCCCCACCCATCACCAGTACCCTCAGGCTGTGCCTGTGAAGCCAAGCTCCCCCTCCTGTGGGGACTGGGAACAGCACCCCATGAGAAGCACAAACAGCCCTCTGGCTTAGCGCCCAGAGCAGGGAGGAAGAAGCAAGGGCATAGAAGTTGCCCCCTACCGTGAATGCCCAAGGCTAGCCCTTCTCCTCTTATGTGTTTAGGGCCTGACCACTCTCAGACAGAGGAAGGGAGAGGGAGAGTGGCCAGGCCAGTATGGCAGCCACCAGCGTGGGTCAGCACTGCCCCAGTCAGGTACGTACTAGGCTGACCATGCCCAGCTGGTCTGCCCTTGTCCTTGTGGTTCCCTGTCCCACATTCCTGGGCTGTGCACATAAATATTCAGGTGGAATATTAGCTAGGGGAGGCAGCTTGGCACTTCCCCTTGGTTATGACGGAGGCTTTCACGGGTCTTTCTCTCCAAAAGGACATGTGACATTGCTTTCAGAAGGGTGTCACATTAAACTCCCTTCCCACGTAGGTCCCCTGAGCTCCTATGGGACTGTGTGCTGTGCTGTGTGCTAGGATGCGCAGTTAGTGGGGGCAGACCTGCGAGCAGGGCACACCAATACAACGTGTTGGGTGCAAAACAGAGGTTGTGGGGGGGCCCAAGGGGCACCAGCCGCAGCTTCTGGAGGCATGATGCTGGGACTGAATTCTGAAGGATACGAGAGGCATGGGCAAAGTTGTCAGGCAAGGCAAGCAGTGGGAGCAAAGGCTTGGTAGCCACAAATAGCATGAGGTGGGGGTGGTGTTGCTGGGGGGTGGGGGGTGGGAGGCAGTGCCAAGGCTGCAGAGAAGTTTATCCTGAGGGCCAGGAAGGACTGCTGAGGTTTGTTAGTGCAGAGGGTCATGGCCAGGGTTGCATTTTACATTATGGAAAATGAATATCCAAGGAGAAAGTGGGAAGGTAGATCAGTTTGGACGTAAAAAACAATCATCTAGGGAAGGAGGGCACACATTAGGGCAGTGGTGGTGGGGTGAACATAAGAAGCCCTTAGATCCCACACAATGGGAAGGTTTGAGGAAGAGGGCTGGGCCCCACATTTAAGTTTGGGTGAGAGGGAAACATTCACCCTGGGCTGCACCTTACTGTTGGGCCAGTGGCCCAAGGAGGGGCTGAGCAAAGGATCCATAACAAAGCCCAAGAGGACTGAAGCGCCAGGGGAAGGAGCAGAGCATGAGAGGTGAGCGTGCAGTGCTGGGTCCAGGACTAAGGAAGAGAGACGTGCACAGGAGGAAGAGGGTGTGTGGGTGTAGAGCTTCCCTCTCCCTCTTGCAGGGGAAGGACCAGTGACCAGGGAGCAGCTCTGTGGCTGAACCTTCAGGATGTGTCAAGTTCTCTCTCACACCCCAAGAAATGCCCAGGCTGAGGGTAAGGGCAGGTGCAGACCTAAACCAGGAAGGGCAGGCCTGGTGGGGCCTTTGCCAAGGGCAGAGCAGGAAAGGGCATAGGAGAGAGGCCATTCTGGGCTGCTGAGCGAGGGGTGAAGGTCCAGGAATAGGATGAGAAGGGCAAAGGGAAGGCTGATCAGGGGCTTTGGTCAACACCCTCTGACAGCCAGCCAGTAAAGCAAAACTTCTCAGTCCCAGTTTCCACAGCTACCATGCAATTTATTGTCCAAACCTGGATGCTTTTGAGAGTGAAAGTGATAATTATTCCAGGACAACAGGAGTAAAGTAGGCCTGTCCTGGGCAGTGGGATGTGTGGTCACCCTAGCCTGGAGCACAAGTCTGGTCCTTGTGCTCCAACTCTGGCCCACAGGGACACCCTCCCTGTGACTGTTGCCTCCCCTAACCTGGCCGGGGCACTGAAGCTGGATTCACACCCTGGAGCACCCCAACCCACCTCGGAGCCAAGCTTGCGGAAAGGCAGGGTCTCCCCCATCCAAGGTCCTTCTCCCCACACCCTCTGCTTTCCTGATGACTCACATGGGTGTCGCCACCGTCTGGGGGAAATAGCAACCCCCAGAGGAATGTGGTCCTTCCTGGTGCCCAATGGGGGACAACCTGGAGAACCCCTAGGAGCCTGTCCACCCTCGAAGGGTGCGTGGAGAGGCCAGAGTGGGGTTCACCCATGTCCCCGTGCCTGTCCATGACCCCCTGGCAAAACCCTGGGATCCCCAGCCTCCTCCCTCCTACTTGTCCCCCATTTCTAACGGGCTGCCAGGAGGTGTCCCCACATTACCAGTTCCTGGTTCTAGCTCAGCCCTCCCCAGCCCCTGCCTGGGTACATGGCAACAGGTACACACCAGGTCTTGCAGCCTTCAAATCATCTTCCCTGACACAACACTTAAACCCAAGCCTGAACACACTACTCCAAGTAGACAAAACAAAAAGACCCTTCCGTGGGAGGAAAAACAAAAACATCACTATAGAACTCAACTTCCCTACAAGATAAAGTCTAACACTTCCTCTATGAACTGACTGCAGAGTAGCTCTCAGCCTTGTCGCCAACACTGCAAGGCTTCTTGCACGCGGCCACCTACCAGCTGCTCTCTATCGCTTTCCCCTTTGCTTTTGCCATCCCCACACACCCGGAATGCCTCCTCTGCCTGTTGGATTCCTGCAGCTTCTTTAAGGCCCTCCTAGACCTGACCACCTCTGCCCCAACCCGAGCTCCTGGAGTTGCCCTTACCCAGACCAGGTGTGAGGGCACTCCTGTGCCTCCCGTCTTCCACAGCGGGAGCTTGACCTACCATAGACTCAATAAACAGCAGTTGAACTGGCTGATCCTTCCTACTCACTCCTGGTTCTCCAGAAAGGTGCCCTTGGAGATGGACAAGTTGATTCCCGAGTTGCCTGCTAACTCTGAAATCCCTTAATGCTGCAGCCTAGGCCTCAGCACTCAACCATCACTCTGTTTGAATCCCACCAGCAAAAAATAAATAATTTTTTTTTTAATGCCACTATACCAGAAGTCCTAAGAAATGGCCCAGGAATGCCTGTGGATCCCCAAAACCCTCTCAGGGGGACTGCAAGGTCAAAATTATTTTCATAGTCAAACTAAGAGGTTATCTGCCTTTTTACTCACATTTCCTCTCAAGTGTAGAGTGGAGTTTTCCATAACTTTATGAAAGGTGGATTTGCAACAAAATGAATGCAGAAACAAATGAGAAGCCAGCTGCTTTCATCAAGCAAAAAATTAAGAACATAAAACAGTGCTGTTCTTTTCACTAAATTTGCTTGTTTTGGAAAAGATTCATTTTTCCTTAAAAATGTTAAAGTTTAAGGAGAGAGTATGCAAATGGGGGAGGGACAGAGAGAGAGGGAGAGAGAATCCCAAGCAGCACCACTCAGAGTTCCAATTCCACAAACTGTGAGATCATGACCTGAGCTGAAATCAAGAGTCAGACCCTTAACAACTAAGCCACCCAGGTGCCCATAAAAATACATTAACATGTAATAGATTGTTTTTATTTTTAGTAATACATTTTACACTTCTCCATTTGAATCTCTAATACACTAAATGTTGCCAAATGTTATATCCCAGGGAAACAACAACCCCTGGGATCCTCAGTTTTTAATTTGTAAAGAAGTCCTGAGACCCCTACACCCTCATACCTTCCATCACCCCTCTGTTGCGTCTCTCAGCAATTTCTTTTTTTATTTTTGAGACAGAGAGAGACAGAGCATGAACAGGGGAGGGTCAGAGAGAGGGAGACACAGAATCTGAAACAGGCTCCAGGCTCCGAGCTGTCAGCACAGAGCCCGATGCGGGGCTCGAACTCACGAACCGTGAGATCATGACCTGAGCCCAAGTCAGACACTAACCAGCTGAGCTACCCAGGCACTTTTTTTTTTTTTAATATTTATTTTTGAGATAGAGTGAGCCTGAGTGGAGGAGGGGCAGAGAGAGGGGGGGGGGAAGACAGAGGCTCTGAAGTAGGCTCTGTACTGACAGCCCAGAGCCCAACGTGGGGCTCAAACTGAGCCGAAGTCGGACACTTAACTGACTGAGCTACCCAGTGCCCTAGCAATCAATTTCTTCAGTGATCTCCTTCCCCTCCTACAGGTTCCCCAGCTCTGTGGCTTCATGCCACTCTTCTGAAATTGCTCTGAGGCCACAGAGCACCCTCTGCTATTTCATCTAATGGATGCTCCTCTCTCTTTATTGCCCTGACCATTCAGCAGCATTACCCTGGTTCTTCTATCTCTCCAGCTGCTTGCGCTCCACTTTTCTTGCTTCACTCAAGCCACCAGGGCTGAGCATGGGCCCTGTTCTCTTTTCTCCCCACTTCCAAGGCTTTCAAGTACTGTCTCCATGTGTATGGCCCCAGATCTCTCACTCCAGCCCATATTTCTCTCTGAATCACAGACCCACATTCCCCAGCTGCCCTCTGAATATCCATATGGATGCCATTGCCCTACACAGGCACCCCCAGATCAAACACTCATGCAGAGCTGATCTCTACCCCTGCCCTTCCAGACCTACAACTGTACTAGCAGCCCTGGACCTCTACCCCTCCCTCGATCTCCCCTTCATCCAGCCACACCCAACCCTGCCAGCCTCATGCCCTGGTGACTGTCAGATCTATCCTCCCTTCTGTCCCCACTGCCTCACCTCAGCTCAGGCCACCTTCATCCTTCCCTAGGCTGTCTTTGGCCTTCCTGCTCCAACCTGACAGAAACCAGGGCTCCTCTTAAGCAGTCTTTTCACTCAGAATTCACAGGAGGCCCCCACCAACCCAGGAGGGATGCCGCCTCTACAGCACAGCTAATCAGGCCCAGCCACAGGATGTGGTCCTGCCACCTGTCCAGTCCCGTGTCCAATCCCCCATTCCACTCTGTCCACTCTGTCCCAGCTAGCCTGACCTTTCTTCCTTCTCTTACACAAGTTGTTCCTTGCCTCTTTTCACCAGAGACCCTTTCTCAGGCTCAGAGCTTGGCCTCATCATTCCCTCCCCCAGAAAGCCTTCCCTGACCACCACCTCCATGTCAGGAGCCCACTCTTGGCCTCCCATCACAGCACATTTCATGCTAAATGGTCCCATTCAGAGTCTCTTAGTACCCTAAGGAGGAAGATTGCTTCACTGCCATATCCCCAGTGCCCAGGTCAGTGTCTGGCATACAGCAGTTTAGTAAATACTTGAATGAATAAGGCTTGAAGAATGGGAGCCTATGTACAGCTGACAGGAAGCCCTCCCCACCCCTGCTCGGTAGAGAGCAGGGCTCTGTTCTGAGCACCCAAACTGGCTGTCTTGCCCTGCCCTGGCCCAGGAGGTGCTGTCCAAGTCTCCCTGCCACCCGCTGCCCCCTCCTGCTGTGTTGCCCTGACAGACTCCCAGAAGAACTTGGCTGGACTCCACACTTCTCCCATCAATGGTAAGACACGAGGCCACCAACACACCGGGCACAACAGCTGCCCAACTTGGTCAGAGCTGACCCCTCTGGGGACACCCAGACCAATCCAGGGCACCAGCCATAACAGCAGCAGCAGCAAAACATACCACATAGCATCCCAATGTAAACTGATGCTCAGGGGACTGAAGAGTTTTTTGGAGGTCACTAGGCCAGTGAGGCTGGGGTGCAAGCAGGCTCTTCTGCTGCAAGAAGGCGGTCACCTGGGCCCTATACCCATTCTGCAGGCCAAGGACTAGAAGCTGAGCCCACTGAGATGTCATTCTGAGACCCTGGGGCTGGGATTTGCACTTGCGGATCAGGGTGGGGAGGAGCAGCCAGAGGCACACACAGAGGGAACAAGTAGCAGCCAAGAGGGCACCCTGGCAACTCATTCCGTTATGAGCAAGACTCCTGGCAGGTCAAGTTAACAGAGAAAGCACAGATCACTCCACAGTCCCAGAAGACAACAGTAAACACAATTTTGATCTCAAAATCACAGGGCCACTTAGGTCCTCCAGGCCAGAGTTCTCTGCTATCAGCACTACTCAAGTCATCACCACCCTACTCTAACCCACATGCTCCTTTAGCAGGAAGCCAGGGGTCCAGTCATGCTGTCACCAAGAGGCAGCAGCTAGAGGAAGACCTGGTGTGACCTGCAAGCCTGCTGGCCTATTTGGGGCAGCTGAGAGCAGGAGCAGGGCACCAGGTCTGTGGGAGGAACACTGCCTACAGGGCTGCCGAGTAGAGCCACATGGGCTGAATTCTGCACGACACTTAGTTGTGAATGGTGCCCGTGAGAGTGCTGTGCCCTGGCTGCTGGTCCTGCCTGCTCAGCTACCTGGAAGAGAGGGATGGAGACAAAGAGGGAGCCCCTGCCCCTCTCATGAGCCTTCCAGGGCTTTACCGTCTTACTTGCCCCAATGTCCCATCTGAAGAAAGAACCACAATGCAGCACAACACAGATAATAAGGGATCAGTTTATGGGTAACAGTATCGGTCAGACTGAGAAGGTACCAGGCCTTTAGTGAGGAGCTATAGGCCTCAACAGACAAGAAAACAGAGGGATAGGGAAACAAAGCCAGATGGCTAAAAGAGGCCCAGGCAACTGCGCCTGGGCTCCAGATCCAGTTCTGCCCTAGGAATGTGGAAGGAAGAGGAAGAGCAAGACCCACAGGTGCCTCAGTTCTTGTAAGGCCCCCTTCTCTTCAATCCCTTCTGTCCCTTACCAGCAGGCTGGGACTTTTCACAGGTGGTACATTTCCGGGGCTAGGAACAGTTGGTCTGGGGATGGGGAGCCAGTGGCCTGGGTGCTTTGGGGTTAGCAGCAGCACTGGGGGGAATCTAGTCAGGCACCGCTCAGCAGGGCCGCTATGTCCAGGGCAGGCCCCCCACCCTGCCCACTACACCAACATGGTGCAATAAATAGTTTCAAGTACTAAGTCCGTGTCAGGCAGGAGAACTGGAGACTGCTGGGATAGGCAGGGGCTTAGGGAGAGAAGCTCCCAGCCACCCACCAAGTCCTCTCAGTGACCTCCAGCTGTATCAAGTCCACTGTGTGCCACAGGAGTAGGGATGTGGCCCCATGTCTACGTGGGCACTCCCTGCAGGGGCTCAACCCCTCAGACCAGTGCCAAAGCCTGCTCAGTGGGGCAGAAACAGGGCAGCATGGTGCCCACAGCGTCCACGATGGCTGCCAGGTGCTCATCCTGTGCCTGGGGCCCACAGAGCTGCATGAAGTCTGCCAGGCGTAACAAGTACTCGAGGTTGTGACCAGAGAAGCCGCGACAGGCCAGGATCTGAGTTGCAATGGCCTCTTCAGGCGCAGGGCCCAGGTAACCAGGATTTTGTGGGGTGGCCACATAAGCCAATGCCTTGAGTGGTTGGTCAGGGTTATCTTGGGGGTAGAAGGTGACTTCCTTGGTATCATAGCCACCAAGCACTGCCTCCCGCACGTTCAGGTACTTCAGGGCCTCGCTCACCTGCTCACCTTGAACCTGGTATGCCACACCCCAAGTGCAGCCCTAGGAGGAAACACGGACACCGGGGTCAGTCAAAACAGCTCCTGGCTGGTCCCACCTCAGGTCTGCGCTCTATAAGGCAAGTGGGCAGAGGACTGATGAGTCATCTAGTAGCAATACATCAAGCTCATTCTCCCTTTGTTAACAAGGGCTGACAAGGTGGTCTGCCCCCAAGGCAGAAGAGGATTCCTACTCAGAGTGTGGCTTGAGAACCAGTGGTATCATCTGTACACTTAAGTCGAATGTGAGGAATTTAAGGCCCCACCCTGGTCCATTTAAATTGAAATCTGCATTTTAACAAGGTCCTCAGAGGGTTCTTGTGAAAAGCACTGAGCTAGACCACCCTTCCCCTCAGCCAGTGTGGCATCTAATCTAGCCTGCAGCCAAGGACACATAAGCTCTCTTAGACCCTCCATGCTAGGCCCTATGGGGTCTCTCTCTTGACTTGGACACTTACCTCATGATCTTCAAGTAGGGTCACCACACGGCCAGGCTGAGGAGAAAGGAAAGATTTTGAAAAAGATAAGTTAGGAATCAGCTCTGCCACCGGTACTAAAGGAAACCCTTATTAACACTGATAGCCCAGGCCTCAGAGAACCCCACGCATCCAGGGGAAAGTGGAGAGAGTAATGCATGACTACGGGAGAAACAGACACATGGCAGTGGCCCAAACTGATAAATCAGAAACATTCATCAACATTGTGATCCACAGGATCACAGATTCCAGCCATCACAGTGATCTACTGGGCACAGACATTTAAGCCACAAAGCCCAAGCACAGGTTTATACACTTCCCCCACCAGCACGGAGGCACCGGCTGCCCAGAGAACCCCAGAGCACTGGTGCCCACTACCCTGCCCCCAACTCCTGCATTCCCCTGAGCATAGTCAGATGCTCACCATCTTGTCGCTGCCCCGATGGAAGGTGTCTCCCTGCCAGAAGCGGCGGCTATAGCCGCGCACGAAACCCACACGGCTGTCACTGTAGGCGAAGTCGGGCCTCCACACGAGAGAGCCGTACCCGAAAATCCACAGGGCTTGGGGGTCACCGTCATCCCGGGGGTGCTGCACCGGTGACGAAGTGGGCGGCGAGGCGGGAGGGGTGTTCTGGGCTGTGGACTCCTGCTTCATGGTGCCGGGCACAGGGACGAGCCCGGCGGCCTCCGGAGCCGGTCTCCGGCGCGGGCACGGAAGGACCAACGGACGCGCACACCTGGCCTGGCACCGCTTGGTCGCTCCAGCTACGCGGCCCCTTCGGAGGCGCCTTTTAAACCCTCCGGCCAGGAGGGCCCCCGCCCACCGCGCCAGCTGTCGCGGTGATTGGGGCGGGGCAAGTCCCCTCTTGACCAATCACCTTCGTGTTTTGCTTCCCGGTTAACCGCGCCGCCCTCTGAGTGGGTAACTGAGGGACCTGCCCCAGACCCAGCTCGCCCGCTGATTGGCTCGGTTCCACCTCTGTAGAAAATCTGGCAGGAGTGATGCAACCGCGGGGGAGGTTTTCCCAGCTCCGGCATGCAGCAAGGGCACCTCGGATTGCGTCAGGCGGCGGGCAGTGGGCACCGACGCGGGCACTGGTCGTCTCTCCGGCAGCCCCTCCTTGGCCTGGGCCCTTCAGCAACCAGGACCGGCGGGTCACAGGTGGGCGTCGCCTCAGCATCCCTGCGGGTGCACCTGGTTGGGTCACTGCCCTTAGTTAGCACGGACTCATTACCAGGGCCTGTGCAGGGCACGTCCCGCAGGAGCTCTATGGGAGGGGTAAGCGCCCGTCTCTGGGGCTCCTCCGCCTGGGAGCACGTCACGTACTCTAGAGAAGCAGTTGGAGACACCTGCATTCCACACAGGTGCCTCACGCGGTTGGCCCGCGTGAGCAAATGGAGAAACTGAGTCACGGGGCTGGCAAGTGGTTCTGCAGAAGCTGCGAGGCTGAGTCAGGCCGGGCGCCGGGAACTTGCGGGCCTCACGTGAGGGGTACGCCCAGGGCCAGTTGTGGAACCCTCTGAGCCCAGGTAGGCTTGGGGTGGAGCACTTGCAACCACCTATGTCACTTTGGTGGTAGTGTCCAGACCTGCGGAGAGAGGCCATAAAGACAGGCCTCTGTCCTTCTCTGCCCTGAGGCGAGAAGTTTAGTTCTGCTCAGACCTGAAACTTTTGCAACAATGATTGGGTTCATCTTTAGGCACAGAAGTTCCAGGACCTTCCATAAGCGGCAGGCAACGCAGCCAAATTGACGCTCCCAGACGACGGTGAGCAGCTACCGGCCTTCTCTCTTGGCTGTTGGCCTCCTGACCCACGGAGGGTCTGCAGGCTGTCTGGGTTGAGCCCCCTCAGCAGGTGCAAAAGGCTGCCCCTGGGGATGTCTCTGGCTGGAAAGAGGGAACAGAGGCAGCAGCAGACCTGCCCCCACCCCACCCCACCCCACCCCCCACTGCAGAACAGCCTCGGGGAAACTGCTAATGAGGTCCAGGGTGAGCCCTCTGGCAGGCGAAATGGGCAATATTGCTTCTCATTATATTCTAATTAGATGTTTAAACTAAAAATCACCTGCAAACTTAAAGTAGTCATTCCAAAAGTGTTTAAGATACACACAAAGGTGTGTAAATTGCACTTCAGTGTGTAGAGTATGAAGCTAGTCTGTAAAAGCAAAATAAGTTACACATTAATATTTGTAAAAGAAGTAATCTGGAAGCATATACCTAAACTGTTAACAGAGCCTGTCACCAAAGAAGAACTTGCAATATTAAATGTAAATGTTTATGAAAAAGTTTGTTGGTGGTGGTAGCTGTTGTTTGTTTGGGTTTTGTCTCTTACAAGGAGCATGAATTACTTTTCCAATTGGAAAAAAAATACAGGCAAAATGGTTGTTTCTGGTCATTTCTTTCCCTCCGTTCTCCATGTTCACTCTCCCCTCTTCTGTACCCCCCATCCTGTCCCCTTTAGTCCATATGGCCGCCTCCTTTGCGACTAGCTTCTTAAGAATATCCCCACCTCCTCTACCACCTTTCAGTAGTGGGATAGGAGGCAGGAAACTGGTACCAACATATTCCTGGAAGCATCTAAATTTGCACAAACAGTGCTTTGAAACAGCAACTTAGTGATACAAATCAAAAGTCAAAATGTCCCTGGCCTTTGACCCAAAACTTCCACTCCAGGAAATTATTCAAAATATGGGAAAAGTCATATGCCTAAATATTTTTCAATGCATTGTTATTTATTATAGCAAAACAAAAGAAAAGAAACCGCCTAAATATCCCAAAATAGCTAAACATTTAAGTAACTTATGGGATTACTCCGCATGGTGGAGAACTACACACAAAGAGAATAACTTAAATATGTAGCAATAGATGATTAAATAAATTTGATATAGACATAAAATTAAAGCTCTGTGGTCATTAAAACAGATGTATGCCTATACTTATTGACATGGGAACCTATCTGTGATGTATAATTCGGGGAAAAAACAAGTTATAAAATAACATAACTGTTTTAAACTTAAAAAGTCTATAGTGTGTATTTGCATAGAAAAAAATCCAGAAGAACACATAAAAAGTTCAGTGATTACCTCTGAGTGGTAGGACTACATGAGATTTGCACTTTCTTTTTTATGCCAATTCAGATGGTCTGGGATTGTCTAAGAGAACATAAACCACTTCTATTTAGAAAAGAAAAAGTCAAAATAAAAATGCATTATGAGGGGCACCTGAGTGGCTCAGTCAGTTCTCACGGTTGTGAGTTCAAGCCCCACATTGGGCTCCGTGCTGGGTGTGAAGCCTACTTAAAAAAAAATCCACTAGGAAAACAATGTAGTAAAAATGCCTAGGACTACATAGTCAGGCAAAAATGCATAATAACCATCACATGCACTATGATTAAAACTATTAAAACAGGGGCGCCTGGGTGGCGCAGTCGGTTGAGCGTCCGACTTCAGCCAGGTCACGATCTCGCGGTCCGTGAGTTCGAGCCCCGCGTCAGGCTCTGGGCTGATGGCTCAGAGCCTGGAGCCTGTTTCCGATTCTGTGTCTCCCTCTCTCTCTGCCCCTCCCCGGTTCATGCTCTGTCTCTCTCTGTCCCAAAAATAAATAAACGTTGAAAAAAAAATTAAAAAAAAAAAACTATTAAAACAATAACAAGATACAGGAGGAAAAAGAGGGGGGCATCATATACTAGTAATGGATGTGTTGCAGGTGATTCTTTGTTTTTCAAGGTTTATGAAATGTAATTTTTAATAATAAAAGTTTAAAGGGTAGGTAAGGTTTTCTGGCGGCTAAGAGGCAGAGAGTATATTGGAATTACCTGGGGAACATTTTCAAGATCAGACCTCCTCCCAACGGAAGAAAGCCAGCTGGTGAGGTCATCAGTAAGAACCACTTGCTCCAGGAAAGTTAGGCCCTTCCTCCTCTGTGCTTCCACAACCTCTTACCTCGCTTCTGTTTATCGGTCCCCTCCACCTCATGCCTATAACAGAAATCATTTCTTGAATGCTTACCATGAGGTAGGTAGTTTGCTAAATGCTTTACATTCGTTCTAATTACAAACTTCTCCCCTACTTTGTGAGGGAAATATCATTTCACAGGTGAGCAAACTGAGCATAGGGAAGTTAGGTAACCCACTCGTGGTATGCCACAGCAAGGCAAGTTGTGGAGCCTAGATCTAAAGGCAAGCAGTCCCACCCCAGAGCCTCCTTGCTGGTAAGCTTTGTATATCCTGCTTTCTGAGAACCTGAGAGCTCCCTGAAAGCAGACTTCATCTTTTAAGCCCCCAGGGGACCCACACAGGACTGGCTCATGGAAGGTTCTCCATAAAAGTAGGTAGAAGAAGTGGAGCTTTTACTTTGAAAAGGCCAGGGCAGCCTGGGGTTCAGAGGAGGAGGAATCTTGCAAGACACAGGTTCAACCTTGACCTCTCAAAATAGGAATCCCCACAAAAGTTGGCCCAGGGGTCTTGGCCACCTTCCTGGGAACAAGTCTTGCCTGTTTCCATTCCTCACTTATCCTTGCCAACATGTGTCTCCTTCCCTTCCAGTGGGACACTCCCAGGCAGTAAATCATCCCACTCATCAGTGCCTCTGTAACATCTGCAAGCAGCCATCCCCACTTTCTTCTGAAAATCCCCTCAGGAAGGGGCTGCAGATGTCATACCCACAGAAGTACCAGCTCATGAGAGGATCACCTCCACCTCGAAGAGTGGCACATGATTTGCACATGAGGCACCCATGATGGCTTCCTTTTTTAGTCTTTTCTCAATTTAATCTTTCCTTATTGTTCCCCTTCAGGCAATCACTTCTCATTTCCTTATAATCTGTTCCTACTCACTTCTTCCAGTCACTGCAATCAACTTCTGGTATCATTGGACACAATCATCTGAAACAAGGGAAGGATGTGTTTGGAAGCTGGGGGAAATCATACTAATTTATTATGCTAACCGATGAGGTTACTTGATAAAGCTGCTGATCCCCAAGGGATGAAATCGCTTCCTAGACATGGGCTCTAAACCCAGCTTGCCCAGATTTGAGCCCAACTCCATCATTTACCATCAGGCTCACTGTCTCTCATTCTCAGTTTTCTTAACTGTGAAATGAGGAATAATAGTATCCACCTTGTAGGTTCTGATGAGGATTGAAAGAAATAAAACCTCAGGGGAACCTGGGTGGTTCAGTCAGTTAAGCATCTGACTGGCTCAGGTCATGTTTTCGCAGTTTGTGAGTTCCAGCCCCACATCCGGCTCTGTGCTGACAGCTCGGAACCTGGAGCCTCCTGCAGAGTCTGTGTCTCCCTCTCACTCTGTCTCTCTCTCAAAAATAAACATGAGAGAGAGAGAGAGAGAAAGAACACCTCAGCCAGCACCTGGCTCCTTATTTTTACTACAAACTATACACTTTCCATTTTATTCAGGATAGAGCCATAGTCTACTATTGTGATTTATAACAAGAAATATATATTTGGTCTTCATCCTGTTCCTGGCACAGAGCTTCTAAAAGCCTTGGAATTTCCTCAGTGATAAGAGAAAGGTGATAAACAAGCTCATATCAACCACACCTGAGTTTAGTTTATTTGCGTGTGGGGGGGGGGGGGAACTTTTGGGAAGTCCCTAAGGATTGGGGGTGGGGGAAAGGCCTGGTTGCCAGGGAAACCAGCCATGTGATTAGAGGGTTGGAACTCTCAGCCCCAACTTCCATCCTCTGGGTAACGGGGAGAAGGGCTAGAGATTGAGTTCAGTCACCTGTGGCCAATGATTTGATCAACCAATGATTCAATCAACCACACCTATGTAATGAAGCCTCCATAAAAACCCCAAAGGACAGGGGTGTGGTCAGCTTCTGGGTTGTTAAATTCACGGGGGTGCTAGAAGGATGGCCCACTGAAAGAGGACCTGAAAGCTCTGGGCCCCTTCCCGCATACCTTGCCCTATGGGTCTCTTCCTTCTGGCTGCTCTTGAGTTATATCCGCTTATAATAAGCCAGTAATTTAGTAATCTGAGTTCTGTGATCCACTCCAGCAAATTAATCAAACCTAAGGAGGGAGTTGTGGGAACCTCTACCCTATCTATAGTGGTTAGAAGCACAAGTAACCTGGACTTTTCACTGGCATCTGAGGTGGAGGCAGTCTTGTGGGGCTGATGCCGTCACTAGGCAGATGGTGTCAGGACTAAGTTAAATTGCCGCATGTCCAGCTGGGGTGGCAGAATTGCTGGGTATGTGGAAAACCCACAGGTCTGGTGTCAGAAGTGAAGTATGGTCTTAGCGGAGTATTGAGAATAGATGAAAAGCACAGGAAGGGTTTGTTTTTCTTCACTCTACCTCTCGAGTCTGACATAGGTCAGAAGAATTGAGTAGGTCAGGAAAGTGGTCATGGTATTGTGATTGATTCAATGGAGGAAACCTCCGGTTATCTCACCCTCAGGTCTTGCCATACAATTCACAGATTGTTCTAGCAAATAGGGTGCTAAAGGAGTGTTTTTAAAAGGCAGGACAGGTGACAGTCTGCCCCAAGCCCATTATTAATAGAACGGTTGCTTGAGCTGAGAGATTTTCTGTGCATGCTTGGAGGGAAGGGATGCTAAAATAAATGAGGGGCACCTGGGTGGCTCAGCTGGTTAAGCATTCGACTCTTGTTTTGGGCCTAGGTCATGATCTCACAGCTCATGGGTTGGAGCCCTGCATCGGGCTCTGCAATGACAGCACAGGGACTACTTGGGATTCTCTCTCCCTCTCTCTTTATCTCTCCCCTACTGGTGCATGCACACATGTACCCACACTCTCTCTCTCAAAATAAACTTTAAAAGATAAATGGGGGCACCTGGGTGGCTCAGTCGGTTAAGCGTCCGACTTCGGCTTAGGTCATGATCTCATGGTTTGTGGTCTCGAGCCCCACATTGGGCCCCATGCTGACAGCTCAGAGCCTGGAGCCTGCTTTGGATTCTGTATCTCCCTCTCTTTCTGCTCCTCCCCCACTCAAGCTCTCTTTCTGTCTCTCTCTCAAAAATAAACATTAAAAAATTTTTAAAAATTTAATGAATAAAATAATGTACAATCTATGAGGGGCTACACCTCCCACAGACTTCTGGGAGATAAGCGTGTCCTCACTTCCTTGGCCCATGTGCAAGGACATAGGTCCTGTCAACACTGGCAAAAGGATGGGAAGAAGGAATGGCTGAATCCCCCAATACAGTCTGCCTCAGGTGAGGGAGAAAAGACAGCTGTTGTGCTGGTTATGCCGGCTGGATCCAGGGCCAAGGGGGGAAGCTTACTTGGTTCCCTGTCTACAAAAGCAGGGACTGGAAGGATTCTCCCTTCCTGTGTCCTGACAGAAGGGTGCATGGGATAGTGGGAAAACCTGGCTCCACTTCTAGCTTCTAAGGAGGGAGGAAGACACAGCTGATAGGGCACCCTGGTGTGGCCAGCGTTCCAATTACTCAGACCTCAGACCTCGGGCGTAGACCACCTGGAAGGGGAGGGGCCAGGGCTCCAGCAGAGGGCTGGGATGGCTGAGACTCTTTCCTGATTCTGAGGAGTGAGGAAGGTGCCTTTTGTGGCAGCAGGAAGTGGCTGGATGCAGGGCTGAGGAGAACGGCAATGAGGAGCATGTCAGTGGAGTGGCAGGGATGCTGAGGAGGCCCATGGGACCAGAGCCGAATGTCAGACCCCGCAGAAATGCTACAGTGAGGTAAGACCTGGCTTAAGAGAATCTAGAAAAACAATCTATGTGGAGAAGTATATGACTCAGGCCCACAGAGAGCCAAGAAAGTAAAGCCCCTTAAATGAGAGCAGCTGGGACACCATCCCCCATGAGCCTATTGCAAATGGGAAGGAGATTCTAGAAACTTTTAGATAGAGGAGGAAGCACAGAGTGAATGGAGTCACTGGTGGAGAGGATACCGAACAGACTGGGCCTAAGAGGACGGGCCTGGCCTGATGTTTGCCAGGGTGGGCAAGGGACAGCAATTCTTGGACAAGCCAAGTGGCCCGGGCAGTGCTAATGCCCATGGCTTGCTTTGCCTCCAAACTGAACAAGGAAGCAGGAACACTAGAGACAGACAGGCTGGCCATGCCTGGCAGGGCTTTGGCTCTGCCCTGCAGGGGGTGCCATGACATAGGACAGGCTCCTGCCCACAGCTGACTTGTGGCTAAATCCAGACTCTGGAGATGCTAGTTACCTTGTGTCTGCCGTAGCTTTGACTGTCTTTTTGGATCCTGCATTGTGGACTCAGAGGTCTTTGGGCATGAAGGGAACAGGCTGAGCCCGCTCTTGGCCTGAGTGTTAGAAGGGTACAGTGCCCCAGAGGCCAGGGAAAAGGTGGCAAAAGACACGTGTGACAGATCTCCAAGGGAAAGAGGACTATTGAGGACTTGGGGTCCTGCCATCCCTTCCCAGAGCCAGGGTCCCCTTTCCCCTATTCCCACATCAGAGGCTGACCTAAACAAGTAGTGTTCCTTGAAGACAGGGGCACGTCAGGAAGCAATGGTGGAGACACCCTGGGATCTCAGTCACCTCCTTGATCCTAAGGCTACTGCTGGGACTATCCAGCCAGCCTCCAAGCTCCTTTCTAGCCCACCACCCATCCTGTGGGCTGGGAGAGTAGAAGCTCCAGAAAATGGTTTGTTGGCATAAGCTTGAGAAGGATTAACCACCATTGGGGAACTCATTGCTGACGATGATTTTCATACACCAACTCATTCCAACCTCACAGTAATGTGCAAGAGGTATTAGCATCCCCTGAGAGGTTAGAGATAATTAACTGGATGGTTAGCCTCCTTGGGCAGAGACCATGTTTTATTGCCAATGACTGGCGTATAAAAGGTGCTCGATCAGTGTGGAAGGAATGCAGAAATAGATGGACTTGTGTCCCAGGTCACCTGGCAATGAGAAGTGTTGCAGCAAAAGAGCTTCAGTCTCCCAACTCAGACCCGGCGCCCTTTCCAGGGCTGAGGACTGAGGACTGGGAGGTGGGGGAGCTGTTTGTATGCGAAAGAATCTCGCTTCTCTGGATACCCTGAGGCGTATTTCCGGGAGGCTTGCGCTGAGCTCCCTTCAGTTTACTCCCTCGGGGTGGGGGCCTGTAGAGAGCTCTGCGCCACAGAGACAAAAACTGAACTCGTGGCCACCGCCCCGTCCCCCGGCTAGTCTCGTTGGGCCCCAGGACTGAGAAGGGCTGACCCCGGACCCCCGGCGAGAGACTGCGGCCCCCAGCCGTGCGCAGCCCCGCCGGCCGCGCAGCGCCCTCTGGTGCCGGGCAAGGGGACCCGGCAGTCCGGCCCGCTGGCCCGCCGGCGACACCCGCTTGCCGCGGCCCCGGCCCCGCGTGGGCTCCCAGGCCGGGGGCGGGATTAGGGGAGGCAGGAGGTGGAGACTAGCGGGTGGGGGCGTCTCCGAGAAACTCGCGGCCTTCGGCAGCTTCCCGGCCCGGGAAGTGAGCCGGGGTCGGGAGGCCGCAAACAGGAAGTCGGGCTGTAACAAAGAGCGCGGGGGGCGGGGAGCTGCGGGACCTCCGGGGCGCCCGGCGGCGGCGGCGGCGGCTGCGGCAGGTGGAGTGCCGACACAGCGAGAGCGCCGCACCTGCATTTTCCGCCGCGCGGGGCTCCGGGTCTGCCGGGATACGGCTGGGCCAAGGAGCCGAACCGTGCGCCCTGGGCGCGGCCACCCGGGGAAGTCGCATCCTCTCCCCGGGAAGGGACAGTCACAGTTCCCTGAGTGAATCACTTCCATCCCCTTCCCGGAATGCGGCAGGCCACGTGGGACGGAGGGCTGGGTTCGCCGATCCTGCTTAGGAAGGGCTGGGAGAGATGCAGGGACAGGAGAGCCTTGTGTGTGGGTCCCCATCAGAGATGTAGCATCCATCCATTACTGCCTGAGTGTGATGGCCTTATCTAGCCTAGGATGGAGGGAGCGGATAGGAGCCACTGTCCTTTTTTCCTACCCCTTAACCAGTCTGACCTTGGTGCTAAGGCAGGGGAGGGGGCCCTGGTTTAACAAGTAGGATAAAGGCATTCCTCCGGTCACAGCCTCTTACTGACTCATCTCCCCACAGAGAGATGCAGGTGGTTAGGAGCCAGTGGGCCTTGGAAAAGCAGCTGTCCCCAGAGCTGGAGGTCACCATGGGGCCAGATTAGCCTTTGGGCTGGGCACTGCCTCCAGCCTGTTAAGGAACCGCTGAACTCTGATTTCTCTTATGAAATACTCGGGCGAATGAAACGGGCATTTGCTAAACCATGGAGAGCATTTCCCAGTGCTCTGTTTGGCTTTGTTTCTGTTAAGCCTGGGACCTCTCCTGTATACCTGAAGACTCCATCAGGAAAGTCTGGGGTTACCTATGAGAAGGGGCTGGACCCTCAGGGCGTGACCTCCAGGCTAGGGATAGGAGGGCTTCTGCTGTGGCCTGTTCACACCCCAGCTGCTTGGCCCTGCTTCTTCTATGTCACTAGAAGTGGGGATACAGGTTGGAGCTGCTGAATCCGAACCTGTGCTTAGATCCCCTTTTTCCCCAGAAAGCCTATGTGGTGGGCTCTTCCGGCTCCCTGGCTAGGGTATCAGAGCCAGTGAGTGGGTCTGGCTAGTCAGCTACCCTCCAAGGCTCTTCTCGGAGGGGCTGACTGCTGGTGAAGCTCAGCACAGCCTGGCTGTGTGGACGTGCAGGCTCGCGGGTGTCCTACCTGTCCCCCACATGGGAGCCTCGTCATCTGCCTTGTGTCCCAGCCCAGTTTCCCCAGCCCCCAGGGCCCGGGAGCTGCTTTCCTGTTTCATTTTGGGCAGGAAGAGTGAGGTCGTGTTGTTCTTCCCCCTGCTGCCGGCTCAGGCTGTGGGAACGGTTCCCTGAATGCTTTCCTGTTTGATACCCTGTGTGTGCAATGAGGGGAACAGGGAGCAAGAGTGAGGCTTGGAGCGTGTGGGTGAGTGTGGGCGAGCTGAGGTCCCTTGCTCCCAGGTCTCTGGCATAAGCTCCCAGGTCAGGGAGGTCGAGAGCCCACTGCAAGAGGGCACTGCACACACTTGGACTCCATGGGAGCATCTGGTAGGCCTATGTTGCTTTACTGTGGACAGGCTGAGCTGGGAGCATCTGCTTGGCTTTTTGCCAGTAGCTCAATTTTTTCGTCATTTATTCTCCATGCCGTATGCCTGTGACTGTAGAGAGAGGACTGTGGCCCCCTACAGACCACCCCTAGGACCATCCTGCACCTTAGAGGAAGACAGACAGGAAGTAGAGACTGAAACTCGCTCATTAGTGCCTCAGCCAGAGAAACCTGGTCCCAGGGAAGGCTACCTCCTCCTCCTCTCCCTGCAGTCTTCAATAAATTCCTGCAGCTCTGGGCGGACCAGGTGTCCAGACTCAGCACCCTTGCCCAGCTGCAAGGAGTGCAGACCTAAGGTAAGGCGCTCCCCACCAAGACCAGTGCCCTACTGGACTGAGAAAAGAGTATGTAGGTGCCGGTCCATCTAAAACCCTGCAATGGCAGGAGAAAGGACCCAGATGTCATTATGGTTCAGAGACCCCATTGTCCAATAAGTGAATCCTTTTGAAAAGGGGAAAACAGGAATTTCCCCAAATTCCTCTATCTCCCAGGCTGACTAGGGAGCCCCACAACTTTCAGGCTTAAGGAAAGAAAGGAGGATAATTCAGGTCAGGGGGCATATCCCTCAAGTTATGGTGGAAGCACAGGGGGAAAGCCAGCAGGCGGGGAAGGCTGGCATAGGCCTGGGACTGGATGGTGAGACGGGGCTCTGCAAGGACTTGGAAGGAGCCCGCCAGGCCAAGCCCAAGTGCATGCACAGGTCCTGGGGGTTCTGGCAGGGCGGCCAGCAGCAATATGAGAAGGGGAGTCAGAGAGGATAGAGAGAGGATTCCCACTCTGCCGTCACAAAGACAGGACCCAAGAAGTAATAAACTCCTGTACACGTCTGTTCCATATTATAAATACACATTATATACAAAATAATGTTATAAAATGTAGAAAGGTCAGTGCTTCTGATTCTTAAATTATCGAAATACTAGACTCCAAAATAAACTACAAAAAAACAAAATAAAAACTCATATTATTGATTTCTGAAGATCGGCTTCAAGGGCGGTCTGGGGGCAGTAGTGGGTGTAGGCTCAAGGCTGTAGGAATGGTTTGAGGGACGAAAGGGCCTAGGCGGCAACAGCACCTCACTTCTCCCTCGCTAGAATTTCCAGCATCACTGCCCTGAGCTCCCCAGTTGGGCCTGGTGTCCCTGGCTGACAGATGGGGCATGCCCTCCACCTGTCTGCTCACAGGAACCCAGAGGCATGCAAGGCCGGAGGCTGTGGAAGCCAAATGAGTCTTACCAACAGCCCTTCCCAGAGGGCCCTGGCCAGGGAGAAGCTGGAGCGGAGTTATGAGCAAGGCCCACATGCAGTGGTTGCAGGCACGGGGCAGAAAGTGCTCCTCCCGCTTCAGGCGCTCACCTCACCTGCAGGGCAACTCCTGCCAAGAGCCGCACCTGGTGGTATCCTGGCCCACAGATGGCCCTGCCCATACTGGCCTCCTCTCTCCTCTCTGATTTGGACCCAGCTGTCACCATGGAGCCTGGGCCAAAGGCACTTTTGGAAACACAGATGCCAGTGGAGGCCACAGCAGCTCCAGGCCCCAGGGGACCACAGCCTCTCCCTCTGGAACAGAGGCCAGATCCCCAGAGGAGCCCTCTGAAGGCCACAGCTGGCAGGGCAGGTCCCAGTGGCACCTCTCCTCTCTGTTCCCCTGGCTGGCACGGCCGCCAAGCTGATGCCAGACAGACACCCCAACGCGTGGAAGGGTACTGCATCTCTTGGCAAGTTCACAGTCTGTCCAGGTCATGCCATTCCCTCTTCCTCCTGAGAGCAGCACGTTGCATATTAAGAAATGTCCCATCCAGGATGCAATGTAAACAATGCAGAAGGAAGATCCAGCTGCTGGGGCAAAGCTGGGATGTCCTGGGAAGGCTCCTGCCTTATACCTGGGGATCACGTGGAAAGTGGGGAGGTAGGTTACCCTGGAGCACTGGCACTGCCTCCAAGGCTACCCTGGGCCTCCCTGAGAGAAGCCACTCAGCTAGCTGGGGTAAAGAGAAGAAGGTGGGGCAGCCCTTCCCAGACTTCTGCCCTGATACATGCACTGCCTGGGAGCCTATGTTCGTGAGGTGGGCCGGTGGAGGAAGCAGCAGAAGGGGCAGGAAGGGCACACTCTCACCAACTGCTTGAAAGCAGTGCCGGGGAGCTGGCCAGGTGCCTTGGTTGCCCAGCCCAGCACTAACATAGCAAGAGGAGCTAGGCCCAGCTCCTGTTTCACACCCTCTGTGGCAACGAGGCCAGCAGGGACCCAAGAGCCACTGAACCTGGCCTGCCAAGGAGGGGTTCTGACCCACCCGGGGGTTGAAAGTAACCAGGCCTCTTTCCCATCCCCAAATGGCAGGTGGGGACACGCTGGAAGGGAAGGCGAGCCCAGCACTCACCTCTGTGGCAATGACACATTCGTTCCTCTCTTCTGATATCAAACACACAGACTGGTACATGGATTCCCTGGGGGAGCATATCGCTGATATCCGACACTCTGGCTTTTCACTGAGGGAACACAAGACAGGCTGGTGAGGGAGGGATGGGAGAGGGATGGGGGGGCAGATGGAGCGCTAACTTGGATGATGGAGAGCCAAAGGGCCCTGGCAGGGGTGGCTCTGAGAGGACACAGGGACCAAGGATGCCCAATGCTAGCCTGGGGGAGCAGTTAGGAACAGCCCCTTATGACAGCCACAAGACCCCCAACCTTACCAAGGTCTCAGGCCTGAAAAAAGCCAGCACTGCCTCTACAGGCAAGCCATGCAGTGGAAAGATGAAGTCAGAAGAGACACAGTGTGGACATTTGACATTTGTGAATGAATGGATGAATGAATGCATGAGGAAGAGGCATGAAGGACCCCTGGCAGAAATCTTGTTGGAGGAGCTTTCTGTCAGTAGCAAAACTCCCTGTTTGTTTAAAAGCAGTCAGGGGCCTGGTGCCAGCCTTCTGCCTGCCCTGGGGAGCCCAAGGAGTACCATGCAGGGCTCTGTGGCCAGGCCCTGAGCCTCCAGGCGCTGCTCACCTGTGTAACCTCAGTGGTGCCTTCTCCCCTAAGCTCTTATCACTGTGGGAATACTTCCCCGCCATGGTCCCTCGCCCCAGAGGCCCCGGGGCCAGATTATAGTCCAGTGTGTGGTTCTGTTGTTTGCCACAGTTGGACTTGTCCAGGCCACAGTCCACTTCCAGCTCCTTCTTCTGGTTTGTGTTCTTGAGCTGGGCTGCAGGGATCAGGTTGTCCTTCTGGAAGTCTGACAAGTTGTTCATGGCCTCCCTGCCACCATCATCAGGCCGCCGAAGTCGCAGCTGCCGCACTGCCACTGCCACCATGCCCAGCAACACCAGCACCACCACCAGTCCCACGCCCAGAGAGACAGCCACCCAGGGGAAGCTGGGTGGCATGCTCATAGGGAACTCGCAGCGGCTGCCCACAAAGCCATAGGGACAGTTGCAGACGAAGCTGTCCCGGGAGAGGCCAGGGTAGCAGGTGGCCCCATTGAAGCAGGGTCCTGAGACACAGGCATCACCAGGAATAGGCACCTCGCAGCGCCGGCCAGAGAAACCAGCAGGGCAGGTGCACATGAGCCCATTCTCTAGATCATGGCAAGTGCCACCGTGGGCACAAGGGCTGCGGGCACAGTCGCTGATGGGGAGTTCACAGTGGAGGCCTGTGAATCCAGGACGGCAGCGGCACATGCGGTTCGGACCACGGTTCACGCACTGGCCCCCTGTGGGTATATATGGGGCACAAGTCAGCAATCACCTTGGAACCCCCCTGGTGCAGTGCGTAAGTGCCCTACCCAAGATCCCACTACAAAGAGCACTGTACCAAGGGTCAGGAGACCTGGGCTTGAGGGTGCCTCTGGCTCTGTATGCCTCAGTGAGCTCATGTATAAAAACTACTGGCATCTTACAGGGCTTCACAGTAGAATCGAACAGGTATGCTTGGGTTTGAATCTCAGCTGTCTCCCTCAAGCTGAAGGGAACCTGGCACCTGTTGCTTTGCCTTATTCTAAGCCTCAGTTTCCTCACTTGTTAAATTAAAGTGTAATGCTATCCCCTCCATAGGAGATCTCTGAGGGCTAGGTAGAATGATGCATGAAGGGAGGCGCACATGCCTACTATATAGTAAATGCTCAAATAAATAAATGTAATTATCAGTTAATAGAATTAACACAGTGATTAGCTAGAGAACAGACTTCATCTCAGCCCTTCCAACTCGTCTCCAACTCCTGAGGCTTCTCTCCTGCATGGAGCTACCTGCCTGCCTCACGGAAGGTCACCAGGAGGCCAAGGAGACAAAGATAACCAGCATGACTTGCACCCCTAAAAGATGCTGAAGATTTTATTTTTAAAATTTTTTAAGATTTGATTTTTAAGTAATCTCTACACCCAACACCGGGCTCAAACTCAGATCAAACTTGCCCCAAGATGCTGAGCGTTTCAGATGTCTTGTGCCATGCCAGGTTCCAAATGGCCACGGGGCAAGGTGACACCTTCAATAGTAGGGCCCTGACTGTGCCAGCCTCCCTCTAGGAGGGACACAAGATCTCACATGTCCCTCTCCCGAGCCCAGGACTTCCTAGGGAGGGCCAGAGGCCACCCAGAGCCAGGAGAGGGCTCTGATGTGAGGATAAGAAGTGAAGCAGGGTACCCATCTCTCCTCCTCCTAAAGCTTGCACCCACTGCCCACCTGCTCCTCTTCCAAAGCCACCCAGATGATTACATAGGCTCTTCACTGTCCAGAGCAGGTTGGGACCATCTCAGCCTGCCTAGAGGGACAGACCCGGCCTCGCTCCTCTCTTGACCGTCCCTCACCAGAAGGCGCTCTTAGTCCTAAGACTGGCCCACTAGGTTAGCAAGGCAATAAGACTCACCATTGGCACATGGGTTGCTGGTACACCTGTCCACCTTCTTCTCACAGTTGGAGCCCATGAAGTTGGGGGGGCATTCACAGGCATAGCTGGCCCCCTGGTTGCGCTCCCGGCAAGAGCCCCCATTGAAGCAGGGTGAGTCTGCACAGCTCAAAGTGCTGTGTTCACAGTGCAAGCCATAGTAGCCCGGGGGACACAGGCAGCGGTAGCCATCCTCCTGGTCCTGGAGAGAGACCAAAAAGGGGCAAAAGTCAGACCCTGGGGGGTAAGGATGCTAGGCGCTAGACCCCACCTGCCCACAATGTCTGCCCATGGCTGCACGTCCACTGGCCGCCTGGGGTAGGCATGCCTGGGCACTGCCTGGCCAGATCACCGCCAGCCTGAGGCTCACCTTACAGCTGCCTCCATTGCGACAAGGGTTGCTATCACACTCGCTGAGCTCCAGTTCACAGTCCACGCCAGTGTAGCCTGGGCGACAGGTGCAGGTGTAGCTCCGCTGCCCACTGTTGGAGCACGTTGCCCCGTTCTTGCATGGAGAGTGGTGGGTGCAGTAATTGAGATCTGTGGAGGCAGGAACCAGCCAGCTGAGGAGGGCTGTAGAATGCTCCCTACCTCCAGGCTCCATGTAGTGCAGGTTCACTGTCGGTGTTTGGCCCAGAGGCTTCAACTCAAAGTTGTTCTGACCCAACTACCCTCCCTCCTCCTCCAGTCATGTACATCAAGGCACCTTGAACCACATCTAACTGGTGCAAGCAGCCAAAGTTGAAAAAAACCACAGATGGGACAATTGCCTGCTAGGAAGCTTACAACCACTGGCCACCAGGGTAGAATGAAGAGAAGGAAGAGGAGTGGATGGCAAGGCCACATGTTGAGGGGGAAGTCAGAAAAGGTTTCAGGGAGGAGGGGCAGCTGAGATTCACCCGGAAGGAGGGATAAAATTTTAACAGGTAGAAATGGTAGAGAGAGGCCAACGCCACTGTAAGTAGCGGCCAGGTATTTTAAAAAGGGAAATGTGTTACGAGAGTATTTTGAAATATAAGTGTTTGTTTTCTTATTTGAGAAGGACAGGGAGGGAGCAAATGTAGAGCAAATATAGAGACTGTAAGGGCTATGTTTACATATGATGAGTATATGACCGTGTCACCTGGGAGCAAATGTGGGAAGAGGAAAGAGAATGGGCAGGAACCAGGTGTGTATGTGTGTTTGGGGTAGGGGAGAGGAGGGAGAAAGCAACACACACACACACACAGACACACACACAGAATACAGGGGCTGAATTCCAAGCCCCTCATTGCCAGCAAGTCAGAGCCTAGACAAGTTCTTTCTATCCTGGCAAGCCCCCTGCCCACCCCTCCCAAGCCTGGTGCTGGTGTCTCCATGGCAGCAGCCACCCTATTTGACCCTGAAAATGGGAGACACATGCTGCAGCTGGCTACCAGGATGAAGGAGAAGAGGCTCCCTCCCCCCCCCCCCAACGGTTGGGGCTGGCAGACTCCTGTACAGCCAGAAGAGTGACCAGCCGCCCTCCCCAAACCCAGAACTTGACTGTGGGCTCAGGCAGCTGCCTGGCAAGTGCAAATGGGGAAGAACAAGGGAGGCTGTTTCTGCCCACAGCAAGAAGTCGGTTAGATGTCACTCCGCCCAGAGGCGCAGCTCACCCACAGCCTCGGGGCAGCTGGTGGGCACACCCCACCAGACAGCTGTTTGAGGGAGAGCTGCTCAAACAGGGCTGGCAGGTAAGCAAACACTTAGGGGGTTAATAGGTAACTACAAGGTAGAAAGAGGAACTAAGCCCAGCATCCCTCCTCCTTGGCCTTGCTGGAATTTGAGTGCAACTTCCAGGCTGCCAACTTGTCATCCTCTGGGCTTCACCAGCCACCCTGCCTCCCCAGCACCTGAGCAAGAAGGACCCACAATCTCATTCTAGGCCAATTGTCAGGATCCTTAAAAGTCCCAAACTCCTTAAAGGATACGGGGAAAGCCAAGTCAGTGGTGGCCACATAAGAATTGTGACACTTCTGGTTCCCACCCCGTGCCCATCTCTCTCATGCCCTCTGCATCTCTCTTTGCCCTGACTCACCTTGGTCACAGAATAGGCCCCCCCAGCCCTCATCACAGGTGCATTGCCAGGGGATGCTGCAGGTGCCATGGCGACAGCCATTGTGGGGGATGCACTCATTGCACAGGCGTCCCTGCCAGCCTGGGCGGCAGCTGTTGAGCAAAAAGAAAAGCTGACCATGAGGTGAGGGCTTGGCCAGGAGACAGTTCCCTCCTCACTGCTTCCTGTCCCCTACTCACATGCATTCTGCTGGCTTGCTGCAGTAACCATTCTGTTCATGACAGCCAGAAAGACAGACAGCTGAGGAAAGAAAACAGAGCTGGGTGAGGGTGGAATTCCAAGGACTCTGAAGCCCGACTCTCCCTCTCCTGGCCCTGGGGCTGCCCCCCAGCTCTACTGGGCTCACTTCCCACTCCTGGCCTCCCAGAGGAGCCATGGGGGCATAAAGGGAAACAGTGGCACAGGGAAGGAGAATCCAAGCTGGATGGAATGCAGTAACAGGGTCATTTGGACTCTGGCAAGATGGGGAGGAGCACTAAGAAGAGAGAGGTCAGAGTCCACACCTGTCCTAAGCATCCCCACCTGTTCCTGAGGCCCAGCTAGTGGGCAGCCCAGAACTGCTCAGTGAGGGAGGTAGGCTGTGGCCGGAGAGAGGCCACTGGGTTTGCTCCAGGGACCCCCCCCCACACACACACACCAGGTAGACAGGAGCTTGGCTGCTTACGCTGTTCGCAGTACTCCCCAGTCCAGCCGGGCAGGCAGGACAGGCTGCCATCTGGCTGGCACACGTAGTGGCCGAAGTGGTCATTACGCTTCTTGCACAGGCGTGAGCAGCTGTCCCCATAGTAGTTGTCACTGCAGATGACCCGGTAAGAGTAGCGCAGCCTCGTGGGAGGGCTGGTCTGCTCGTCCAATAACCAGTTCTTGCCCACAGCTAGGGAGCCCTGGATGGCGATCTTGCTGATAAGCGCGTCTGGTGGCAAGGCCTCTGAAGGGGCAGAGGGCCAGGTCAAGGAAGGGCAGCCAGTCCCTGAGAGTGCCAGCAACTGCTGGATCAAACCAACAGTCCAGATGATCCCCACCTGCCAACAAGCACAGGCCAGAGGAACCCAAGCGACCCACTGCTTAGCTTCTAGGTGTGTGTGTGTGTGTGTGTGTGTGTGTGTGTGTGTATGCGCGGGTGGGTGCTGAATGCCTGATACCATTCAAAAAAGGGACAATAGAAGGGTGTTAAGATATCCCAGTGTTCTGGAGGCAGACAGACCAAGAAAGAGGAAAAGAGGTCAAAATGAGGAAGGAAAAAAAGAGAGAAAGAAAGAAAAAGGAAAAAGAAAAGAAAGCCAGGCTGGAAGGACACTGTGAGCAAGGGGTCCTCTGGTGCCCATTCAAGGGTTCTGTCCTCAGAGATGGGTAATGCTTTTCTTTTTCCTTTTCAAAGTGAGAATTGTTGTGCTGCTGAAATATCCTTTTCCTCTGTGTCAGAACAACATCCCAAAGCCATTATTCCCTTTCCAAAGGAGCGGAATTCGCAAAAGGTGTAAAATACAGGAAGGGGCCCGTCAGCGGCGCTGGCAGCTTCGGCCTTTCTCACCGCCGTGCTCCCCGCGTTCCCACGCCAAAAATAACCCGCAGGAAACGCAATTGTGCTCAGAGTCCAGGCAGCGGGCGGAATCCGAGCATCCAGCGCGGGGCGCAGTTCCAGGCTGAGCTTAGCGTCCTGCCCCCCGTCCCCCACCTCCACCCCGCACTTCCCCCGCCTTTTACAGGTTAACTCTTTCGGCGCTGCGCTGTGTCGCCCCCCTGTGGCGGCAGAGCGAGCTACTCACCTGGCCTCAGGTCGTCTCCTGGCGCGTGCCAAGCTTCGATGATGAGTGAGAAGGTACCCTGGAGGCCAAAGGAGGGGGCGGGGGAAGACAGAGAGAGAGCGAGATGAGCAAGGGGGGAGATGGGGGTGCCTTGCGGCAGCGGGTTTAATTAATCTAATTGCAAGATACAGTTACGGCTCCCGGGTCAACATAACGTGTCTGCGCGCCGCATCGCGGGACCAGGGAATATGAGAGGAGAACCCTGAGTGGGACAAGGGTTAGGAGATAGGGGAATGTTAGCGAGTCATTCGAAGGTGGGAAACGCGCCGGGGTAGTAGGTAATAAAAATCATCCCAAGAGTTGGGAGAAGAGAGGCCTTAGAACCGGGAAGAGGGAGCCTGGTGAGAGCTTTCCTGAGGATGAGGTCCCAGGAGAGAGTCGGAAGAAAGTATCAAAAGAGAGCGCCCTTTGTTTTTTGTTTTGTTTAGTTGGAAGCGAGGAAATCTGGGGAGAGGGCTTTGGGCCCAGGGAGCCCCCTTCACGTCTTTCGTGACCTCCCAGTGCTCCCAGGCTGTGCTCACCGGCCAGGTGAAATTGAAAGGGAGTTGAAGAGGGTTGCGTCCCCCGCCGCTACTATCGTCCCCGACGGCGAAGGAGTTGGTGCCCAACACAGGCGTCGAGACGCTGCCAAAGGTGCAGGGCCCGGGCGAGACGACCGCCTGGAAGTGCTTAAGGCAGACGCGGAAGAAGGTCCTGCAGCCGGGTTCGCATGGCCGCCCGCTAGCCAGTACGCCGCGCTCGTTGGCAAACTCCTGCAGCTGCAGCTGGAAGACTCCGGAGCCGGCTGCGCGCTATTGCACAGAGACCGAGGGAAGGAAGAAGGGGAGCGGTCAGCTCGGCAGACGCCCGGGGCTCAGGCTCAGGGAGCGGCGGGAGGGGGTGGAGGGGGCGCGGGACGTTACCTGCTGCCAAAGTGTCACCAGCAGCAGTAGCGCCCAGCTAAAGGCGCTACGGGACGCGGCTGCCATCCCCTGGAGCGTCGCTCTCTCCCCGCGCCCGCCCTGTAGCTGGCTTCGTTTGGGACGCCGCTTTCCCGCGCGTCTATCCGCCAGAGGGGTCCCTGAGAAGCCAGGCTCTTCTGGGGCTTTCCTCCCGCTTCGCCTTCTCGCTAGCTCTGCTCCAGCTGCGGCGGTAGGTAATCCAGGTGAGGGCGGCTGGGCGGTGGCCGGACTGAGGACGTGTCCTCGGGCTAATCCTGGGGCTGCAAGCGGGCTAGTGCCCGGGTACAGCGCACTGAGGCGGTTCGAGCTGCGGCTCTTGGCCTCGTGTTTCCAGCTTGCGCTCTGAGCCGCTACTGAAACCTGCGCGCTCGGGAGCCTTCCTTATATATATTGGCTCCTCTCTTCGCCGCCTGTCACTCAGAACCCATGGTCACTCTCCCCTCCCCTCCGGGCCTCCAGCGCTACAGCCCCAGCACGGCCTGGAGGGGGCCTCCGCCCCCGCCATCCCCCGTCTCCGTCAGCCAGTCAAACACAGGTCCCCGCCCCTCAGTGGCGCTCTCAGCCCCTAGGTCCCCTAAGTCTGCGCGTGCCAAAGTGACCAGTTCTCCGCGACCAAGGGGTTACGGGTCGAGACCCCGGCGATGGGAGGAGGGGGGGGGCCTGGGGGAATGGGGCGGGAGGTGAGAGAGTGGTTCCCGGATGGTCTTGGAGGCGGAGACACTGGGGAGTCCCGGTAGGCGGTCTGTCAGCAGCCGGCGCTAGTTACCTTCAGCCTTTGAGCAGGTAAAAGAAACTTAAGCTCGCAAAGCGAAAATAGCACGGAAGGACTGGGATCTTCTTCTTCCCGGAGCTTCGGAAGCTGTAGTCTCCTCGGCCCGCAACCTGTGAGCGCCCACCCACCTCGCGTCCCCAGCGCAGCAGGGAAGCCAGCGGACGCTTTAACCTCTCAGTGACCACACTGGCCAAGGCGAGGGACTTGAGTCTAAGACTGTGGGGCTCTCAGGGGCTCCCACCCTCCACCTGGTAGGCGTCTCCCTCCCTACTTGCGGGGGGCGTGTCCAGCGCGTGCCTTCTCCCTTCTGCCCCCAGCCTGGGTTCCACTGGTGCCAGCCCCTAGACGCGTGGTCCGGGAGATGAGGGAAGGGGGCGTGGTCCCCGAGGTCTGAGAAGGGGGGGGCGCGTCCTCAGCTGTATGGTAATGAGAGTCTGACCCCGCCTCCAG
The DNA here is from genome assembly GCF_016509475.1 of Prionailurus bengalensis. Taxonomy (NCBI): domain Eukaryota; kingdom Metazoa; phylum Chordata; class Mammalia; order Carnivora; family Felidae; genus Prionailurus; species Prionailurus bengalensis. Next base: position 62,501,068 of record NC_057355.1, read on the forward strand.
CGCCTCGCCTCACCTGGGTTCTGCTTCAATTCCACTGCCCACCGTCTCCCCCCACCCCAGCAGCCCCAAGCCCCTTCCCGCGTCCTGTCGCTCCGTTGGGGCAGGGTGGAACTCCCCCGGCTCCAGCGTTGGCTCAAGCCACTGGAGAGTCCTGGTGAGGGGCTGAGGTCGGGCAGACCCGGGTCCTCTCCTCATAGGGGCAAGATGCAGAGTGGAACTGAAAGCGCGCGGACTAATTTGAGTTTCAGGCGGCTTCACCCGTCTCGCCTTCGCGGCTCCCTTGGGTGGCCCCACTTCTCCGAGCGGCGGCAGTGCAGCTGCTTTCCCGGAACCCGGCATGATCCCCGGAGGCCTTAGACCGGGGAGAGCCGCCTTCTCCCAGTCTCGGGGGTGCTGGGGATCTCTCTCTCTGCGACGCTGAGGGCAGCGGGGGCCCGGTGGCTTCAGCTGTCAGCCCGCCCGCACAGCGATGGCTGTCGTCTAGCGATAAGATCGGAGCGGGGGTGGGGGAGGGGAGAGGCGGTGGGCAGGGACGCGGCGCGGGCCCGGGGGGAAGGCCGTAGGGGGGGGGAGGTACGGCAGTGGAGCACAACAGCTGCCTATGCCTCGCACGGTCTGATTTTTTTGAGTTGTGGGTGGTGTTGGAGGATTGGGGGGAAGGATGAGAAACAAGAGGTTGGGAGCGTGGGTTGGGGGAGGGGCGAGATGAGGAGATGGGCTCCGGGGTCCCCCACGCACGGCCACCCCTCCCAGCCACCATCTGGCGCGAGCGGGTTGGCGTGGGGAACCGAGGTGGGGCGGGGGGCCGGCAGATGGGCCCAGGCTGCGCTCCAGAGTTAATGTAGGTTATGGGCAGGCGGAGTCCCCAGGCCCGAGGGAGGGGGAGCCCAGGGCTTGCCTCCCAGCGATCCTGACAAGTGGGTTCCCCACCCTCTCTCCACCCATCCTCTATGATCCCTAGACCTGCCTAGGATGCCAAAGAGTGTTCCTCGCTCTCCTCTGAGCTGGCATCCATCCCTGCCTAGTTCTGTCCGCTTCCACCTCCAAATCCTAGCCTAGGAGTTCAGAAGAACTCACTCCTTTTCTGACTCTGGCGCTTGTCTGACCCTCAAGAGACACATCCAGCCCTATGGGATGCATCTTGCTCAATACTGGTAGATCTGGAACACTCTCTACCCCTGTTACACATCCTGACTAATGTGCCCCAAAGCACTTTGCAAATAGTCAAGGACCAAACAGAGGTATTATTATCCTCAGGGATGCAAAATGCAAGAGATCCCAGAGACCTAGAAATCCTCTTTGAGGAGGAAAGGGTTAAATTCTCCTCATCATCAAAAGGCATTTATGAAGCATCTATTTGCCACTTGGGCACTGTCCCAAAAGTTCATTATCCTGCTAAGATGCCACCCTTGGCCCTGAAAAGCCACCAGTGCTCCAGTCTGCTGGAGTCCCTCTTTGCCCACATTTGCTGAGCAAGAAAGGGTCCTGCTGCAGGCCCAGAACTGAAATGCAAATATCCACAGCTGGGACTCCTCTCTTTTTCTCCCACTCCAGACCAGAAGAACCCAGCATGTGTCCTGGGGGCCACCAGGAGCAGGAGGCCGTGAGGCCATCGGAGGCTGCAAATCACATGGAGTTGGACCCACCTGGGTGTCTACTGCCCCTGCCCCTATGCTGATGCTTGGCATGGGTGCAAGCCTCAACTGACGTAGGCTACCCTGGACTGACTGTGGACCTTCTAAAAGTCCACTGGCCCTCATCTGGACTCGCGCTGACAACGTCAGGAGCCGGAGCAGGGTTCAGTCCTGGCATCGTGCAAGGCCCACAGCCTCCCCTGCAGGGCACTTCTGCTTCTGTTACCCTCTCCTTTGGCTGCTGCACACAGCCCCCCAGCAGGCACCACCCGCACCTGGGACTTTGAAGCGCCAAGGTTGCCTTCCAGCCATGCCCCTAAGCTGACCCCGGGTTTTCGGGGTACAACAGGGGCTGTATAGAGCCTCTGGACCCCTCCCCCACTAGGTAGCCTTGCTCGCCCCCCAGCCCCCGAGCCAAGAGCGCAGCTCCGAGGCTTCCAGCGTCTTTTCGCCCTCCCCCTACTCCCGTTCTCCGCCGGGCAAACTGCGCCCAGGTAGGAGCACGGCTGAGGCCTGGCCACAGAGCCCGCTGGGCAGGCCAGGGGCGGGGGAGCGGGCCTGGTTTGGGCGGGGCGCTTAAGCCTTGAGGGGCGCCGCTGCGGTCGCTGCAGAGAAGGGGCCACGTGCAGGGAGCCGCGGCCGGGGAGCTGCACAGAAGGCGGGGAGATTTGCAAACTGTTGCTGCCACATGGCTGCTCCTTTCGATCCATTCACATTGAAATGAGGCCGGCGCGTGCCTCATCTGCCGCAGGGCGCTGCCACGCGTCAGCCCGGCCCGCCGCGTGCCAACTGGGGCAGTGGGGCTGGCAGGGCCTGCCAGCCGTGGGGGCGCAGCCCGAGCCCTGAGGCCAGGAGGGGGGAGGGGAAGGGAACCGAGTTATCCTAGCCGCTCAGGCGCCGCAGTTTTTCGCGGACCTTGGCCCTGCAATTGGGATCGAGCCGACGAGAAAGGCCCGGGACGGACGGGTTTCGGAGGGGGGCCAGGATCGATGCCGCCGCTCCCCGCAGATGCGCCCCGGCAGCGCTACTCTCCATCTGCCGCTGCTCGCACCTGCCGGTCAATAAATCGATTTTACAATTTAATGCAGCAGCTTCCCGCCCGCCTGGGACAGATGCCGCCGCAGAACCACCTCCGCCCTCACCCCTCCCCTCGAGGGGCGCCAGCGGTTAGGGCAGGGATTCCCGCTCGGCAGGCGGTGCCCCGCGGGGCCTCCTTCACCTTTCTCAAGTCCCTACAAGGAACTGCGCAGGGTCTTTCCCGCGGAACAGAGTGGGTTTCCCATAGGACAGGCCTGAGGCTGATGGAGGAGAAAAGATGATGACATAGCGGTGGCCTTGAGGACTCATTTGGGGGCTTCATGGGGGAACAGGATGCAGTGGCTGATGACAAGATGTGAGAGCCCCTGTAAGGAGAAAGGGGTAGGACCTGGGGCGTGGACGTTGAGAGACACTGAGTCCTGAAGCCTCTCCATGACAGTGATGCGGGGAGGGCTGAGCTGGAATGGGGGCCTCTCCCCAGCGCCCGCTCTGGCTGAGTCTGGTGAATAAGCATAACATGGACCTGGTTTTTGGCACTTCTCAACCATGTGATCTTGGGGCTTGTAATTTATTTTAATTTAATTTAATTTAATTTAATTTTTTAATGTTTATTTTATTTTTGAGAGGGAGGGAGGGGGAGAGAGAGAGAGGGAGAGAGAGAGAGAGAGAGCCGGGGAGGGACAGAGAGAAAGGCAGACACAGAATCCAAAGCAGGCTCCAGGCTCTGAGCTGCCAGCACAGAGCCGGACATCGGGCTCGAACCCACGAACTGCTAGATCATGACCTGAGCTGAAGTTGGCTGCTTTACCAACTCAGACACCCAGGCACCCCTTATTTTTTAATGTTTATTTATTTATTTTTGAGAGAGAGAGACAAAGAGAGAGAAAATGAGTGTGAGCAGGGAAAGGTCAGAGACAGAGAGAAAATCCTAAGCAGGCTCCACAGTCAGCACAGAGCCTGATGTGGGGCTCGAACTCAACAAACATGAGATCATGACCTGAGCTGAAATCGAGAGTCCAATGCTTAACTGATTAAGCCACCCAGGAGACCTATTTTTATTTTATTTTTTAAAAAGTAGTTTTAAATGTTATTTTTAAGTAATCTCTACATCCAACATGTGCTCAAACTCGCAATGCCAAGATCAGGAGTCACATGCTCTACTGACTGAGCCAGCCAGGTGCCTCTCTTGGGGCTTGTAATTTAACTCTGACTCAAGCCCCTCAGTTTTCTGTGCAATGGGGATAATAATAATAGTGACTAGGGAGAGTGACTGAGGGACTATATCTGATTACACATTTGCAGGTCTCAATAAACATTAGTTGCCTTTCCCTCAGGTGACATCCTGACAGCCAAGGGCAGACTTGGAGTAGAAGGGAGATCCCTGACATCAAATGAGGTCCAGGAGGAAGGGAAGAAAAAGGGATAGCTGGAGGCAAATAGTCATAAGGGATGAGGCAAGAAAGCAAAGGGCAGAAAAAAAGCAAGGAAAGCCAGGTGGGGCATGGAAAGGAGGTGGACCTAGTAGAAAACCTTGACTGTAAGAGTCTTTAGTGGGAACAGGATATGATAAGGTTCTTGGCTGGAGGGAGAAGACTGAAGCTTGAAGAATGGGTTTGGAGAAGAGATGAAGGTTGGAAGAACCAACTGCCCATGGCCTTGACCTTCCAGAGATATTTCTCCTGCTAGGGCCAAGTGTGGGTCTTAAGATGGCAGCCCTCCGCCTTCATAGGGTGTTTTAAAGCAGAGATGTGTAGGAGGAAGGAGAAGTCAACTTCTGAATTGCCCTGGTCATTGAGGCTCCTGGCAACTCAGGGGACTCAGCCCTCCCCACATCACCGAGAGGGCTGGGTGGTCCAAAGACTGGGCTGGACTGTCCACTGGATGGTGGTTCATGACTGATGACCCAACGTTTCAAAGAATGGATGTCTGAATGGGTAAGATCATTGAGCATGAGGCAGAGTGCCTGCTCTGGCTCCTCGTGAGATCAGGAGGGCCTCCCACGTTCAATCTCCTTGGTTCCCAGGAGCCCAAGGTCTGAGGCTAGCCCCACACTCTGTCTCCTTTGCCTTCTTGGAAGACCAGCGCCGCTGGCACCTGGAGCTGGAGTTATTGGTGTGGACAGGGCCCTCCTAGGAGAACATTTTAGCATGCAGAGACAATGGGCTCAAGAGAGGAGAAGCTGAGGCCCCTGACCTGAGAAGCCCCTCTTCATTGTATAAGAAGGAAGCTCTCCGCAGGCCTCCTGTGTGCTGATCAAGAGAAAAGGAGAGAAAGGAGGAGCAGGGTGGAAACCTCCTAGCTGAAAGCAAGGTCCTCACTGGTGGTGATCCAGCAGCTGCCCCAGCTTCATTTGCCAAACCCAGGGGATGCCTGGAAAGCTAGGGTCAGGAGCCATGCAGCGGGTATTTCCAGACACAGAGGAGTCCGGGGTTTATGGTAGCCTCCACGGCAACTTTCCCAGAGCCCCTGGCTTCCCCTTCCCTTGCTCCTTCCTGTCCCCACCCTAGTGAATGAACAGGGAGGCTCAGGGCAAGACAGGGAAGGCTCAGAGAGGCCTCTGCGTGGGGACCCTCAGGCTGCAGGCCAAGCCCCAGCCTACCCTTGACTCCTGCCCAGATCCCTCAGGGTGTGGAGGCCCCTGACAGGTGGTTTACAGGCTAGAGAGCAGAGGGTACAGGGCAAAGACACTGCTAAGCATGATGGGACTGAGAGAGAACCTTCTGCCAATTTGTGCTGAAGGATGGAGGGAGTGGGGGCAGCGCCTGAAAGCAAAGGTTCATCTGGGCCCTAGATCTTAGACTGGCTTCCCTAGCTGAGGTTTTTCTTTCCCGGAAGAAGCCTCCTCATGCACTCACACTCGTCCTCTCTCCCCTGGCTGGCCTGTCTCCACTGTGCTCTCCTCTTGCCCCTCCCCAGCATACAGATCACTTATCTCTGAAACCTCTCTTCTCTGTAAACTTTGATAGGTGGGAAGCTCTCCCCAGCCCCACTCTCCCACTCGGCCCTCACTCCCCTCTTCCGGCTTTGGCATTCCATTACCATCCAGGTTCAGTGTTGTCCCTGACCCCTTGGTGTCCCCAGGTCCTTGTGTGATCTTCACCTTCCTCCACCGAGCAACAATTCATCTCCTGGAAGGAACTCTGACCTCTCATTTCTCCACACAGCCTCTGATCTCTGATCCCAGCTGCTACTCAGGACTTGAAGCAAGCAAGAGATAGGGTACAGGCAGCCCTAGGAACCCGGGAGTGGGGGCTACTCAGACAGCCTCCCTGGAGGGAAGGGTCAGGCCTGAACCAGGAAGTGCTGTGTTTCAAATACTCTCATGGAGAGAGAAAGACATCAGGGACAGGTGCCAACTCCGAACAGCTGCCTGAGCAGGCAGGGCATGGCTCCCTGGAGAAGACTGAGGAGGAATCTGACAGCCATGGTCAAGTAGGTGATGGGTCTTTAGCAAAGGATGGTGGCTGGCTGTCTCCTTCTTCTCCCATGGTCAGAATGAGAGGAAATGGGCTTCAATTATGGCAGGAAGGACTTAGGTTAGACATATGGGAGAACTTCCTATGACAGTGTCTACACTATGTATCCCAGTTATTCATCCAGGTTGAACTCTCCCCTGGAGTTGATGAGAATTGCATGTTGATGCTTGCTAATAAGTAACTTGCCTTGCCTGTGATTAGCAAAGAATCTCCAGCCCATAGAATTCTCATGTTCAGACTGTCCCCAGGGAAGAAGTCCAGAGAGGCCTGGGAGGCACCAGGACCAGAGCATCCTCTCAGCCCCAAGAAGTTTTTTGGACAATCTTAGGCCACTGTGAGCCAATGCCACTTTGCCTTTCCTGCCCCCAGCCTTCTGGCCACCACTGTCGAAAAACAAGCCTTATGGAGCTGTCCAGCCACACGAATTTTGCAGCAAAGGGGCTGGCTGGATTTAAGGTCTGGGACCTCATAGAGAGTTTCTAGAGCAATGGTGAATACTCAGGGCCTCCAACACCAGGGGTTTCAGTAACAGCCTCAGTTAACTCTATACATTTAGAAATAGGCTTTGACTCTCTATTGTACCCACTCACCCCAGTCTCCTGAGTCCTGCTTGAGCAGCATGAATACTCCTGTCATTGGAGCCATTCTGCCACCAAGATCCCTGTGTTGCCTTATGGCCAACTCCCCCCCCCCCCCCCCCCCCCCCGCCTCTTGCTTCCCCTCCTCTCCTAGGTGGCCTCATCACTACCACCATTACCATAGCCCTTCTCCAGGTAAAGAGGAAGCTAGGGAAACCCAGGACAAATCATCAAACTGCCATGAAAAGAAGAGAATGCAGGGGTGCCTAGGTGGCTTAGTCGGTTAAAGTGTCCGACTCTTGATCTTGGCTCAGGTCTTGATCTCAGGGTTTCTGAGTTCAAGTCCCATATTGGGCTCCATGCTGGGTGTGGAGCATACTTAAAAATAAAATAAAACAGAAGAAAGAAGAGAATGCAGGCAAAGATGTGTGTGCACCCCATGGCTGGCTTTCTCAGGGCCACATGTGTATGTGAGTTTGGGTCCATCAGTCAGCTGGTTTTGGAAGAGGTCTACCATGTGCCTAGCACTAGGCTAAGGGCAGTGATGCCAAGAGGAACATGGGAGGTGGAGATGATATCAAGGCCCATGAAAAGAAATGTGATGACCTTTGGAACCGGGATTCAGAGAGGGAGTGGGGCTTCAGGGGTGAAGAGTGGCTTTGTGGGAGAGGAGGATTGCACTGGGGGTGGATGGAAAAAAAAAAGAGTGGATCTTAGAGAAAGAGGGGGCATTCATGGCAGGGAGAATGGAGAGAGGAAAAGTATCAGGGTGGAAATGAAGTAGGTAGAGCGGGAGGAGATTTCACCTGTGGAGGGTGGGACATGAGGTTAGATAGTTAGGGTATGGAAACCTAGCAGACAAATTTAGACTTGACTGAGGGGCACTAGGGAGCCTGTGGGTTCTTGAGCAGAGGAGGGCGGTCAGCCACCACCTGGCAGTGGCATGCAAGGTGGTCTAGAGCAGGGAGGTACGAAGGGAAGGTTAGAGGCAGCTAGGAGGCTATCTGCACCTCTGGCTGGTAGTCAGGTGTGCACTGATGCCAGGGTCCTGCCCCTGAGGTGACTGGATACCTGAGAATGCCAGACCCCTGATGACCTGCTGGGATAGACCCCACACTTTTCTTACCAGCATCTGCTTTCTCCTCACAGCCCTCACTTTCCATCCAGATAGAGCCCTGCAAACATGACCAGTATCAGGGCTCCCCGGCTCCGGTGCTGAGGGTGGGGGCCACTCTGGCCATGCCACTTTCCCTGAAAGTCCTTCCTCCTTCCTCCTTTTTCTCTCAGAGCCTTGAGGCTATGCCCAGACTTGCCTGGAAGAAGAGAAAGGGTTGGATCAGGCCTGGGTTCATCCAACCTCTGGCCTAGATCCCACGAAGGAAATCCATAGGTGTCTCAAGAGGCTCAGGGTGAAGTGAGCTCTCAAGGATATCTAGACCAACCCCATATTCTGTAGCCAAGAGGTTGAGTGTCTCCAGGGATAGGATCCTCACCCCCTCCCAGGCTGATCCTGCTCTTTAGATAGTTCTAGTTATAGAAAGTACATCCACTTATTGACCCAAAAGTCCTGCTGTGGTCGTTGTGGGCTGGTGGTGTGGGAGGACTCTGGGCTGGGCCTCCCTGAGGAGGAAAGACACTGCCACAGGGAGAGTCCATCAGTCTCTTGGATCTGGGGTGGCTCTGCTGTGTCCTGTGAGCCCCCTGCTGCGCCTGCTTGGCGCCCTGGGCTGGAGCAGTTTAAGCGTGAGAAGCCCCGGTCAGTTCCCAGCTCGGCCCAGGGGTGGGGCAGCCAGGGTGAGGCCAGCCCTGGTCAGCCCTTCTCAGCCTCACCGGAGAGGCCAGGCTCAGGTCAGCTTGTCGCAAGGGCCGTCCCTCCCCAAGCTGAGATCATCGCCCTCCGGCCTCCATGGCAGCCCCCACCCCCAGCTGAGCTCACTGCCCTGGCCCGCTGGGGGACATTGTTGTCCCCGGGCCCCTCCCCCGGGCTCAATGAGCTGTTTGTTGGCATGTCCGGCGCGGGCAAGGGGAGGGCGGGCACAGGGCGCCCGCACACAATGGGGATTCCGTCCATTCTGAGGTGGCTGCGGGAACCAGGCTGGCTTTGTCCCTGGGACCCTCATTCCCACCATTTAGCGGAGCCGGAACTCCAGGCGGAAGGCCCCGTATAAGAACAACAATGTCGTCACCCTGTCTGTGGGGGAGGGTGCTGCAGGCCAGAGCTCCTGGGACCCAGAGGATCCACCGTCTGGGGCAGCCTGAGGGGCACTTGGGACAGGCCTTAGGGCTGAGGCTGTGCCTCAGATCTGAGGGAGGCTGAGGCAGATGGGTACTCCCCTACTTGCCTTGCCATTCCATCTGCAGCCCGTGGCAAGCATGGAAGGGGGCTCCCTGGCACCTCCAGCCATGCTCAGCTCCTCCATGTGCAAAGGTGAGCCCTAAGGTGCAGAAGGTACTAATGCATCCTGTAAGCCCTATTGCGTGGTGTGCCATGGAGGGGCTGAGTTAGGGGCAGCCTGACCTGCAGGCCTTTGTGAATCCAACTTGGCCCAAAGGCCTTTGCTCAAAGCTGGGCTCGGGCCCATTTCTGGGCCACTAGCCTGGTTAGCCTGCCCCTTCGGAAGTGGCGCTGGCTGCTCAGACAACAAGTGTTTATTTTGTAGTTGCGGGGGGGCGGGTGGACAGGACGTCATGGCGTTTCCCTCCTGCCTAGTTCTGCAGTGGTTCTCACAGTCTGGGCACTGGTGACATCACCAGCCTTTCCTCCTCAGCCCTGGCCTCCTTGCCTCCCCCTCCCACCCTACCCCATGCATGGTCTGGCCAAGCTATGCAGTTCTGAAGCTCCTGCTTCCGGTGCAGGCACTTCTGAGCAAGTCCCCATGAAGCGTGTGAGTAGCCAGGAGGTATCAGACCATCCCCTTGTCACTGCCCTTGGCTTTCAGGCTGAGCCTAGAGATAGCCCCTCTGTGTTCACCCTCACTGGAATGGTCGGTGTCCCACCCGGGCACGCGCCTAGTGCGATGCTGGCCCTTTAAGGGTCTTGGGAAGCCAGAACAACAGGAAATCCAAACGGCCTCATTAGGCAGCTCGGAGCTCAGCACAGTAATTAGTGCCCTGAAAACAAAACAAGGAAAAGCAGGTGGTGGTGCCCCCCCTCAATCTCGGCTGCCCCCGGCATGGCCTGTTAGTACCCAGAGCTAGGCAGCTGGGATTGGAGCCCCTCCCTTCTAAGCCCCCTCACCCCAAGCTCCTGAAGCCTGCTGCCCACTGCCCAGGCCAAGGGTCAGAGCCTAAGCTTCTGGGGAGCAGGCAGTGGCTTCTCAGCTAACTGTTTCCCCTGGGGAGATGGAAGCCCCAGGGGCAGGTGGGGCTTCCCCTTTCCAGCAGCCAGGTGGCCACTTGTCCATAGCATCCTCCACCTGTTTGGAAAATGCTGTGGTGGGGGCTGGGAGCTGGGTTGGGCTCCTCCATCGGGAAAGGGGAGACCCCTGGGAATCCCGGGCCAAGAAGGCCCCCTTAGGAGAAGGAAAAAGCCTGTTCTGTGGTCCTGCCTCTCAGCATCTCTGGTGATTCTCCAGGTGGGCAAGACCACTTGGGCAGAGGGGATGGTAACCCACAGTCCCTCTGGACAGACCCTGGGAACTTCCAAGCCCCCTTAGTTGGTAAAAGCCTGGCCAGGAGCACAAAGGGACCTAGTGAGTTCTCTTGAGCCAGGCTGCACGCCGTGGCTCATTTTATCCCTTCCCCGCCCCATCTGATACAATGGAGCCTCACACTGTCCCTGACCCCTGAGATATCTCCCTTTATTTGTACAGCTAGGGGAAGGACATACTATGCTCCTTTTCAGGAACAGATATTCATTCAACAAACATTTATGAAGTAGTTGCTATACTCCCTACACTATACTGATAGGGTGTTCCTAAGCCAGTTTCAGAGAACTCATTGTGATAGCTCATTACAGCCCTTCCCTATCTCCCTCCTTCTCTCTCTCTTTTAGTTTTTTTTTAATGTTTATTTAGTTTTGAGAGAGAGACAGAGAGACAGAGAGAGACAGAGTGCAAGTGGGGAAGGGGCAGAGAGAGAGGGAGACACAGAATCGGAAGCAGGCTCCAGGCTCCAAGCTGTCAGCACAGGGCCCGATGCGGGGCTCAAACTCACAAACCATGAGATCATGACCCGAGCCGAAGTCGGATGCTTAACCAACTGAGCCACTCAGGTGCCCCAGTCCCTCTCTTTTTTTAAAGTAATTTCTGAGCCCAGCATGGAGCTTGAACTCACAACTCTGAGATCAGGAGTTACATTCTTGGGGCCCCTGGGTGACTCAGTGGGTTAAGTGTCTGTTTTGGCTCAGGTCATGATCTCACAGTTTGAGTGAGTTTGAGCCCCACATTGGGCTCTCTGCTGTCAGTGCAGATCCTGCTTTCAGGTCCTCTGTCTCCCTCTCTCTGCCACTCCTCCCACTCATTCTCTCTCTCTCTCTCTCTCTCTCTCTCTCTCTCTCTCTGTCTCAAAAATAAACATTAAAAAAAAAGTTTCTGCTTCAGAAAAAAGAGTCACATGCTCTGTTGACTGAGCCAGCCAGTCACCCCAGTTCTTCCTTGTCTTGAGAAGGGCCTTTGAGAGGAGGGACTGTGACTCTCTCCAGGTGTATCTCCCCATAGACCTAGCACTTAGGTGATTGGTACATGTTTATGAACAATCAAAAATGAACCAGGAATGGTCTCTCACTTCAAAGGGTTTACCATGTAAGCCCAGTATTTGGCAGGGCACAACAGCAGTGCCCTGGCAAGGCCCCCAGCCCTTGTTGATAATTACAGCTCCTGTGCTGACAGCCCAGACCTCCAGGAGAACCCTAGGCTTTGTGCAGAGCAAGGGCTGAGGGCATATGGAGGAAGGAACCTCTGGCCTTCCTAAGAATAAAGCTGGCTCTGACCCTGAGATGTGGGGAGGAGTCGCCTGGGCTGCAGGCTATGTGGAGTGGGGGATGCTGAGCACGAGACTCAGAGTCAAGTCGGCAGGTTGAGTGGGGAAGGTAGCCAGCCTACGGCCAGTGAATGGGGCTGTAATTAAGCTGTGGGTAGGTTTCTGGTCACACTGCTGTTGGCTGAGAACAAAGGCTCCAGGCATCATTGCCCAAGGGGGAAGAGAAGGAGCAGAGGGAAGGGGCAGCGGTAACCCAGAACCTCCTATTGGGTTAGGCAGCTGGCCTCCAGCTGGTCAGGGAACTTGGCAGGCACCTCTGGAGGCCATCAGCTAGGTGATAATTTCTGAGGAGCTTCAGTCTGGAACCAAGGGGCCAGTGCTGATGGCAGAGGTGAAGGGGACAAGCTAGCAAGTGACCAAAGGGTCACAGGGTCATGGAACAGGGGTTCTCAACCCTGACTACACACAAGAATCCCCTGAGCAGCACCCTAGAGATTTTGATATGCTCGTTCAGAAATGAGGCCTAGGAGGCACTGGTATTTTCTAAAAGCTCCCTAAATGACCCATGTGCATCGCCTCTAGGGTTGAAAACCACCTCTCACAGGGAGCACAGAGCCCTGCTTTAAACAGCCTCATTTGCCTCTCCCCAGAGCCCCTTGTGCTCAGAGGCCACACCCACTGGACCAAACAACCCAAGTGTCCTGGGAAGTGGGCAACAGAGTCCTTTAGGCTTGGGGGTGGAGCCGTTGGAGAAGCCCTCCCCTTCTTGGACCCCCGACTCCGGTGGAAAGTTACCCTGGGAAGCAACCTTGGGGCAGATAAGGTGAGAAGCCTGGGGGGGAGGGGTGTCCGTGGGGTGCCCATAGCCTCTCCAGGCCCCCAAGCAGGGACCCACCTGCTTACCCCTCGAGTTCCCCAGGCCCAGGACAGCGCCAGGGAGAATAGACTGGGGACAAGGAGGGAAGAGAGGTAGACTCTAAGCACCTGCGCTGATGGGGCCTGATCCCGTTTGGGACGTGCGCGCTCCTGAATCATTTCCCGGATATAGCTCAACGGGCCAGACTTCAAGGTTTTGGGGGGGAAATCTTTTTTCCAAGTTCCTCGATCTGTCATCCCCCTCCCCCGCTGGCCGGATAGGCCTGGACCAGTGTCCTCTCTTAGCTCCCCCTCAGCCTCCCAGCTCGGGCTTCTCCACTGAACTCCCTGGACATTGTTTCCCGCCTCAGGAAGTCTCTGATGCCCTGCGCTGGATTTTGTTTTCCTTGTTATCGGGACAACTAATATTTTTTCCTGTGCGGAAAAAAAAAAAAAGAGAGAGAGAGAGAGAGAGAGAGATTTTCCCAAGCAGATTACAGCTGTCAGGGAGGGGGGAGGGGGGTTGGAGGTTGAGCCCTCCCCTCACCCTCCCCTTCTGCCATGCTTACGGGGCTGAAGTCTTTAAATGAAGGAGGAAGCCCTGGCCCCAGAGCCTGCCAGGCTCCTTGGAGCAGGGGGCAACTCTGGCCTTGGCAGAAAAGTCAGACCCTGATCCCCTGCCTGTGGGGCGCCTAGTCCATGCTAAGAGGGTTGACTCATGGCTAGGCCTCATTTCCGAGGCCAGGGAGAGGGTCCTGGGCTCATCTTCTCTCTAGGGAACAGAGAACAGCAGGCTACCCCAGGTGCAGGGGGGCAGGACTCGAAGAGAGACAACCTGGGAGGAGTGGGAACACACAGGAGACCCAGCTCTGTCAAACTGTGTGATTTTGGGCAATTCCCTTTCCTCCCTGCACCTTGGGCTCCTCCCCTCCATCAGGGACCGATGGATACCCCCCTCACCTGTCTAAATGGTTATGTTGTGAGAATGCAGATGAGATGAGATAAAGTATATGATTCAGTATCAGAGGTTCTTATGACTCAGGTCAGGAGGGTTAATGGCAGGTGTCTCAGTACCTGTGTGACCTGCATGAAGCCCCCACAGTCAGCAGACCAGAAAACAGAGGCTGTCCCCGAACGGGCTCTTTTGGATGGGCACACCCCGGATGTGCGTGCACGAGCGCGCACAAACACGAAACACACACATACACAGGCCTATGCATTCCTCCTTGACAAATGCTCACTTTCTGCAATGGGGTGCTGTGGCCCTAGGGACAGGCTAGCTGGGCCTTTGGGGTAGGGAGCTGAAACATGACTACCACGGTGCCAAAAGAGCCTTACTTGAAGACGACCAAGATTTCTTTTATAAAAGAGCCTCAGATGTGGGTTACTCAGTTGTTTGTGATTTCCAAAGTATTAAGAAAATGAGCTGCCCCCCATGACCTGTACCTTCCTGCAAGGTGGGACGGTCTGCTCCAAAAGAGGCTGTCCTGCCTTCATCTATCAGTCAGTTTGATGGGCTCTGCAGTGGGCTGAGTGCAGGAGTGGGCAAGGCCATCCGTCCAGAGGTGGGAGGAAGTAGGAAGATGTCTACCGAAACATATCTTTTATCTAAAAAATAAATTGGGGGCTCCTGGAAGGCTTAGTGCGTTAAGCATCCGACTCTTGATTTTGGCTCAGGTCATGATCTCAGGGTTTGTGAGTTCCAGGCTCCGCCCCTGACAGTGGAGCCTGCTTAGGATTCTCTCTCCTTTTCTTTCTGCTCTTCCCCTGCTTATCCTCACGTTGCATGTACTCCTCTCTCCCTCACTCTCTCAAAAAGAAACTTTAAAAAATAAAAATGAAAAATAAATCAGACTTTATTAATATTTCATATGTGTTTTGACAAGAGGGTATAATTTATACAGAAATATTCATAAAACAGTTTGGAAACCACTACCATGGGAGGCCAAAGCCCTGTGAAGGCTTCATATCCTATCAGAAGCCCGTTTCAGATTGGGTACTGGATGAGGAAAGGGAGCTGTGGGGGAGGGGCTGGGGAGCTCTGGATACAGAATTGCTTGGGCTCAGTCAGATTACCGGATGCCACCAGCAGTGTGCACCTTCCTGGCCACCCTGTGGCCTCCCTTTCCCTGCCCACCCTTCCAGGCCAGCTTAAACCCCTATAGGGCTCTAGGGGCAGCTTTTTGCTACCATGCTTTCTGCAAGGGAAAGAGTGGTCCTGTGTGATACTCCCCTCACCCCCGGGGGCTGGTTGAAGTGTGCCTGGGGTCCCTGTAACTGCCCTGTGTGCTGTGTCACCCCCAGGAGAAAAGTCCCTGGCGGGAGGCAGCCTTTTGCCGGGAGGCTGTTTCCTCAACCAGCCAAGGTAAGAAGTGGGGGATTTCCAGCCCTGTCCACGGGGCTGACTTTAGTACTGGGGGCTCCTCTCCTTGCTCATGCAGCCCAGACCAGGGTGAGGACAGAAACTCCAGAGTTAGGCCTGCTTGTTGGCAGGTGGGCATGGGGGCAGCAAAGTCAGCTAAGCCCACAAGCCTCCAGCTTCTGAGGAGTGGAGCCCAGGACAGAACCCCAGGGCTGCACCTGGGACCAACAGGAACCCAACCTTGGAAGACCCCGACAGGCATCTTGCTGGGGAGGGGATGCTGAATATCCAGATCCGCACTTACTCATGGGCCTGTGGGGAATGACTCAAACTGATGAATGCCCCTGCCCAACCCCAGCCCGCCCTGGTTCTGGTGGTAAGGGGAATGACAGGTCTCAATCTCACCCGTTAAGTCTCCCCTAACTGGCCGGTACTTCCAAGGATGCTGGAGTCGAAGGAGGCAATGTGAGCCCCTCAGGAGCTAGGGGACAGAAGCCTCACATCCCAGACATCCTGCCCTGAAAGCTTGTCCCTTAGGAATGGGGAGCCATACCCTAGCAGCATCCCCTGTATTCCTGCACAGTAGTCAGCTGGGCACGGTGGGTGAGTGCAATCCTGGAGCCTGAGTGGAGGGAGAGGTAGACACTTGTGATGACCTGGTGATGGTGGAACAATGTCCCAGCTCCAACGTTGGCTCACTCAGACCCAGATATGGGCTTAAGAAACTAGATTGGGGTGCCTGGCTGGCTCCATCGGTGGAGTGTGCAACTCTTGATCTCTGGGTTGCAAGTTTAAACCCAAAGTTGGGTGTAGAGGTTATTAAAAAATAAATAGTCTTTAAAAAAAAAAAAAGGAAAGAAACAACTAGACTCTAACCCCACCTTTATGGAGATTGTCCTGTGCCTCAGACACTTGCGAGTTTCATTTCATTCCTTGGCTTGTATGTGTTTGCTGTGTCCCCAGATGTATATGCTTTGTGCACCCATACACATGCTTGTATCTTGTGTGATTGAGACGTGCCAGGTGGAGAAATAGATTGGGACTCATGCAAAGTCCTAAGCAGGAGAGTATCTGAGGGGTGAAATAAGAAATCCAGCCACAACCACTGCAGGCTAGCGGCATGTCTGATCTTCTGAGGAAAGCGTTATCATCTCCATTTTACAAATCAATAAGCTGAGTGAAGCTTCGAGAAGTTAAATGACCAGACTGAGGTCACACAATGAGCACATCCAGGCCAGGATTTGAACCCAGGTCAGTCTAAGGCCAAGCCAGAGATCTCTCTACTAGGCTCTCTTGGCCTGGTTCTCCTTAATTACACTCCATTGCTCCTTGTCTCTAAGGTCCTGGCTGTGGTCTGAGGTAACAGGCGTTTCCCCTCCCCTTCTTCCTTCCCTCCAGTCTGGATGGCAAAACAGAAGTTGTTCAAGGCCGCATGGAGCCCAGGACACTGTGCCCGGACCTTCACATCCAGCCTGTCCCCAGTTCAGAGAGGGTCTGGCTGGCCCCGTGCAGGATCAGCTGGGGCTGAGCTAGGGCAGCTGTTTACTGTAAACAGAAAGCTCCTGAGGAAGGAAGGAGGGGAGGGGCTGGGGTCGCCATGGAGACCCGGACGGAGCAGTAGGGCCTCCCTCAGGCCTGATCCACTAGCATTGCTAACGCATCCCTTCCCCTTCTAGAGTCCCGGGAGGCCCAAAGAAGGTCCAGACAGGGCAGTCTGAGCAGGAGAGGCAGGGGCAAACAGGCTGGACCTCAGAGCTGTACCCTCTGAGAACACATTCCCACCTCATTATGTATTTCTACTTATTATCAACAACAACTAATGTTTATTGAGCTTTCAAAGCATGCCTGAAATTAGGCTCTATAGAACACGTTTTCTTATTTAACCCTAGTAACAACCAGAAGGTAGGTACAACAATAGTGTCTAATTTATAGATGAGGAAATTGAAGTTCAGAAATATTAAACCATCTGTCAAGGTCACAGAGCTTACAAGTGACAGAGCAAAAATTTTAGATCAAAAGCTCTTTTTACCAAAGCAGGTAGGAGATGAGCTAGCCCGTAACACTCTGAGTCCCTCAGCCGATGGGGAAACTGAGTCCCTTGGATGCCAAGGGGACTTTCCCAGGCTTCTGGCGTTAGTCAAAGAGATTGCTGGGGACAGAACTGATGTGTTCCAGCCCTAACCACTAGACCACACGGCTTCTCCATGGCTTGAGCTGGGAAGGTCCAAAGAGAAACTCCCTTTCCAGCCCCAGCCTGGAGTGTAGACTCTTCCCCAGCTGACAGGCTGCCCCTGTGAAGGCCAGGCTGGGCCAGGGTGCCGTGGGGGATGCTGGGGGGTTTCTGCCCACACATATGGTTTCCAGATTCTAGGGGATGAAAAGGAGGCCCTTAGAGGCGGAAATGGGGGATGTGTGATGACAAATTTAGACTGATTGCTTAAAAAAAAAAAAAAAAAAAGGCCAAGAAACCCTAAAAAATAAAAGCAAAAATTCCACTAGAAAACCAAAGGGAATTATTTGATTGTGAAACTGAGTGCCGTTGCCGTGAGGTGCCGCATGGTTTGGTGTGGAACAGTATCAAGGATCCTTTCAACTTTGCGCAGAGGATGGCGGGAGAGAGGAGGCTCTGTCTGCTGTTCTTGGCTTGGCCCTCTGAGCTTTGGGACAGGGATGGAGTTCAACAAGATGCCTGGGAGGATGTCTGGAGTTGAGGAGTACTCGTGGGGGCACTCTCCTATAAGACTTGGGCCCTTCAGGTAGCCAGACTCCAAGGGTCCTGCTGGCTTATGGCTCAGGGTCCCCATTGCTCACGAAGGGAGGATCTAGCTGGTCTGTACCAGACAGCATGTGAAAGGGTGAGCTGTAAGGTGGGGCTTTGGGGTATCTCTGAGTTCCAGCCTTAAAGGGAAATGGCCAGGAACAGAAGGTAAAAGAGAGGACAGCTGCCTGGAATTCTGGCCTGCAGCAGGCCCAAGGGGTCAAAGGTCAAGGGGGGGACAAGGGGGACTTCCTGAGGTTCCCAGGGGAGTGCCAGCCCGCCAGCCAGCCAGGCTGTTGTGCAAGCTCTGGGCTGGACCATGAGGGCAGGCTGGCAGAGGAGCCACGCCTGGCCCAGCCCCCTCAGCCTATCCTATCTGTCCCCTGGAGTGACAGTAGTGTCCTCTCTCCTCCAGGAAACCAGGATCCCATCCCCCAAGGCAGCCCTCCCAAGGCAGACGCCATATTCTATACACCTATATTCCTTTCTCACACTCATCCTGAACCTCTTTCCCAGATCTGCCATCTTTTAAGAAACCAGAAAAGCCTTCTGAAGCAAGCCTCTTTCTTCCAATTCCACTCTGATTCCTGAAGAGAAGATCAGAGGGGTTTTTTGAGGAAAGAGCCAAGATAGGGCTTACAGGGTCCCAGCTCCAGAGGAATGAGACACAGAATGAAGTGGAAGAGAAACAAGGCAACAGGAATCGCTCAGGGGCTGGTCCTGGGCTAACCCTGCAGGTGTGCAGCACTGGCGCCCTGTTCTTGTTTCAGCTACACTCCCCCCAAGTGCTGTTACATATATATATTGTTTAATGTTTGTTTATTTATTTTGAGAGAGAGAGAGAAAGAGCTTGAGCAGGAGAGAGGCAGAGAGAGAGAGGGGAGAATCCCAAGCAGGCCCCACACTGCCAGCCCAGAGGCCGATTCAGGGTTCAGACTCACGTACCGTGAGATCATGACCTGAACCAAAATCAAGAGTCGATGCTTCACTGACTGAGTCACCCAGGTGCCCCCAAGTTCTGTTATATTTATTCGCATTTTACAGTGAAGAAATTGAAGTTCTGAGGGCATGATTAAACTGACAGCTGTTAAATGGCAGAGCAGAGACTTACACTTGGCTCTTTCCAGATCACCTTCCTGTCCCTCAGCTCAACGCGCTTTGGCTGGAGATGGAGAGTGAACATAGCAAAGCCTGGAAGCACATTGGCTCCCGATGGGCACAGGGTCATTGTTGACTGATGCTGAATCTCATGGAGAAGAGACAAGATGCTGGCTGGAGCCTCACATCAGCCACCAATTTCTCCTCTTACATTCAGCATCTGTAAAATCAGGAGGTGGGATTGGCACCTCAAGGGTTTTCAAACTAGGTTCCTCAGCATCCTGGCATCCCATAGAGATTGGGGTGGGTGGGGGGAAAGGACAGTAAATAGAGGTGTGGGCTTCCCAGCCCAGCTTCTACCAGGGAAACATAGCATATCAATTTCAGGACATCCATGAAGACTTTTATTTGAACAGGAGCATCTGAGGTCTCTGCAGCTCTCACCTTCTAGGAGGCATGGTCTAGGTCGTCCAGGTCCTCAGCTGGCGGGAAGCCAGAGGATCTGGTAAGGGAAGTAGGGTAGACCATGTCTGGGCTTCTAGCCCTGTGGGAGGAAGCAGGTTGAAGTCAGAGCTGTGAGATCAGGGAGAGGAGGTGAGTTGCAGGGATACACAGCACCTGCCCCCACACCTGGGAAACACAAACACACTTTTGGCCAAGGCCGACTGGGAGCCAAGAGCAGCACCCATTTTCCCGGGGCCACAGACCAATGCCCCTTTCTCTTCTTCTGCTGGGCCTGCCTGGGCTTGTTCTCAGTGGACACCTGTTGCTGGTCACCAACCTAGGGCCACCCTAACCTCCCGGTGACCTCATGGTTCCTGACTACTCAGCTCAAGAGCTATTTCAAGGCGAAAGCTGAGAAAAGGTAAAGCAGCTCAAGGAGAGGAAAGCACCCAGAGGGCATTCATCGAGAAGCACTAATCCCCTTAAGAGAAGAACCCTACTTTGTGTCCCCTTTATCGGCCTTCTGAGACCAAAGTTTGCCCCTCTGCCTCAGTTTCCCTTTTGGAAACTGGGCATAAGAATGGTGTCTGTCCCCTGGTGGCATCAGCAGGTATAGCTCCCTGAATATCATCATCTCTGTACTCCAGGTGGGGGAGAAAGCTGAGGGCTCTGGCTGCCCACTAAATAGAACCACCTCACATCCTCCATCTATCCCACCGCCCACCCCAGGACTGCCTCTGACCACCATTCACCCTCAACCTGCTGCGGGGCCCAGCCTCACTCCACATAATCAAAGCTGCCAGCAGGGTCCTTTGTGGTGCTGCTCCCGTGTGGCACTGCCTAGGGGCCCCACCATGGGGCAACAGATGGACCTATGGTCTCTACAGAACAATGGTGGGGGAGGGGCTCTGGCATCGCCTGCCCCAAACAGGAAGCACTGCATGAGCTTCAAAGAACTGGCAGGGCCAAGGGGCTGAGTGGCTGGAGCCAGTGCCAGGACTGGCGGCTGCCTAAAGAGATGCCTGCCAGCCTCAGGATGCCCAGCCTGCGGTGGGGGTGGGGCTGCAGTGGCAAGGGCAGCTGGGTCTTGGACAGAGGATGCCTTGCACCCTCCTGGCAGTAGCCTCTGCCCTAGGGGCATGTTGAGAGAAGGGGGCTCCAAGCTAGGCTGTTTCCCGGCTCTGCTGCCACTCACCAGCAGGGCTGCAGGTTCTTTCCCAGGCCACAGTGGCTCTGGCCCTCCAGCAAGCAACCATGAGGGGCAGGGCTGGCACCAAGCCTGCCGCCCACTCCCTGCCTCCTGCTCCCAGCTGCTCTGCTTGGAGCCTTTTCCTCTCCACTTCCTGTTCACACAGGGGGGGGCGGGAAGTGGAGGGAGGAAGCTGGGGGGAGGCGTGTAGGGGGGACCCATTGAATAAAAGGAATTAACCATTTCCCTCCTCTGACCTCTGGGAATTTCCGCCTGTGAAAGTGTCTCGAAGAATCTGCAGAGCTGGGGGAGTGGGAAGGAGGTATGCCCCTCTTGGCCCCCTCCCCCTCCCCCTCCCCTGGTGGTGGTGGGGCCAGATAACTCCCTCTGGGCCCCCTAACCTTTTGTTTCCCTGGCGCCAGGGGGGCAGCGCCAAGGGCAGTCTGGAGTCTGGTGGCCTCCAAGCCCCCTCCCATCCAACGGGGTTGATGAGGGCCCCGCCTGCAACCTGAGCCCTGGGGTGGGAGAAGGGGGAATTCAAGACTTGGTGGTCCTGGGGTAATAAGCTCACACCCATGCTGGCCAGGCCTGGAGCCCTGTGCCCTCCCTTCCAGGCTGGTGCTCTTGGCCAGTCTGCACTGGGGACAGGAGAAGGGAGGGCTGTCCGGTGGGAAAGCCAGGCCTCAGACGCTAGGCTGTCACACCCTCCGACAGCCACTCCCCATGGAGCTGTGGAAAGGAGCTGGTGGTTTCAGGAAGCCAGTCGACAGCGCCCCCTCGTGCCAGCTGACGACTTGGCCAGGCAGCCCCCCAGGGCCCTCTCAAGGGCGGGCCTCAGGAAGCACCTGCTCCCCAGGACCAGTGACCGCCCTGAGTCTCCCCCAGGTGGCTTCCTTGTTTACAGGCCTCCTGCCCTGATCTCGGCGTCACTGCCTGTGGCCACTCCTCCTATTTCCAGTGACAGCTCCAGGAGCAGCTCATTCATCTTGGCCCCTGCCCACGCAGCTGCTCCCCCTCTCCACCCCCTTCTGGCCCTCCCCAGGCTTAGGGCCAAGGCCCTGAGGGCCTCCTCTCTCCCCTCCATTCCAGGCCTTGCTTGGTTTCCAGGGATCTAAGGGCTGTAGCTTCCCGTTGCCCTGACTCAACGGAACCCCATTCTGTCAGTGCCAGGGAAACCTGTGGCCTTTTTTTCCAGGAAAGAGGAAGCAGCCTAGGACCAGATGGGCAGGCTCAGAAGACAGAAGGGGGCAGGGGCATCCCAGGCTGTCTTAGCCAAGTCCACTGGGAAGAGGGAGCAATAGGGCAGTGTTTGTTTAACTAACATGTATTAGGCACCCATTATGTGCAGAGACAGAAGACCCAAGCTGTTCTAAGTAAGCAAGTGACCATGCAAGTGGCAGGTCAAAATTTAGACCTAATATTCACTGACAGTGGGAAATGGTAGGCCACATGGGGAGAGGAAGGGAGCGAGAGCCTCCAAATCTTCGAACAGAGGGAACAGGATTAGGATGCTCTCTGCCTACCCAGGGATTACCAACCCCTCCCTATTTGCTCCCTCTTGCTTTTGGGAGAAGACGGAGAGTCTGAGACTCATCAAAGACGGACAGCTTCTAGCCTGTCCGTTGGCAGAGGCCATGAGGAGACAGGGTTGTTCTAGTGGTTGGGGGGACTTGGCAGGGCAAGACTCCACCAGGACTGCAGGAGATAAAAGTCTTGGAAAGGGTTAGGCGGCAGGAGAGAGAAAAGCATGTAGTCACCAGCCAGGTGGCTTGACCCCAGCCTGATTCCAGGAAGACACACTTGTTATTTTGTTTCAGTCTGAGCAGCTGATGGACCACACCTATAGAGCTGAACAGTGGACTGTGAACCCCAGTCCACAGGGCAAAGGGTGCTCGCTGATGTCACGGGAAGGCCCTGATCCAGACTCCTTAGGGTAGCCATAACTAAGAGTGTATGTAGTCCAGAGGGGGAGGGCGGGTCACAGAAGTTAGATGAGGAAAAAAATCTATCTGCCAAATGCCATGGATGGTGGCAGGGGCAGTCCTACCTCCACGCTGGATCTGAACATTATGGTCAAATACCAGACAGTGGTAGGGCAGTATCAAAGCTGGCAGAAGCCGGGAATGCAAGGATCCAGGTTGGCAAAGAGAAGGGCAAGCAAAATCTCGCATGTATAAGGGCTAGTGAAGGGAGGAAGAATGAGGGCTTAGATTCACGGTGAGGCAGTGCAGATTCCCAGAACATACTAGAAAGGAACAGACTGAGGAAGCACTAGTGGAGAAAGGGACAAGAAATTAGTGCCCTCAGCTGCCCGTGTGAAGGATTCTGTGGGGAGCAGTACCACCTGCTGGCCAAAGGGAAGAACAGTGCTTGGTCTGAGGGTGGTGGGCCACCATTCCCAGTTGGAGCCTGGAGAAGGAGAGGATGGAGCAGAGGGACAAGGAAGCGAACAGACAGAAAATATGTCAAAATCAGTCACATCACCAGGTGAAGAAGCGAGGTCCAAGGCTGGAAAGTGTTCAGGGTCCCAGCAGCATCCCTGTGGCCTCCTATGCCCCTGGAGATCACTCACGTGCCACTCAGGCCAGCATCAACAAAGCCATCAACTCCAGGACCACCAGCGCAGCGCAGGCAGTTTAATGTTCCCCACTCCATCATCATCTCCCACTGTCCTCCATGAGGCCCTGTCCCCCAGGGCACGCCCACACACCAGAGCCCTAGAAAGTGTACACAAGACACGCCCACCACCAGCACCACCTTTCCCCACCCTCCATGCCCAGGACTTGGAGGGGCTGCCTTTTCTCTCTGGGACCTAGGGGCAGACACAGGAGAGGCCTTCTTCTGAAGGGGAAGAGCCACGCAGTGAAAAGGGAGGATGGTACTCTCGCTCTAGAAGGTAAACAGGATGTCTGTGGGGAGTAAAAAGGAAAACAGGACCGTTAGAGGGGAGAGGGTGATGGGGTCAGAATTCTGACTTCTCCAGGCTAAGGCCCCCTGTTGGGAGGCAGGCAGATGGCCTGGCATAACAGTGGCCCTAAGGCCGCTCTGAAGAACTGGACAGCGGCAGATGACACCTCTCGGTGACAGCTATAATTCCACTCTTCCCAACAATGGGGCGAGTCTCCAGATGACGGAGCACAGACCAGGGTGTAACCTTCCCAAGAAGGGGCACGTGCCCCCGACGGCCTGCCCACCCAGCACAACATCCTCCTACAGCCAACTGAGGTGCTCCTCCTCATAGCGCTGGGGGTCGATGAAGGGCCGGTCAATAGAGCGGATCATCAGCTCCCCACAGTACACACACTCAGCGGCCACCAGTTCATCTAGGTCAGCCTTGAGCTGTTCCCGACTGGGTCCCCCAGCGGCAGCCCCACCCTCGGCCTCCTTTGCGCGGGCAGAGCCCTTGGTAGGGGCCGGAGCAGCCCCCAACTTTCGCTGCAGCTCCTCGAGCCGGGCCTGCTTGTAGGCCGGCAGGCCAGGCCGCACGGCCTGCAGCAAGCAGTCAGCGTGGAACATGTGGCCACAGAGGAAAAGGTAAAAAGGGCGGTTGAGCAGGGGGAAGTCGCAGGTAGCGCATTTGTCCTGGGGCTCCACTGTGCCATAGCGGCCCCGCAGCTCCTGTAGATCTCGCCGGATGCGCTGGGCGCTGGCTGTGGCCTCTTCCATCTCCCGCTGCAGCTCCTGGATGTGGTGGTTGTAGGCCTTGAGTGAGCTGCAGATCGCCTCCTTGAAGTGGTCGATGGTGACGAAGTCAGGAAAGAAGGGCAGCACGTCCTCAATCTTGAGCAAGGGACAGCTGGCCAGGCAGGCCATGGCCGTCTGCACATCTTCCTCCTCCTGCACTACGTGTCGTGCAATCTTCAGCCACAGTTTCTTGCGCAGTTCCTCGTCTTCCTCAGGCAAGTCAGCACACTGTTTGGCTAGGTCCACATCCACCTGTGGGGAGACCACGAGTGTTAAGGTCAAGCCCCCTGCCCTCTACGATACAGATTACGGGAGAGACAGGTGCCCCGGGAGAAGCTGGGCCCGAGGAGAGGCCCCAAGGCAGGATTCCCAGCATTCTGGGAGCAAGCAAGGTGAGGGCTTCTGGAGGCCAGGACAGAAACCTGTCTCAGTAATGGGTATGTCTCTGTCACAGCTTTGTAAAAGCTAATTACGACAGTTGGGGCTTTGATTTTAGCAAATTTAAAAATCACCCTGGAGTATATTCAAAATACAGATTTTTGGGGGGCACCCGGGTGGCTCAGTCAGTGAAGCGTCCGACTCTTGATCTCGGCTCAGGTCATGATCTCACAGTACGTGGGATTGAGCCCCGTGTCGGGCTTTGAGCTGACAGCACGGAACCTGCTTGGGATTGTCTTTCTCCCTCTCTGCCCCTCCCCTGCTCACTCTCGCTCTCTTTCAAAATAAAGAAATGATCTTAAAAAAAAAATTTTTTTTAAATACAAATTTTTTGGGTCTCACCTCAGACTTTCTGATTCAGTAAGTCCTGGGTTCAGACCCGGGAATTTGTATTTTAAATAGCACTTCGTGTGATCCTAAGGCAAGTGATGACTCAGGATTGAGAAGTGTAACTCGGCACCTTCCCCTTCTGCAGTCGTGGCTGTAACGCAATAGCTAGCATGAATGTAGAACTTACTGTAGAGGAGGCACTGTTCCCAGTGCTTTTCATACACGCTACTTTAATCAACTCTAGGAGCTAATTACCATTTGTGGCCGAATCCTCTGAGGCAAAAACAGGGTCAGAAATCAGCCTGAGGTCACACAGCTTACTAAGTGGCAGAACCAGACTTCAAACCCTGACCTTAGAGTCCACATTCTTAACCTCTACACTAAAGCACCTCTCTGCAAGAAATGCCAGCACCCTCTAGCCACAGCCCCCCACTCCAAACCCTCAGCATCTGAAGCAACTGCTCTCTAGGTCCCTCTACCGGATGGGGTCAAAACACATTGGCTCACCTGCAGGGCCAGGTCCACAGCCTCCTCATACAGTTCTAGGACCTTGTAGACATGGACACAAGCACGGTGGTGGCCGTGCTCAGCACAGAGCCGCAGCGCATACTTGAGGTCATAATGCACACGGTGCGGGCTGGCCCCGGCCTGCTCGAGGTAGGCCAGCAGTGAGGCGGGCTGGCCTCGGGCATACAGCGACAGCAGGTAGTTATGAATGGCCTGCTCAGTCTCGCCCAGCTCATTCACGCAGAACTCCATGTAGCGGATGGCCTGGCTCACCTGCTGGGCCTCGCCACCCTGGCTATAATTCACCAGGGCAGGAATGAGCTGCCGGGCATCTAGCCGGCTGCCCAGCTCAATCCAAGCATCCACCAGCTGGCGGGGGATGTGGCGAATGAGGATCGGCGAGAACTTATAGAAAAGCTGAGGGTCACGGTGGCGAGCAAGCACGGCCAGGGCTTCCTCGTAGGCCTCGTGCTGGCAGTGGTATGCCACCACTCGCTCATAGTCCTGCATGATCACGGCAAAGTACACCATGTGTTCTGTGTCTCCATGGCTGGCAAGCAGTTCATGGATGGAGGCCCGGCTGGCAAAGAGCCACTCCTTGTGGCGGGGGCTGCTGAGGAAGGCCCGGAAGCGCTCCCGTGTTTCCCGGTAGAAGTTCAGGGCCTCAGGATCACCCTGCAGAGCCCCGAGCCGGCTCAAGTAAAGCTCCGTCAGCCAGGTGGTGAGCAGTGTGGCCTGGGTACGCTCGGCTGGCTTCAAACTGGCCAATTTTCGCTGCAGGAACTCGGCCAGAGCCTCCTCCTGTCGGGCCTCCAAGAACTTGAGGGCAATCTCCTCAAAGTAGCTCTGGGTCAGGGCATAGCAGCGGGCA
Organism: Prionailurus bengalensis; assembly: GCF_016509475.1. Classification (NCBI taxonomy): domain Eukaryota; kingdom Metazoa; phylum Chordata; class Mammalia; order Carnivora; family Felidae; genus Prionailurus; species Prionailurus bengalensis. The sequence goes on from NC_057355.1 coordinate 62,527,250, forward strand.
CTCTCCAGGTAACGACGCTGGCGAAAGCAGTAATCAGCTTCCCGGGCCAGGACTGTGTCCAGGCAGTCAGGCCGCTCTCGACAATACTCTTTGGCCAGGTCAAAGCGGTTCATGTCCAGGTAGGTGCGCCACACATCCCGGGCCTCCCGCTGCACATGGTAGCGGAAGACGGCCCGCTCAGTGTAGGCCCACAGGTGGCCCGTGGAGGAGTCCTTCACCATGTGCTTCAGCGGCCCAAACTTCTCCAGGAAGTGATCCCGCAGCACCACCTGCCCTGTCAGCGTGCACACTGCCTCCACCCGGTCCGCCAACAGCAGCAGGAAGTGGAACTGGGTCAAGACGACAGCCAGAGGTGGGCTGGCCCCAGGACCTACCCCCTCTGGGTACTCCCAGACTCGCTCCTCACTCAGCAGGGAATCGGGGCGCCCACAGTCCAATGCTCCATACAACACGCCATCCCCCATCATCCAGGCGAAGGCCCGAGGTGCAGAGCGCAACTTGGGGGTATAGAACGCCAACTCACTGTAGCCCAGACTGCTGGGGAACTCACGGAATGGGGGTGGGTGGTCAGCGTAGGCAGCGAAGAGCCCTGAGAAGCCCTGGGCCTCAGTCCCCTCTGCTGCTCGACCTATGAACTGGAAGAGGCGCTGCCGAGTTGTGGCGATAACAAAGCCGCGCCCATCAGGACCCCGCTCAGCCTCAAGGGAGCATACAGGCGCTGGACCCCCTTCTTCATTTAGTACGTACAATGGACGGAAGTAAAGATCTGGGGCAGGGCCGAAAAGTCCACCCTCGCTGGCTGAGAGCTCTGCTTCGAAGATCTGGCCTTGGGCAGTGCCGACCAGGATGGGGCCTGTGCTGCTCTCGGTGCCCAGTGCCTTGTTCCAGCCCACACTCTCCACCAGCTGTCCTTTCCAGCGTGCCAGTGGCCGTACCTTCTGTCCATTACGGTTCACATAGAGGACCTCAGTGCTACTCAGAGCAATCAGCAGGTGACAGCCTGGAGTGGGGAAGAGTATGGCACTCTACAGAATGCTGCCATTCCCACCCTCAGCCTCCTCCTTATCCCCACCACTCTCAGATCCCATCCACCCAGGCAATGACTTACCCTCCGCTCAACCAGTCTCCCCGCCCCCCGCCCCACCAATCTCAGACCTTCACCACCAGTTACCAGTGTGGTCCAGAAACATCTTGTGAACTCTGGCATCATCCTTGCGTCCCAGCTCCACATGGTTGGGTTCATTGGCCTTGCCCAAGTCAATGCTGTCAGGACAAGAGTCACAGCATCACTCCAGAGAAGGGCAGATCCTTTTTTGGAATCACAGACCTCTTTATAATCTGATGAAAGCCACAGGCTCTCTTCCCTGAAATCTATACACACATATAAAATTCTGCACACAATCTCAAGGGAACTCTGAAATACACACAGGATCCTACTTAAGAACCTTCAGCTCTGAGAATTCCCCTACCTCATTTTGAGAAGTCACTAAATAGAAGCCTTTTCCCTCTGCTCAGAAGATCTACAGTGCATCTGGGAAGACAATGCAGGGGTATCCCAGATTGCTGGGCTAAAAAAAGAACAAATACTAGCTAATGGTTACTGAGTACTTTCTATATACCAAGCACCACACCGAGACCTTAACCAAGTATATCTCAATCTTCACAATAACCCTGAGGGGTGCTCCTGTTGAAATTATACTTCCCTTATTAAAACCATTTTCAAATTATATACCCATTTTTAACTAAAGAATCAAAGCAAAGATGTATAAAGAGTTAACAGTTTTCTGCTTAAACCCATCACTCTCCATAGACAAAACTGATTTTAAGGTCTTTCTCCATCCTTACAACACAGACTTGTTTTGTCACTGTCTTTATATTTTTACAAAAATCACTTCATGTTGTGTACATACGTGTGTATATATATAAATTTTTAACTTGCTTTTCTCACTTAATGATATTTCATGAACATTCCACAGTATCAACAGATACAGCTCTAATTCATTGTTTCAATAACTGCATAATTTTCCCCTTCATGGCTCAACCATAATTTTATCATCATTTTCCTGTTGATGGGCATTCAGTTTGGGTCCAGTTTTTCCGACCATAAATAACTCTGCCGTCAACATCCTTGTATCTATACCCTTGCAAAGCGGTACTTTTCTTTCTAAGATTACGTATTCTCCCCAGTGGGATTGTTGGGTCCAACTTACAGACATTTTAAACTTTAACAGGCATTTCCAGAACACTTTTCCAAAAGACAGTGGCAAGTTATACTCTCACCAGCGGCGTGTGAGAGTCCATTTCCGTGTGTCTTCACCAGCACAATCTGTTACTATTTTTAATTTTTGTCAATCTGATAGGTTAAAAAAAACGGTACCTTACCTTTATTTCCCAAAGGTTGAAAATATTTTTAGATGTTTACTGGCAATGTAGAGTTCCTCTTCTGTAAACTGCTTGTTTATATTCTTTGCCCTCCCCTTTCTACTTAAGTGTCTTTTTCTTATTAATTTGTAAGGGCTTTTTAAAGAATAGGGATGTAAATCCTTAGCCATATGTGGAAACACATCATTTTCCCACCATCTTTGGTCATGACCAGATTCAAATGCTTTTTTTCTTTATTATTATTTTGAGTAATGCCCACACCCAATGTGGGGCTCAAACTCATGATTCCAAGATCGAGAGTCACATGCTCTACCAACTGAGCCAGCCAAGCACCCCTCAAAGGCTTTTTTGTTTTTATTTTGTCATTACTATGCAGTCAAATATACCTGTCCTTTCTAGCTTGAGTAAGAAGGTCTCCCTTCTGCCCAAGAACACAGACATTTATTAAATATTCTTTTGATATTCAGTTTGTTTTTCATATTTAAATAATTATCCCACCTAGAATTCATTTTTGTGATACAGAGCCTTAGCTGTTTTATTCCAGATGGTTATTCTAGATAAGCGTTTTTTTCTGACACCCTTGTTATATAGTATTCCCACTTATGTATGTATGTATGTGTTTATTTCTAATTTTATTGAGATATATTATTTCCATTTATAGTGGATTTACTTCAGGACTCTAGATGGTTCCCCTGATCAATGTGACTAACTTGTGGGTTAGAACTATCTTTAACAGATGACGGGACACAGGTAGAGAGACTGGGCGACTTGTTCAACATTCCCTGGCTGGTACATAGGAGAGCTGAGCTCTGATCCAGATCTACCTGATTTTAACTACTATACTACATTAGTTCTTTGGTAATGGATGTTTCCTGAAAATTCCAAATCTACTATGGTTTCACCTGCCCAGAATGAAAGAAAGGCCCCAGTCAGTTAATAGTCCCCAAATACCACTAATCCACTCCCTACTAAGTCTTTCGAGCCCTCACTTACCGGAGCAGTGTATCCTTGCCCAGGCTCATGCAGAGCTGATTGCAGGAGACAACAAGACTGGTGATACGCTCAGAAGGGGTAAAGTCAATGCGCTGCTTTGTGAAGATGGGCACTTCCTTCTCTAGCTGGGCATTCACATACCCTACAGGAAAGGAGGGAATTAAAGGTGAGCTATGGAAGAGATGGAGGAAGAACAAGGAGAGGCAACAAAAAAACTGTTTTCCTCTCCACCTTCCCAACATACTCCTACCCCAAGCCCTCAGTTAAAAGTTTGCTATCAACAGATCAAGTAGTTTGCTAATCATCTCCAAATGAGGGCTCTGGGCTCCTTCTGACAGCTGTGAGGGGTGGGTTCTTTGAACCCTTATAATGCTGTTGCACCCTCATGTACCCTTCTCAGTAGAAAGGGTTGGGCATTCTCCCTTATCAATCTCGGGCCTAGCAATCTCAGCTCAACTAAAGTAGTCTAGATCCACTCTCTCCCCTCCTCCCTACCCATGCAGTAATGCTCTGAGTGAGTCTCCAGAAGAATGAAGGCAGAGGAAGCCCTGGGGAACAGTCCCAATCAAGCTGTAGCTTCTTTCTCTAGCCTTTATTCTCATTTCTTTACCACTGCATACCTAGCACTTCAGACCCCTCTGCCAACTCTGTCCTACTTTCTACAAAAATTTCCCCTCAAGGCCAGCCTGCACCCAGATCTAGCAAAGGCCTAAAATAACTTCATTTTTCGCTGTTCAATGAAAAAGTTCCCTCTAGGACCAGCCCTCCTACCCCTACAACATTCCCCTTCCACCATTTTCTTTGCCCACTCTCTTCCTCCCACCTCCAGAAGGGGCCTGGTAGGCAAAGCACAGGCTCTGGCTGAAGCCTGGAGCCTATTCTCACTTCTCTCAACCGGGGCCCTGTAAGCAAGTCACTTCCTTATGTGGGTCCCACTTTCCTTGTAGAACCCGAGTGGCAGGGCCTAGATCACGAGACTGCTCTTGCTGCTCTTTTAAACTTCGACCATCCACCAGCTGGGGGCCAAGAGAGCCTGAGGAGAATCAGGGGCCTAGGTCTGGACTGTATGTCCAGGCGGTGAACCGGACCCTTGGAGCTACTCTCCCCGATCCTCCCCCGCAGGTGCCAGGGGTGCGGATAGTGTGAGCGGCTCCCTCCCCTCCCTTACCCGAGTGGGGGATGCCCACGCTGGGGCAGCCGGGCTGCAAGACGGCTGAGCGGGACAGGGAGTCCTCGTATTCATCCAGGATGGACGCCATGGTGCCTCTGGGCCCTCCGTTCCGGGCCCAGGGATTCCAACAGCGCTCCCCCCAGGGATCCCCGTCGCCTTAGATTGGAAACTGCGTCTCCGCAGCCTCGACAAGTCTCTGACAGATCCTGCAATCCGCCGCCCCCTTCTCCTCTTTAAGATCCTGAGGATTTTCTCGCTCTCGCCTTGTAATGAGCGAGAAGACTTCGGAGCCCTCTCCCTTGAATCTGGTGCAGTCCTGCACCCCGCTCCCACCCTCAAAAGATCACTGGTTTCCTTTTGCAGATCCCAAAAGATCCCAACCTCGCCCCAGCGGCTCAGCTGACTCCCGCCCCCGGGACGCGCGCCTATAACGTAACTTCCGGGCTCTCAGAAACCCGCGTTTGCTCGCGTAGGAACTTATCCCGACCTGCCACTGGGAGGCGCAGCGAGGGCTACCGGGGCCAAGGCGGGGCCAAGGCGGGGGGCGGGACAGGGACAGGGACCTGGCCCAGTCCACTCTTGAGGGAGGGAGCCGGAAGTGCTGTGGCAGCTTTTGGTTTGGGGCGGAGCCATAGACGCGTCACAGCTGCAGTCCAGCTAGGTGGTGAGCTGGCGCTGCCGAATACAGGCGCTCCCCTCCAGGACCCTGCTGCAGTTCTGAATTTTGACACAAGGAGGCAATCCCAGTGTTTTTAGGCCCTTCACCATCCGCGCAGCGCATTCCAGCCCCAGGCTCGGAGCCATTCCTCAGTTCCTTTTTTGCCCAGGCATTCCTCTCTCAGACGGTCTCAGCCTCCGTGTCCAGCTCTCACTCCGACCTCTCCAAACAGGCCGCTACCCTAGGCCCTCAGGAGAACCTCCCGTTCTTCAATCGAATCGCTCTCTTGATCCTACCTTCACAAGACATAGGCAAGCAGTCCTTAGCCTCTCTACTCCTACATTTAGGGGACCACCAGCTTTCAGGAAGTGACAGAGCTGGTGACCTGGCCGACGGATGCCAAGTGCTACCTAACCTGCCTCTAAGCGACTCCGTAAAGGCTCTTCTGTGTGGGGAGAGACAAAAGGGGCGGAAGAAAAGACCAAGCACAGCCAAAGGGTGCCGGACTGCTTCCATTCAGAATAGTGTTGAGCACTTACTTTGTGCTTAGACTAGGGCTAGGTGCTGGAGTCACAGAGATAAGTAGGATACCGTCCTTGAAGGTCATAAACCAGCAGGGGCAATGGACCAGTAAACAGATAATTAATGCTAGAAAAGCGATGGATGGATTTGTTCAGAAGCTCACTCATTCCACAAGTGAGCGCACACTCTCTGCCAGGCACTTTTCCAGGCTTTTGGGGGCACTACAGAGATCAAAATGGACAAAAAGTTTCAGCGCTCGTGAGGCTTACCCAGACACATGGCCACAACGCTGTGGGAGCACAGAGGAGCAAATACCTGCAACACCTGGCAAGAACGTGGGACAGGTGACCTTGAAGGCAGGTGGGGAGTCCAAAGCGACCGAACTTCGAGGCTAAGAGTGCGGCTCCCATTCAGTTTCCCTCTTCCACCCGCCTAGCCCATCCAGACGGATTCTGTTCCCTTCTGGGGCACAAGGACTGTATCTTGTTAAAGTGGAAGGCTATTGGCCGGGGTCACCACTATCCTGGCTTTAGCGGGTAGCCTACGTGAAATGACTAAAAGCGCCCCTTTTACTCTCGAAAGCGTCCAGGTTTGAAGCGTTTATTGCGTGGTCACGCTACCCTCCGAACTTCCCTGCCAGGTGCACAGAACTGAACCCTCACCAGCTTCCACCGAGTGCTTTCTGGACCTGAGTGGACCCCGCCCAGGAGGGGGCGACAAATTACGCCTTCCGAAATAACTTTCTGTGGCTCCTAAGTCCCGCTTTTCCCGCCCAGAACCTACGGGAGCGATGCCGCTCTCCCAGCCAGGGGCACTGCCCTTCTGGCTAGGTCCGAGGAGGGAAAGTGCCAGAGCTGAGGCGCGGACAAGAGGTTACCGCCCTGGGGAAAGTGAGCCCGGCTCGGGAGAAGCCCTGCTCGGTGCGTAAGGCTCCATCCCACATCACCTGCCGAGTGCATTAGGGAAATACAAATAGGTCCAGCCAAAGGTCAGATAATAAATAATAAAAGGCACATTTACTGAGTACCAACAATGTGCCAAGCGCTACCCTAAGATCATAACAGTCAATGCTATTTCATTTTACCCTTCCCCTAATGCTATGCAGCAGGCACTGCTCTTTCTCCCGCATTGCAAAAGCAGAAACTGACATTCAGAATGGTGAAGCAATTTGTCCAGGATTCATGTGGGTAGGAAATGGGGAAACCAGGAGGCAGTATTCAAGTAAGAGCAGATGCTGAGGAGCTAACCACCACACTGTCCATTTCTCCAATGCAAGCTGAAGGGAAGAGGGTATAGCTGATTCCCCAGGACGGGACTGTGCAGAGGAAATGACCCCCTTGCATGGAGCCAGCCAGCATAGGAGGGATGTGTCAGGGACACAGAGTCCATACAGCCACCTCCTCACCGTCCCCAAAGCCTCCCTCCTGAGTTTCACTGCTCTCCAGTATGTATAGGGTGGGTCTAAGTGGGCTTTGCTTACTACAGACTCAGTACACACTCCCTGTTGAGTTGATGACAGCAGTATTCATTCTCCCACCTTATGTTGAACTTTGGAGTAAGAGCAAGACCAGCATTCTTATTCCTGCCCAATCACTCATTAGATGGACCCTGTGCGCAGGTGATGCACTTAGTTTCAGTTTCCTCATCTACAGAAATACTGTAGTTATAATAATACTTACCTAGTAGGTCTGTGTCGAAAAGTAAATGAGGTGATCTAGGGGAAAACTCATTGCTATAGCATAGCATAATGTCCAACAAAGGGAATATGCTCAGGAAACTAAAAATGTGGCTTTAATCTGACAGCCGCTCTCAAGTCCACCTACTCCATGAAGCCTCCCTGGACCCCAACTTCCCCATCAGAACTGCTATGGCGTTTCTTGTCCTGGCCATTTACTGGCCATTAACTAAGAAGCATGGGCATTTTGCTTAGATATAACAGAAGCTGATTATGGAGAATAACCCAGACAAACCTGAGTACAGGAATACTAAAATGTCTTAGGAACTCACAACTGGGGATACAGATCCACCAGCTCCTACCCCTCACAATCTGTGTGCTAGTTGCCACAAGATACGTAAGGGCTGACTGCTGGGCCAGGGAGAGAGAGGAATAGTGTATGAAAGCAGGTGAATTTGAGCTAAGACCTGAAGTGCATGCATGATTTCCAAGGGCAAAAACGAGTAGGCATTAGGCAGATGTCAAGAAAACCAAGAGAACAGGCCTGCAAACATTGTCAAGTTTGGAGGGCTGGGGAGCTAGAGCATCAGGGAGTAGGGCAGTGCAGGAAATGGGACCAGTTGTGGCCAGATTATGAAAGCTATTGAAAGGGCCATCAGAAGGCTTTGGTTGGAGATGAGATCATCTGATGTGGGTTCTAGAAAAATGGGTGGTGGCTTGGGTGTAGTCCACATCAGAAGAATGAGACCTGAGGCAGAAGCAGGCTGGTGAGGGCCCAGCCTAGAGTGAGAGTAGACTGTGAGGGAGACATTTTTGAGGAAGAGCCCACTGGACTTAGTGACAAGTTAGATGTCACTAACATCCGGGGATGAAGGAAGGGTGCAAGACAGCTTCTGGGGAAACCTGGCCAGTGGTGCAGTGTCACCACTGTCCAGGAGGAGGAAGAGCTGGATGGAGGTGTGGCAGAGGTCACATGATTGAGCTACCTCTGGACAGTTGCACATGCGGCCCCTGCAGGGCATTCACTTGAAGAGGCCCAGAATCATGATGCAGTCATAACTTACTAATAAATATTCATTAAACAATTGCATGGATGACCTTTCTCATGCTTTGGTTTCTACATTTGTAAAATGAGAAAAATCTACCTTATGGCATTGTGATTATAGGATATTATGCAAATCACTCAGCACTCTGCCTATACCAAGAAAATGCTCAATACAAGTTAACTATGAGTAGTAATTATTGAATGAATGAAGATCCAAACCAAAAAGAGTGATATAACTGACTTAAGTGAGTAATTTTTAAAGAAATTTTTTAATGTTTATTTATTTTTGAGAGAGAGAGAGAGAGAGAGAGAGTCAGAGCATGAGCAGGGGAGGGCCAGAGAGAGAGAGAGGGAGACACAGAATCTGAAGCAGGCTCCAGGCTCTGAGCTGTCAGCACAGAGCCTGGTGTGGGGCTTGAACTCATGAGCTGTGAGATGATGACCTGAGCCGAAGTCAGATGCTTAACCGACTGAGCCACCCAGGCACCCCAATTTGGTTTTTTTTAAGTTTGTTTATTAATTTTTTTTTAGTAATCTCTACACCCAATGTGGGATTTGAACTCATAACCCTGAGATCAAGTGTCACATGCTCTTCCGACTGAGCCAGCCACCCACTCCAAATTTGTTTTTTTTTAAATACACATTCTTTTTTAGAAGTTTTACATTGATGGAAAAAGTAAGAAGATAGCAGAGGGTTTCCCTCTACTTCAAATCCAGTTTCCCTTACTATGAATATCTTACATTAATATGGCATATTTGTTAACATTAGTAAATCAATACTGATACATAATTATTTTTTATTAAAAATTATTTAATGTTTTTATTTATTTTTGAGACAGAGAGAGACAGAGCATGAGCAGGGGAGGGGCAGAGAGAGGGGGAGACACAGAATCTGAAGCGGGCTCTAGGGTCTGAGCTGTCAGCACAGAGCCTGATGCGGGGCTTGAAATCACGGAGTGTGAGATCATGACCTGAGCTGAAGTCGGACGCTCAACCGAGTGAGCCACCCAGGTACCCCAATACTGATACATAATTATTAACTATAGTCCATACTTTATTCAGATTTTTACCTACTGTCCTCTTTCTGTTCCAGGATTACATCCAGGATAACACCTTACATTTAATTGTAATGTCTCCCTAGGCACCTCTTGACTGTGGCAGTTTTTCAGATTTCCCTTGGTTTTTTAATGTTTTTATTTTTATTTTATTTTATTTTATTTTATTTTATTTTATTTTATTTTATTTTTTCATTTTAAGTAGGCTCCACGCCCAGCATGGTACCAGAGCCTGCCAGGTACCCTTAGACTTAAATTGTTTTTGATGACCTTGACAATTTGAGGAGTACTAAGCAGGTATTTTGTAGGATGCTTTCTATTGGAATTTGTCTGATATCTTTTTTTTTTTTTTGTAATTAGATTGGGGTTATGAGCTTAGGGGAGGTAAAGTACCATTATCATCACATCATATCAAGGGTATATACCATCAGCATGACTCATCACTGTTGATGTTGACCTTGGTCACCTGGCTGAGTTAGCGCTTGTCAGATTTCTCCACTGTAAAGTTACTCTTCCTCCTCACCGTTCAATACCGTCTTCTTTGGAAGGAAGTCGCTACACAGAGCCCACACTTAAGGTACTGGGGTTTATGCTTCCTTGAGGGTGAAGTATAAGTCATTTGGAATTCATCTGCATGGGAGATTTAGGAATTTGTCTTTAAATTTAATTTTTATTTTAATCATCATAATATGTGTATTCATTTTATTTATTTTCAATTTGTTTAATGTTTGTTTATTTTTGAGAGAGAGAGAGAGAGAGCACAAGCAGGGGAGAGACAGAGAGAGAGGAGGACAGAGGATCAGAAGCAGGCTCTGCAATGACAGCAGAGAGCCCAATGTCGGGCTTGAACTCATTAACAGTAAAATCATGACCCGAGCCAAAGTTGGATGCTCAACCAACTAAGCCACCCAAGTGCCCTTATCTATACATTTTATTTTATATTTTATTTTAAATGTTTATTTATTTATTTTGAGAGAAAGAGAGAGCATAAGCATGAGCTGGGGAGGGGCAGAGAGAGAAGGAGAGAGAGAATCCCAAGCAGGCTCTTCTCTGTCAGTGAGAAGACCCCGATGTGGGACTAGAACTCACAAACCGTGACATCTTGACCTGAACTGAAGTCAGACACTTAACCTACAGAGCCATCCAGATGCCCCCTGTGTATACATGTTAAAACAGAGCCATAAGATTTATTAAGGAAACCCATGAGTTCTTTCTCATCCTCAGTTAAACTCCATCTAGTCTGTCTACTCATCTCTCAGTGCTCCAGATGTGCTGATCTAGGGTTGTTCCCAGAATGAACTAGACCTCTGCAGACATTTGAGTATCTGCTCTTGGGGTTTGAGCCCTCTGGAAAGGGATCTGCTGATATTCCCCCCCTTGTCAGGATCAGGCCCCTCCTAGGTGCTCCTCCAGCCCCCTGTACTGATAGCCCACGTTATGATCACCCTGCATTACAATTGTCTGGTAGTCTCTCTCTCTATCCCTCTCCTCTCCAGGCCCTTCACTCCCTGTTGCCCTTCCCTTCCTCCTCTCCACTTTCCCTTTCTCTCTTCTTCCTCCTCTCCCTCCTCCACTTCTCACCTCTCCCCCACCTGCCTCCCCCTCCCCTTCTGGGGGATGACTCTCTGTAAGTTCCCCAAGGCCAGGGACAGGTGTCATATACACCTTCTCCTAGGGTGTGGCCTGGCACACTGTTAAAATATGTTGAAGGCAAAAATGCCCTAGCTGGGGTGCCTGGGTGGCCCAGTAGGTAAAGCATCTGACTCTTGATTTTGGCTCAGGTCACGATCTCACAGTTGTGAGTCCCTCCTTGGACTCGTGCTGATAGCAAGGACCCTGCTTGGGATTCTCTCTCTCCCTTTCTCTCTGCCCCTCCTCCCACTGGCCTTCACCTGCATTCTCTCTCTCTCTCTCTCTCAAAGTAAGTAAAGAAACATTTAAAAAAACAAAAAGGCCCCAGGTACCTGGGTGGCTCAGTTGGTTAAGCTCTCACTCTTGGTTTCAGCTCAGGGCATGATCTCACGGGTTTGTGAGTTCAAGTCCTGCTTTGGGCTCTGCACTGGCAGAATGGATCCTGCTTGGGATATTCTCTCTCTCCTCCCTTTCTCTCTGCCCCTCCCTTGCTTGTACTCTTTCTCAAAATAAGCAAATAAACATTAAAATTTTCTTAAATAAATTTTTTTAAAAAAAAGTTCCTAGTTAATGCAGAACATCTCTTCTCAACCCTTTACAAGAGATTGTAAATCTCTTCTCCTTCCTATATGGTTCCCTTCCAGATGTTTCCAAACCTACCTGAATGGTCCCAATTTTCAAAAAGCCTTCTCCCATCCCTGCTACTGCCATCCCCTTCTTTCACCGAGTGAATCTCAAAGCCCCACCCAAGGAATATATGGATCCAACCAGCCTTCTTTCTTTCCTGCCACCGTCTAGGATTATAGGTTCAGTGGTCCCAAAGAAGACATTGGAGGCGAGGGAATAGAGACACTTGTTCCATTTATCTAGGTGGGAAATGGGAGCATCATCAGGTCATTGGTTCTCAAACTGGGGTTCACAAGTCCTTAGAGGTATGAATGGCTCTCCCTAAGAAACACAGAGCTTCCGTGTCTTCAGCTTCTCTCATCTCTTTCCTAAAAGTGATGAGCAGAAGGAGGTACCTGGGAGGAAGAGATAGGTTCTCTTCCACCTCCCTTGATCCTCTTTTTCTTTTTTTTCTTTAATTTTTTTAACATTTATTAATTTATTTTATTTTATTTTTTTTTAATTTTTTAACGTTTATTTATTTATTTTTTTTAATTTTTTTTAACGTTTATTTATTTTTGAGACAGAGAGAGACAGAGCATGAACTGGGGAGGGGCAGAGAGAGAGGGAGACACAGAACTGGAAGCAGGCTCCAGGCTCTGAGCCATCAGCCCAGAGCCCGACGCGGGGCTCGAACTCACGGACTGTGAGATCGTGACCTGAGCTGAAGTCGGACGCTTAACCGACTGCGCCACCCAGGCGCCCCAACATTTATTTATTTTTGAGAAAGAGAGAGACAGAGCATGAACAGGGGAGGGTCAGAGAGAGGGAGACACAGAATCTGAAACAGGCTCCATGCTCTGAGCTGTCAGTACAGAGCCCGACGCGGGGCTCGAACTCACGGACCGTGAGATCATGACCTGAGCCGAAGTCGGATACTTATCGGATGTTTAACCGACCAAGCCACCCAGGCACCCCAACATTTATTAATTTTTGAGTCAGAGATGGAGTGCGAGCTGGAAAGGTCAGGGAGAGAGGGAGACATAGAATTCAAAGCAGGCTCCAGGCTCTGAGCTGTCAGTACAGGGCCCAAAGTGGGACTCAAACCCACGAGAGGTGAGATCATGACCTGAGCCGAAGTCAGAGGCCCAACAGACAGAGCCACCCAGGCACCACTTCCCTGCTTCTCTTTTGCAAAGAAGAACACACTACTCACCCACTGGGACGATAAAAACCAAAACCCTTCACATTATGGTGTTTCCTTCAGGGCGTTAAAATCGTTGCTGGTAGCCCAGCAAAGAGACCTGTGGAATTATTGTTGGTATACCTACAAAGAACAGGTAACAAATCCTTTGCACATCAAATGGTTTCTAGTTCTTTAATCTGAATATAACTTGAGAACCTAATCAGGTTTTAGCTTGATTGAAAACAAAAATCACTAACGTTTTTGGCATTTAATTTGGAAAGTGGTCACATAATCAAGTGACATTGCTATTTCAAACCTCCTTCCGTTCCCATCTAACATTTATGTGAACAAGCTTTTGTCACATCAACACAAACCAAAAAAATGTAGGAAGATAACTGATGCTGAACTTTGTCTCATTCAAGCATTCTATCTACAAATACATGAAGTCATTGAAAACGAAAACAAAAAAAGCCCTATGCATCTCATCAAGAGATGTATTCCTAATGTAATTTTACTTTTTATGTGTAATTATTTTTATCAAATCGTATAATATATTTATGTTTTGATCAGTTGAATGATAATTGTAATGATAACTTCATTAGAAAGGAAACAATGTAAGGCCTTACAGTAACAAAAAGTGTAACAATATAATGTTCAAAAACATGAATCTCAAGCTCCATGCTCAGCATGGAGCCCGACTTGGGGCTTGATCCCACAACCCTGAGATCATGACCTGAACTGAAACTAAGAGTCAGATGCTCAACCAACTGAGCCACCCACGTGCTCCTGTAGCCCACAATTCTTTAAAAAAAATTTTTTTTTTAAGTTTATTTATTTTTGAGAGAGTGCAAGTGGGGGAGGGTCAGAGAGAGAGGGAGAAGAGAATCCGAAGCAGGCTCTGTGCTGTTAGCACAGAGCCTGATGCAGGGCTCAAGCCCACAAAGCCATGTGACCATGACCTGAGCCAAAGTTGGATACTCAATCAACTGAGCCACCAGGTGCCCCCTCTGTAGCCCATATTTCTTTTTTTTTTAATTTTTTTTAACGTTTATTTATTTTTGAGACAGAGCATGAGCAGGGGAGGGGCAGAGAGAGAGGGAGACACAGAATCTGAAACAGGCTCCAGGCTCTGAGCTGTCAGCACAGAGCCCTATGCGGGGCTTGAACTCACGGACCGCGAGATCATGACCTGAGCCGAAGTCGGCCGCTTAACCGACTGAGCCACCCAGGCGCCCCTGTAGCCCATAATTCTTAAGGGGAGGACTGAAAAGAGGGTGGTGTTGGAGCGCAGACCAGGGCTCCACAGATCTGGATTTCTCTTAGCCTTGAGGCCTTGGGCAAGTCACTTCACCTCTATGGAGACTCAATTTCCTCATGTGTAAAATAAAAGTAATAATACCAGTATATTAGGATGATGACTTTAATAAAGGCTAATTTCTTTTTGTGTTCCCTATCTGGGTCACAGAAGATAAAATTATGAACCTTACCTGACCTGACAAATCTGTATTGTTCATTCTCAGGCAGGGCCATGACTTCATCTGAAAAAATTGCCCTACCCAGGGAGAAGATAATTATTATAATAGAGCACCCTTACAGAGCACTCTCTATGGGCACTATTCTCCACAATTCATTTAATCCCCACAACATTCTGTGAGTTAGGTACTATTCGAATCCCATTTTACAGACTGGAAACTGATGCCCAGAGAAGACAACAGCTAGTAAGTAACACAACCTGGGTACTAATCCAGGCACTGTGGCCCAGAGTCCATGCTCTTGACCATCAAGTAAATTTGTCTCTTGTTGACAAAACTGTAATTTGAGATAAAAGAGGAGAAAGAAATTTGATTTGCAAATACGAGCATTATATGAATTTATTTTTTAAACATTTTTAACGTTTATTCTTTTTTTTTTTTTTTTTTTTGAGAGAGAGAGCACAAGCAGGGGAGGGGCAGAGAAAGAGAGAGACATAGAAGTTGAACCAGGCTCCAGGCTCTGAGCTGTCAGTACAGAACCCAACGCAGGGCTCGAACTCACGAACTGTGAGATCATGGCCTGAGCTGAAGTCAGACACTTAACCAACTGAGCTACCCAGGCGCCCCTATACAAATTTAAATGTGAACAAAACCCCATACCTTTCATGTTAGTACTTTCACAAAATAGTAAATGCTGATTTCGTGTTGGTCTGGAAAAGCCTGCTCTGTTTCTAGTTTCAGGCATTGTGGTCTTTCTGAAGAGCATGCTGGAAGGACCAACAGGAGCAAGAACAGATCCAGTTGGGGTGACTGACCTTTGCAATTTTAGCGCTCAAAGTTCTGCACTCCAAGACCCCCCTCAGTCCTGGTCATTCTAGGCCTAGCTGCTCCCCCTTGAAATAAATCCGAAGGACAAGAGCAGCTCTGGTGCGACCTGATTGGGCTCCTGCTTCCCTTGCCAGTTCATTGCTCATCAGTCTCCTCCCTAGCCAGGCTAAGCTAGTTTTAGTTCCAAAATGGACCACGCTCTTTATCCCCTGAACCTAATTCCTGCTGTTTCTTCAAGCTGTTTCCAAGCCCCTTTTGCTTGGTTTACACTCATTCCAAATCCAAACAGACCCATGAAGTTCAACAGGTACACACTAGTATGAGCACACCAGTTGTTAAGATACCCACTTCCGTGAGTGTGCCCCACCCTGTCACTCCTGTCCAGGATCCATCCACTAAGGGGTTAATGTCAGACATAACCAAGTCTTCTAAGAAGCTACTACAGCACAAGGACTAGCATCTTTCTGAGACCATAGCAGTTGCTAAATAATTTAAATATCCCCATTTACAAGTGTGTAAAATGTTAGTTTATATAAGCTTTGCAAAGTTGCTGATGTTCATCATTATCATCATCATCATCATCAAAGGAGAACACATCCTTTAGGGCTCTAGGGTTAACCACAGCAACGTGAGTAGACCTCACTGATGTCAGACCTCAGCTTCAGTTCAGGAAGAGGCTTTGGGTAGTGGAGCCAATCTTTGGGGAGAAGAAACCAAGGATTTGGCTGTGCCTGGGGCTCAGCCATTTGGACAAGTGCTGTGGCCCCAGGGAAGGAAGGTGGTGCTGCCCATCAGTCTTTTTATCATTCGGCAAGCCGTGCCTCACCATCCATTTATTCATTCCACAAATAGGTAAGTGGAGTGCCACTGGGCTGGGGCAGTAGGAGCCAGACATGGTATAAGTACTTCCCTGTCTTCTAGGTGCTTGAAGTGTGAGATAGGCACAGAGGAAACATGGAGTGTTCTCAAAATTAGTGAAACAGACAATGGCTTCAGGGAAGGGGAAAGTTAGTGTAGGGTAGAGCAAAGTGGGGAAACAAAGAAGCCCTGTTTTGATCACTGCTGTGCACTCAGCACTTTTCACAGTGCCTGGCCCACAGTGGGTTCTCAAAGAACCTTATGGAGTGAATGAATGAAGGGAACAGACTATTCATCATCCTGCCATTCAGAGGTAATCCTTGTTTACTTGTTGGTACATTTCCTCTTTTTTTCCCTAAATACACAATAAATATATATTTTCAATTTCAATAACTATTTCTGTGCAAAAGTAACATGTTCATTGCAGAAAAAGGAGCAGATGATGCTAAGCAACATAATATTATTAATGGCTAATATGTGCTTGGTGATTGTTATATGCCAGGCAAAATAAGCTTCTCACCTAGTGATAATGACTCCATATTTTAACATACACCCTTCATATAGTACTCTCTTTAAAAAATTTTTCTATTTATTTATTTATTTATTTGAGAGAGAGAGAGAGAGAGAGAACAAGGAGAGGGGCAGAGAGAAAGAGAGAGAATCTTAAATGTTTCGTGCTCAGTGTAGAGCCCAACGTGGGGCTTGACCTGAGCCGAAATCAAGAGTTAGACGCTCAAATGACTGAGCCACCCAGGCACCCCAGGACTCCCTTCTATTCTAACTGTATACTTTTTTTTTTTTTAATAATTGGGCTCAAACAGTTTATATAATTCTGTGTCATTTATTTTATCTTTCAACATTTCCCCATGTCAATGAAAATTCTTTTAAGGATCATTTGCTGGGGGTTGGGGGTATACTCTAACTGGAGGATGTGGGATGCCAGGTCAAGACTCAGACACTATCCAGTGATTAACAGGGACTCACTGTAGATTTGAGTAGGAGAATGACCGAGTACATTTGTTGTCTTAGGAAGCTTGGGTACACTAGAAATGAACAAAGCAAAGATGGAAGGCAAGCAGGAGGTGATTATTGTGGCAAAAAGGATGCCAGGAGGAAGAGGGGAGTCCAGTACTGCAAAGAAAAGACTAAGGACTAAAGATGAAGGAGAGAAAGAAGTCTAAGTGCATTGTGAGGTTTGGAGACAATTTAGTTCCACTCCTTCCAATTCATTAGCTTGAAAGAATCATGCTGCCATTGTCAGAAATAAGAAAGTTAGGAGGGGAGTCCATTTACATTTTTTTTTAAGGTTTTTTTTTTTTGTTCTTTTTTTTTTTTTTCCAATAATCTCTACACCTAACTTGGGCTCGAACACTCATGACCCTGCAATCAAGAGACTCATGCTTTTCCAGCTGAGCCATCCAGATGCCCCAAGAGGGGAGTCTTTTTAGATGAACTTTTTAGGTGTCAACTCCTGCAGGCCTTTAAAAATACTGGCCAGTGGGGCATCTCGGCGGCTCAGTCAGTTAAGCGTCCAACTCTTGGTTCCCACCCAGGTCATGATCTTACTGTTCGTGGGTTTGAGCCCCATATCCGCTTCTGCACTGAGAGTGTGGAGCCTGCTTGGGATTCTCTCTCTTTCCCTCTCTCTGCCCCTCCCCCACTTGCACTGTCTCTGTCTCTCTCAAAATAAATCAATAAACTTAAAAAAAAAATACCGGCCAGGGCTTGAGTGCAAGGTCTGGGCAGGAAAGAGAGGTTTGGTTGGGGGGGGGGGGCAGTAGCAGTTGAGATTAGCTACGTGGAGAGTTTGTGGAGAGAAAGACAAGGAGGAGCAGGAGCTAAGGCTGAGTTAAGGGGAGGATGCAGGGCAGGAGGAAGCTCTGGAGGCAGCCTGAGTCTTGGGACACAGATGGCATGGACAACATAGATGGGGTTGGTCTGGAGGCTTGGCTAGCAAGATCTGGTTCCAGGGTACGCCACGAGGCCAGTTCAGCCCAGGCTGCTGAGTTTGCCACCAGCTCCTTCCCGGGACACAAGCACACCAAGGAGAGAAACCAGTAACCCGATTAACTGGAAAGCTCAGATAGTGTGCAGTCTACTTATTGTAGTAGCAGCAGTAGCAGCAGCAGCAGTAATATTTTGGTAAATAAATGGTGTTTTTCCCAGCTCTATTGAGGTATGATTGACAAAGAAATCGAGTGTTAAATATACAATTCTTTTCCTGGGCTTCTTCCGCGCGGCAGGCCTGACATGGGGACCTTGGAGCAGAGTGTGCCACAGAAATGGAGAAGGACTGCATGAGGTGTGTTTCTCTCACAAAGAGCCTGAAGGCTGACCTGGTTGAGCAAATGCTACCCCACAACCAGTGTATTTTTGTTGTTGTTGTTAACCCCTTTTTCAGCAGTAGGAAAATCATGATGGTAGGGTAGGGATAGATTTATTTTGGTTTATTCTTATTGAGGTTCTGCTATAGAGGTCCCAGTGTATGCAGTAATTTAAAATGTTTTTAAATATTTATCTATTTTTTGAGAGAGAGAGAGAGACAGAACGTGAGTGGGGGAGGGGCAGAGAGAGGAAGACAGAATCTGAAGCAGGTTCCAGGCTCTGAGAACTCACAGACTGTGAGATCATGACCTGAGCCAAAGTCAGATGCTTAACCGACTGAGCCACCCAGGCACCCCAGTAATTTTAAATAAGGTAAGGAAATAACAGAAATGCTTAAGAACTTGACCACACCTGAGGACAAACCTGTGACGTGTCCACCACTTACACTTACTGGCTTCTTTAGATTTTTTTTTTTTTTTTCCAGAATCAAGTTTCTTTTTTTTTTTTTTTTTTTTTAATTTTTTTTTCAACGTTTATTTATTTTTGGGACAGAGAGAGACAGAGCATGAACGGGGGAGGGGCAGAGAGAGAGGGAGACACAGAATCGGAAACAGGCTCCAGGCTCTGAGCCATCAGCCCAGAGCCCGACGGGGGGCTCGAACTCACAGACCGCGAGATCGTGACGCTTAACCGACTGCGCCACCCAGGCGCCCCTTTTTTTTTTTATTTTTGACAGAGAGAGAGAGACAGAGAGAGGGCAAGAGAACACGAGTGGGGGAGGGGCAGAGGGAGGGAGACAGGATCTGAAGCGGGCTCTGCACTGACAGCAAAGAGCATGAGGTGGGGCTCAAACTCACAAATGGCAAGATAGTGACCTGAGCCGAAGTAGGCCACCTAATTGACTGAGCCACCCAGGAGCCCACTAGCTTCTTTAATGTTGGGCGAGTCCCCTAGCTCCTCTTGACCCCAGTATACTTACCCTCTTCCCGGGTAGGCTTACTTGGCTTCCTATGAGACAGGGAAATGAAAGGACTTTTACAAGTCTAAAGCCGCATACAACTGTGTTGGACATTTTGGAAACAAAATGTTATTACCGCCATGACTCAATGTCAGGGCCATGTTTTAGCTTTGGGGGTGTTTTCTTTTCTTTTTTAAATTTTAGAACAGTTTAAATTTACAGAAAAATTGAGAAGATAGTTTCCATATACCTCCAACCTAGGTTCCCCCATTATGAACGTCTTACATACAAGGTACATTTGTCACAATTAATGAACCAGCATTGATACATTATTATCGGGGCGCCTGGGTGGCTCAGTCGGTTGAGCGTCCGACTTCAGCTCAGCTCATGATCTCATGTCTTATGGGTTCCAGCCCCACATCAGGCTCTGTGCTGACAGCTCAGAGCCTGGAGCCTGCTTTGGATTCTGTGTCTCCCTCACTCTCTGCCCCTCCTCTGCTCACACTTTATCTCTCTCAAAATAAATAAACATTAAAAAAATGTTTTTTAAAGATACATTATTATTAACTACATTCATATCTTATTCAGAAATTCTTAGTTTTTCCCTAATGTCCTCTTTCAGTTTCAGAACCCCATCCAGCCAAATTCTGGAACTTCAACCATGTTACATTCAGTTGCCATTCTCCTTAGGCTCCTCTTGACTGTGGCAGTTTTTCAGATTTTCCTTGTTCCTGATGACCTTGACAGTTTGGAGGAGTACTGGACAGGCAATTTGTAGAATGTCTCCCAGGTGGAACTTTTTGGATGTTTTCCCCATGATTAGACTGGGGGTTCTTGTAGGGAAGACCACAGAGGAAAAATGCTGTTCTCATTACATCATATCAAGGGTACGTACAATCAACTTGACTTATCAATGTGGATCTTAATCTTGATCACCTGGTTGAGGGAGTGTTTGTCCGGATTCTCCACTGGAAAGTTACTCTTCCCTCCCCCCACCCCCACCCCCACCTTTTTTCATACTTACTGTCTTCTTTGGAAGGAAGTCACTAGGCATAGCTCACACTTAAGGAGTGGAGGGGTATGTTCCTCCTCAAGGTTTGAGTATCTACGTACATTTTTTGGAGTTCTCCACAGGAGATTTGTCTATTATTGTCCATTTATTTATGTATGCAATCATTTATTTATATCAGAATAGACTTGTGGATATTTACTTTATACTTTGGGTTATAATCTAATACTCCTTCATTTTGTTGCTCAAATCGTCCCAGATTTGCCCTTTTGAAGCTCTTTCAATTGGCTCTGTGTCCATTTGATGTACCTCCATCTTCCTGTTGTTTTGTTTGTTTAGGATTTCCTTACTTTCTGTACCACAGAGCTCCAGGCTCATCTTGTATATTTCCTGCCCCAGGCCTCAAATCAATCATTTCTCCAAAGACAATGTTAGGGCCAAGTTTTTTTTTTTTTTTTTTTTTAATGCTTATTTTTGAGAGAGAGAGAGAGACAGACAGAGCACAAACAGGGGAGGGACAGGGAGAGAGGAAGACACGGAATCCAAAACAGGCTCCAGGCTCTGAGCTGTCAGCACAGAGCTCAACTCCGGGCTGGAACCCACGAACTACAAAATCATGACCTAAGCCAAAGTTGGACGCTTAACTGACTGAGCCACTCAGGCATCCCAAGTTTTTTTTTTTTTAATGTTTATTTATTTTTGAGAGAGAGGAAGAGGGAGCAGGGAAGGGGCAGAGAGAGAGGGACACAGGATTTGAAGCAGAGTTGGCGCTGATAGCAGAGAGCCTGACATGGGGCTTGAACCAATGAACCCACGAATCCACGTACCCTGAGATCATGACCCCTGCCAAAGTCAGACGCCTAACCGACTCTGCTACCCAGGCAACCCAATGTTAGAGCCAAGTTTTAATCTTAGCAAATGTGTGTCTGACTGGAAGTTGGGACAGATGATCTGTCAGGTGGACAGGAAAAAGACACAACCCACCATTAGGAGGGGACTTTCCCAGCAGTAGCAGCTACAATTGCAAGTCCTTAGCTGAGAAACAGGTGACTCACCAGCTCTCAGGGTTGTCTCCACCCTCCCCCTCTTGCTGGCAAGACTGTCCCTAAACCAGCTCAGACAGAGGGACCTAGGTCAGAAAGTGTCCCCACCCTTGGGGCCTGTCGCAGGCCAAGTCAGGGCTTTTCTCCATGCCAGACAGACACCTCCCCCCATTTGTGTATTATTTATATATATCCTTCCTATCTGCAGAAAGGATTAAACAGGATTACCATCAAATTTACAGCTATAATAAAACTGTTATTAAAACTTGGGTAAAAGGATAAGACTTCTGTGAAGAAGAGCCTCTATGTGTAGTAATTTTGTCCCCAACACCTGGTTCTTTGAATCACAGATTGCTAGCACTGGAAGTGCTTTCAGAAATAAACACACTTCACCTGTCATTTTATAACTCCGAGATAGATCAAGTAATATTTTAAGAGTCACACAGCTAATGAGCTGAAGAACTAGGAATACTAGGACAGATCTCCTGATGTACATATCTTTTCAAATCCTCATTCTTGCCTCCCTTTCCAGGAGAGAAAAAAAAAGAACAGCTTTTGGACTTCCTCGGGGATGTGATGGCAAGACAAAATTGTGGGGCCTCTTTCACTTGCTAGATGAATAAACTTATGTGGATGTGTCTGAGAAGTCTTTGGTGCTATAATTAGGGATTATTAGCACCCCCAGTTTTTTAATCTTAGGGAATGTAGGATGTAGACTTTGGGATATATAAGTGGAAATTGGGGAGGATCCTAGCATTTCCCACACAGTCAAGATTTTTTTTACCTATTTTTTTTTTTTTTGAGAGATAGAGAGAGGCAGAGCGGGAGGGGGGAGGGGTGGGGGGCAGAGAGAGGGAGACACAGACTCTGAAGCAGGCTCCAGGCTCTGAGCTGTCAGCACAGATCCCAATTCAGGGCTTGAGCCCACCAACCGTGAGATCATGACCTGAGCCAAAGTTGGATGCTTAACCACTATGCCACCCAGGTACCCCGAACCACAGTCAAGATTTTAATGGTTAAGTCAGCAACTTTCTCACTGTTGTCCTTAACTTTTTTTTTCAAGTTTATTTGTTTATTTTGAGAGAGAGAGAGAGAGAGAGAGAGCTCACGTGAGAGTGGCAGAAAGGGAGAGAGAGAATCCCAAGCAGGCTCCACACTGTCAGCGAAGAGCCTGATGTGGGGCTCAATCCCAGGAACCATGAGATTATACCTGAGCCAAAATCAAGGATAGGACGTTCAGCTGAGCCACCCAGGTGCCCCTGTCCTCAACTTTTGACAAGGGAGGAAGGAAGGGAGCCAGGAAGGAAGGGAAAAAGGAAGGAAGGAAAAATAAAAACCTTCAGGGATCCTGAGACTTTTTTTCAAGAATTTTAGAGGTTTGGATTTATGGATTTTTATAGTACCAACTATTTAAGAAACAGGATTATCTCTTGTCTTTAATATTCACTGTCCCCTCCCTTCCCAACACTCTCCCTGCAGCAAGTCACGAATGAGGTGTTTTCAATGATCTTTGCACACAGGCTGAGATGAAAGATTGCCTTGGAATTCAAAGAAAGGATTTGGGGCCTTGTGTCACTTGTGTGGCTGCAACAAAGAGATGAAATTAGCTCTCTTGGTGACCTTCCTAGAACTACCTGGGATTATCTTGTCTCAATCTGTAAACTCCTTCTGGGGTAAGGACAGTGGGTGGCCCAGAACAGCATCAGCATATAAGTAATTACTATGTACTTTTTTGATGATGATGATGATGATGATGAAGATAGTATTAGGCACTTTGGAGATTTAGAAAATATTCAAATGTTGAATTGTCCTTGGAGATCCTCCCCAGCTAGCTTCTCCAGCACCCTGAATTCCTTTAGCAGAGCATAGTGAAGGTGTTTAAAGCCTGTCTTCAAACCCAATCAAGAGCAAGTTTTTCCCTGGGAGTGTGGTAAGTTCCCACCTGGTGTGTTCATGCTTGAGTTTATCTTCTGGCTTTTTATCATCTGTGTGTGTGTGTGTGTGTGTGTGTGTGTGTGTGTGTGTTTTAAAGATTTTTTTAAGTAATCTCTACATGGAATGTGGAGCTAGAATTTACAACTCTGAGATTAACAGTCTCATGCTCTACTGACTGAACCAGCCAGGCACTCCCATGATCTGTATATTTTTAAAAATCATTCTTTAATAAGAAAATTATTATCCAGACTTTTATACTCGTGCAAACATATATCTAGGTTTTTGCTTTAATCTGAACAAAGGTTTAATTTGAACATGCTGTATTGTGTGTTCTGCAACTCGCTTCTTCTTCCTAACAATAAATCCTGGATATTTTTCTCTGCCAAGATACCTAGATCTGCCTCATGTTGGCGATTCTTTGTCCTTGTACCTGCGTGATTCTCTGAGCGCCAGTTTTCGGCCTGGCTCTCTTCCTTCCCGGGGTATGCGACCGCCGGACCTCACCGGGTGCATTGCCCCGGGAGGCCCCGACAGGGTTTGGCGGGTGGGTGGAGTCCCGGGCCGCACGGGACATGCAGATGAGGTGGGCGGAGCCCCCACATATACCCTGGGTTAGCGGCTGGCCGGCGCGCCGGGCTTTGGCGGACTCAGAGGCACCCTGCAGAACCTGCTTCCCGGAGCGCAGCGGAGACTGGTCCCGGGCTGTCCCCGGAGTGGGCCATGCCCCCGCGGGAGCTGAGCGAGGCCGAGTCGTCCCCGCTCCGGGCCCCGACCCCTCCCCCGCGGCGGGGCAGCGCGTCCCCGGAGCTGGGCATCAAGTGCGTGCTGGTGGGCGACGGCGCCGTGGGCAAGAGCAGCCTCATCGTCAGCTACACCTGCAATGGGTACCCCGCGCGCTACCGGCCCACAGCGCTGGACACCTTCTCTGGTACGTTCAACGGCCCCGGCGGCCGCGTGGCTGGGGGTGGGGTTGTGCATCCAGGGGCTGCGGCTGGCGCGGGGACTGGAGGGCAAGGAAGCGCCACGGGAGGGGGACGGAAGCAGGCCCCGAGGTGGCGCTGGTGAGGTCTAGTAGGGCCCAAGATGCTCTTCCTGACTCGCTGTCTCCCGCCCTGACCCTGCAGTGCAAGTCCTGGTGGATGGAGCCCCGGTGCGCATTGAGCTCTGGGACACAGCGGGACAGGTGAGAAGTTGGGCGCGGCCTCTATGGTCTGGGAGAAGGTGGGCTGGAGGGTGGATAAGAAATGGAGATGGTCTTGGGCCTTTGGAGTCTCAGGTCGGCAACCTCAGGTGACGAGCAGATTCCTGTTCCCTGCGGCAGGGAATAATCCTACTAATGATCTGGCCTTACCATCCTAGGAAGATTTTGACCGCCTTCGCTCCCTTTGCTACCCGGATACTGATGTCTTCCTGGCCTGCTTCAGCGTAGTGCAGCCCAGCTCTTTCCAGAACATCACAGAGAAATGGCTGCCCGAGATCCGCACTCACAACCCCCAAGCTCCTGTGCTGCTGGTAGGCACCCAGGCCGACCTGAGGGACGATGTCAATGTATTGATTCAGCTGGACCAGGGGGGCCGGGAGGGCCCAGTGCCCCAACCCCAGGCTCAGGGTCTAGCGGAGAAGATCCGGGCCTCCTGCTACCTCGAGTGCTCTGCCTTGACGCAGAAGAACTTGAAGGAGGTGTTTGACTCAGCTATTCTCAGTGCCATTGAACACAAAGCCCGGCTGGAGAAGAAATTGAACGCCAAAGGTGTGCGAACCCTCTCTCGCTGCCGATGGAAGAAGTTCTTCTGCTTTGTTTGAACAGCCACAGCAGCTAGGGAGTAATAGGCATAAGACCACAGACTTCTGGAAACTGGGGTACTGGGGCCTTTGAGGGGGATACTGGCAGGGCCAGGCCACCTCATGGGACTTAGTTCCACCTGAACACTGTGAGGACACAGGCCTCTAATTGCCCACTGTAATATGCAAGGGTGGGCCCAGGGCCTGGAGGAGGCAAGGCTCTGAGTTGGATTTCTGTGGTCAAAGATCACAGAGAAATCCCAGCACTTTGATTTTTGTGGGGTGGTCCTAGCAGTGTCATCCACCGCTAAGCAGTTTGGGATCCAGCTCCCAGTTTCTTACCAGGAGACCTCAGGTCAGCCTGGCTGAATTAGGACCCCTTGTGGTGGTCCCCACCCCTTCCTTGGCACAGGGGTGAGGAAGAGCCTGGCAAGAGCAGGAGGGTGGAGAACTTAGAGAGCCGTTTGGGATGGACTGGATAAGACAGAGGTCAATGAGAGATTGAAAGGGAGCAGAAAGTGAGGCCTTGGAGCCTTGGGGCTGGAGGGAGGCTGGTGAGGAGGCAGGTCAGAGGGCTAAGCTTGGAAGGAGGAAGAGCAGGGAGAGCAGAGAAGTGGGGCAGCTGAGGAGCAAGGCTGACACCTGGGCTACCCTCAGGCCCCAGGACCACGGTGGGCGGGGCTGGTCCCTGGGAAGAACTGGGACTCAGGGCTCCCTAGGCACTGCCCAAACTGGCTGGGCCAGGAGCAGGGCAGGAAGTGAGAGGCAAGGCCCAGCAAGAGGAGGGGGAGGAGCTGCAAACTAGAGCCTGAAGGAAGAAGGGGCTGGGGTCGCCCCTTCCTCCAAGGCCACAGCCTAGAAGGTAGAGAGCAGTACAGAGTCTGCAAATAAAGCCTTAAGTTTCTGAAGCTGCTGTCTCTGTGTCATTTCCTGGAGCTGTCTGCCCATTGCTCTCTCAGAGTCCTCTTCAGGACCCAATAGCCAGGATAGATAGGTTGGGTACTGAAGGACTGAGGCTGTGAGAGGTGGGGCTGCACTAGATGAGACAGTGTGATGGGAACTGGACTGGGGGGGGGACAGGTCTGGGGCTCCCCACTTGGAGCTTAGCTGGTTCCCAGGAGAGCTAGCGTGGGAAGCAGCCTAGGAACGGGTTTCCCCAGGTGTCAGCGCCAGAGCTGCTTTCCCATGACCTCACCAGGCGGGTAGTGCCCCTCCCCTCTCCCCCTCCTTTCTAGAGCACCTCGCTCATCACTGGGGCTCTGGGCAGTGCTAGGCCCTCTAACCTTCCTGCTCTGATCCTTCTAACTGTCCACAGGGTCTCGGGGTAGGGGGCCACTTGGCTCAGAGCCTGAGAATGACATAACTCCATACAGCCTAAACCTCAACCACTGGCCAAACTTCTGGGTCAAGTTGGTTGGACCTAGTCTTCAGTCTTGGCACTCAAAGTCCACATAAGGACCGACTAAAGGTCAAGGTGCGTGTTTTCAGTAATTTAAATAGCAGTTTAGACCCAGAAATCCTGGGGAGTGAGGGTTTATTGGGTGATGACTTGGAGAGGAGCGGGGATCCAGAGAAGATTCCCTGGAATTGGAGCTAGAAGAAACTTTAAAGGGTACCTTGGGGGGAAACACACACTTTCTTTACCCACAAAGAAAGTGAGCCCTGGAGAAAAAAGGTAATACCTCAAGTGCAAACTAGAGTTCCATACATGGGTAAGTGTTATTCCTATGGAGAGGTATTTCTAAGGCACACCTGCTAAGCAACTGCTGGGCTAGGTGAGTGTGCACCCTTGTCCCAGCCGGGCTCCCTCTGCAGGAAGTAACAGCTGCCTGTGTAAAGAGCAGGGCTGAGGGACAGAAATCCTAGTCAAGTGAAATCTTAGATAATCTCCCAATTTAGTTTTAGCCAAGACTATCCAGCTCCTGTCCCACCAGGGCCCATCCCCAAGAGCTCCAGCCATCCCATCTGCCCTTGTCCCCTTGCCCCTCAGGTAGAGGTGCTGGGGCTGTACTATTGCAGCCAGGTTCTGAGGGGTCTCACACCCCAGCTAAACAGCCTCTGTTACCTCAACCCAGCCTAACTCACATCGCTCTAGGGCAGAGACCTGGGTTCAAGTTCAGGCTGTGACATCAACCATGACCTTAAGCAAATCATTTCCCTTCTGTGTGCCTCAAAGTCCTCATTTGCAACATGAAGGACTCAGGATTCTGGGGATGCCTGGCTGGCTCATTCAGTAGAGCATGTGATTCTCAATCTTAGGGTTGTGAGTTCAAGCCCATGTTGGCCAATGAGTCTACTTAAAAAAAAAATACTCACTATAGTGGAATAAAGGTTTTCAAACTGCTCCAAGGGGACTCAGAGGTGCCATGAAATGGGGGAGTAAGTCTAATCAGGTGATCTCGGAGGGCCCCCCCCCACCTCCAGCTTCTTCCCTAACTCTCTGATGGTACCAGCACATCCATGGCACTATGTCTCTTCTGCTGGGTCACTGAGCCTGGTCGGCACCTCTGTCAGCCTTGCCCTCTCCATCCCTGCCACTGCTGCTCTCCATCTAGGTCCTCCAGTGTTGCTGCCTTCACTTTGGCAGCTCTCTGACTCAGGACTGTTACCAGCCCTCGTTGCCTGCAGTGAACTCCCAGGCCCTCATTTAGCATTCAAGGCCTTTTCAAATCTGACACCAACCTGGACCAGGCCAGCTGGTCCCAGTGATCCCATTCCCTGATCCCCAATTATTTTTTGACTTCTGATGCCCAAGTCTTTGCTTTTGCCAAATCCTTTAGTTTGCAAAGTACACCCACCCCACCCCTCACCACCCTGTGTCCTGTTTCTCTTCTGACCATCCAATACTCCCCTTTTCCAGGAAGTGTCTCTTACTGGTATTAGTGTCTGCACTGTTCTCTTGGCATTTCAAGGGCACTCTGAATTTGGTTACTTACTCAGGCTGCATCTTCCCAGCGAAATAGAAAGTCCTCTTATGCCTCTGTGCTCCCATGGGGTCTTGGACTCAGGCAATGTTTGCTGCTGGCCCTTAAGTGCTTATGATAAAAAGCCAACCAGTGAGCCATGGAAGGGACTCTGAGGTTCAAGTTCAGCTCCAGATATGTGTTACTGAAGCCTGGAGGTAGGCCTAAGAGCAATGGCTTGCTGGAAAGGCCCTCAGAGACGCAGGGACCAACCCCATGCAGGACAGGTGGGATTTACCTCTGGTTCCAAACCCACCAATCACTCTGCTTCTGTTTCTCTCTATAATATCTATTTTTATCTCTTTCCTTTGCCCTTTTCCTCTCTCTTTCCAGTCTTGAATCTAAATTTAAAAGTATTAATTATATTAATCAGATAAAATTGTGTGTTTCTTACATCTACATTCTTCCATGGCCTTATGGATGTAAATTGTTTTGTTTTTTTTTTTTAAGTTTATTTATTTTGAGAAAGCCAGAGACAGTGTGAGGCAAGGGGCAGGGACAGAGGGAGACAGAGAATCCCTAGCAGGTTCTGTGCTGTCAGCACAGAGACTGATGCATGGCTCAGACCCATGAACCATGAGATCATGACCTGAGCTGAAACCGAGAGTCAGATGCCTGACCGACTGAGCCATCCAGGTGCCCCAAATGTAAATTATTTTTAATGTCTATGTAACCAACCCTTAGCTGATTTTTAAATGTTTATCCTCCCATAATAAATACTCATAGGAAAATTAGAAAATCCTAAGAACTAGAAGATTAAAACTTTAGTAATATTCTTAATTCCTAAAGATCATCAGTAGTAACATTTTGATGTACTTCCTTCCAGCCTATTCTGTGCGTATTTTTGAAATACTTATTTTCTGGCCATGCTGTATATACAATTTTGTATTTTTGGGTTGTTTTTTTTTTCATTTAAAAATTTAACAGGAGTGCCTGACTGGCTCAGTCAGTGGAGCAGAGCATGAAGCTCTGGGTCTCGGAGTCGTGAGTTCAAGCTTCACACTGGGGGTAGAGCTTATTTAAAAGAATAGAAGCACCTGAGCGGCTCAGTTGGTTAAGCATCCAACTTCAGCTCAGGTCATGATCTCATAGCCTGTGAGTTCGAGCCCCATATAGGAGTCTCTGTTGACAGCTCAGAGCCTGGAGCCTTCTTTGGATTCTATGTCTCCCTCTATCTCTGCCCCTCCCCCACTCACACTCTGTCTCTCAAAAATGAGTAAACATTAAAAAAATAAAAAAATAGGGGTGCTTGGCTGGATTAGTTGGTAGAACATGTGACTCTTGATTTTGGAATTGTGAGTTTGAGTCCCATGTTGGGTGTAGAGATTACTTAAAAATATATATATATTAAAAAAAGAGTAAAAATACTTTCTAATACTTAACAAATATACACCCAATGTGGGCCTGGAACTCACAGCCCCAAGACCAAGAGTTGCATGCTCTACCAACTGAGCCAGTCAGGTGCTCCAATATATAGAATTTTAACAGTGTTTTTCATGTTATAAACTCTGACCAGAGGCTGTACCCGTATTTGTATATTTGCTTACTGTTTCACCCTGACCATACTTTCTTTGACTAGATCCCGATTTGGGAGCACTTAGGTTGTTTTCCTTTAATTTTTTTTTAAACATCTATTTATTTTTGAAAGACAGAGAGAGACAGAGCACGAGCAGGGGGAGAGGGAGACAGAATTCAAAACAGGCTCTAGGCTCTGAGCTGTCAGCACAGAGCCCGAAGCAGGGCTAGAACTCACAAATCATGAGATCATGACCTAGGCGGAAGTTAGACGCTTAACTGACTGAGCCACCCAGGAGCCCCTAATTTTTTTCCTATTATAAATGATACTACATCGACATTTGATTATTTTTTCCACCATGGGTTGGTGACCATTTACAGAAAAAAAGTTCGTTTTTGGTTTGTAGACTGGATCTCATATAATCCCAAGTGACTCTTATGAGAGAGCTTGGGTTTCTGTGTATGTATGACTCGGGTGGTGGTGGGGGGGGGTTGCTCTTTTTGTTGGAGCATGACTAGCAGATTGTGGGTGTTCAATAAATACTAAATGATGACAAGTTGCATGTATATTACGTATTTGTGTTCACGTACATTTCTGTGTGTCCCTGTTTTTGTTCGTGCATATTTAAAGTGGGTATTGTCTTTGTGCAAAACTCAGAATAATGCCATATATGTGCAAGTCTGTGTATCTATGTCTGTAAATGTAGTGTCTGTCTTTAGGCAAGATGTGTACAGCCCTGCATTTGTATGTCTGTGTACCTACATGAGGTCTGCCCCTAGATGAGTGTGTATTATACACAAATCTATGTGTGTGTCTGGGTGTGTATGTTGATCTCTGCGCCTGTGTGTGCACATGTAGGTTGGGCCTAGTGTCTATGTGTTCGTGTGTGCCTGGGCCCAGTTCTGTGTGGATCTGTGAGTGGGGTCTCTCTCCGTAGGCATCCTTGTTCTGCGTGTGAGTGTGTGTGCACCCGAAGGAGGGGTGTCTTGCTTGCTTTCCCCCTGGGAGCAGAGTGGTGCCCAGGGCGGGCGTGACGCACCCTCTCTGAGCTCCCCATTCTCCTGGGAACCAGCTTGGGAGAGTGAGCGAGACCGAGAGCAGACTGCGTCAGGAGCACCAGCCCCTTTTGCAACCAGCCCAGGCCCCAGGCGGTAACCGCGGCTCTCACAGGTCAGACCTGCCCACCGTACCTGGCTGCCAGGAACCCAGCTCCCACAGGGCTGCACCGTCAGCTCCCTCCTTGGGCCTGTGCCAGATCCTCCAGGGTGAGCAGGACTCAGCCAGCCGAGGGGCCACATTAGTCACCCTGTGACAACAGCAGGGAGTGACTTCCTGGGCCTGGGCAGCACTGGCTGTCCCAGGGAATCACTGCTTTCTGCCCCTGATTGCAGCAGCGATGAGGCAGCCTTATACCCTTCTGTTCTTACACCTGAACTTCAGGATAGGCCTGGCGGCTCTCATCAGCTCCAATTTTTAGATGAAAAGACCGAAGCACAGAGTCCCCTGACCAAGGTGTAGGCCAAGCTGGGCCTCGGATGTGAGTTTCCTGACTCTGGGACCAGGCCTCTTTCTGGTGAGCCACCCAGAGCTCTAGGTTTCTGCCGCCTAGAAGTGATTCTCTTAGAGGGCAGGGCTGGGAGTCATGGGACAGATTTGGTTTTTCTAGGCTGAGGAGTGGGGCAGAGAGAGACAGGGCTGGAGGTGAGTTGTGGGGAGAGATGTTGGCACTGAACTAGGACTGCCCTCCTAGTGGAACATTTTCAAGGCTTTCTCCACTGAACAGAGGATTTGTCCCACAACTGGGATGACCGTGAAAATCATTGTCAGATTCAGGATATATATTTTTTAATTTTTAAATGTTTTTACTTACTTTTGAGAGAGAGAAAGAGAGAGCACAAGTGGAGGAGGGGCAGAGAGAATCTGAAGCAGGCTCCAGGCTCTGAGCTGTTAGCAGAGAGTCCGATGGAGGGCCTGAACTTGTAAACCACGAGATCATGACCTGAGCTGAAGTCGGATGCTCAACCGACTGAGCCACCCAGGCGCCCAGATTCAGGATATTTTTAAGATTGAATAGGACCTATATTAATACCCATCCTTGGGGCACCTGGGTGGCTCAGTTGGTTGAGCATCCGACTTTGGCTCAGGTCATGATCTCATTCGTGGTTTGTGGCTTCGAACCCCACATCAGGCTTGCTGCTGTCAGCACAGAGCCTTCTTCGGATCCTCTGTCCCCCTCTATCTCTGTCCCTCCCCCGCTCATACTCTCTCTCCCAAAAATAAATAAAACATTACAAAAAAAATACCTGTCCTATGTTCACCCTACTTGTAACCCCTTTGGAAGACAGAGCCAGTCATTGTCACCAGCAATATGGCCTCCTTGACCCTCACCTGTACCAATCTGCCTCTCTCTCCAGGTGTCCAGACGATTCGCTGGCCCCTTGGCAGTGAAGGGCAGCAGGGGAGCCTTTGGGCCAAGTGGGGGCAGATAGGTTGCCTCGGGCCCCCTTGAAACTGGCAGAAAATCAGGCAGCACAGACCCCATCCAGGGACACCTGATCCATGATGGCTTCCTCCCTCAGACCTGTGGCCATGTTCTGCTGCCTCTGCCCATATGCTCCCCCTCTCCAGTACCCTGCACCAGTTGGGGAGCAAGCAGAGCCTGTCCCCAGGGGTCTCCCTCTGGGCACAGTGAGATCACTGTCCTGGTGGGACAGGGGATACTTCATTCCTGGAGCACCACTGCCCAATAGACCATGTGCTATGCTGACCACCCCATCTCCATGGGGCCCTCCTGTTTCAGCTCCATCCCTGACTTGCTGGGTGACTTTGGGCAAATTACCGCCTTCCTCCTTGTCTGAGTTTCTCTCAGTTGGGAAGTGGGGCTTATACTTTCTGCCCCTCCCTGGCTCCCAGGGGACCTGCAGGGATAAGCAAGATAATAGCGGGGAACTGATTTAGAGGAAGCTGTTGAGAGCCAAGTAAGAGGTATCAGTGCTGGCCTGTGTTTACATGGGTGTGGACTTTGGGTTCCCAGCATTCTGGGGCTTGGGACCAGCCCTGACAGCTTCTTGGCCTGGCACCTGGCTCTTTTGTCCCACTTCCAGAGAAAGGACCAAAACCAAAGCCAGGAGTCTAGTCTTCTAGAGAAGGTGATGTCAGAGCAAAAAGTTTGGGGCTCAGGAACACTGGCCTAGCTCTGTCCCCAACTACTGGCTGTTTAACCTTGGGCTGGTCACTGCCCCTCTCTGGGCCTCAACAGTTTGACAGCCTCCCTCAGCTGTGCACTCAGGGATCTCAAGTCTGTAACCAGAGGCCAACATCATGATTTGGGGATAGAAAGGACCTTGTCATCTGGTCCTTTACTTTTCATAGGCTGTGATGTACCTCTCTTTGAGAGCCACAGGTTAACCCTCTCTTTGAGAGTCAGCCTGGTTAACCCAAGTCCTAAATTGGTTACAAAAGGGATCATTTGGGAGAATGCTTAAAACCTAGCACAGGCCTCTCCTCCACCCACAGCTGTCCGTGGAAAGGGTGCTGGCCCTTGTCCCCTCCCCCACGACACCTGCAACTGCCTCCACCCACAACTCCACTCTCCGCCTTCACCAGGTTTCCACCTGGCTCTTCTCCTTAGCTGGCTCCTTCCTGACCCCAGCAGGCTTTGAAACTCTTCACTTTTGAACTGCTCTCTTCCAGGCCTCCTGCCACCCCTCCAAGCACTCCTCCTTTGGGTCTTCTCCCTCCAAGAAGAGGTTCTGTCTCAAGGTCCGGAGTTTCTCCCAGCAATCTCCCACTCCTCCATTTCCCCCTACCCAGCCTACTCCCGAATCCAGGCACTGGACCCTCTCCACCAAGCCCAGAACCTCACCGCTAGAGTGTTAGGGCCTCACCAGGATGCACCTGCAGCGGGAAAATGCAGTGCTGACTGGCCCAAAGACTACAAAACTCATATGTTTTTGCCTTGCTCCTGGCTTTTTTTAACGTTCCTTCTTGCTCTTTCTTGTCTTCTTCCTACTTTATACTCATATTATCTCATACTTTATAGATGCTTTTAAGCTGCCTTTAAATTCTTCCTCAGGAAGGCAAGGCATAAGCAAACAAAAACTAAGTAATCAGCAATAAAATCAGTGAAACCAGTCTCCAGCTGGTACCTGGGGCCTGGTTCTCTCAACGCTGCCCCTCCCGCTGGGCCGTGTTTCTGCCGGTGACGCTGCCACCCACCCCGGCTCCCAGGACAGAAAACCTGAAGGCTCCGCTGACCCCGATTCTTCCTCTGCACACTCCAGGTACTGAGCCTTCCAGCTTCCCCTTTCCCCAGATCTCAGACGCTCCCTCGTCTTTTCCCTCCCCGGCACAGAGCTGCATGGTCTGATGATTTGTTTCTTCCTGGAATATATCTGAATACTTTTTCAAAAGATTAACTTTTTCTTATTACAAAAGCAATAGACATTTATTGTAGAAAATTTAGAGAATGCAGGCTGACAAAAGAAAACTAGAGAGATAACACTGGAACATTTGGGTAAATATCCTTTTCCAGTTTTGAAGTTCTTGTATTTGTTTACTTATTTTGAAAAAGAGATAGAGTACAAGCAGGGGAGGGGCAGAGAGGGAGACACAGAATCTGAAGCAAGCTCCAGACTCTGAGCTGTCAGCACTGAGCCCCACATGGGACTTGAACTCATGAATCACGAGATCATGACCTGAGCCGAAGTTAAGAGTCGGACGCTTAACAGACTGAGCCACCCTGTTTTGGTGTTTTTAACATATAGCCTTTTTTTTTTCTTTCTTTTTTTTAACCCCGCAACGAGGAGCTTCTCCACTTCTTTCCTGGTTTATTTTCTTGGTCCTCCTGGCTCCAGGCTCCCCTGATAGAACTCCCCCCTAGGAGCCACTGCAGTTTGGGGGGAAAAAAGGCAGGCACTCTGGGAGAACCCGTGGGAGAGTTTGGACCACCTTTCCTCCACCCCACTGAAGCTGGCCTTCTGGATTTGGGGCTATCAGGTGGTGTTATTGACAACAACCCCTCCCAAGGGGACTTGAAAAGTGCCTTCCCAGGCTTTAGTCTAGGGGTTGGGTGGGGAAGGGAGTGGTCTTGTGCAATAGAGAAAACCACTCCTCATTCAGGGCTGTTTGTTTAAGTGGGCAGGGTTGAGTTTGGGAGAAAACCCAGTTTTTGTCAGTGTTTATTTGAATTGTTGGGCCCAATAGGTTTTGGAGAAAACTTCCCAATATGGGAAGAGAGGTTGGGTTATAAGGGACAAGATGATGGGGGTCCCAAGGTTGACTGCTTGGAGCGGCAGCCTGGGTGGGGGCTCTGGATGGGTTAGTGCCTGCCCAGCTCATGAGGACCCAAACTCAGTGCCTGGATTGCTGCAGGAATGTGGGTCCCAGATTGCCAGTCTCCCATGCTTCCCCCAAAAGCTACAAAAGTGGATTTTTTTTTAATGTTAGTAAATAATCAAAAAAATTAAACCACTGTGTCAAAGCATGGTTGGCTGCCAGCGTGCAACTTTTTTTTTTTAATGTTTATTTATTTTTGAGAGAGAGAGAGAGTGGTAGAGGGGGCAGAGAGAGAGGAAGACACAGGATCTGAAGCAGGCTCCAGGCTCTGAGCTGTCAGCCCAAAACCTGACACGGGACTCAAACTCACCACCAACAAGACCATGGCCTGAGCCGAAGTTGGATGCTCAAGTGACTGAGACACCAAGGTGCCCTGCCAGCATGCAACTTTTTGACTAGACTTTACTGCACATCTACTACTATCCTTTACACAGATTGCCCCAATTTACTTAGTGTGGCTTCCTCCCTCTTTCCCTCTCCTGTGGTCCAACCTCCAGTGATATGGCCTGTTTACCTAACCATTCTTTAAAGCGGAATCTGAATTGCTCCTTCCCCTGCTCAAATCTGTCTTCACCGATGTGTTCATCAATGTAGTCTCTACCCACCAAGTTCCCGGCTTTTCCTCTCAGTGCTTCAGCCAAACTGAGCAACTTGTTGATCCCCAATGAAAACAAGACCCGTGATCTTCACTGCCTGGTTTTTACTCGCTATGACTTTGTTATGCCTGGAACACCCACACCCACCTGCTCATCTCTTTTTTTACCTCCTCCATGAAGCCATTTCTCAACCTCCCTCTTGATTTCCACGGCTTGACCAACCTCTGCTTTATTCAACAGCCATTTGTTGGACACCTTGTATCCACAAGCAGGGCCTGGCATGGGGAATACAAGGTAAATAAGACCCCATCCCCAGGGTGCCTGGTTGGCTCAGTCCAAGGAGGATGCAATTCTTGATCTCAGGGTCGTGGGTTCGAGACCCATATTAGGTGTAGAGATTACTTAAATAAATTTAAAAAAATAAAAAAGAAAAACCATCCCCATCCCTGCCCTGAGGAGCCTCCTCCAGATGAGGGCAGGCATACACTACCATGGGCCATGTGTGTGCAGCAGAAAGAACAGCGATGGGCTTTGGCTGAAGAAACAAGGAAGGCTCTTTGAGCTTCATCACAGGGTGTGTAGAGGTTTCCTGGGGGCAAAGAGGCATTTGAGGTAGATACTACTGCCTGTACAAAGGAATGGAGGTGTGAAAGTTCTAAGAAAGGGAGTCACTTGGGTGAGGATGGCCGGGAAAGTCACAGAAATAAGCAGCTTAGGGACCAATTTTTTAACAGTATTTGCATTCCTTCTGCCGGCACTCTGCAGTGTTAGCTCCAAAAGAGCAGGGACTGCGTCTCCGCTTTCATTGCTTCACACCTGCCACCTGCCTGGGACTGAGTACCCTTTTCTCAAACCTTTGCAGCGAAACACAGTACCAGCTGGGTGGTGAAAGTGCCCCCTAGCGGCCCCTGTGCAATCCTTCCTCCCAGCACCGTAGCTGACCTGGCTGACTCCTCCCTCCATCCCAGATCTTACTGGGGATGGCGCTTTGCTTAGCATTTTCTCACTTCATCTCCATCCCTCCCTCAGAGGAGGACGTTCCTTTCTGTCCAACACTTATAAGCATTTATAAGGGTTGATCACTGTTCTAGGCATTGGGATACAGCATTTAATGAGTCATTAATCACTTCAGCTTTGAAAGTGCTTCGGAGATCCAAGAGATAATGGGGGTTGTCCCCAGTGCTAGGGGGACTAGAAGGACCAAATCCATTTAGAGGCTCGAAGGATGGATGAATGGCCTATGAAATGGGATCAGCCAAAGCACAGTAGCAAGCCCCGCCCCTGTCATCTATCCATTACCATTTACTAAGGTCATGGAGGGGATGTGGGGTGATGGAGACCCAGAGAAGATTACGATACCATCTGTTGTCTCCAGGAGCTCACAACCCAGAGGGAAGACAGCTAAGTAAACAGAAAGGCGAAAGGGGCACTCCATGCTCAGGGTTCTGTTAGCAGATGCCAGGGCGTTTTCTCCCCTCCCTGGATGTGTGCGGGAGCATTTGGGGAGTAAGGATTAGGCTGAAAGATGAGAAAGGAGGATGTGGTCCAGGCTGAGCACAACAGGTACAAAAACACAGAAGTGTGAGAGTTAGCCATCAAAAGGATGCTAGAAAGGTTCTGCTTCTTGATCTGGGTCTTGCCTTCTGGGTGTGTGCGGTGATGGAAATCAATTGAGCTGGACACTTGTATGAGTCAAGTGTGTACATTCACCCTCAATCATTTAAAGGTAGCCTCCAACCTCTCACATTCCTGTGTTATTTTCCTGTGTAGTAATTATTACAATCTAAAAGTATCTCTTTGGTAACACTAGACTCAGGAGCCACATTCATGTTAGGGTTTGAATCTGGCCCTCCAGTACCAGCTCCAGGACCTGGGAACTCAGGTTTGCTGAATCAGCTTCCTGTAAACTGGGGATAATAGAACCTTCATCACAGGGCTGTGCGCTGAGGCAATGACTTGAGATACATAGGTGCTTTCTATGTGCTTATCTTGACAAATATCAGATTGGCGATACCTGGCACACAGCTCAGTATGTAATTTGTTGAAGAAATGAATTAAAGGGGGTGCCTGGGTGGCCCAGTTGGTTGAGCATCTGACTTGTGGTTTTGGCTCAGGTCATGATCTCACAGTTCATGAGATTGAACCTCCTCTCTGGCTCTGCACTGACAGCACAGAGCCTGCTTGGGATTCTTTCCCTTCCTTGTTCTCTGCCCCTCCCCCACTCACGTGCACAAGTTCTCTTTCTTTCAAATAAACTTAAAAAAGATGAACTAAAGGATTTTTTTTTTTTTTTTTTTTTTTTTTTTGCACCAAACAAAAGTTGGCTGACACAAGTGGAGGGGTGTGGGCTGGAGTGGGATGCCTCAACTAAAGGCTCCTGGGCAGGAACTCAGAGCTTGGGGAGCAGCTATACTCCTGCGAAGAAGCCAAAGCTTCTGTGGGTGAGCAGGAGAGATGGGTGACCTGGGCCCCCACACCAGAGGGAACAGGGAGAAGAACCAGGGTTCAAACCTTTGCTCCCTCCCTCCCCTGGGTCCTCCACTATACACCGCAGTTAGGATCTGCCCCAGCCACTGAGCAGGCTTGTTGACAGGCTCAAACCAGGAAGAAATAATGCTACACAGCAGCACCGCAGCTTCCCTGGGCCCCCTTCTTGCACAGCCTCTCACCCCTCCCCTCTGGTGGTCAAACTTGGCAGTTCTTTCCACCCTCGGGGGCTGGGGCAGTTTCGGGAAGGGTGGGGAAACCTGCTGAACAGGGTGGCCAAAGCCTGAACCGGTTGTACGGGGCAGTCCCATCTCCCCCCAGCAGCCCTGTCCTTCTCCTGGCCCACAGAGCAGAGGTAGCAGCCTCACAGAACCAACTATTTTATTACACTGTGGGTGGACTGGGGCCTGTGGAGGGCAGGGGGATGGGTGGGGTGTGATGCCTGAGAGCCCTGGGGCATGTGGGGAGGATACAGAGCATCAGGCTCTGCAGGGTGCACTCTTGGGGGCAGGGAAGAGGCAGCCCCTTCCCACTCCTCTCACCCATCCCCATGGCATTAAATAAACAAAAAGGAACTCTATACAGCACAAAATATACAGGGAGGTCCTACCCCCCAGCCCTCAACTGTGCATAGTGACAGGGCCAGGTCTGAAGGGCAGGGCTGGGACCTCCAGCTTCTGACATTGCAGCTTTGAACAGGAAACAAAACTCCAACTTCTTTGAGATCCCAGGCAGACAGGTCCATCTGTGTGTGGGACTCTGGGTTCAAAGGTTTTCTGCTCCTCCCAGGCCCTGGAGCTTTCTCAGGAACCAGAGGCCTAAGCTTAGCTGAGACATATCCCAGAGGGGCTGGAGCCTGGCCTCAGGAGTGGGCCTGGGAAACAGGCTAGAGTGGTCTGGCCCCAAAGCCTTCCCCAGCTCAGGCTTCCATCTTGGCAAAAAGGAAGCAGGGCCAGGTGAGAGCTGGAAAGGGTCTGCGAGAGTTCTAGAGTGAAAGGCCAAGGTAGCCCCAGGCTCAGAGGGGCCGGGTTGTGTGGTTATAGACCAGGTGCTCCGTGTCCTCTGTGGTCGAGACTGTGGAGCTGGCAGGGGTAGGGGGTTGGGGGTGGCAGTGGTGGTGGTGGTGGCGGTGTCTGTGGAAGCCCTTTCTCTGGTTCTTGAAGAAGCAGTAACCCAGTATGGTGACCACCACCACGATGCAGGTGGCCAGGAGTACTGCAATGGCCACCTCCACGGAGCCTGGGGGGAAAAAGAGGCCTAATGGAGGAGCTCCCGGGGCCTGCTCAGCTCTGATGCCCAACCTCCCACTCTGTGCAGAGGGGACCAAGTCAAATGGATGCCAGGTGTGGAAAGACCTCCAGCGTACAAGCAGCTGGGCTCCATTAGGAGCTCAAGGAAAGGCCTGGGACTCTGACGGCAACCATAGGACACGCGCTTTCCGGTGCCTCCCTCCTCTGCCCATGGCAGGTATCACTACTGACTGTAGCTCTCGGTCCCTTGAGCCAGCCTCAGGATCCTTCTGAACACAGGTTTGGGCGATCACATGGAGTTGATCCTTGAGATGATACCTACTCATTGGTGAGAGGGCAGACGGGGCTTACCTACATTAGGAATGGGGTTTTCCCGCTGCAGATCAAAAACATCCTTCTCTACAAAATAATGAGGAGAGAGACAAATCAGTACTAAAGGCTCTGAGACTCAGTTGCTCCTCGGTGCCCCAGACGGCCCACTGCCATCCTCCCCCACCCCCATTGCAGCACTCTGCTGATGCGCTGAGTGCTCTAGCTCAGCCTTTCCCCTCCCCATCTTCCGTCCCCTCCCCCACTGCCCAGCTCACTGGAGATGCCACGACAGGACTCGAGACATTGCTGCTCCTCCTCAAAATTGTTCTTGTTGCCATAACAACCACCATAGGTGAAGCGGGCACAGCGTTCACTTAAGGGGTTGTAGTACCAGCGTGGGATGTTCTCCAGGCAGAGGCCTGTGTCTGGCAGGTCCACGCAGTGCCCTGGGGGGTAAGGAATGGGCCAAAGGATGAGTGAGTCCATGGGGGGCCACCCTGCCACCATCCACCAGGCTCCACCTCCTGACCAACCTCATGCTGAGGAAGGCTGAGAGTCAGTGAGGGCCTCCGGGGCCCCAGAAACACACATATCCTGGACAACAGTCTCAGGCACAGAAATACCCCACATGGACTCATGTAACCGTTTTTTTTCCATTTTCTTTCAGCTTTTCCGATTGTGTCAAGATCTCGGTTTTCTCTCCAGCACTGGATGGTCTATCTTTTTAACAAAGAAGGCTCAGGGTCTGACCCTGGCAGGCAAATGTCTAGTGGAAATTAATTAATGTTGTTTTATTATAGTTATGGTAATAGTTAATATCAATCTGTAGCACGTAACAGTGGCTTCCCATGTACGCTACTGATGTGAAACTTCCTTTAACACATTAAGGTAGAAATGTATTTGATTTATAGGAAAAGTGGTAAGTAAATAACACCTCAGTGATATGCGGGCATGGTGGTAAGAGGAGGACCGATGCATGGGAAGCATGAGGCCGAAGAGAGCCTAGGAGCCCGCCAGGTTTCTACCCGCAACCTGGCACACACAGCAGGCCCCTTTGGCATCCTGGAGGAGTGAATAAGGATAAGGCAGTGCCAGCCTCTCTCCTGACCCAGGGTGCCTGAGGAGGACCTCACCTTTGTCACTGGGGAAATGGATGTTCTGGAGCTCCTCGAAGCCACTGGTGTCTGCAAAGATGAAAGATCAGAGGCCCAGGCCAAACAAGGGTCTTGCAGGGGTGCAGGATGAATGGCCAGGACCTCCCCCTCCGTTGCCCACCGCCCCTCCCTCTCCCAGGCCTCACATTTTTCACAGGTGGCCTCATCAGAGGCGTCGGGGCAGTCGGGAGTGTCGTCACACTCCAGGAAGCGGTCGATGCAGCAGCCATTGCTGCAGCGGAACTCGGTGGGGTGACAGGTGCCAGAGCACACTGGGTGGGGTGGGATGGTGTTGAGGGTGAGGTCAGGCTCCAGCAGAGGTCACCAAGTACCAGAATCCATCATCTACCTGGCCTTCTCTACCCCAGCAGAGCATTATGACATGTCCCCTGCTCCCCTTCTAGCACCCCCCACCCGCACCCTCCTACACACAAACTGGGGAGTTCCTGATAGGGTGCTGGGTTGCAGTGGGTGGGGTGCCTGTGGTCCTTCCATATCCTACGAGGGCAGGAATGGGTTGGGCGAAGGAGCTCAGACAGGGGCAAAGACATGACCTGGCAGGGGTGAGGGGAAGAGAGAAAGGAGCAAAGCCCACCTGGACGGTGCCTGTCCATTGAGGGGCCTGGGAGAGAGAAAACAGACAAGTGAGAGGAGTCAGGGCCAGGTCCCAGCAGAGATGAGCTGTTTGGGGGTAGGGGGGTGGGGGCTGGGAATGCAGGACTCCCAAGCCCACTGTCCTGACAATGGAGAGACCACATACCCTGGGGGAAAGTCAGGGTCCCCAAGCTACCTGGTAAAGGCCCACCTTGCACATCCCGGCAGGCTAGCTTGCACTCTTCTTCCCGAAGGTAGTTGTTCTTATTGCCCAAGCAACCTCCATAAATGAAACTCTTGCAAATCTGTTCCGTGGGGTCGTAGTACCAGCGGGGGAAGGAACCGCGGCAGCGGCCCACCTTGTTGGATGCAAGGCAATATTCTGGGGGAGGGGAGGAAAGCTTGTGAGGGGGCCCTGTGGGGCCCCATCATCAGAGGGGGCCGGCTCCAGGTACTGCCTCCCTGTCCCCTCCCTTACCTTCTGTCTGCTTGGCAGACAACACAGTAACTGTGACATTGGCCGTGCTCTCTGGCTGGTCTGAGTCGGCCACTGTCAGCTGGAACAGGTAGGTGCCTTCCTTGAGTCCCCACAGCTTCACCTGGTCCGCCTCATTCTTCTATACACAGGAGTAGCCATCAAGCTGGGACCCCCCCGGTGTCCCTCAGCTGTCCCAGTCCTCCCAGCCACACCCCCACCTCCATAGGGAGAGCAGAGGAACTTGGTATTAAATGTATCCTCAGCTTCTATCCACCCCAACCATCTGGAACCTCAGGCTGGCCAATGGTCCTGGTAAGGGAACCCTGGAGAGCTGAGGTGGGGGTCAGGGAGCCAGCCTCGTGTCTCACCTCTATTCTGACATCTGTGTCACCCTGCAGTAGGGACCAATCTGTGTTCTCCACACCCTTCAGCACCAGCGGTTCCTGGGGCTGCACCTTCAAGTCTATGCCTGCCCAGATCTTGGGGATCCGGGACCCTGAAGGGGAAGGTAAGGTAAGATCAATTCTCACTGAATGGGCCAGAGCTCTCCTGAAGTGGGGAGCAATACGGGCCACACCTAAACCAACCTAGGACTCAGCAGCCTGCATGGGGTACAGGCAAGAGCTCACAACTAAATCATCCTCTTGCTCTCTATTTAGATAGTCTTTGTTACACTGAAGATATGTTTAATGTTGTAAAACCTACTTTCTGAAGAAAAGTACTGAACAGCCTGTGTCATTTGATCCCATTTAGGGGAAAAATATATATAGGAGAGGAGCTTATTCTCATTTTCTTTTTCTTTATTTATTTAAGTTTACTTATTTGGAGAGACAGTGAGAGTGCACGCACACGCGTGGGGGAGGGGCAGAGAGCATCCCAAGCAGACTCCTTGCTGTCAGTGCAAGAGCCTGAAGTGGGGCTTCATCCCATGAACCATGACTCGGGCTCATGACCTGAGTCGAAATCAAGAGTCGGACTCTTAACTGACTGAGCCACCCTGGTGCCCCTATTTATTTTATTTTATTTTATTTTAAGTAGGCTTCATACCCAGTGCAGAGCCCAACATGGGGCTTGAACTCAGAATGCTGAGATCAAGAGTCAGACACTTAATTGGCTGAGCCACCCAGGTGTCCCCTCCCCCATTTTCTATAACACACAAGTACTTGTGCTAATGCTTTAAAAAATTAAAGTAACAATATTTTTGAAAAGCCAAATAAGTAAATATGTAATTAACACTATTACCCCTCATTCTGCTCTTCTGGATTGCTGCAGAGAAGCCCATCCTGGTAGAACCGTAGGCACAGAGTCCCTGGGCAGCAACGTGGCAAGACTTGGTGTCCCAGAGTATGTAGCCACAGGAGGAGGGTGCCTCTGCCACCTCAGACAGACTCTGCCTCCCATTATAAGGGGTCTTGAGGGAATCACACCCTCCCTCAACCTGACAATGCCTGTGCCTGAGGCTTCCTCCGGTCTCAAGTTAGGGACTGGAAAGAAGTAAGCACAAAGCAGAATTCCTGTCTGTGGTAGGTTGAATGGGTAGACCCAGAAAATAGGGTTGTGTCTAATCTCCAGAATTTTTGAATGTGACCTTAACTGGAAAAAGAGTGTTAGCAGAAGTAATGAAGCTAAGCATCTTCATATGAGATCATTCTGGATTAGTTGGGTAGGCCCCATCCAATGATATATTGTCTTTATAAAAGACAGAAGAGGAGAAAACAGAAAGAAGGAAGGCCAAGTGAAGACAGGCAGAAACTGGAGTGTGATGCAGTCCCGAGCCAAGGACTGCCTGGCACCACCAGGAGTTGGAAAGGGCAAGGAAGGATTCTCCCTGGGGGTCTTCAGAGGGAGTATGGCCCTGGCAACACCTGGATTTTGGACTTTTGGCCTCCAGAACTGTAAGACAGTAAATTTCTGTTGTTTTGAATCACCCAGTTTGTAGTAATTTGTTTCAGCAGCCATAGGAAATTACACACTGCGTTGGAGGGGATTCCAGGCAGATAAGACCCAACACCAGGAAGCAACTTGGGAGAAGAGACCCAACAAGATGAAGCAATATGTGGTGTGTGTACAAGACAAGGTAGTGGGCATACAGAGAAGGGCGAGGTCACAGCAAGTCAGAGAAATAGGGAAGGCTTTCTTGGGAAGGGAGAAAGGACTTTTTTTTTTAACCTTTTTAAAAATTTTAATATTATTTTTTATATATAATTTTTTATATATAATTTTATTATTATTATTATTATTTTAAAAGTTTATTTTTGAGAAAGAGAGAGTGAGGCAGAGGATCTGAAGCAGGCTCTGTGCTGACAGTGGACAGCCCAACATGGGGCTCGAACTCATGAACTGTGAGATCATGACCTGAGCCGAAGTCAGATGCTTAACTGACTGAGCCACCCAGGTGCCCCAATTTTATTATTTTTTAATGTTTATTTAGTTTTGAGAGAGACAGAGATAGGGTGAGCAGTGGGGGGGGGGGGGGGGGGGGAAGGAGGGGACAGAGGATCCGAAGCAGGCTCTGTGCTGACAGCAGAGAGCCCGACGCAGGGCTCGAACTCATGAACCACGAGATCATGACCTTAGCTGAAGTCAGATACTTAACTGACTGAGCCACCCCGGCACTGCGAGAAAGGATTTTTTAATTCTTTTGTTTTTGTTTTTATTTGGTTGGTTGTAGAGAAGTGTGCGGTGTTGTTGATAACAGCAGGAAACATGAGCCAAAGCAAGGAGTTGGGAATTTGCAAGGCCAGTCTGGCAGACATTGAAGAGACCAGCCTGGGTGAGACAGACCATAAAGGGCCCTCAATGCAGGGCCAGAGCATGTGGACACAGCAGAAATATATTTAAATATTTAACAACTAGTGGTACAGGAAGGGGACAGACATGGCCATGAGCAGTGGCACAGAGTTCTAGAGACCACAGCTGCACCAGACATTGACCTCCCAGATGTATGATCGAGCTTCAGGAGTCTACAGGGAGGGGCCAAGGGCCCAGGCAGCAGGGGCACTCCTGAGCACAGGGCAGCAGCTATCTATCCCTCTGTTT
The DNA here is from genome assembly GCF_016509475.1 of Prionailurus bengalensis. Classification (NCBI taxonomy): domain Eukaryota; kingdom Metazoa; phylum Chordata; class Mammalia; order Carnivora; family Felidae; genus Prionailurus; species Prionailurus bengalensis. The sequence continues at coordinate 62,572,111 of NC_057355.1, forward strand.
GGAATAATGTCTAAGGAGAGAAGAGGCCGGTGAGTGGATCAGAGCCACAGTTCAGAATATGTGAAGGGAGTCATCTGAATTAAAGGGGTAGCTAAAGGAATGGAAGGGAGGATGTGAGAAGCTTTCCGTGTCTGACAGGCATTGGGAACTGAGAAGAGTAGGCACAGAGAAAAGGGAAACCAGATCTAGAGGGAACCTAGAGAAGTTGAACTTGAGCAGGGAAGACCACTGAGGAAGTAACCAGCAGGCAGAGGAAGTGTGTATGGGGACTTCTGACAGGCCAGAGCTGGAGACAGGTATGGAGTTGTCTTTATCAACAAAGCTGCCAATAGTTTATTTTGTGACACAGCAAAGTACCTAAAATTCAAATTTTTGTGTTCATAAATTGGAATACAGCTTCATCTACTCATTTACATATTGTTGACAGCTGCTTTCACCTTACAACAGGAGAGCTGAGCAGCTGAAACAGAGACTATATGGGCCACAAAGTGTAAAATATTTCCTATTTGAACCTTTACAGAAAGTTTACTGACCACGAATCTCCATCACCTACCTTCCTAACCATCCTACCACAGCTGCATTCTTGCCCCTCTCCAGATGAAAAAATTGACATTAGAGAGGTTAAATAACCTGCCCAGGGTCACTCATTTTCTGAACAGCAGAGCAGGGATCTGAACTCTGGTCTATCTGACTCCATAGCTCATGGTCTTTATAAAACACCATGCTGCAGTCCACTCACCTACTTAGAGGAGTGATTTTGATTGCTTTTCATTATCTTAGGGTTGTTTTTGACTTAGGTAATACATATATAAAATTCAAAAAGTACAAAAGAGTTGGGGCACCTGTACGGCTCAGTTGGTGGAGCATGGGACTTGATTTCGGGGTTGTAAGTTTGGTTGGGTGTAGAGATTACTTAAAAAATAAAATCTTGAGGGGCACCTGGGTGGCTCAGTCGGTTAAGCAGCCAACTTCGGCTCAGGTCATGATCCCGCGTTCCGTGAGTTCAAGCCCCGTGTCGGGCTCTGAGCTGACAGCTCGGAGCCTGGAGCCTGCTTCCCATTCTGTGTCTCCCTCTCTCTGCCTCTCTCCTGCTCATACTCTGTCTCTCTCAAAAATAAACAGACATTAAAAAATTTTTTTTCTTTATTTTTTTTCTTTTTATTATTTTTTTAATTTTTTCTTTAAATAAAATCTTGAGGCACCTAGGTGGCTCAACTGGTTAAGTGTCTGACCTCAGCTCAGGCCATGATCTCATGGCTCATGAGTTTGAGCTCCACGTTGGGCTCCAAGCTGATGGCGTGGAGCCTGCTTGGGATTCTCTGTCTCCCTCTCTCTCTCTGCCCCTCCCCACTCTCTATCTCTCTCTGAAAATTAAAAAAAGAAAAAAAAAAGTTAAAACTAAATAAAACCAAAAACCTTACTACTGCCCCCCTGCCCCACCCCCGAAACAAGTACAAAAGAGTAGTATTTTTTTTTTTAATTTTTTTTTTCAACGCTTATTTATTTTGGGGACAGAGAGAGACAGAGCATGAACGGGGGAGGGGCAGAGAGAGAGGGAGACGCAGAATCGGAAACAGGCTCCAGGTTCTGAGCCATCAGCCCAGAGCCTGACGCGGGGCTCGAACTCAGGGACCGCGAGATCGTGACCTGGCTGAAGTCGGACGCTTAACCGACTGCGCCACCCAGGCGCCCCCAAAAGAGTAGTATTAAGTCTTGTCCTTTCTTAACCTTTTCCCCTTAACCTCCCAGGGTCCTCTCACTAGAGGCAACCATTCTATTTTATATGTGCGTGTGTGACTATCAAGAGACGGTACTGAATTTATAAGAATGCAAGTTCTTCTTCCTGTTTTTCTCACAATGTATTTTGGAAATCCTTCCATAGCAACATGGAGTTTCCCCTTTTCTTGGTTGCACAGTACTCATGTGAATGCATCATAACTTACAACTTATTTAACCAGTACACCAGTCTCCTCTTGACTTAGATTCTTTCTTTTCTTCTTCCTTCCCTACTAAAAACCAAACCATATTGCCTCAGGGCTTATTATTATTATTACTATTATTATTGAAACAGCACTGCCACATACAATTATAGGATGTGTTGACAGACAGTGAGATTGTTTCCAATTCTTTGCTATTATAAACAATGCTACAACGAGTAACTGGCTGGTAAGTGGGTTTACACACATATAAGTATAGCCACAAGATGAATTCCTACCAGTGGAACTGTGTTGAGGATTATGTGCATTTACAAGTTTGTATTTTTTTTTTTTTTAGTATTTATTTATTTATTTATTTAAGTAATCTCTTCACCCAATGTGGAGCCTGAACTCAACACCGATATCAAGAGTTGCATGATCCCCTGACTGAGCCAGCCAGGCGCCCCCATTTACAGTTTTGATGGACATTGCCAAGCTGTCCTCCACCGAGGCTCTACAGAAGGTTATGTCAAGCGTAAGTGAGTTGAAAGGAAGAAGAGAAGGTAAGAGATAAGAGCAGCTGGTAGGAGGCTGAGTCACTGAGATTCCTCTTTGATGAGGCAGAGAAAGCGAGCCACTGGGGGACTCACAGAGGGGAGGGGAGACCCAACGGGTGAAGACCAGGACAAACAGTGACAGCAAAGGGATGGGAGGAGAGAGCTTCCACAAACATGTCAGATGCAGGTGCAGAGGCCTAGAAGGAGGAGAAAATGAGGAGAAAAGGAGGACCTGGGTTGCAGGGGTTGAGAGGAAATAAAACCGGAAGAGCAGGAAAGAAAAGTGCCTGTCTGGGACGAACTGTACCCAGGGGGCTTGGCTGGCATTCAGTAAAGGGTCCAATAGGGGCAGGTCCTGAGGTGACCTCTGAGAGACAAAGCCATAGGGGCAGTGAGCTGGGGGGTGCGCATGCCTCTCTCCTTGCATTTTTCAGAAAGTAATCAGCCGAAGACAAGACTACTTGGGAGTCTACCTACCTGGCAGATAGGCTAGCCCCACCAGCCCCCAGGGTGCAAGTGGACAGCAGAGTGATGCACCTTGGGCCAAACCAGCAACATCCACCCAGCCCCAGGCCCCAGGAGCAAGGGGCAGATGCCCCACCCTACCACTCCCTACTTCCCACCCTCAAGAGAGCAAAGGGCCAGAGTGGCCATAAAGGAAGCCCTTCCCCAGCTGCCAGGCCTCAGGACATCGCCAGGAAACAGACTCCACCTCCTAAGCCACTCTTCCAACAGAAAGAGGGGGAGGGCAAGTAAGGGGAGAGAAGGAAGGAGCAGGGTATTCGGAAGGCCACAAGAATCTAGACTACATTGGCCACAAACAGGGAAAGGGGAACAAGCCAACCCACCCTGATTTCTATACCCAATGAATGAATCAAATGAATCAAAGGTTTAAATGCCCTGAACACCTAGGTGCCCACCTTGCCTGCCTTGGTCCACCCTAGCCTCCAAGATGACTTTATCCTGCTCTTTCCCATCTCCAACCTCTAGCCAGGCTCAGTTGAGAACAGACTCCTTGATACCAAACAGCTCCCCCCAACCCCCAAAGCACTGCAGCACCCTTAAAATGGCCTGGAGCTCGCACTCAGTTCACGCCCTACCCAGCTCCCTAAATAACCCAGGAAATCCCCACTCCACCCTGTGTCGTGCCAAACAAGCCAGCCAGGGTAGGGGCATTTCCAAATGAGGAAGGCTGGTCGCAAGACCCTGTGGCCCCATCCACCTCATCTCCCCGACCAGACCCCAGAGTTTCAGGTGCTGGCCCTGGAGCAGAACTCCCATGGACTCTCTGTCAGATCAGGAAGGCACAAGAAGCTCAGGTCAATTAGAGTCATCACCACCTACACTCTCTGCTACTTCCTTGTGGAACAGGCTCAGGCCCTGGCCCAGTGGGACTCAGGTGGCCCAGCCTGCCCCAGAGATGGTGCCTACTCTCCCCCCTCCCCCACCCAGAATCCCCATCCCACCTCTCCTCAGAGACCCAAGAGAGCTACTGGAAGAAGGATGGGGAAAGTTTGGCCCAGGAAAAAGCTGGAAAGTCCTTTTTCCTCTTTCCAGAACTGAGACCACCCCCAGATTGAGTACCAGCCCAGTCCTGGCCCCTGAGCTCCCAGTCTCTGGTTCTATTATCTGCTGGGCTATCATGGGTCAGAGTGCTAGGTTTCTACCAAAAACGTGGCCTTGTGTGAAAACCAGCATAGGACTTTTGGAGATCCTGCCTGGATTGAGTCCCACGTCTCCGATTTATGGGCAGTGCTATCCTGGGCAAATTATTATTATTATTATTATTATTATTATTATTATTATTAATTTATTGTCAAATTGGTTTCCATACAACACCCAGTGCTCATCCCAACAGGTGCCCTCCTCAATGCTGGGCAAATTATTTAACATGGGAGTCGGTCTCCTAATCTAAAAAGTGGGATGACAACTAATAGCACCCTTTTCAGAAGTGGTTATCATGAGGCCTAAGTCAGAGTCTAAGTGGCACAGCAATCAGTAAACTATAAAGTGCTAACAGAGGTTATCAGTTGTGACCCATCCCTGCCCTGGAGCCCCACCTGGCCAGAACATCAGACAGAGAAAATGGGGAACGAAGGTCTCTGGGGGGGCCCCAACCCCAGCTGACTGCTCAGTCCCAGCAAGGAGGAGGAGGAGCCCCCACTTTGCCCTTATCCCTGGAAGTAAACAAGGTGAGCAGACCTTGTAGCCTGGCTATCACATCCTAAGCTGGGAGAGCCCTGCCTGGCTCACCCGCGTACACACACACCTGCCTGGACAGCTGACATCCCTCCCCTACCAGGTATACATACCAGTGGGCTGACTCACTCAGCAACCCTGCTCACCCCCACCCAGAGCCTCTGGCTACTGTGCCCACAACACCACCCCTTCCTCTTTTGGGTCAACCTCAGACTGGGCTTGTTCTTTAGCATCTGGGGTCTTGGAGTTGTCCCCATACCACCAAAAGGCCAATAGGTGGGAAGAGGGGGTGCAGAGAGATGCTAACCAGTCCCAAGCCCAGCAGCAGAGAAGCAGACTATCCTTCCCCGGGCTCACTTGACAGGGCCTCAAGGCACCTAGCACAGTGCTTGGCCAGGGGTGTCTAGCTAGTCACCAGGTGGCCTCCAGACGACTCACTCCCTGACTTAGCATATGAGGGCCAGCAATCGGGAATCCGGGAATCCGGAGGAGCTGCCTCCTCTCTCCCAAACACACATCCCAGAGCACCAGCCCACTCAACATCCTGAATTAGGGAGCCAGAGTCTGGATTTTAGGATGTCACCCCTCCCCACTCTAGTAGTCTGTTCTGTGTTTACTGTTTATACTGCCCACTTCTAAGGAGGAGTCAGGGCTGAATGGGACTGTCCTCCTCACTCCTTTCTGATGCTCGCCTCCCCCAGGACTCCATTACCAGTCCCTTTTCTGAGTCTCCCCACATCCATCCAACCGGGTCCCCTCGTACTTACCTCCAAAGCCCTGGGTCCGAAGCTCGCGGTAGGAGCGGTAAACCTCCCGCGTGAGGTAGTTGATGAAGCCCTCCCTGGGTGCGAACTTGCACACGAAGTTCTGCTCGTAGAGGCAGTTCATTAGGAAGCAAGCGGCAATGGCGTCCTCCCCGCCGTCGGGCTGCAGCTCCACCAGCGCCAGGTTGCAGTTCTGGGTGGTGCAACAGGCGCGCACGCAGTCCCAGCCGCGGCGCACGGTCGGGGAGCCCAGGAAGGTGGCCCCGTTGCCGACCGAGGCCTCGGTGTCGAGCACGAAGGCAGGCACCCCGGCGGTAAAGCGGTCCAGGCAGGCGCCTCCCGCGGGCAGGCCGGGGGGCGCGGGCGGCGGCCCGGCCTCGGTGCCCAAGAGATCGAGGGCGCACAGGAGCCACACGGTGACTGCTGGGACGCTGGCCTGGGAGAGGCGGGCACGGGCCATCATCCTTCCCGGGGCCGTTGCCCTCCTCCCCACGGGGGTCACCTTCACTGTGCGGCCCTCTGGGCTCCGAGGGTGCTTGAGACCTGAAAGGGGGGAGGAGACGGAGGAGGAGACACACCGGATCAGCCGGAGACTTCCAGGGAGGCGGGCAGGCCAGGAGGAAGTCGAGAAGAGGGCTGGGGAGCACCCCAGGCCCCGGGAGTGAGGAAGGGTACGCTGGCCCAGCCCTCCCACTCCCACTCTGGTGACCCGGCCGTTCTCGGACCCCCAGATGGACGGCTAAGGAGCTCACGTACCCGGGCACACGCAGCAGCGCAGAACAAAGGGCCACACATGCTCCGAGCCCGCTCCGTCCCCGCCTCGCGCTCCGGGGCCCGGGTTACCTGCGCAGGTGAGTGGGGTGGGGCTGCCCCTGCCGAGGTTCCGGTCCCGGCTTCCTGCGCGGCTCGGGCCCCCGCTTCCGCCCCGGTGCCGGGTGCGCTGAGGCTCGGCCACTTCCTCCCCGGGTTTCTGGTGAAACTGAGTCAGTGCGGCCGGGGCGGGGCGGACATTAACCCCAGCGCCGCCGGCCCCGCCTACTGCCGTTGCGCCGCCACCTGCCCGCCCTGCCCCGCCGCGCTCCGCCACCGCCACCCCATGTCTCCGGACCCCTTCCCCGCGGACTGCTCCCGGCACCGTCTCTGGGTCCCGGCCCCGGGCGGCGCCCCTCGACGCTGCTCTACGTAGGCTCCGCCGAGGCCAGCCTCACGGCAGGGCCCCGCACCCCAGAAGTGCAGCCGGTTCTCTGGCCTGGACGCCGCAGCAGAGTCGTCCATTCGGGGGTCCAGCACTCCCGCCTCCCTTTCCGGTCGGGGCCAGCATTCCCAGCTCCTGGCCTGAGGCGCTTGAGAAGGAGCTGGGGGAGGAGAAATGGGGCAAAGCCCGACGCCAACGGCAAACGATCTTGCCGCCGTCGTCAGCCCTCAGGAAATCATTTTCATCTCGTGGCGGGAAGAGATCCCAGAAGCTGTGGGGCTGCACCTTTGGTAACTGGAATCCCGGATGCCTGCTCCAGCGTCACCGCCCTTGCCAGCTCCGGGAAGCCCTCCTTTCTGCCAGAGTGAGCAGTTGAGGCGATTTCCTCCTTCCAGGTTTCCCTGCTAGACCTGCAGTGGTTCCATTTTGTTTGAGGGCCTTCCTTGTACTGAGGTTTACATTCAGGTCTCTGTCAGAGCTGAGTCCCTGTTAGCTCTCATTGGTCTGCCGCCTCCTTCCCTGGAGTACAGGTTCCCTCTTCTCTCCCACTAAGAGGGTGCTCCTGGTCAAGAGCTGGTCGTCCTCTTCCAGTAGAATGCCATCCTTGGAAGCTAGAAGCTCCAGCTCACCAAAGTAATTGAGATAATGACCTTCACAGATCTGTGGGTTCCTTGAAACCATGAGTGAAGAACTCCTCTTAAAGACCATTCTTACAGAGCAAGATTGGCCTTGTTAATGCTCTCCCCAAAAAGAGATTCCACACCTTTTCATGATGATCTAACAAATCCCGCCCAGTGAGAACGTTCTTCCTAATTTCTCATCTAGAGCAGCTTTACCTACTAGGTCCTGTAGCCACCCTTTGATCATTTTCCTGGATGACCTGCAACACTCCTCAACTGCCTACATTATGAGTGTTAGGGGTGGGAATCTGGGGTCTTTGTTACATTATGAGTGTTAGGGGTGGGTCTGTCCCCTCCTCTGGATTTTCTGCTTTTTTTCTCATTGCCCCTCGCACACTGGTGGACACAGGACAATGGTGTTATGATGAGAATGCAGCAAAAGATTGTGCAGTTACTGGGGAGAAAGGGTTTTGTTGTGAGCAGATTTCTGCCTCCCCCAATACCTTATACATACAAGAATCCTAACACAGGAGACTATGACCTTATGGTGACGTGACATAACCATAGATTTATCATTACATCCATCTACACCATTACAAAAACCTGTATTTATCAAGCACTGACAATGCCCGAATGCTGTTTTTAAGTACTTCCCACACGTTGCCCTATATACTGAAAACAAACCAAGAAAGTAGGTACTATTTTTATCCCCATTTTACAGGTGAACAGACAGGCTCAGACAGGTAATGTAGCAGGTGGCAGAGGGAGGATCAGAGTCTAGGCAGACCAATTCCATTGCTTTAGCACCTAAACCCTGGGCTTTACTACACTTGCAACTCTGACTTCAGCTGGACCTTCCACCCTGCCCACAGATTTAGCTTGCCAGAAATAAAAACTCATTTTCAAGTGGTGGGCAGCCCCCTTTAGTTAAGATGCTGGCACAACTTGACACAATTGCTAATGCTCACAGCTACCCTGAGAATAGTTCCCACTTTGCAGAGAAGTTCACTAACTCCCTTGAGCTCACAGTGAAGAGTGGGAGGCAGGGCTGGATAGGGCTTGAGTATGTGGACTTTAGACTCAGGCTTCTGGGTTTAACTCTCACCTGCCACTTACTATCTGTGTGGCCTTTGGCAAGTTATTTAGCCTCTCTGTGCCTTGGTCTCCTTGTGTATGAAGTGGGGCCTCAGAGGCTATTATGAAGATTAAATGAGTTACTGCAGATAAAACATTTGATACCATGAGTGCCCAAAAGTAACAGAGCTAGAATTTTATTCCAAGTCTCTCTGCCGTCAAAAACGACACTTTTCCTACTACTTTATACTGCTTCCTACATACTGAGAAGAAAAACTACACATGAGAGGAAAAAAGACTAAGATGGTCCACCCAAGTGGTGAAAGCAATGGCATTTGAATGGCGGGAATATGGGGTAACATTTTCTTCTTTCTAGTTTTTAAGTTATCTTCCAAGTTCCCTTTAGTGAGTTTCCACAATGAAGACCAGAAATATATCCTGACAGTCTCCACATTCGTCATATTTAGCGCCAAATTGCTCCTCTCTCCCCTTTCTCTCCTGGTCTCATTGTCCCTGCCACTTTGGAGTTATCTTTGCCCTCTGCCTTTCCTTGGGCTTTCCCTGCAAACATCTAGCTGGCTCCTGGGTACTGACAGTCTCTCTAGTGTTGGGTCACACCTATCCCTTCTGTCTACTGCCATTGCTGTCCTTGCTGTGAGCTCTGTGCCAGCTTCCAGATGAACTCCAGGCCACCTTGCACGCTGCGTGAGGTTGCCTCCGCCAGCCTTGCCTTCATCTGCCCTTTACCTGTTTAGACCCTTAGTGACCGCCCCCCCCCCCCCATAGCCTCTCTGGCAGTGTGCACAGAGCCAGCTGTCCCCTGGATGGATTCATAAAGTACACCTTGTAGAGAAGCAAAGAGTGTTAAACCTGTTGAGGGGCTTAGCTAAAGGTGTTCCCCTTACATATAGGAAACTGAGCTCAGAGGCTTGTCCTTGATTTGTTCAGAGACACAGAGCTAATGTGTAGCAGAGGGCCACATGCAGACTTAAGGTCTTTAACTGCCAACCTTGTGCCCTTTCCATGATTCTGCCATGCCTTCCTGCAAAGCATTTCCAGATGATATGGTTTTCTAATTGTTTATTGCAGGCCCAAGAGGAGCTGTCTGGGTAAGTTAGCTCTTTTGTTAGACCATGTGGCTCACCCTCCCTCTGTGAGCTTGGAGAAGAGTAGGCCTGGGTTTATGCTACTGACTTCATTCTTATGTGCCATATCACCGGTACCAACCATTACTCTTAGGATTGGGTGCTTTGGTGAGAATATTCAGTCCTCCACACCACTGCTAGAAAAGGAACGCTGACTACCTTGTCTCAGATGGTGATCTGGTGGTTTCTATCAGTAGGTGTGGTGGGTCGTCTACAATGATGGCCAGCAAAGGTGGTAGACCCTACTTCAGCTTCCCGTATATGCACACTGCTCCTCCCACCAAGAGGTGGCATCTGTGTTCCCTTCCCTTTGAATCTGTAACTTGCTTTGACCAACAGGACATGCAGAAGTGGTACCCTGTGACTTCCGGGCTGTAGCCACACGGCTTGCATTTTTCCCTCTTAGAACCAGTTGTGACACAAAGAAGCTTGACTCCCCTGCAGGAGCGAGAGGCTACCTGAAGAGAGCAAGCCCCTGGAGGATGTGAGACAATGAAGGAAGAGAGAGAGGAGTACAGCTATCTTGAAGCCACCCCAGGTGAGTAGCTGTGTGAAGCCATCTTCTATCCTTAACCTCAGTCCAGCTGCCCCTCAGAGACTGGCTGCACCTGCCAAGCCCTGCCCAAGATGCAGAACTGGGAGTAAATAAATGGCTATGTTTGTTTTACGTCTTTGTATTTTGGGGTGGTTTGTTATGTGGCAATAATAACTGAAATGGAAGAATAATATATTTACAGATTAAATTTTGGTTTTAATTATTTAGTGATCATAAACAATACATTTTATTTTATTTTATTTTATTTTTTGGTGACAAAACCCAGGAACGAATAAACAATAAATTTTAGAAATAAATTTCCATTTTAATTATCTAAGTCAAAGCCCATGAATTCTCTTGATAATGTAGAACCAATAATTTTTGGTAAGGAATTTTGGGGAAAGTAATGCAATACTTTTCAGGGTGAGGCCACTGTGATTGGTTCAATCTTTATTTAAGGGAGACAGATCTTCTTGGATATTACTACAGCCTTAAAGAGGCATTTTAATTTTTTTTAATGTTTATTCATTTCTGAGAGATAGAGACAGAGTGCAAGCTGGTGGGGTGGGTGTGCAGAGAGAGAGGTAGACACAGAATCCAAAGCAGGCTCCAGGCTCTGAGCTGTCAGCACAGAGCCTGATGCGGGGCTCGAACTCACGAACCGTGAGATCATGACCTGAGCCGGAGTCAGATGCTTAACCGACTGAGCCACCCAGGCGCCTCTTAAAGGGGCATTTAAAAAGAATTATACTAATGCAAAAATGCCCACACGGTATTCCAGTGTGACTTCTAAATTGCCACCAGTTGTCTAGCCCTTCTGGTTTTCATGCCCTGTGTCATCTTTTCCCCTTGAGGGTGGCTGGGCCTAGTAACTGACTTCTGATGAATAGAAAACAGCAAAAGTCATGGCATGTCACTTCCTAGATTAGGGTACAAAAAGACTGTGACTTCTACCTTGCTTGCCTGCCACCTTCCTCTCATGCCCTGGTTCTAGCGAAAGGTAGCTGCCATGTGGCGAGGAGTCCTCTAGAGGTCCTTGTGGCAAGGGATTAATGTCTCTGAGCAACAGCCCTTGCCAGCACCTGACTTGCAGCCTTCTGAGAATCCCTTACCCAGAGGAGCCAGCCAAGCCGCCTGCTGAAACAGTGATATAATAAATACTTAATGTTTTGGGGTGCCTGGGTGGCTCAGTCGGTTGAGCGTCCGACTTCAGCTCAGGTCATGATCTCACAGTCCGTGAGTTCGAGCCCCGTGTCGGGCTCTGTGCTGACAGCTCAGAGCCTGGAGCCTGTTTCAGATTCTGTGGCTCCCTCTCCCTCTGACCCTCCCCCGTTCATGCTCTGTCTCTCTCTGTCTCAAAAATAAATAAAAAAACATTAAAAAAATTAAAAAATAAAATAAAATAAATAAATACTTAATGTTTTAAGCTGTAAAATTTTGGGATAATTTGTTATGCAGCTTTATATGACTAACGTATTCGTTAACTGAAAAAAATAGGATATCAAACTATAAACAGTTTCTTTGGTACAACTTTTTAGAGAGCTAATATGACCATAAATGTCAAACTCCCCTAAAATTTTACACACCCTTGTAGCCCCACCTCTAGAAATTTCTTTTAAGGGAAAAGAAAAATCATGGAATGCTAACAAAGGAATAGTTACAGGGATGTTCAGAACAGTACTATTTATAATGGCAAAAAACTGGTAGCAATCCATATATCTAATGATAGGGGATTAACTGTATCATGGAATTGTTGCTAATGGAAGAGGTTGGAATCCATTAGTGAGTCTTGAAAACAAACTGACTTGCTGTTAGCATTTGAAAAAATAAAAATGAAATAGAGTTAAAAATATCCAAATAAAGGTAAGTTTCTCTTCATAAGAAAATTTTCATTTCAGCAATCCCTATCAAAATAACACCAGAATTCTTCACAGAGCTGGAACAAAGAATCCTAAAATTTGCTTGGAACTGGAAAAGACCATGAATAGTCAAAGCAATCCTGAAAAAGAAAACCAAAGCTGGAGGCATCATAATTCCAAACTTCAAGCTCTATTACAAAGCTGTAATCATCAAGACAGTATTGTACTGGCACAAAAACAGACACATAGTTCAATAGAACAGAATAGAAAACCCAGAAATGGACCCACAAATGTGTGGCCAACTAATCTTTGACAAAGCAGGAAGGAATATCCAATGGAAAAAAGACAGTCTCTTCAGCAAATGGTGTTGGGAAAACTGGACAGTGACCTGCAGAAGAATGAACCTGGACCACTTTCTTACAACATACACAAAAATAAACTCAAAATGGACAAAAGACCTAAACCGAAGACAGGAAGCCATCAAAAATCCTAGAGGAGAAAACAGGCAACAACCTCCCTGACCTCAGCTGCAGCAACTTCTTACTTGACATGTCTCCAGAGGGAAGGGAAACAAAAGCAAAAATAAACTATTGGGACCTAATCAACATAAAAATCTTCTTCACAGTGAAGGAAACAATCAACAAAACTAAAAGACAACCTACAGAATGGGAGAAGATATTTGTACATGAAATATCAGATAAAGGGTTAGTATCCAAAATCTATCAAGAACTTATCAAACTCAACACCCTAAAAACAAATCGTCCAGTGAAGAAATGGGCAGAAGACATGAATAGACACTTCTCCAAAGAAGACATCCAGATGGCTAACAGACACATGAAAAAATGCTCAACATCACTCACCATCAGGGAAATACAAATCAGAACCACAAAGAGATACCACCTTACGCCTGTCAGAATGGCTAACATGAACAACTCAGGCAACAACAGATGTTGGCGAGGATGTGGAGAAAGAGGATCTCTTTCGCATCGTTGGTGGGAATGCAAACTGGTGCAGCCACTCTGGAAAACAGTATGGCAGTTCCTGAAAAATTTTAAATAAAACTACCCTATGACCCAGCAATTGCACTACTAGGTACTTATCCAAAGGATACAGGAATGCTGTTTTGATGGGGCACATGCACCCCAATGTTTATAGCAGCACAATCAGTGGTAGCCAAAGTATGGAAAGAGCCCAAATGTCCATTGATGGATGAATGGATAAAGAAGATGTGGCATATATATACAAGGGAGTATTACTCGGCAATCAAAAAGAATGAAATTTTGCCATTTACAACTATGTGGATGGAACTAGTGGGTATTGCGCTAAGTGAAATAAATCAGTCAGAGAAAGACAAATATAATATGATTTCACTCATGTGGAACTTAAGATACAAAACAGATGAACATAAAGGGAAGGGAAGCAATAATATAAACACAGGGAGGGGGACAAACCATAAGAGACTCTTAAATACAGAGAATGAACAGAGGATTGCTGGAGGGGTTGTGAGTGGGGGGATGGGCTAAATAGGCAAGTAGCATTAAGGAGGACACTTGTGGGGATGAGCATTGAGTGTTATTTGTAAGTGATGAATCACTAAATTCTATTCCTGAAATCATTATTACACTATATTTAACTAACTTGGATGTAAATTTAAAAAATAATAATAATAAAAAGAAAATTTTCATTTCATGTTTATATATGTATGCATTATGATATTAAATTAATTTCTTACTTTGAGTCGTCGTCTACAATTTTTTTTATGGCCCAAATTTTGAAAAAGTCTGCAGATTTAAAAAAAGATATGTACAAAACTACTTAATAAAAGTATTCAAAAGATATAAAATTATAAAATGGCTTGCATATGTTACAAAATGATCTAATTTCATGGAAATCCAAAACAAGCAAAGCTCTATGAAAAAGGAAAAATAAACATACCAAACAGATCATTTATACTTTTCTTCTTTATCTATATTTAAAAATTTTCTACAATGAACATGTCATCTTTAAACATATTTCTTGAATAATAATAATAGTTTTTAAAGTTTCCCAAATAATTATATATTGTATATTAGCATTTTCTTAACTATGTTACATGTGCACAGAAAAAAGACTAGAAGAAGTTTGCCAGAATGTCAAACTTTCAAAGTTTGCCAGAAGTTAGCAGTCATGGTTTTATGTGGTGGGATTGTGAGGAATTTTTAATGTTTTAGAAAATTTGGAAATGTTGGGGCACTTGGCTGGCTCAGTCAGAGGACCATGCGACTCTCAATCTCAGGGTTGTGAGTTCGAGCCCCATGTTAGGTGTAGAGATTATTTAAAAATAAAATCTAAAAAAAAGAAAAGAAAAGAGAATTTAGAAACTTTTCTAAAATGAACATGTTTTTCTTCCATAATAAATTTTTTTTTTTTTTTTTTAGTTAAGTAATCTCTACACCCAGCATGGGACTCGAATTCATGACCCCGAGATCAAGAGTCATGTGTTATACTGACTAAGCAGCCAGGTCCCCCTATAAATAAAAATGTTTGGGGCGCCTGGGTGGCGTAGTCGGTTAAGCGTCCGACTTCAGCCAGGTCACGATCTCGCGGTCCGTGAGTTCGAGCCCCGCGTCAGGCTCTGGGCTGATGGCTCAGAGCCTGGAGCCTGTTTCCGTTTCTGTGTCTCCCTCTCTCTCTGCCCCTCGCCCGTTCATGCTGTGTGTCTCTCTGTCCCAAAAATAAATAAACGTTGAAAAAAAATTTAAAAAAAATGTTTAATAAGAGGAGGAAGAGAAAAGACATTTAAAAACAGCCTAGTTCTTTTTGTTTTTTAAGTTTATTTATTTTGAGGAGGCGGAGAGTGAGTGTGGGGGAGAGGCAGAGAGAGGGGGAGAGACAGAATCCCAAGCACTCTCCGTTCTCTCAACACATAGCCCAACATAGGGCTCAATCCCAGGAACCATGAAATCGTGACCTGAGCCAAAACCGAGTCAGCTGCTTAACTGACTGAGCCACCCAGGAGCCCCAAGAAGAGCATAGTTCTGATGATATCTTCCTGTTGCCCATTTTATACCCCCCACTGGATTTAGGGTAGGCCAGGGAAGCAAGGCAGACACCCTCACCTCTGCCCAGGGCAGCACCCTCTTTGTTTACCCACCCTGATGTGGCCCTGCTGTCCTTGTGGTTTTTTCTTTCCATGTTATCTTGGGGCATGATTCCCTTTTCTCAGGCAAACTAATTGATGCATGGTGATGCTCATAGGGCAGTGAGCTGTGTGTGAATGCAAAAATGGAAGAATGTCAGTAAGGAGCCTTACACATAAATAATGGGCATAACTCATTTGTGTGCCATTGAGCCTCGCAGGAGTCATGCCGCATGCTCTTGCAAAATCTCCACAACCTCCAGTTTACAGATGAGGAAATAGGCTCACAGAGGCTCCATGCATGAACCTGTCTGTGTCGCAGTGTAGGTGTCTATGAAGTTTGCATATTTTGTGTCCCCAATCCATCACCAAGTTCTATTAACTAGGATCCCCTAAATAGCTTTCCAATCTGTCCCTTTATACCCTTTTCACCACCAACAACACTACCTCCTCCAGTTAAGCCCTACAGCAGTGGCCTCCTAACCGATCTCCTTCAGGCTTTTTGCACTCTCTGATTCTCCGTCTTTTGGAAATTTAAATTTGAACATGTCAGCCTACCCCACCACTATTACGTAAGATTTTGTTGTGACTTCCAGTACTCTTAGGATAAAGACAAAATTCCTTAATGTGGATTACAGAGCCCTGTGTAGATACCTCTACCCACTCTGCCTCATGACTCACGATTTCCTCCCTCCTCTCTCTGTTCTAGCCCCACTGGCCTTTTAGTCCTTGTACTCGACATCTCCCTCCTGCCACAGAACCTTTGCATTTGCCCTGCCTTCTGCCAGATCCATTCCTGCTGGTCCCTGTGCCTAGTTAACTCCTATTCATCCTTAAGAACTCAGTTCAAAATGCTACCACTTGCTAGGTCACACCCTCAATATAGCACCTTTTACCTTCTTTTCCAGATAACTAAATACAGTTGCAACTTTACATTTGATTAGTTGATGAATATTTGTTTATTTTTACACTAAACTGTTAAGTTCCATGAAGGCAGGGACTGTGTTTCTTTGGATCACCAATCTCCAGTACTGAGCATAACACTTGGCCTGCTAGATGAGCTCATAAAATCTTTGTTATTAAGTGACTAGGTTAATGAACAAAACTCGTTGAGTCTTCTGATCTGGTTCCTTTTCCTGAAAGGGCTCCCAAACTCTTCAAGAAGATAGGATGGAGGAACTATCATAATAATGCTTGCCATTGTTATGTGTAACAGGTCATCAAAGTAACAGCTGAGTCTACAGGCTGCATATTAGAGGCCCCCCTACCACTCATTTCCACCCTCTTCCAAAGAGGCTCAGGAGGGAAGCCACTGTGGAGAAATCCCTGGGCCACCCTTTGGCAGACGTGAAGCCTGGAGCCTCACCAGGAAGGCAGGGAGAGTGACGAGGCAAAGGAAGGGAATGGATGTTTACTAAGAAGGGACTCTGTTTTGGACATCATGTTTACATCTATCAACTCATTTATTCCTCCCCCAAAGCCCCATGTTGCAGATGAGAAAATAGACTCAAAGAGGTTGTGAAATGTGAGGGTTATAAAACCAATGCAGGGCAAAAAACTGAGTTTGAACTCACATCTGGCAGTCTTCCTCTAAAGTCTGGGCTTTTTCAGGCTATTTTCCTGGGCTCCAGCCCTCAAATACCTCCCCCACTCTGTCATCTTAGAGCCCCAAAGTTTTTCATCATTAAAGACTCATCTATTGGCCTTTATCTATAGCTCTCTTTACTCAGTGTATGGTGGTTGAAATCGATACCCTGGAAACAGAAACTCAACATTGTAAAGGCAACTACTGTGAGACCTAAAAAGAAATATATAAACAAGATCCTGTGTTGAACTCGAGTTGGAAGAGACGAGTCTGGTCTCAGGATGGAGGTAAAACTGCCACCCGGTTGCCCCCAGCCCGACTCCTGCTGTCACTGCCACCGCCAGGAGGAGGGCCATGATCTAAAGGAACAAGAGGAGTTGAGAAAACTGTTTATTGGTGGTTTGAGCTTTGAAACTACAGATGATAGTTTATGAGAACGTTTTGAAAAATGGGACACACTTACAGATTGTGTGGTGATGAGAGACCCCCAAACAAAACGTTCCAGGGGTTTTGGTTTTGTGACTTACTCTTGCGTGGAAGAGGTGGATGCAGCCATGTGTGCTTGACCACACAAGGGTGATGGACGTGCAGTGGAACCAAAGAGAGCTGTTTCTGGAGAGGATTCTGCAAAGCCTGGTGCCCATCTAACTATGAAGAAAAATTTCGTTGGTGGTATTAAAGAAGATACAGAAGAATACAATTTGAGAGACTGCTTTGAAAAGTATGGCAAGATGGAAACCATAGAAGTTATGGAGGACAGGCAGAGTGGAAAAAAGAGAGGATTTGCTTTTGTAACTTTTGATGATCATGATACAGTTGATAAAATTGTTCAGAAATACCATCACTATTAATGGGCGTAATTGTGAAGTGGAAAAGGCCCTTTCCAAACAAGATCCAGTCTGCTGGATCACAAAGAGGTCGTGGAGGTGGATCTGGCAACTTTATGGGTCGTGGAGGAAACTTTGGTGGAAGAGGAGGCTACGGTGGAGGTGGTGGCAGCAGAGGTAGATATGGAGGAGGTGATGGTGGATATAATGGATTTGGAGGTGATGGTGGCAACTGTGGTGGTGGTCCTGGTTATAGTAGCAGAGGAGGCTATGGTGGTGGTGGACCAGGATATGGAAACCAAGGCAGTGGGTATGATGGTGGTGGTGGAGGATATGATGGTTACAATGAAGGAGGAAATTTTGGAGGTGGTAACTATGGTGGTCGTGGGAACTATAATGATTTTGGAAATTATAGTGGACAACAGCAACCAAGCTGAGCACCCATGAAAGGGGGCAGTTTTGGTGGAAGAAGGTCGGGCAGTCCCTATGGTGGTGGTTATGGATCTGGTGGTGGAAGTGGTGGATATGGTAGCAGGAGGTTCTAAAAATTTTCAGAAGAAAAGGGCTACAGTTCTTAGCAGGAGAGCGAGCAAGGTGTTGTCAGGAAAGCTGACAGGTTACTTTGAGACAGTCGTCCCAAGTGCATTACAGGAACTGTAAAAATTTGCCACAGAAGGAATGATGCTCCATAGTCAGAAAAGTTCCTGCAGCTTAAACAGGAACCCCTTCTTGTTCAGGACTGTCATAGCCACAGTTGGCAAAAAGTGCAGCTATTGATGAAGGCAATGTAGTGTCAATTACATGTACATTTCTGAGGTCTTCTATCTGTTGTAGCTTTTTCGTTTTCTTTTCGTTACCTGAGGTATATTGCCCTGTAAATTGGGTAGTAATCCCAGGAATAAAAATTAAGGAATTTTTAACTTTTCAATATTTGTGTAGTTCAGTTTTTCTACGTTTTAGTACAGAAATTTTAACAAAATACAGTTTTGAAGGTGTTTAGTTGAGAGTTAATAAGTAAAGAAGAAGGTCATTGTTAATTACTATTTTGAATGAATTTTGCTAACGTTAACTGTGAAGAAACACCTGCTGACTTGCAGTTTAAGGGAATCTATTCTCCGCATTTCCAAACCATGAAATGAATGGACTCTGACATGTGGAGAGAATAGATATTTGTATGTTTGCAATATGTGTTTTAGATAAATACTTGGGCATTTAAATTAGCATATTTGTAAATTTAATAGCATCAAGATTTACCTTCAAATGAAAAAAATCTCAAAATTAAAAAGAAAGAAAAATATCCATATAACAAAAATTGGAATGTGGAAAGTAAACGGGGATGATGAATCTCCCATCATTCATATTGAGGAGACAAGAGATGCTATCTAAAATGGACAAATATATGACATTACACAAAGGGATAATGGTGATTACAGGAGAATTAAAAACAGAAGCTGTTGATGGGATTGCTTCTGGGGAGTAGAGCTGGGGAGAGGAGAGAAACTTTCATTTTTCATTTGTTTGTCCTTCTGAGCTGTTCATCTTTTAAAAAAATTAGTGTTCTTCTGTAACTTTTCTAAAAAGTTTAGAATATTTTTGTTGCAAAAGACTAAACAAACAAACATACCCTTCCTTTAGAATGCAGGTACTGTGTGTTTAAAACTGTTAGTCTTGACACCTGGAGGAGGTAGGTCTTTGGGTTTTCTCTGTGTCAGGAAGGACTTGAGTCTGGGGAGGGTCATGTGATGAAAATATGGCTTCCTAAGCAGTTGCCTCTGGGGAACGGGCATGGGCGAGAAGCTTGATAAATTTACCTTTGCAAGCACAGGGCCAGGCTGACAGAGGAGCACCTCTTCCCCTACATATTTCATAATGCAGCTCGCATTCAGACACACCCAGACACAAGAGGGTACTGACCCTAAGAGGGCCAGAAATAACCATGCCTCGTAACTATCTGCGGTGAGACTCTACCCCTACCAGTGCCACACTCTGAGCAGGACCTCCTACCTGCCTGGGACCCTGCTCCTGCAGGATCCATCTGACGCCAGCTCCTCAGGGCCCAGGTGGATCTAGTCCCAGGAAGATGAGATGCTGAGTGCTCTCTGGTGAGTGTGATTCGGGTCCTGTTCCAGAACTGGCCATAGAGCACTGAATCAGAGCCCTGCACCCCTCAGAACCCAAGGATCCCTTCTTCCTCCTGAGGATTGGCACCCTCTTGACCTTTGCTTATCTGAAATTTATATCACTTTGGGCTACGGCAGCTGCACAAGAGGAGGGCTGGGGCACAGCTCGGGAGTGCCACTCACTGGCAGCTAAGAGCCAGAAGATTGGCATTCCCAGCACCAGAGAAAGTCCTGTTGATCTTTGACCCTCCGCCCCTCCCGGAGACTTGGCCCTCCCTCCTCTTCCTTCCTTTCTTCCCTGCTGGCCTCTCCCTCTGTTCTCCGTCTCCTCACTTCCCTGACACCCTTGCTCTGACTGGCCGTTTTTCCCCAGGTTGTTGCTCACGCCAATCCTTCCATGCTGTCTTCAAGCCCTACTTCCTGCACATCTCCCAGCCCTGATGGGGAGAACCCAAGTAAGAAGGTCCAGTGGACTTCTGGGAGGAGGAGGACGTCATCCACGGACTCAGAGTCAAAGTCCCACCCCGACTTCTCCAAAGTACCCAGGTCCCGGAGACCCAGCCGGCTGACGGTGAAGTATGACCGGGGGCAGCTCCAGCGCTGGCTGGAGATGGAGCTGTGGGTGGACGCGCAGATTCAGGAGCTCTTCCAGGTGAGTGCTACCAGCAGGGTGGGAGGCCACCAGGGGCCTGGGAGAGAGCCTGTTGGGACACCTCAGGAGGAGCCGGAGGGCCAATGTGAGAGAAAGCTGCTCCCAACAAGTGAACGTGGATTTGCAGTCCAGAAACCTGCCTGCCTCTGGTCTGGGCTCTACCTGTAACTCTCTTCAAAATCTGAGCCAGGTCTTTTCACATCCCTGAGACTTAGTTTCCTAATCCACAAGATGAGCCTATCAACGCCTGTCATAGCTCCTTTGTAGGACTTTTGTGAAGCTCAAATGAGATACAAGAGCGATTTTTATTTACTTCATGTCTTGACTTACTCTCATCCTGAACACACATACGTGTCAAGGGCTACATTGTCCAGGACTATAGCTATGTGTAGCTATTTGCCTTTCAATTAATAAAAATTAAATAAAATTAAAGGTTCATTTCCTCAGTCACACTAGCCACATTTCAAGTGCCCAGTAGCCCCACGTGGCTCATGGTTACCACACTGTCAGCACACATGTAGAACATTTCCATCCTCTCAGAACAGACAGCAATGGACTAGAATAAGTCCTTGGCCCTGGCTCTGATGGACTCCCCTCAACTCCACCCTGTGAAAAGGATGGCTTTCTGCCCCTTGTCATGAGAAGTGGCACCTTCCTCCTGAGATAACTAAAAATCGGGATCCTAGAGTAGTCACAACTGCTGCTTCAGCAACAAGGGTAGCATTCTGAACACTTAACTCTGTGTTAGGCACTGCACCCAGCACTTGGCATGCGTTACTCCATTCGGCCCTCCCCACAACCCCCTTCGGTAGCTATGTTTTTACCTCGAAGGAAATGGAAGCCTAAAGATGTTGAGTAACAAGTCCAAGGTCATACAACTAGGAAACCAGGAGACCAGGAGCTGCAGCTGGAGCTCTGCCTGCAGAGCCTGGGCGCTTACTCGGGCAGCTTAGTGGTTCTCCAGCCCTGAAGTACTTCAGAAAAAACCGGATGACCTGACTGCGCCTCAACTGACTTTAAATCTAGGGTGGGCTCCAGGCACTGGTCTTTTAATAAGCCCCACAGTTAATTCTAGCATGTGGCTGGCTGAGAACCACTGCACCAAGCCAGAGACCAGGAGTCTTGTCCACATACCATGGTCCTTTCTTCTTCTGCTTCTGGACTCAGCTCCTATCTTTTGTTTCTGGGGCGGCAAGGGGCTTGTCATTCTTCCGGATAAGGGCTGTGTCAGTGGCCCTGTGATTGGGGGTGGAGGAGAATGATGCATGTGGCCCAGGCTGTCTTGTGAAGCTCACTGGGTCATGTATCAGTTTGGCCCAGGTGTCGACCATGTCCCCTGTGGCATTCTGGGCTCACTTGTTCAGTGTAGGGAGATGCCCTGGAACTGTGAGCAGGAGAGGCACATGTTCTTGGCCTGCTCTGCCCTTGGAGAACACCTCTACTGCCCTTCTATCCTGCTGGCACCCTCCCTTTCTGGAACAGTTTCACTTTCAGATTGTGGTACACTTGCACAAAAAGTCTCATATTTCAGACACCTCAGAGCAAATTTTTCCAGGCACTGGAGAAAGACACTAGACAAAGAACCTGCTTTTGTAAGATCAGTGCAGGGGGGAAAGCTGTACAATAATGAGCTCATCACATTTGAAAGCAGGATACGTGGGAGGACCACTCCCAAGCAATGACCGAAATAAAATACCTGGCCTGCAGTTGCCATGACAATTGTCCAAAGGTGCCAGGTGGCAGTTCCTCTCACAATCCCAGCACTTTTCAGCAGGAAGCATCCAAGTGCCTGGGGAAGCCCCAGGTGGCTGGTCATCTTAGGCAGAGATGGAGGCAACAGTGTTCAGGCTTACCTTGCCCGACTTCTACCCATATAGAGTCTGTCTCCACCCACCAGGCTCTCCTTGACATGCCCACCTTGGATAGAACTGCTGGGAATTATTCCAGGGATGCATCACTACTTGTTTAGTTTGGTTTAATGGGTTCCAACCTTATCTTGTTGGAGGGCCCTGTCTCATCTCACTGGGTATGCACCAGCTCTGTTGTCGTCAGAGGAACCAAGTCTGGGTTCAACAAAACAAACAGACTTGGGGCCCTAGAGCTCCTATTGTCCAGAGGTGGAGTGTGGATTTGGCTTCTAAGGAAGGATGTAAACACTCATGAGTTTGTTCTATTTTAAGGAGACTCTTGGGGCACCTGGGTGGCTCAGTTGGTTACGGACTTTGGCTCAGGTCATGATCTTGCAGTTTGTGGGTTCAAGCCCCATGTTGGGCTCTGTGCTGACATCTAGGGGCCTAGACCCTGCTTCAAATTCTGTGTCGTCCTCTTTCTCTGCTCCTCCCTCCCCCCCCCCCCGCTTTCTCTGAAAAATAAATAAACACTAAAAAAATTTAAGGAGACTTGCCCAACAATATGCGCCCCCCCCAGATCCCACCCAGGATTCCATGTCTCTTTTACGACAAGACTTCTTAAAAGTTTGTCCACACTCACATCCTTTCTTTAAAATGTTTATTTATTTATTTTGAGAGAGAGGGAGAGAAAGTGAGCACACAAGCCTGGAAGGGGCAGAGAGGGAGAGAGAGAGAATCCCGAGTGGGCTTCGTGCTGTCAGCACAGAGCCAGACTTGGGGCTTGGACTCAGAAACTGTGAGATCATGGCCTGAGCCGAGATCAAGAGTCAGATGCCTAACTAACTGAGCCACCCATGTGCCCCCACACTCACATCCTTTACTTACCTTTCCCCTTCCTTTCACTATTCAAACCACTGAAACCTGGCTTCTGTTCCCACCATTCTATTGGGAGCTCTTGCCAAGGTCACCAATCACTGCCTTGGGGCCAAATCTAATGTACACATCAGCAGGGGATACTGTTGACCACTCTAGAGTTTTGAAACATTCTTCCCCACGCCCCCTCCAAAAAGAAACATTCCTTCCCTATAGCTTCTATGACACTATCTTTTCCTGGTGGTAACTGGCTTTTTGATGCCGGCAGCCCTTCTGATTTGGTGACATTTTAAGAAACAATCTGTTAGATTTCCAACTTTAAAAAAGTATTGCTAACAAATATGTGAAACAAACACTTGTTAGCTCATCTCTGAGACTTACTTCATTGCTGGTTCCCATGGCAGAGAGATCAGGAGTACGGGGATGGAACATGGAGTGAAAGTGAGAAAGGAGTCAGATCAGGCAGCATCTGGCAGGAAACCACTTCATGCAATATCGACTTACAGTTTTACCATATTTGTTCATCTCAGCAGGGGTTGTTTGATATATCCACTCATTTCTGAGAATTCAAAAAATACTTTAAGGAAAGAATATTTGGATTATGATATCAGCCCATATTCTCAGCTCCGGACTGCAATGGTAATCTGACTCTCAGTAATATATATGTACCTTATATCCAAAATACGTGTAGTAAATATCATAAGTGATATGAAAAGGTTTTGGGGAGTCAGACTAATACTTTTTTTAGAGGTAGAATTCTAGTAGTTGGAGTGCAGCTTTACTATTCTGCCCCACTCTCCACCTTCTGGAATTCCAAATGCACATGTGTTAGACCACTTGATATCATACCAAGATCACCAAGACTCTTTTGTCTTCTTCCTTCCCCCCCCCCCCCGGGTTTTTTTCTTTCTGTGTTTCATTTTGGCTAGTTTCTGTCTCTGTATCTTCAAGTTCAACTGATCTGTACTTTGGCAACGTCAAATATGCCATTACCTCCATTCATCCAGTAAGTTTTTCATTTAAAATACTGTATTTGTCATCTTTGGATGCTCCACATTTGTTTTTTTTCTCATAGATTTCATTTTTCTCATTAGTATGTTCATGGTTTCTTCATCTGCTAATTCTGTCATGTGTGTGTGTCTACTTCTATTAACTGATATTTCTCCTGGTTATAGGTCATATTTCCTGCTTCTGGTATGACTAGTGATTTTTTTGACTGGATACTGGACATTTTATGAGTTTCATGTTACTGACTGACTGGATTTTTTTTTTCTTCCTTTAAAGCATTGGGCCTTGTTTTAATAGGCAGTTTAGTTACTTGTGGCTCAGTTTGATCCTTCTGAAGCTTATTTTTAAGCTACATTGAGTCTAGAGTATCCTTTAATCTAGAGAATAATTTAACCCCTAGTCAAGTATGGCCCTTCTGAGGTCTCTACTGAATGCCTAAATGATCAGTGATGACTGTCCACTCTGACTGGATGGAACTTGATTTGTCTCCCAGTCCTGTGTGAGGTCTGGGAACTGTTCATCTCTGTGCCTTTGATGCCTCATAGTACCTGGGCTTGTGAGGCTTTATCCTATGAATGTGCATCTTGTGTACAGCAAAGACTCAAGAGAACCTTTATGCAGATTTCTGGAGGTCTCTTTTCATAACATCCTCCTCTCCAGAACTTTGTCTAGCAACTCCCAGCCACCTCAACCCTGAACTCTGATCTCTGTCCTATCAATTTCGCAAGACCACTGTGCTCTCCTTGGGACCTCCCTCTCTGCTCTGTGGTCTGGAAATTGCCTCTAGGAAGAAATACAGGGCAATTACAGAGTTTGTCTCATCTGTTTCCCTTCTCTCTTAGGTAGTCCTGAGCAACCTTTGTCCAATGATTGAAAACAGTGTTCATATATATTCTAGTTTTCTAGTTACTTTAAAAAAAATGTTTATTCTTGACACAGAGAGACAACACCAGTTGGGGAGGGGCAGAGAGAGGAAGACAGAATCCCAAGTAGGCTCAGTGCTGTCAGCACAGAGCCCATTGTGGGACTTGAACCCACGACTATGAGATCACAACCTGAGCGGAAACCAAGAGCCAGACGCTTAACAACTGAGCCACCCAGGCACCCCTAGTTTTCTGGTTACTTATTTTGGGAGAATAAATTCAGTCCCTGTTACTAAGAATAAATATCTGGTTAACTCCCACTCAGCCTTCAGTTCTCAGATTAGAGGTCACTTCCTCCAGGAAGCCTTCTTAAATCCCAGGCTTGGTTATGTTCCCTTTCCATTGTGTTCTCAAAGTATCTCATCAGAGTGCTTATCGCTCTGTATTATAACTGCCATTTCACTTGTCTGTATCCTTCAGGAGACTATAAGCTTTTCAAGGGCAGGGTTATGTCTGTCTGTCTTGCTGTTATGGCCCCAGCACTTATCACAATACTTGGTGCATAGCATGCCCTCAACAAATATGCATTAAATGAATGAAGGATGAACCAGATGAGCTAGAAACCAAGCAAGCAAAAAGGAAAGCCTAGAGCTTAGGGTGTAAGAGCTAACTTAGAACCCTAGCATTATTTATTTTTTAAAAGGCATGCAGGGGTACCTGGGTGGCTCAGTCAGTTGAGCATCCGACTCTTGATTTCGGCTCAGGTCATGATCTCATGGTTTGTGAGATGGAGCCCCACATTGGGCTCTGCACTGAGCACCGGGCCTACTTTGGGTTCTTTCTCTCTCTCTCTCTCTCTCTGCCCCTTCCCCATTCATGGTCTCTCTCTCTCTCTCTGTCTCTCGAAATAAATAAATAAACATTAAAAAAATAAATAATAGGGGCACCTGGGTGGCTCAGTCGGTTAAGCGGCCGACTTCGGCTCAGGTCATGATCTCGTGGTCCGTGAGTTTGAGCCCCGTGTCGGGCTCTGTGCTGACAGCTCAGAGCCTGGAGCCTGTTTCGGATTCTGTGTCTCCCTCTCTCTGACCCTCCCCTGTTCATGCTCTGTCTCTCCCTGTCTCAAAAATAAGAAAATAAAACGTTAAAAAAATTTTTTTTAATAAATAAATAAATAAAAAGGCATGGGAGGACTAAAACTGTTAACAGTGGTTACCTGTTGGCAGTTGGAGGAAGGAGAGGGCAGGTGAGGCTTCTTTTTCCTTTTTCTTAACCTAAAAAAAAAAAAATATATATATATATATATATATATCAACTTTATTGAGGTATAACTGACAGAGAATAAAATTCGAAGTGTACATTGGGATGCACTTTTTCATATGTAACCACTACTACCCCAATCAAGATATGGAACACTTCCATCATCTAAAAAGTCCCACAAATGGGGCGCCTGGGTGGCTCAGTCGGTTGAGCGTCCGACTTCAGCTCAGGTCATGATCTCACAGCTCGTGAGTTTGAGCCCCGCGTCGGGCCCTGTGCTGACAGCCTGGAGCCTGCTTCAGATTCCGTGTCTCCCTCTCTCTCTGCCCCTAACCCGTTCGCATTCTGTCTCTGTCTCTCTCAAAAAAATAAAAAATAAACATTAAAAAAAATTTTTTTAATAAAAAAAAAAGTCCCGCAAATAATGTTAAACAAATTATACAGCTTAAGTACTTATTATATATGTATCTATTTGTCTTCTTGACTGCCTCTAATATGTGGGCTCTTTGAGGACAAGATTTTTGTTTTGTTCACTGAAGCTCCCAAGTTCATAGTGCCAGGTTAATAACAGTAGTCACTGAACATGTATTTGTTGAGTAAATAGATCTTGAAGTATTAAATAATCAGGGGCTCCTGGGTGGCTCAATCGGTTGAGTGTTCAACTCTCATTTTTGGCTTACATCATGATCTCACAGCTTGTGGGCTTGAGCCCTGCATCAGGCTCTGCACTAACAGCATGGAGCCTGCTTGGAATTCTGTCTCTCTTCTCCTCTCTCTGTCTCTTCCCTGCTTGCTCTCTTTCTGTCTCTCTCTGTCTCTGTCTCTCTCTTTCTCAAAAATCAATAAATAAACAACGTCAAAAAGGATTAAATAATCAAAAGGAAAAGGTGAAATTATCAAACCTCTAGAAAATGTAAAGGTGAATATCAAATATTTATTCAAATCCATATGAGAAGAACTTGCTAAGCATTAGAAGAAGGAGAAGGAGAAGAAATGGCAAAACCCAAACTGAAGGGGTGCCTGGGTGGCTCAGTTGGTTAAGTGTCCCACTCTTGACTTCAGGTAAGGTCATGATCCCAGGGTCGTGGGATCAAGCTCCACCTTGGACTCCATGCTAAGTGTGGAGCCTACTTGAGATTCTCTCTCTCGCTCTGCCCCTCTTCCCTGCTTGCATTCTCTCTAAAATAAAATTAAAAAAAAAAATTAAACCCCCAAACTGGAAAAGACGATTAGTTACATTTAGCTATATATAAACATTTAGCTATATGTAAACACATATATTTCCCCAACCCCTTCCTCACACACAAATTTCCATCATATGTAGAATGAACGTGAGGGCTAATCTAGTTTAAAAAAAAAAAAGAGACTTCTTAAATCAGTAAGAAAAAAACTGAACCCAGTAAAAAAATGAATGAGGCAGCAGTTGAAGTGTATTCTGGTGACCCTGGGGGTTTCCAAGACCCTTTCAGAGGGTTCCTGGTTATGTTCATAGTAATATTGAGATGTCATTTGCCTTTTTCACTATGTTGACGTTTGTACTGATAATGCAAAAACAATGGTGACTCTCAGTGTGAATCAAGAAAGTGGCACCACGGGCACCTGGATGGCTCAGTTGGTGGAGCATGCAACTCTTGATCTTGGGGTCATGAATTCGAGCCCCATGTTGGGTGTAGAGAGTAATAAACAAACAAACAAACAAACAGACTTTAAAAAAAAAAGTGGCACCAACCTGTGCTACAAGTCATGTTCTTTATCACCATGCCACTTTCACTTAAGAAAGTCCTGTTGGGGGGCGCCTGGGTGGCGCAGTCGGTTAAGCGTCCGACTTCAGCCAGGTCACGATCTCGCGGTCCGTGAGTTCGAGCCCCGCGTCGGGCTCTGGGCTGATGGCTCAGAGCCTGGAGCCTGTTTCCGATTCTGTGTCTCCCTCTCTCTCTGCCCCTCCCCCGTTCATGCTCTGTCTCTCTCTGTCCTAAAAATAAATAAACGTTGAAAAAAAATTAAAAAAAAAAAAGAAAGTCCTGTTGGGATGAGCACTGGGTGTTGTGTGGAAACCAATTTGACAATACATTTCATATTAAAAAAAAAAGCCCTTGATAAAGCAGTAAAAAATCACAAGTTTATTAAACCTTGGCCATTGAGTTCACATCTCTCTCTCTTTCTCTCTTTAATATTTATTTATTTTTGAGGGACAGAGACAGACCATTAGCAGGGAAGGGGCAGAGAGAGATGGAGAAACTGAATCCAAAGTAGGATCCAGGCTCTGTCTGAGCTGTCACCACAGAGCCTGACACGGTGCTCTAACTCACAGCCGTAAGATCATGACCTTAGCTGAACTCAGACACCTAACCAACTGAGCCACCCAGGCGCCCCACATCTCTTTTTTTTTTAATAGACTTATTAAAATAGACTTATAAAATAAATATGTTTATTTATTTTTGAGAGAGAGAGACAGAGTATGAAGGGGGAGAGAGGGAAACATAGAATCTGAAGCAGGCTCCAGGCTCTGAGCTGTCAGCACAGAGCCCAATGCAGGGCTAGAACTCTTGAACTGTGGGATCATGACCTGAGCTGAAGTCAAGACGCTTAATTGACTAAACCACCCAGGTGCCCCTAGACTTAATTTTTAGAGCAGTTTTAGGTTCACAGGAAGACTGAGCAGAGAGTTCTCATGTTCCCCCTGTCCCCACGCATGCATAGCCTCCCCCATTATCATTCCCCAACTAGAGCAGTGCAATGTTATGGTTGATGAGCCTACATTGACACATTATAATGACCCAAAGTCCATAGCTTGTATTAGGGTTCATTCTTGGTATTGTACATTCTAAGGGTTTGGATGAATGTGTAATGACATGTAGCCACTGTTATAGTATCATACGGAGTATTTTCTCTGTCTTAAAAATCTTCTGTGCTCCACCTATATATCCCACTTTCCCCATTATTCCAACTGATCTTTTTACTGTCTCCATAGTTTTGCATTTCCCAGAATGTTGTATAGTTGGAATCATACAATATGTTTGGCCAAATTCAGATTGGCTTCTTTCACTTATTCCATGTGTTTGCAGTTCGTTTAGTCTTTTCATGGCTTGAAGCTCATTTCTTTTAGTGCTGAATAATAATTCCATCGGCTGGGTGTGCTGTTGATTTATCCATTTACCTATTGAAGGATGTATTGGTTGCTTTCAAATTTTGGCAGTTATGAATAAAGTTGCTATAAACATCTTTATGCAGGTTTTTATATGGATATGTTTCCGGCTCCCTTGGGTAAATACTAAGGAGCTTGATCACTGGATCATATGGTAAAAGTGTGTTTAGTTTTGTAAGAAACTGCCAAAATGTCTTCCCAAGTGGCTGTACTATTTAGCATTCTTACCAGCAATGAATGAAGGTTCCCCTTGTTCCACATCCTCATCAGCATTGTGTTGTCAGCATTTTGGATTTTTTTTGCCAATTTGATAGGTATGTAGTGTATCTCACTGTTGTCTTAATTTGCAATTTCCTACTCACATATTATGTTGAACATCTCATATCCTATTTGCCATTTGCATATATTCTTTGGTGAGCTATCTGTTCATATCTTTTCCGATTTTTCAGTTGGGTTGTTCCTTTCTTACTTTTGAGTTTCAAGAGTTCTTTGTCTATTTTGGACAATAGTCCTTTATCAGATACACCCTTTGCAAATATTTTCTCCCAGTCTGTAGCTTGTCTTCTCATTCCCTTGAGCTTCTTTCATTTTCAATTTTATAAACTCTATTGTTTAAATTATTTCACTGACTATAATAACTTTTGTTTTTTTAAGTTTATTTATTTTGAGAGAGAGAGCACACATGCATGTGTCAGCAGGGGAGGGGCAGAGAGAAAGAGGGAGAGAGAATGCCAAGTAGGGCTCGAACCCATGAACCATGAGACCATGACCTGAGCTGAAATCAAGTGTCACACACTCAATCGACTGAGCCACCCAGGTGCCCCTGACTGTGATAACTTTTAAAGACAGCTTTATTAAGATATGATTCACATACCATACAATCACTCACTTGCAGTGTATACTTCCAATAGTTTTAAGTATCTTTGGGGTTATACAACCACAACTTAATTTTAGGACATTTTATCACCCCAGATAGAAACCCTGTGCCAATTAGCAGTCACACCTCATTCCATACCACCACCACTCCCAACCCTAGGCAACCACTAATCTACTTTGTGTCTCTATGGATTTATCTATTCTGGACATTTCATACAAGTTGAATCATAATATGTGGCCTTTTGTAACTGGTTTCTTTCACTAGCATAATGTTTTCAAGGTTCATCCATGTTGTAGTCTGAATCAATGCTGTGTTCCTTTTATTGTTGAGCAATATTGTATAGCTACATTATATTTTATTTATCCATTCATCAGTTGATGGAGATATGTATTATTTTACCTTTTGGCTATTATGAATAATACTGCTATGAACATTCATGCAAACTTTTGTGTCGACATGTTTTCATTTCTCTTGGGAGTAGACCTAGGAGTAGGATTGCTGGGTCAGGTGACAACTCTATACTTAACATTTTAAAGAACTGCCGGGGAGCCTGGGTGGCTCAGTTGGTTGAATATCCGACTCTTGATTTCGACTCAGGTCATGATCTCACAGTTGTGGGTGTGAACCCTGCTTGATTTTCTAGCTCCTTGGGGCGCCTGGGTGGCTCAGTTGGTTGAGCATCCGACTTCAGCTCAGGTTATGATTTTGCGGTCCATGGGTTCGAGCCCCATGTCGGGCTCTGTGCTGACAGCTTGGAGGCTGGAGCTTGCTTCGGATTCTGTGTCTCCCTCTCTCTCTGACCCTTCCCAGCTCATGCTCTGTCTCTCTCTCAAGAATTAAAAAAATAATTTTTTTAATTAAAAAAAAAAAAAAGATTTTCTAGCTCCTCTCCCTCTGCCCCTGCCTCTTTCTCTCAAAACAAACAAATAAAAAAGAACTGCAAAACTGTTTTCCAAAGCAGCTGTACCATTTTAGATCCTTACCAACAACATGCATACACCTTTGAAATGAAACAGGCACTCTTTTTATTTTTTTTAAATTTAAAAAAAAAATTTTTTTTTTTTTAATTTATTTTTGGGACAGAGAGAGACAGAGCATGAACGGAGGAGGGGCAGAGAGAGAGGGAGACACAGAATCGGAAACAGGCTCCAGGCTCTGAGCCATCAGCCCAGAGCCCGACGCGGGGCTCGAACTCACGGACCGCGAGATCGTGACCTGGCTGAAGTCGGGCGCTCAACCGACTGCGCCACCCAGGCGCCCCTATTTTTTAAAAATTTTTAAAAATATTTATATTTGAGAAAGACAGCACGTGAGCACGGTAGGGGCAGAGGGAGATGGGGGGAGACAGAATCTGAAGCAGGCTCTAGGCTCTGAGCTATCGGCACAGAGCCCGATGTGGGGCTCAAACTCATGAGCCGTGAGATCATGACCTGAGCCGAAGTTGGATGCTCAACCGACTGAGCTACCCAGGTGTCCTGAACAGGCACTCTTTTTAAAGAACCCTAGCCCTGTTTCAGATAGAAGATAGTAGGTATTCAGTAAGTGTTGAATGGCAGAATGAACATGTGGTCTGAGTAAGGTGAGGAGACAGACTGAACATGGAAGTAGGGTAGGAGATGGGTGAGCCCGACAGTAACTTTCACTCCAGCACCAGCTAGCCAGGCCCCTCTGAGCCCCATGTGATTCCCAAACAGGGTCAACCAACTCCTCCTGAGCCTGAGATTGACCTGGAAGCTCTCATGGAACTATCCACAGAGGAACAGAAGACTCACTTGGAGGTAGAATGTGGGCCTGGGGTTGGGGAATGGAAGCTGAGCTTAGAGAGGGAGGAGCCCAGGAACTCAGGTTTTGCCTCCTTGAGTGGCATGGGGAGAACGAGTTCAGAGGAGAGGATTCCTGGGAAGCTGAGTGGAGGCTTGTGGGAAAGTTCTGTGGCTCAGGGACTCACTCTTTGTTCTTTTCCACCAGGCTCTTCTCCAAAACTGCCCCCGCCCCACAGAGGTAAGGGATGCTCTGCTGCTCTGGGGGTAAGCGGGACCTAGAGGGGAGGCAGCTAATGAAGAGGAGTATTTGAGAGGAAGGCTTAGCGCTAGGTCCTTCTCACCTTCCCCAGCTCTGGAGACAGGGGGTCAGGGGAGATTAAGAAGGGCATTGTGGTGGGTGAGCGTGACACCTTTCCTTGATCTCATCCCTGTTTCTCTTTCAGTCTTTTATCTCTGAGCTGCTCAGTCAACTCAAGAAACTCCGGAGACTCAGTCGGCCTCAGAAATAAGCCTTGGGAGACTACCTTCAGCAGCCTTAGCACTGCCAGGCCTGCCCTGAACCTCAGAATCCTGGGCTGAGAGGGAAATGGTCCCCTGGGACAAAGACAAGGAATGTGGAAGATGAGAAGGGACATTTGGATACCTCTTGTGTATGTGTAGCCACAGCTGGTTCCTGTTAGCTAGGCTTTCTGGAAGCCATTCATGGCTGTTGCCCAGTACTTTCCTTGGCAGCCAAGTGGATAAAACCTTTGGGAGCCCCAGCTGAATGGAGTGTGGAGCATATCTGTCCTGAGGGATAGGGGAGGGGAGGGTGAAGTGATATACCAGAAGGCTAGCATCCTGAGTCACCAGATCCATACTTCATTCACCCATCCATCTATCCATCCATCCATCTACATAGGCCTTGAGAATTCAAAGGTGAAGGTCACAGTTCTACTTTAGAGCTCATGATATAGCAAGGCCCAGAGGCCAAGCAGAGGGCACCAGACTAGGACACACAGCATCCTGCATCACCAACAGGAGCCCAAGTGGCAAAGACTAGTTCTGAATCCCATAGGGGAGGTAATAGGGAAAACCTAGTTGGGTCTGCGGAAATCAGAGATAGCTAACCCTCCTCTCTCCCTAAATGATTCAGGAGGCATCAGGCTGAGAACTAACATGAGCTGGCTCCAGCCAGCAGCAGAAAGAGAAAAGGCAGGAGCTAAGTAGAGGCATGTAAAGGGTACAGGTGGAGACTCCAGGAGTCAGCTCAGGAAGGTGTGGCTGGAAACAGACACTAGGTCTGAATGGCAGGCAGGTTGGGACAGGAGCCTGGAGAGGTGGCATCCTTTGGGAGTAAGACAGGAAGCAGGGCATGCATCCACTGTTTGTGCAAGCACTGTCTGAGTGCTAGGGAGGCTGAGGAATCTAAGATGGTGGGGCCTGCGGGCTACAATGGGTTGCCCAGAGCAGGACACATAGTTCAGATCAGTTGAGTGAATATCCATGCCTACTGCATATGAGGTTCCAGGATGGATGGGACTGTTCCTCCTTGGAGAAGCCTGTAGGATAGCCCGACCTTTTTCCTCACTCCACAGGACTGGACTTCTAGTGGAGGTCTTGCTCTTGCCACCTCTCCAGGGGCCCAGGCTCAGAGCCCACAGAGTTCTAGAGGTAAGACATGCTGGGCTCAAGGAATCAGCATTCTTTATTAGATCCATTAAGTGCCAGGGGAGGGCCCTGGGCCCTTGAGCAAGTTCCAAGGCTCATCACCCTTAGGTTCAGTCTTGTCTTTTCCCCACCGTGTCTTACTCCCAGTCCATGCTTGGCTGTTGGAGGGCTCTGACTTCTGCCTTTCCTCTGGCTCCCCCAGTTATCATCCTGAATGGAGAATCTTTCCTCCTTCCAGGGACACTGAGGCTCAGGAAGGGGCATGTCCATGAGCAATCTAGCTTGACTTGTGCACCAGCCTGCACAACTGCCCATGGGATTGCCTCCCTGGTTTCCTCAGTGTTCTCGGCCTATGTGCCGGGGGCAGTAGGCAGACGTCTGGTGCTCTTTAAGTTCAAAGGCATCGTGGCCTTCCCTGTGGAGCAAAGAGAGACAAGTCAGGGATCAGAGAGGACCCGCAATTTCTCCCAGCCACACAGAACATTCTATCTGCACTCACCGGAAGCAGCGGGAACAGTAGAGGTCTCCATCGCAGCCGGCGCAGCGCAGGGTGGCATCCTCATTGCAGATGCAGCACCAGGGGAGCTCCTCTTCCTCTGCCTCCTGCCTGGGGGCCTTGGCCTGCGCCTTCTAGGAGCAGAGAGGAGTGGGGGAAGGGAGGTGTGTAGGAACACTGCCGCAGGAGCAGTCGGCCAGGGAGGGAGGAAGGCGTGGCAGTGGCCTAGGGTTTTTCTCACCTGGGACTCTGCCCTACAGGACTGGGCCCGGGCTCTGAGAGCTGGCTCCACGGGGATGTTCAAGCCACTTGCCTCATCCAAGGCAGCTTCTTCAGTGAGCTGTGGACAGGGTGAAGAGGTTCAGCTTCCTGTTCCAGGCCTAGACTCTGCCCCCCTGCCCCACGAGTATTTCTGTGTTCTGTGGCCTTAGCTTCTCAACCCATCTCCCTTGATCTATTGCCTATGGCTGCTGATACCCCATCTCAAGGGGCCAGTAGGCAGGTCTGGGTCATAGGGACAGTGGCATGCCAGGTAGAACAGGAGCTGCAGAGTGGCCATTCAGTGAGAGAGTAGAGGCAGGGTGAACTGGGCCAAGTGGGTGGTGGGGCAGTGAGGCAGAGACAGGACAGGTGGTGGTCAGGTGGGTAAGGCAGGGCCCACCTGCTGCAGGACTCTCTGGATGGCTGTCTCCTCATCCTCATCATCATCACTGTCTGGGAGGTGATAGTCCTGGAGGGTCACTTGAAAGGGAATGACAGGAGCAGAGGAGGAGGAGTGAGGTTGAGAGAGTTCTCTTGAGTAGCTGTAATTTTGCCCGCAGGAGCTGGTTTGCTTTCCACGGGCACTTCTTCCAGAGCTAGGCAGCCTCTGTTGTCAACAATCACATCAGATCCTGCCCCTCCCTCCCCCACCCTGGGGGACAGGAACAGAAGGATTTGCAGTCCCTGAAGGGACTGAGGGTCCCTGGGCCCCTGACGGCTGCTACTTATTCCGTATCTATTCCTTTGCCCCAGTACCTTCCTCATGGCTCTGGGCAGAGCTCAATAGACCTCTGGACATAGCAATCCCAGCACCTGACTCAGTGTGCCAGGGAATACAGGCGTTTTGTAGAGCTTGGCCTGGGGTTGGGAGTGAAGGGCCTTCCCAATGGACAGAAGTGAGCTGCTGTTTCCCAGTCTCTACCTTTATCGGGGTCCTGTCCCCGCAGCATGGCCAGGCGCTTGGCGAGGGCCAGGATCCTCTCCTGCCTCGTGTTCTCCTCCCGCAGCTCGACTGCTGCCTCAGCCAGCAGCCTGCTCTTCTCCTCTTCCAGGGACCAGATGGCCTGTCCCTTGGAATTAGTGCTCTGGCCCCCTAGGCCACCTTGGTTGAGGTCATTCTGGATAGGGGCAGCTGGAAGGAGTGATGCAGTTAGGGAGGCAGAGACATTCCAAGATCTCTGTGCCTATTTCTCAACTTTCTTTAAAAAACATAAATTACCAGCTTTTTGTTCAGCATTAGCTCCTGTGGTTTATATTACAAATAAAATGAGTCTTTCCTACATTTTTCCAAATGTAAAATACTAGTAATCTTAGACATGCTTTTTTCAATTACATCTATCCCCACTCCTGATATTTTTACATGTTGCCCTTAGGGTAGGTGTCCCATGGTATGACCATCACTGCCCCAAAAGGTGAGGGTATAGGGAAGCTAAGCCTCAGCCAGTCTCTCTGCTTTACAGGCTGGAATTAATACTTCCAGGGAGCAGCACAGAGAGGACACGAGAGAAGCTGAGATCTTGTAAGGCACTAGGCAGGAAGAATTCTACCAGAGTGGCTGTGGCTCTGACATGGTCCCCTTTAGATAAGCATTTCAGACCAAGAGGTTCAAAATGAGACAGCTTTGGGTTCAAGTCCCAGCTCTTGTCACTTAATACGTGTGACCTTGGTCAATTTCCTTAAGCTCACCAGGCCTCAGTTTCCTCATTTATAAAATATGGATAATAATAGTATGTATAAGATTACGGAGGGTATTCAATGAGATTATGTCTCTGAAGCAGGGCTTCTCAGTCTTGGTTCTTTTGATATTTTGGTATTTTGATATTTTGGACAGGATAATTCTTTGTGGTAGGGGCTGCCCTGTGCACTGTATGATGTTTAGCAGCATCCCTAGCCTCTGCTCACTAGATGCCAGTGGTACCTTCTAAGTTGTGAGAATCTGAGTCTGAGAGTCTCCAGACGTTGCCATATGGGCCCCGGATGGAAAAATCACCCCCAATTGAGAACCATTGCTCTGAAGCATTTGAACAGCACTGTCCAATAGCATTTTTTATGATAATGGAAGCGCTCCATATCATGGTCTGTATTTGTGTAAGACTATAGTTTAATAGCACTTGAAATGTGACTGGTACCACTGAGGAACTGAATTTTAAATTTCATTTTAATTAAATCTAAACAGCCACTTCCTCATCCTTATCATCATCATCATCATTGCAATGAACATTCACTGAACACTTACTATGAACCCGGCAGGGTCTTAATTGTTTATTAATCTCATTTACTTCTCGTAACTTCCCCGTGAGGTGGGTTCTATCATACCTCCATTTTACAGATGAGGAAAGTGAGACTTCGGTTAAGTAACTTTACCAGGGTCACATAGCTAGTTTAAGTGGTAGAATAAGAAATTGCTGTCTGGGAGCACCTGGGTGGCTCAGTCCATTGAACATCCAACTCTTGATTTCTATTCAGATCACGATCCCAGGGTCATGGGATTGAGCCCTGTGTTGGGCTCCAGGCTGAGTGTGGAGCCTGCTTAAGATTCTCTTTCTCTCTCTCTCTCTCCCCCTCAGCTGCTCTCCCCAATTCACGTGCTCTCTCTCTCTCTCAAATTAAAAAAAAAAATTAGAAATCGCTGTCTGATTCTAAAGCCTACACACTTATCCACTAGTAATACACTGGCTCCTGTTGGGGTAAACCCATCTAAAGCTTATAATGTTGATTGTTCTCTGATTCATATTTGCATCCCAGAGGGTGGGCAGCAGAGACCTTCCTACTTGGGGAAAGAGCTGGGGGGGGGAGGGCAGGTCCCTGGGGGATCCAGGTGGAGAAGTTACCTGGGTCTCCTCGTTCCCAGTTCTCATCAATAGCCACCTCTGCTGCCAGCTGTGTCAGCAGATCCTGCGCCTGCTGGGCCTGGGTCCTTGTGTCTGGTGGCTGATGTGCCTGTTCACAGGAGGGAACTTCAGTGAGGAGTAGGGTAGAGGGGAAGCAACATCGTAAGGCTCAGCGAAGTCTAGGTTACGGGTGGATGCTGAAGAGTTTCCAAAGCTCTTGGAAAGGGGACTGACTAATCCAGGGCTCACATAATCGAGTAGATCTGGCCACTCTTTCCTGCCCCACCCCATCCTGCTGCTTGTCCCTGGATCCTTGGCCTGGCAGCAGGCCTGAGAATCAAGAGGTGAGGGTGGGAGGTTTTGCCAACTCCTGCAAAGTACATAGGCATACATGTATCTAGGTCCTTGTCCTAGGACCCCTGACCCCTGAGCACTCACCACCTGGGAGGTCTGAGACAGCGGAACTCTGCCCTGCAGTGCAGCAAGCCGTGCCTCCATCTCTTGGGTGGAAGGGATGGAACCCTGGGTTTCCTTCCTCAGTGCAGCTAGCCTGGCTTCTATCTCTGCCTGTGAGGCCACTGACTCTGAAATTGGTATGGGAAAGCCTTGTAAGATCCAGAGGAATCCTAGTCCCAGGAAGTCTGGATGGTATGTTTGAGATCACCCTGTGTGCCCCCACTCACTGGGCTTGTTCTGCTGGCGGAGCCGTGCTAGGCGCTCAGCGATGACTTGGTCTTGTTGGGTTAGTCCCCGGCTCTGGGGAGTGCTGGGCTTCTGCTTGGCTTCCAAGGCTGCCACACGCCTGGCAGGGTATGAGATAAGGTTCTTGAAGAACGTAGAAGGGAGGGGTGAAGGCACCCACTCACCGTTTCTGATTCAAATCATTTCTAGGCATCCAGGGAGGCCTCCAATAGACAATAGTCTGTGGTTCTCATTCATATCCCTCTGTAGCCCAATCCAGCTGACCAAACAGAGGGTCTGGCTTAGAGGGCAAGATCTACCAAGAACCGTTTCTGGGGAGAGGCTGATGAGCTGCCTTCTGAGCCCAAGAAGGCAGTCATGAGGCTGAGAGATATTCTCCTGACCCTGTGCTCATTTGATCTAGAGGCTGGGAAGAGAGTCCTACTCAATGGCTCCTTTGTCTTTTCCCCACCCCTATTTGTCTCTGTCCCTTTAGCACTTACTTCTTATAGTTCTGAGGTGGTGACCACTTGGAGGCATTGACAGGAGATGATCCTCTATAGAGAAGAAATCTGGTATCAGAAGTCCCCTTATCTGCCAGTCAGTACCTCTCCCCCAAACACTTCCTGAGCTGACCTCTAGCCACAGAGCACAAAGCTGTGTGGGCTGGCCAGCTACCTGGTACCATGCTTGGCTAAACCTTTGCCCATGTCAGCTTCTCACCTGGTCAGGACTTCGTGGCACTCCTTGCAGACCTTCTGTTGGGTATTCCCAGTCCGGGGCACCACTGCACTGAAGCTAAGGCAGCCAGAACAGAAGGCCCGGCCACAATTCTTACAGCCGTACTACAAGAAACATGAAGTAGGGGGATCCATCTCTCACCCGCCCCTGCAGTCTCCTCCCTGGGACTCTCCAAGCACACACACAGAGAAGACACTGAAGTTTTGACCAGCTGCGGGGAGGAGGATGAGAAATGGGGCCCCTAGGGCCTGGGGAGAGAGAGGGGTGGAGGGTAAAGCGATTCCTCAGTCTCCAGTCTTTTATTCAAATCAAGTAGAGCTTTACGTAAAATTCCCATGCTTTCTATCCTGACTTCAATTCAATGGCACTGGGGTATAGAAAACAAATAGGCAAAACCTCATGCTGCAGGTCACGGGCTCTTCAACAAAGGAGAACCAGAGAGAGTGCAGAGCCCCTGTCTTCTGTGCTCTAGTAGAGATGGAGGGTGGCTTGGCTTCAGGGATAACAATAGCCTCCATTTATTAAGCACTTACTGTGTGCCAGGCACTAAGCTCAGCATTTAACATTCGTCATGTGATTTAATCCTCACAATTTATACACACTACTCTACTTAATCCTGATGACCACCATTATTATTCCTATCTTAGATGGGGTCAGAGAGGTTACATGACTTGCCCAAACCAAGGTAATTCCATGAATAAGACTGCAGAGGTCAAATTTGAACCTTGACAACCCGGGTTACAAAACCCAGGTTTCTAAGTGCTACACGGATCTGCCTCCATAGCTATTCATTCATCCAATCTGGTTCCTATCTCCTGGTCACAACTGATCAGAGGAAGCCTACAGTTTACCAGAAGAATTTGGGGCCTTGTGCAGAGGACAAAAGACTTTGCCACGGTGCCTTGGGAGCAGGAGGAAGGGCGGTAATCTAACTCAAGAAACCTGGGAAGGGCAGGCTGCATGATGGTGAAGGTTTCAGAGCAAAGGACATGGTGTGATAGAGACTGGTCACAGGGCATTAACCAAGACTGGGCTGCGGAGGAGCAAAGTGGAGGGAAGGAACCAGCTGTATCCTTCAGTTAGTGGACAGAAAAGCCTACCTTTCTAGAA
Organism: Prionailurus bengalensis; assembly: GCF_016509475.1. NCBI lineage: Eukaryota > Metazoa > Chordata > Mammalia > Carnivora > Felidae > Prionailurus > Prionailurus bengalensis. The sequence continues at coordinate 62,611,686 of NC_057355.1, forward strand.
AAGATAGGAGCGTGCTGTATAGTTACAGGGACTTTCACCTCCAGCACCTCTCTGGACCCTCATGCTAACCCCGAAAGCGAGGGAGAGTTAGCCCCATTTCACAGAAATGGAAACTGAAGTTCAGTGACTTCAACAAAACCAACACAGCTGGAAAGGGGTCGTAAAACCAAGTCTACGGACTTCAAGTCCAGGGCTTTTCCTCCACTCCGCGTCCTCCCTGACCTTCTAGCCCGCGGGGAAAAGACTCGCCTCCTTTTTGAAGAGGGTAAACTTGACAGCGCAGCCGTAGCACCTACTCTCCATTCTGGTGGCCGGCGCAGCGCCGCAAGGTCCACAGAGCTGAGATCACGCTTGCCGGGCCCCGGACACCCTCGGACCTTCACTAAGCCCCGCCCCCGCCCCCACCCCTACACCCTCCCGCGCTGGCTAGCTGCGGCCTCCGGCGGGAGAATCGCGATCTCCTACATCAATCGGAGAGCGGTAGCGGAAGACGCGGGGGCTGCTGGGAGGCGTAGTTCATTCACTTGCTCGCTTCCCTCATAGACAGTCAAGCCTGATCCAGAACACGACATTTCCCAGGGGGCTAAGCGCCATTCAGCTCGCTGGCGACAACAGTCCCCGGGAATCCCTACGCACGCTTAGACTCTTGGGAGTTGTAGTACGAATCCAGTCAGGATTGGAACCATGGCGGTGACCAAGGAGCTCTTACAGATGGACCTGTACGCCCTGCTAGGTATCGAGGAGAAAGCAGCGGACAAAGAGGTGAGAACGGTGGTGAGAAGGGCCGAATCCGACCAGGCCTAGCGGCCCTTCCTGTGTTGGCGCCTCGCCAGCAGCTGGCACCCGCTTTCCAGGTTCGGCCGGGCCCTGGACGCGGAGTGAGGGGCGGCCCGACGACCTTAGAAGGTGGTTTCCCAGACGTTTCCTGGCCGGTCTGAGGGCCTCACGAGGAATTGGGGTGCACAGAAGGAAGGCTCCTTGCGCAGGGTACTGTGCTCTCCCTATGGCCCTTGTGTAGAAGAGAAGTAGTTGAGTGAACTGAGAGGAAACCCTAGCCCCCGCCCTGCGCCTGCGCAGTGTCAGCCCCTGAGTCTGCTTCTGCAGTGTCTGTGGCTTGAGGTACTACATAGTCACCTATGAAGGCCGATTTAACTCCGCTTAGAGCCTAGGGCGGGAAAAAAGGCCGAGTCTCGAGGTTTCTCCACTCCCTTTTCATCTTTCTTGGCAGTGTGACCTATGACTTTGTCATTTCTTTTTTCCACCCCAGCCTATGGTTGCCCTCTGAAAACGTGCTAATGGGCTCAGAGACGGAAGATCAGAAGAGTAAAGGCAGATGGCCTTAAATTAAGTTCCACGGGAAAGTGTTGATAAAGGTGCCAGGGAGTGGGATATTAACCGATCAAGCTGTAATTAGGAGTTTTGTTATCTTCCCCTGGATAATGGTAGAGGTTGTAACAATGTAGGAAGGGGAAGCAGTTCATCAGATGAAAGTTAATGCCCGCGAATGTCCCTGTACTTCCTGGCTGTCTAGCTCATGGCTTGAGTGAGCTTGTGAGAAGAGGAGGCTCTGGGGCAGAAAAGCAAGGAGACCTACAGGGTTCTGGAGGAGAGATGCTATCAGCCTGCACATCACTGTCTCCCGCAGCTGCCACTGAAATCAGAAGTGGGCCGTGGGTGTGTACAGAGCACCAAAAGCATCCGCTACACCCATCTCATAAATCCTAAAATTTCAGTGTTAATAATGCCCAACACCTATATAGTGCTTACTGTGGGCTGGACTCTATTCTGAGTGCTCTACATTTGTAAATTATTTAATTGGTACTTCATTAATAGTGAGAAATTACTTTGGACATTTTACACACAAACCCAGCCAGTATGTTGGAACCCTGAAGTTGAGAACTTCTGAGGAAGGCATTTGGGTAGCTGCTGATGTGTGTGTTGCTCAGAGCTGGATGTGGATGGATGAGATGCCATTTAAAGGGGTCAGGTGAGGCTATTGTCTAGCAAGAGACCAATGTCTGATTGGGTCAGTATGGATAGGATCCATTTTTCACTCAGATGAGATAAGGGATATGTGAGAAGGCTCTTTATACAGGATAAAAGATGCTGTTCCTATCTTTTAATAGGGGAGGCACAACTATAATATAAGGAAGAATATGGTAAATTCCTTAAGAGGGATACAGACAAAGTACTGTGGATTTTCATAGTAGGCTGAGGTGGTTTCTCGTTTGGGAGAAAGGGTGGGGAAAATAGATATAGATATAGATATAGATATAGATAGATAGAGATAGAGATAGATATATCTATATCTATCTCTATATCTATCTCTATCTATCTATCTATATATATAGATATCTATATCTATATCTATATATCTATATATATAAAGCATGTAGAAAAAAAGTCCTTCTAAACTTTGGTTGTCTGGTCATATAGTCTAGGAGTTGTTCCTTTGGTATCCATAGAAAGGTGACACGAATGGTGTAAACCCTGAAATCATGTATAATACTGTGTATTCATTTTTGAGGAGAGGAGTTAATTCTTACCCCAAAAAAGACTAAAGAAGCCATGATCTAGGCCAATCTCCTTGTATTAATGATGGTGAAACTGAAGCTCAGAGAGGGTGGTTAGTGACAGAATTGGAACTGGAACCTAGATTCCCTGACGCCTGGACCAGGTCAGTGTTCCTTCCACTGTGTCACTTTGGCCCTTGTCCAGCACCATACAGCTCAGCTCATACCAACACCAGTTTTAACTTTCCTTCAGACCACTTTTCTGTGTATATCTGTATATCCATCTGCTGGTTTGAGTTCTCCATTTGGATGCTTCACGGGGGTCTAAATCTTACTACATCTAAAATTGAATTCTGGACCTTCTGTCTCCAAACCTTCTCCTTCCTTGCACTTCTCTCTCATGGTAAATGGCACTACCATCCATCCACTTGAACTAGGAACGTGGAGTCATTCTTTGCCCAACGTGGGGCTCAAACTCATGACCCTGAGGTCAAGAGTCTCATTCTCCACTGACTGAGCCAGTCACGTGCCCCTGGAGTTGCTGTTGATACCTCATCTTCTCACTTCTGCCATCTAGTCCATCACCGGGTGCTAATGAGTTACCCTCCCAAATAATTCTCAAAACTGTTCACTTATCTTTGTTTCCACTGCTGCCAGTCCAGCCCAAGCCCTATCAACTTCCATCTGAACAATTATAGTAGTCTTCCAATTTGTCTTTTTACTTTCAATCTATTGCATTTTGACCTGTTGTACACTGACATTCTATTCTTTTCACAGAAAATGGAATGATCTTGATAAGAGCCCTATTGCACTTTTAATAATATACTCAATATAATTTCTTAACCCTTCATGTGTGTATTTCCTTCTGCCAGGAATACTCCTCTGCCGTTTCTGTTAACCTGGGTTACTTAAAAAACATTTTGGGGGGTTAAATGTCCGACTTTGGATCAGGTCATGATCTCATGGTTTGTGAGTTTGAGCCCCGGGTTGGCCTATGTGCTGACAGCTCAGAGCCTGGAGCCTGCTTCGGATTCTGTGTCTCCCTCTCTCTCTTTCGCTCCCCTGATTGCATATTATAAAATTTTTTTTTAGATTTTTTAAATGTTTGTTTGTTTGTTTGTTTGTTTTGGAGAGAGACAGAGACAGAGTGTGAGCAGGGGAAGGGCAGAGAGAGGGAGGGAAAGAATCCCAAGCAGTCTCCGCACATCAGTGCAGAGCCCCACACAGGGCCTGAACCCATGAAATATGAGACCATGAGCTGAGCCTAAATTGAGTTGGACGCTTAACCGACTGAGCCACCCAGGTGCCCCTAACCTAGGTCACATTTATTTATCCTCCAGAACTCAACTTAAATGGCATATCCTTAGAGAGGCCTTGTCTATTATTCTCTTTCATAACAGTTGGCTTTCCTCCTTTCTAGTACTTATTTTCAGTTCGTAATTACATATTTATTTGTGTGATTATTTGTTTTGTGCCTTAATCCCCTCTGTACTCCTAGCTCTGAGGAGTGGATCTGGTTCATTCACTTCTGTAGCAGCCCCTTCTGTGACTGACACAGAAGAGGCTCTCTCGATAAATATTTGTTGAATGAATGAGGTAGTGGCTATAGAGACCGCTACAACTTGACTTGAGAATCATGAACCTTGAGGCAGTCACTGTCTCTCTTCGGGGCTGACTTTCCTCAAATGTAAAATGAGGGAGCTGGGCAAACTCTGGCTTCAGGGGTCAAATGGCCTCAACTACAAATTTTGTAATAGGCCATGAGCTAAGAATGGTTTTTACATATTTAAAGGATTGTAAAAAAAACAAACAACTCAACAGCAAAAAATCAAACATGTTAAAAAATGGGCAAAGGACTTGAATAGATATTTCTCCAAAGAAATATATAAATGGCCAACAAGTACATGAAAAGTTGTCCAGGGGCACCTGGATGGCTCAGTTGATTGAGCGTCCAACTTCAGCTTAGGTCATGATCTCATGGTTTGTGAGTTCGAGTCCCACATTGGGCTCTGTGCTGACAGCTCCTACTCTGTGTCTCCCTCTCTCTGCTCCTCCCTCACTCACTCTCTGTGTCTCTCTCCTTCAAAAATAAATAAACATTAAAAACTAAAAAAAAAGATGTCCAATACCACTAATCATTAGGTAAATATAAGTCAAAAACACAATGAGATACTACTTTACACCCATTATGATGGCTGTAACTATTATTATTATTTTAAGTTTATTTATTTTTATTTTGAGAGAGAGAGAGAACAAGCAGGGTAGAGGGGCAGGGAGAGAGAGAATCCCAAGCAGGCTCCACACTGTCAGCACAGAGCCCAGTGTGGGGCTGGATCTCAGGAACTATGAAATCATGAGCTGAGCTGAAATCAAGAGTTGGACGCTCAACTGACTGAGCCACCCAGGTGCCCAAAAGAGAGAGAACATGTAGCGCAGAGCCTGACTTGGGGCTCAATCCCAGGACCCTGGGAGCACAACCTGAGGCAAAATCAAGAGTTGGTCACTCAACCAACTAGCCACCCAGGCGCCCTGTAAGTTATATATATTTTATAATGAAAACAACCAACTAACCAAGCCAAACCAAAATCAGAACAAAAAAGAATGTTTGACAAAGACCACATGTGGCCTCCTACAATTTTTGGCCTTTTACAGAAAAAGTTTGCCTACCCGTACTAGAATTAGGGGCAAGTTCAGCTCTACCTTTCTATACATGGAACTTACCCCTTCTGTCAACCTCCTCCTGCAGCGAACCTCACAGGTTCAGAAGTGGTCTAAACAATGCCTTTGGTGGAAATTTAGAGACTCGGCAATTCCCAAGTAGACATTTTTTTTCCCATTCCAGCCTCAGAGGAGATAGGCTGGCACGATATAATCTTCTTGTAGAAAACCCTTGAGTCAAGGACGTGGATTTGGTGTGGAAGTGTTCCTGGGAAGAGGATCATGCCCTGGAAATTCAGTCCCCTGCTAGAACCCAAGCTCAGTCCCCTGAGCCCCTGATGCTTACGTGCTCATGTGCACATGCCTATGTGTGCTCATGCGTACACCCCCCATCTCCCACTCACTCACTCACTCACTCACTCACTCTCTGCTGGAGCAAGTCCCCAAGGCCTGCCAAAATGAAGACTAGGTCATGAATTCATGCTGTTTGCAAGCCCTCGAGAGAATCTGAAATAATCTCAGGAATTAACCTGGGCGACTACAGTGGCGTTATGGCCCTTTTCCTAGTTCTGCTCTTGCCCTCTTGAGCCTCTTCACACAGCAGCCAGAGTAAGCCTTTAGAATGTGGATCAGATTGTGTCACTTCTGCTCCAACTTCCCAGTGGCTTCTCATCAGTCTTAGAGTAATACCTGAAGGCCTTTCCTGGCCCTTGGGGCTCTTGTTGCCTTTCCTTCATGTTCCCTGCCATTCTCCCCTTGCTCACTAAGCTCCTGCCATCTCAATCCTATGTTATGTTATGTTATGTTATGTTATGTTATGTTATGTTATGTTATGTTTTGCATAGCATAAAATTTACCATTTTAACCCTTTTTAAAAAACGTTTATTTATTTATTTTTGAGAGAGAGAGAGCACAAGCCAGGGAGGGGCAGAGAGACAGAGGGAGATACAGAATCCAAAGCAGGCTCCAGGCTCCAGAGCCCAATGTAGGGCTTGAACTCATGAACTATGAGATCATGACCTGAACCGAAGTTGGACGCTTAACTGACTGAGCCACCCAGGTGCCCCATTTTAACCCTTAAAAAAAATTTTTTTTAATCTTTATTTATTTTTAAGAGAGGGTGCAAGCAGGGGAGGAACAGAGAGAGAGGGAGACACAGAATCCGAAGCAGGCTCCAGGCTCCCAGCTGTCAGCACAGAGCCCGACACGGGGCTCGAACTCACAAACTGTGAGATCATGACCTGAGCCAAAGTCGGACGTCCAACCGACTGAGCCACCCAGGCGCCCCTAACCCTAACCCTTTTTTAAAAAATGTTTTCTATTTATTTTTGAAAGAGAAAGAGTGAGAGCAAGCGGGGGAGGGGCAGAGAAAGAGGGAGACCAAGGATCCAAAGCCGGCTCCAAGCTGACAGCAGAGAGACCAATGTAGGGCTTGGACCCACAGACTGCAAGATCATGACCTGAGCCAAAGTTGCACACTTAACCTACTGAGCCACCCAGGTGCCCCTAAGATGTTATTTTTCAAAAGTAATTTGTATACCCAGTGCAGGACTTGAATTCACAACCCCAAGGTCAAAGTGAGCCAGCCAGGTGCCCCCCGTTTTAAGTTTGAATAATATTTCGTTGAATGTATATGCCACATTACCATATTTTGTTTATCCATTCATCTGTTGACAGACGTTTGGATCATTTCCACCTTTTGACTATTGTGAATAATGCTACTATGAACACAAGTGTATATATATCTGTTAAAGTCCTGCTTTCAGTTCTTTTGGATATATACCCATAAATGGAATTGCTGGACCATATGATAACTCTATGTTTGATATTTTGGTTATACTGCCTTATGCAGCAGCTACACCATTGTACATTCCCACCAGCAATGTACAAGGGTTCCAATTTCTCCACATCCTTTGCAACGGTTGTTATTTCCTCTTTTTTTGGATAATAACCTTCCTTCTGGGTGTGAAATGGGCCTCAGGTGATTTTTTTCAAACTCACCTAACATATTCTTGCTTCAGGGCCTTTATATCTGCTAATCCTTCTGCTTAGAACATTCTTCTCTGGCAGTTGTGTATTTTATATCTCATTCCCACCCCTTATTCAGATTTCTATTCATGTATAACCTCCTCAGGGAGGGTTTCCCTGACCACCAATTTATATTAGCTACCTCCACACCCTGACACTGCTACATATATTTCTAAGTAGTGCTTCTCACTACTAACGCTCACTGCCATTTTATATTACTATACCCATCTGCTTATTCCCCATTAGAATGTAAAAAATCCAGGAAGGAAGGGACTTCCTCTGTTTATTGCTGTCTCTAGCACCTAGAATAGTGCCTAGCCCTTGATAGGTGCTCAGTGAATCCTTGTTGAGTGATTGGATGAATATGCACTATTATTTTCTTAGACAGTAGTACTTTGTGACGAAGCAAAATTACTAGACCAAAAGTAAATATATCTCAAAGCTTTTTAACAGAATTTTTAAAAGTAATCTGTACACCCAACATTGGGCTTGAACTCACAACCCCAAGATCAAGAGTTCCATGCTCTACCAACTGAACCAGCCAGGCCCCCCGCTAAAAGCTTTTTCAAAGTTTTCTTTCAGAGAAGTAGTACCAACTTATACTCTTGCCAAGTAGGCAGGATTGCCCATGTCTCTGCTCACAGCCCCCACCCTGACTCTTGAAAGCAGCACACTGTGTGCCCAGTGCCCTGCCCAGAACAGGCACACACTGGACCTTTATTAAATCAAACTTGACAGTGTTCTTCCTGTTTCATTTTGGTTTCCTTTCCCATTCTCCGTGTGTGTTTCAGAGGAGAGTAGAACTATTTCCCACAAACATTTGATTCCACAAACTTTTTTTTTTAATTGAAAGAGAGAGGATGCAAGTGAATGAGAACAGAGAGAGAAAATCCCACAAGGGAGAGACAGAGACACACACACACACACACACACACACACACACACACGGGGGGGGTGGGGTGGGGTGGGAAGCGGGTCTCACTGGAAGCAGGGCTCGAGCTCACCCAATGAGAGACTCAAACTCAGGATCTGTGAGATCATGACCTGAGCCAAAGTCAGATGCTTAACCAACTAAGTCACCCGGGCAGCCCTGATTCCACAAACTTTTATTAAGTGCCTAGCATGTGTCAGCCTCAGAGTTGGTGCTAGGGGTACAAATGTGAAAAAAGTGGTCCCTATAGAGTTGCCCCATCTTGCCTGTTTCCTTTTTCCACCTTTTCCATCTCTTGCTCCTGTGGCCCATCTTTGTGTGTGTGTCCCATCATTATGGAATGCAGAGGTTAAAGTTTATAGTTCTAGAAGTTGATGCTTTTTTAAAAAATGTTTATTTGTTGAGAGAGAGAGAGAGAGAGAGAGAGAGAGAGAGAGAGAGAGAGAAAAGAGCAGGGGAAGAGCAGAGAGGAATTCCAAGCAGGCTCAACACTGTCAGTGTAGAGCCCTACTGGGGGCTCGAACTCATGAACTGAGAGATCATGACCTGAGCCGAAATCGAGTCGGATGCAATCAAGAGTGAGTGCTCAACTGACTGAGCCACCCAGGCACCCCTAGAAGTTAATGCTTTTTTAATCAGATCATCACTTCCTATAGAGTGTAGCTTTGTATAAAAAATAACAGTTTCAGGGGCACCTGGGTGGCTCAGTTGGTTAAGCATCTGACTCTTGCTTTTGGCTCAGGTCATGATCTCCATTTGTGAGTTCGAGTCCTATGTTGGGCTCTGCACTGACTGGATTTCTCTGCTTCTCCCCAACTCATGCGTCCACGTGAACACTCTCTCTGTCTCTCACAATAAATGAAAAAGAACAGTTTTTATAACTAATCTTTAACAAATAAGGCCAAGAATTATTGTTTATTGCATCTACCATATGTCAAAAGTGGATGAAAATTATAATACAGAGCATTGAGCAATGTTGGGAATTGTCAATGTGCTTTTATCATCACTTTTGACTTATTAGCAGTGATAGTTAAGAAAGTGGACTTTGACTCAAAAGTAATTGTTAAGTCATTGACTCCATAACTTAACTAGTTTGTGACCTTGAGCAAACGTTTAACCTCTGTGTGCTTTGGCTTCCCTGTCTGCAAAATGGGAATGATGGCAGTCCCTTCCTGCCAGCATTGTAGTAAAGCTCGATACAAGTAAAGCATTTAGCATGGTGCCTGGTACAGAGCGAATGCAGGCTACATGTTAGCTCTTGCTGTTAATATTGTCCTTCCACCTTCCTTACATGGTAAGCACTAATGTCAAATACACATCTCCCACACCTCACGTCTAAGGTTGCCCTCTACTCCTTAGCCCTTCTCACTCATTCCAGCCCTGACAGGCCCAGTGCTGACTCAGTGATTGTCATAGCAGTCAAGGTAGAAAGGAGGTGGGGAATTAGGTAGAGCAAAATTGAGGATCAGCAGAGTTCACTGTTCAGTTCAGATCTACAGATGAGCGGAGTATATCACCAAAGACAAGGTACCATATGGGCATGGTGGGGTTTTAGAGCTGAATAAGACATCAGTCTGCTTTCGGCCAGCTCACACAGTATAGTGAACAATGAATTTTGAGGTAAAATGAAAGAGGTTCCATATATAGTATTTAAGGAAAATACTTATAGTATTTAAGGAAATTCCTTATAGTATTTAAGGAAAATGCTATAGGAATAAAGAAGGCATGATTCGGGGCCACATGGGTGGCTCTGTCAGTTGAGTGTCTGACTTTGGCTCAGGTCATGATCTCAGTTGGTGAGTTCGAGCCCCACAGCCGTCTCACTGCTATCAGTGCAGGGCCCACTTCAGATCCTCTGCCTCCCTCCACTCTGCCCCTCTCTCCCATCTCTCAAAAACAAAACAATAACAACAAAAAAGAAGGCATGATTCATAGAGTGGCAGGATTAGGGAAGACTTCTCTGAGGAGGTGTTTTTGTGCAAGACCTTGAGGGGAGAAAAGAATATATCATAGGAGGGATCTTCACGGTTGTTGATTCTCTTCATTTTGTAGACAGGAGGATAGAGGTCCAGAGAGCTTATGGAACTTGCTCCAGACCACCCAGATAATGAGCATCAGACCCAGACTGGAGCCAGTATAATATTCTTTCCACTCCTATACAGTTGGCACAGGTCTCTGTTGTCTATTGCAGCCTCACCTTTCATTTGAAGCCCTTTGTAGGGTATGTAACTCATTGTATCTTGGCAAGCATTACTTGATGAAGCCAGGTACTTGAAAATCCATTTTGATTAACTCTTTCAAGACTCAAATTTTATGTCTGTTTACCAGGAAAACTACCAAAGACAATTAACATTGACATTTTCAGGAAGGAAGGTTATATTATAGCATATAAGTTGCTTTAAGGAAAAGCCTATTTTACCTATATGCTAGCTAATACCTTTATTTAAACTCCATATTTCTGGAGCCTGGGTAGCTCGGTCAGTTAAGCATCTGACTCTTGATTTCGGCTCAGGTCATGATCCCAGGGTTGTGGGATCAAGCCGCACATCAGATTCTGCACTGTCAGTGTGGAGCCTGCTTGGGATTCTCTGCTCACGCTCTCCCTCTCTCTCAAAATAAATAAATAAACATTAAAAAAAAAAAAACCCTCCATATTTCTATTATATTCTAGAAGGTGATACACCAACATTCTTCCAGAATTAAGAAGAATACGTCTTTGAGGACAGAGAATAGAGAAGGGCTTCAAGGAACAGCATGAGTATGTAGGTATAGAAGTAAAAGTGCCTGGCATGACAAGGAATGGGACATTGCCTTGGGTATGTTGAAGATATGACAGGAGATGAATCTGAAAAAATGTGGTATCTTTGGACCTCTAGGTGCTATAGTGGTTGGACTTGATTTTATGGACATCTGGGAGCCATTTCTGAATGTGAGGTGTGCCTGATTCAATTCACTGTCACAGGAGCCTTTCCCAGAGTGTCTTACTTGAAGACTCAAGGTTGGGCACAAGTCTGGTTTCTCTAGACGACTGTCCTTCATTCACCAAGGGCCTGACTAGCACTGGGTGGCTCTGGGAGCCAGGCCTCAGCCCTATCTGCATCCCTCTGATGGTTAACTCATTCCTGGGTTTTATTGTCCGGAGCTCTGGATTTTTGAAGTTACTTGGCTGCCTGTTAAGTCAAAAGCAATGATTCATTTGTGTTTGTAAGCTGCAGGTTATTCATTAGCGTTTAAGATAATACCTTACATTTATATGACACCAAAGTGCTTTCACATAAATTATCTCATTTGATGTGATCTTCAAGACAGGCCTATGAGATAGGCAAGGAATATTAGGTCCAATTTATAGATGAGAAGACTTAAGACTCAAGAGTTTAATTGATTTGCCCAACATAAGGTGGCTAATAAATGCAGAGTGCTTGCCCAAACCCGAATTTTCTACTTTTATTTCAGAGCTTTTTCCATGACCCACACTGCAGGCGCAATTAGGGCAACAAGAGACAGGTCTGTGGGCCCCAGAGAGCCTCATGACTCCAACTGTGACACAGACAGAGCTTTGACTCTGAGGAAAGCTGCCAGACCTGGGTGAACCCGACAGGTATTAAGCTGATCTAGACAGCTTGAGGAAGTGCATTAAAATGTATGTTGAAACTATCACAGTGCAGTTTCCATTTCAGCTAAAGCAACATTCAAACTATTCTCCATCCAGGGGTGCCTGGCTGGCTCAGTCAGAAGAGCATGTGACTCTTGATCTCAGGGTTGTAAGTTCTAGCCCCACTTTGGGTGTAGAGATTACTTAAATATAAAATCTTAAGGGGCGCCTGGGTGGCTCAGTCGGTTGAACGTCCAACTTCGGCTCAGGTCATGATCTCACAGTTCATGGGTTCGAGCCCTGCATCAGGCTCTGTGCTGACTGCTTGCTCAGAGCCTGGAGCCTGTTTCAGATTCTGTGTCTCCTTCTCTCTCTGTCCCTCCCCCACGCACGCTTTGTCTCACTCTGTTTCTCAAAAATAAATACATGTAAAAAAAATTTTTTTAATAAAATCTTAAAATAACAAAAAAGCAAAAAAGCAAGTATTCTCCATTTGAATAGTTGCTTTCCCAATTTTTGCTGTTCCTGACTGCTGTTATCTAGTTATTATTATTTTTCTTTAAATGGACTCACTTCTTTTTACTAATATAAATTTGTTTTTACAGGAAACCACTGTGTTATAGGAAAAAAGGAAATAAGTAAGATGCAGGAAATACCAAGGCCCAGAGAGAAGTTCTGTACCCTGAGAGATGGCAGAGATGGGGCAGAGAGAATGCTTTGGGACTGGGGACCCAAGTCTGCAGGGGTTGAGGGTGGCAGTAGGCAGCGGGGAGAAGTGAGGGGCAGTCAGACTCAAAATATCTGGTAGATGTGAGGGGTGGGAATCTACTGCCTGAGGCGAGAAGATGGGCAAAGATTTTGGAGTCTGAGCCTGACACAGGGTTGCTTAGGGTAAGGATGGGAGGGAGGAAGTGGGGCTGTAGACAGGGCTCCTTGGGGTAGCTGGTTTGGGAAAGTAGGCTAAGAATGGTAGCGCTGGGGTTAGGCCCAGGAGGTGGTGCTGAGAGGGGTAAAGGAAGGAGGGGGACCCAGAGGTGAGAGCCTGAGGGATAGGAGTGACCTCAAGGATGGTCCAAGGACCCAGATCCAAAGGGTGCATACGGGCAACATTTGGGGAGAAGCAGGTCAAGCTCTGTGTACAGTCCCAGTTGTTCCAGGCTGCATAGATCACCGAGTCTGGGGCCTCGGGCCATGGTTAGCAAGCAACCTGAGAAAGATGTTGGTGTGAGGTCCAAGTTCTCCCGGTATCGTCTCAGTACCAACAAGCAGGCCCACATCTGGAAACATTGAGCTGAGGGGACCGGTCTGAGGGCTGGCTGGCACCTGCTTGTACTGAGTCTTAGGAGCTGTGTGGTTTTTGTAATGACCAGGCATTTAGGGATTTCTCTGCAGTGCTGTTGCAGTGTGGGCCAGAGGCTGTCGGGAATGAAAATGACCAATATGTCAGGCAAGAGGAGCTTCTGCATAAGTACTCTGAGCTCTGTGGTTTACTTTCTGCCTGTGACATGAGGTAGTCACATAACCTCTGGTGTTCTAGCTGGTGGGGAGATGAGATATCTGCCTCCCCCAGGCTTGGGGAGAAATTAAATGAGTGCCTGGGCTGTGATTATGGACTGTTCCCATTCCTGGAACCAGGCCTGATAATGGTTTTCTAGCTGATTCACTGGCAAGGTTTAGTACCTGTTGTCACACAGAGTGGTCTCCTTATCTGTCCTCTATCTGAGTCTGACCTATGAGTCTGGCTTTTGAGAACTGGGCTTAATTACCTGTACCACTTACTTACTTGGTCCCAAGTTTTATCATAAGGACAGCAGCCTTTAAAAAAATAATGATCTCTTCTTTGTAGGGCACCTTTCTTTTAAGTTAATGATGACTGTTTTATATTTATGGGACCCCTTAGCGCCTTGCCTTTTTTGAGTGAGTCAGGATGCCGTTTCCCTCAAGAGGTGAAATTGGAGGCAGGTGAATTGTCAGAGGCCCTGCTGCGTGGCTGGCACAAAGCCCAGTGGAGATGGTTGGAGACCCACTTCCCAACCCATTCCCCTGCTCTGGACTTAGGTTGCTACAAGTGGCAGAACCAGTTATGGAGCCTCCAGGAAGGGCTGGGTGGCTGCTAATTCATGATTCATCCTTCTCCTCTGTGATGTGGGCTCTGGGGGATAACATTTAGTTCCCATCATGGTTCTTCTGACGGTCTGCCCTAGTGATTTTTTCTCTTTTCCAGACTTGGTTTCTCAAGAGACGGCATTAGCAAGTAGAAGGGAAGATTGCGAAATAGTGGTAAGGTCTCTTAGGGTCAGGACAGTGCTCAATTCTACTCTTCATTGGGCCTGAAGTAGACATAGCTGAGACTTTCTGAATGTGTTTTGGTTGAGAACAAGTGAACGTGAGCCCCTTTCATTCAATAGGTACTTATTGTGTACCTACTAAGATTAAGTGCCAGGCACTGTTCAGAGTACTGTTCTGGGCCCTGGGCATAAGCAAAACTCCCTGCCCCAGAAAGCACATTCCCTTTATTTGTAAGGGGAACCCCCATACTTTCCTATACCTGTGGGCTCTCATTTGAGGCACAATTATATAACAGTTATAAGATTTAAATTTTTTTAATTTAATTAAAATTTAATTAATCCGTTAAATTCATTTTTAAATAATTAATTTTAAAAATTGTAAAGTTATTTTAAAAGAACCAAAACAGTTTATCTGTTTTTCCAGACCATACCAGAAAAGAAACAGCAGATTAGAAGCACTTCCAAGGAAGTGCTGGCATATGGCACAGACTAGTAGAGAGTGACTAGGGAAGAGACAGAAAAAGTATAGAAAGAGTAAGATTTAAGATCTTCGCCTCAGTCGGTTGAGCATCCGACTTCGGCTCAGGTCATGATCTTATGGTTCGTGAGTTCGAGCCCTGCGTCGGGCTCTGGGCTGATGGCTCAGAGCCTGGAGCCTGCTTTGGATTCTGTGTCTCCCTCTCTCTGTGCCCCGTCCCCGCTCATGCTCTGTCTCTCTCTCCCTCAAGAATAAATAAAACATTTAAAAAAAAATTTTTTTTTTAAAAAAAAGATCTTCACCACCTAGGGAAGCTTAGGAAAAGCCTGACTCTTTGCCTTCAGTAGTGCCTGAAGGTGTTACGCTGTTCAGTAGTTTATGTTCTGGATGACAATCCTGAGACGTGGAAGTCAGACTAAATTCCAGTAGTGTCCTAGGATGGAGAAGGGGAAGGGGGAGGCAGTAACAAGTTAGAAAGACCACACCTCGGCAAATTGGAATTTTAAGTCCTTATGGAGCTTCTGTTCATCTGAGATCTTTGTCTTTCCAGGGCTGGGCTTTGGAGACAGCCTGGTCCTCAGAAAAACCATGGTCTGTGCAGGAGACATTGGGTGGGAAGCTACTCTACTGTCACCCGGCTCCTCCTCTCTGTGAAGTCTCAGGAAATGCAAATGAATGTTGCCAAGTGCTAGGGAGACCAGAGGATTTAGGGGAAATCCACAGGTAAAGAAAGAAAGCTGCAAGTGTTAAGACAATCTAGTAGCCTTTGGCAACTTCTTGAGGCAACTTCAAGCCTGCCTGACTGATCTAGCACCTGCAGACTCAGTTTCATGGAGGAGCTGCCATCCCCGGTGCCTGGGATTAGACAGTCCTTAGCTTTATCCCATACCATTACAAATAGGGTCTCTACTTCTCTATTCTGAAAGTCCCTCTTCCTTCCCAACTTTATCATAGTTATAGAACATATTTTGCATCTTTTTGCCCTGAATCCAGCCTCTTGAGCTGCTAATAAGGCAGCATTATTTCATAGTAAACAATATTGATACCAGAAGCTTTTTCAAAGGCCTGCTTCAAGAGAGTTGTGTTTACATGATGAGAAATTCTTTAGGCAGCAGTCACTTCAGGAGGGCTGGACAAAGCTGGCAATCCAGTTTGTAGCACAAAACACCAAACTCCAGGCCAACTGGTTCAAAGACAAAACTGGCCTTCCAAGCTAAAACCCAGGAATGGGCCCTGCCCACGGCAGGTGTAACAGCTAAAAATAGTAATAACTAGTTAATCAAGACAGACACACTTCACCAGCATTCTTAGGCCACCTGAGTTTTAGTTCATGGCCACTCTTAGAAGATCTCAAGCTCCCTATCCTTCCCTCTGCTCTTTGAATGAGAGTATTTCAGAGCCCCTGGGAGCTAACCAAGGATTACATTTTAGAACTACAGCCCCAGCAGACTTGAAATCAGCCCTCTCCATCTCGAGAATTCTAATTGGGCTGACCTGGGCCCACTGTGAACCCATGCCCATCCCTGGAATTGCTGTCAGGTTGGCATCATCCTCAGCTGGTGTCACACAGTTTACCTCCCTCCTGGAAGTGGATAGGCAAGAGGTTTGGGACTTCTATTGAGTGCCTAGTTTTTGTCAGGGACTTCACATGGATTATTTTCTTTAATCCTCACAACTATCCTGTGTGTGGGGGATTCTTTCCTCACATTGTAGTTGAAGAAGCTAAGGCTGAGTGAGATTCAGTAATTTGTCCAAAGTCATGCTGGTAGTATGCAGAAGATTCAAAATTTAAAAACACATTTGTTAGGGGTGCCAAGGTGGCTTAGTCGTTTGAATGTCCATCTCTTGATTTCAGCACAGGTTATGATCCCAGGGTCGTGGGATTGGGCCCCACCTAGGGCTCTACCCTGACAGCCTGCTTGAGATTCTTTCTTTCTTTCTTTCTTTCTTTCTTTCTTTCTTTCTTTCTTTCTTTCTTTCTTTCTTTCTCTCTCTCTCTCTCTCAATCTCTCTCTCTCCCTCCCTCCCTCCCTCTGCCCCTCTCTCCCACTCGAGCACTCTCTCTCTCTCTCTAAAATAAAAAAAAATAGGGGTGCTTGGATTGCTCAGTTGGTTGAATGTCCAACTCTTGATTTCGGCTCAGGTCATGATCCCAGGGTTGTGAGATCAAGCCCTGCATCAGGCTCTACCGTGAAAGCGTGGAGCCTGCTTGGGATTCTCTCTCTCCCTCTCGGCACATGCATGCATGCTCTCTCAAAATAAATATTAAAAAAATTAAAATAAATAGGGGCACCTGGGTAGCTCAGTCAGTTAAGCGTCCAACTTCGGCTCACATCTTGATCTCTTGGTTTCTGAGTTCAAGTTCTGCTGCTGGCTCTTTGCTGACAGCTCAGAGCCTGGAGCCTGCTTCAGATTCTGTGTCTCCCCTCTCTTTGCCCCTCCCATGCTCACGCTCTGTCTCTCAATAATAAATAAATGTTAAAAAAATTTGTTTAATAAAAAGTAAAAAATTAAATTAAAATAAAATAAAATAAAATAAAATAAAAATACATCTGTTAGATTCCAAAACTTTCTCTCTTTCAGTGAACCATGCTGTCTTCCAGCTTAGAATAGTAGAGGGAAACAATATCTCTGGGTTTTTTTTTTTTCAACGTTTATTTATTTTTGGGACAGAGAGAGACAGAGCATGAACGGGGGAGGGGCAGAGAGAGAGGGAGACACAGAATCAGAAACAGGCTCCAAGCTCTGAGCCATCAGCCCAGAGCCTGACGCGGGGCTCGAACTCACGGACCGCGAGATCGTGACCTGGCTGAAGTCGGACGCTTAACCGACTGCGCCACCCAGGTGCACCTTGATTTTGAGAGAGAGAGAGTGCACACCTGAGCAGGGGAGGGGCAGAGAGAGGTGGAGAGAGAGGGTCCCAAGTAGGTTCTGCGCTGCCAGCACAGACTAAGAGTCAGACGCTTAACTGACTGAGCCACCCAGGGGTCACCATCCCTGTTTTTCAAGATTGAGATATAATTGACATAAGATTTTAGTATAATCATTATTAGAGAGAGAGAGTATGTCATAGGGGGAGAGGGGCAGAGGCCGGGAGGTGGGGGGGAGAGAGACAGAGAGAGAGACAGAGAGAGAGAGAGAATCCTATGCAGGCTCTATGCTCAGTGCCAAGCCCACCAATGCAGGACTCCATTCCACAACCCTGGAATCATGACCTATGCTGAAATCAAGAGTTGGGGATACTCAGTCAGCTGAACCACTCAAGTGCCCCATAACATTGTATTATTAACATAATGACTCAATACATTGTGTACATTGTAAAATGCACACCACAATAAGTCTGGTTAACATAAGTCTGTCACCACACATAGTTACACATTTTTTTCTTATGATAAGAACTTTTCAGATCTACTTAGTAACTTTCAAATATACAATATAGTATTATTAAATCTAGCAGCACACTATACATTACATTCCCATGACTTATTTTATAACTGGGAGTTTGCACCTTTTGACCCCCTTCACACATTTCACCCCCCCCCCCATTTCTGGCAACCACCAGTCTGTTCTCTTTATCTATGAGTTTTGTTTTTGTTTTGTTTTTTAATTTTTTTTAGATTCCACATATAAATGAGATCATATGGTATTTGTCTTTCTGTCTGACTCATCTCACTTAGCATGATGCCCTCAAGGTCAATGCATGTGTCACAAATGGCAAACTTTCCTTTTTTTAATGGCTAAATAATATTCCTGTGTGTGTGTGTGTGTGTCCAGCACGTCTATCCATCCATCAGGTTGCTTCCATGTCTTGGCTATTGTAAATAATGCTGCAATGAACATGGGGGTGCAGATATCTTATCCAGTTAGTGTTTTGTTTCCTTTGAATAAATACCTAGAAGCAGGATCGCTATATCATATGATAGTTCTGTTTTTAATTTTGTGAGGAATCTCCATACTGTCTTCCACAGTAGCTGCACCAATTTACATTCCTACCAACAGTGCATGAGGGTTCCCTTTTCTCCACACCCTTGCCAACACTTGTTATTTCTAGTCTTTTTGAGAACAGCCATTCTAACAGGTGTGAGGTGCTATCTTGTGGTACTATCATTGTGGTTTTGATTTGCATTCCCCTGATTGGTGATGTTGAGCACCTTTTTATTTACCTTTTGGCCATCTGTATGTCTTCTTTGGAAAAATGTCTCTTCATATCCTCTGCCCATGAAAAAAATCAGATTGCTTGGGGTTTTTTGCTATTGACTTATATGAGGTTTTTTTTCATATTTTGAATATTAATCCCTTATCAGATATATGATTTACCAGTACTTTCTCCCATTCCGTAGGTTGCCTTTTCATTTTGTGGATGGTCTCCTTTGCTGTGCAGAAGATTTTTAGTTTGATATAGTACCACTTATTTATTTTTGCTTTTGGTGCCAAATCCAAAAAATCATGACCAAGACTGATGTCAAGGAACTTACTGCCTGTGTTTTCTTCTAGGAGTTTTATGGTTTCAGGTTTTACATTTAAGTCTTTAATCCATTTTGAGTTGATATTTTGTGTATGGTGTAAGGTAGGAGTCCAGTTTCATTCTTTTGTATGTTGCTGTACGGTTTTTCCAACACCATTTATTGAAGAGACTGCCTTTTCCCCCACTATTTATTCTTAGCTCCTCTGTTGTAAATTCATTTACCATATATGCGTGGGTTAATTTGTGGGCTCTCTAGTCTTCCATTTCATTGATTTATGTGTCTCTTTTTATGCTAATACCATACTGTTTTGATTACTATACCTTTGTAGTATAGTTTGAAATCAGGAAGTGTGATGCCTCCAGCTTTGTTCTTCCTTTTCAATATTGCTTTGGCTATTTGGGGTCTTTTGTGATTCTATACAAATTTTACGTTTATTTTTTCTATTTCCATGAAAAATGCCTTTGGAATTTTGATAGGGATAGCACTGAATCTGTAGATTGCTTTGGGTAGTAAAGACATTTTAATAATATTAATTCTTCTAATCCATAAGCACAGAATATCTTTCCATTTATTTGTGTTGTCTTCAGTTTTCTTTTATCAGTGTCTTATATTTAGTGTACAGGTCTTTCACCTCTTTGGTTAAATTTATTCCTAGGCATTTTATTCTTTTTGATGCAATTGCAAATGGAATTGTTTTCTTAATTTCTCTTTCTGGTAGTTCATTATTAGAGTATAGAAGTACAACAAATTTTTGTATATTGATTTTGTGTCCTGCAACTTTACTGAATTCATTTATTAGGTCTAGCAGTTTTGGTGGAATCTTTAGAGTTTGTTTCTTAAAGTAGGTGCTTATCACTATGAGGTTCCTTCTTAGAACTGCTTTTGCTGTGTTCCATTAGTTTTGATATGTTGTATTTCTACTGTCATTTATCTCAAGGTAGTTTTTTTAATTTCTCCTAGATTTCTCCATTTACCCATTGGTTGTTCAATAGTGTGGTTGATTAATCTCCTCATATTTGTGAGTTTTCCAGTTTTCTTCCTGTAATTGATTTCTAGTTTTATGCCACTGTGGTCAGAAAAGATACTTGATATGATTTCAGTCTTTTGAAATGTATTAAGACTTATTTTGGGGGCACCTGGTTAGCTCAGTTGACTAAGCATCCAACTCTTGATTTTGGTTCAGGTCATGATCTCATGGTTCAGGAGTTCAAGCTCGCAGTCGGGCTCTGAGCTTTGAGTGAGGAGGATTCTCTCTCCTTCTGTTTCCCTCTCTCTCTGCCCTTCTCCCACTTGCCCTCTTTCTCTTTCTCTCTTTCTCTGTGTGAAAATAAATAAATTAATTTAAAAAAAAAAACTTATTTTTGACCTAATATATGATCTGTCTTGGAGAATGTTCTGTGTGTGCTTGAGAAGAGTGTACATTCTCTTGCTTTTGGATGGAATGTTCTACATATGTCTGTTAAGTTCCTCTGGTCTAATGTGCAGTTTAAGGCTAATATTTCCATATTGATTTTCTGTCTGGATGATCTATTTTGACCATTGATGAAAGTGGAGTATTAAAGTCCCCTACTATTATTATATTGTTGTCTATTTCTCCCTTTAGGTATATATATATATATATATATATATATATATATATATATATATATGCTCCTATGTTGGGTGTAGTATATTTACAAATATTATATCCTCTTGATGGATTGACTCCTTTAGCATTGTATAAAGACCGTTGCCTCTTATTACAGTCTTTATCTTAAAGTCTATTTTGTCATAAGTATAGCCACCTCAGCTTTTTTTTTGGCTATTTGTAGGGAATATCTTTTTCCATCCTTTTACTTCCAGTGTGTGTGTGCGTGTCCTTACCTCTGAAATGAGTCTCTTGCAGGTAGCATATAGATGGGTCTTGTTTTTTATCCATTCGGCCACTCTATTTTTTGACTGGAGTATTTAGACCTGTCTGGTTTTTTAAACAGTGTTTTTCTTGATTTGACAAGTAATACAGGCTCATTATAAAAAGTAAATATCAGCTATAATCTCTCTCATATATATATATTTTTAACATTTTATTTTTATTTTTTTTGATGTTTATTTATTTGGGGAGAGTGGGAGTGATCAGGGGAGGTACAGAGAAAGGGAGAGAGAGAATCACAAGCAGGCTCCACACCACCAGTGCAGAGCCTGACATGCGGCTTGAACCCATGAACCGTTAGATCTTGACCTGAGCTGAGACCCAAGAGTCAGAAGCTTAACTGACTGAGGCACCCAGTAGCCCCTAACATTTTATTTTATTTTTGGCTTTTAGTTAGAGTATGCAGGTGAGCAAGGGAGAGGGGCAGAGGGGGAGAGAGAATCTCAAGCAGGCTCCATGCCCAGTGCAGAGCCCAACATGGGGCTCATTCCCAGCACTGTGGGATTATGACTTAAGCCAAAATCAAGAGTCGGATGCTCACCTGACTGAGCCACCCAGGTGCCCCTTCAGGAATATTTTTGTTTTTCTTTTTTCTTCAAAAAACTTTTAAATTTTTATTTATTTTTGAGAGAGAGAGACAGAGCGTGAATGGGGGGAAGGGCAGAGAGAGAGGGAGACAGAATCCAAAACAGGCTTCAGGCTCTGAGCTGTCAGCATAGAGCCCAACACGGGGCTCGAACCCATGAGCAGTGAGATTATGACCTGACCTGAAGTCAGATGCTCAACCAACTGAGCCACCCACGCACCCCAGGAATATTTTTATATTTTCATCTGCTGAGGGTGAGCTCCCTACTTGGCCTTTTCTGACATCAACCTCGTGAAGGTTTGAGGTGGTTTGTTACAGGTGGCAAGGGGAGAAGTCTAGACTTCCTCTACGGTCCTTGGTGGCAGAGGTGGGCTGGGGGCCACATTTTTCCTATGGTGTTTGGGCTGGAATAGAACAGTTACTCTCTGTAATAATAATTGCATGCTTTTTCATTGAATGGATTTTCAGTATCATAATTATCCCTCATTATGTCATAGTTTTCTCATGTGTAAAATGTGGCTTATAATAATTTCTACTTCATAGGGGTGTTTTAAGGGCTAAATAAGTTATTATATGTAAAGCACTTCAGACACAGCTTGCCACGCAGTAAGCATTATATAAGTGCCAGCTACTGCTGTTGTTTTGGAATGTAAATAATTTCTCACTTTCTCTAATATAAATGCTATAAGTGAATACCACTTTTTATAAATATTAAATGAATTTCTAAATATTTCTATAGACAGACTCTTAGTAGAGGGCCTGCTGGATCAAAAGGTCTGCACTTTTTATAGCCTCCTGATAGACAGGGCCAGATTGCTTTCCAGAGTCATCAGGTCAATTTACATATTCACCACAAAGCCACCAACATTATTAAATGTCATCCTTTTTTTACTTGTTGTCAATTGATAGGACTTACATTTTTGAATTTTGAAAAGGACTTAATCTTTGTGTGTGAGGATGAATATTTTTCACGTTATTAACTGTTTCTATTCTATGCATTATCTCTTCATGTTTTTTTCTCTATTGTGGTTTATTCTGGTTTTTTTTTTCGTATGAGTTCTTTAGGTAGTAAGCATTGTGTTATCTGTCATATTTCATGCAAATACTTCCCTCAGTTTTCATTTCCGTATCAATTTTGTCTCTGATTTTTAACTGAGAGTCATTTAAATTTTTGTCATTGTAAATTTATTCATTCTGTGCATGCACGCATGTGTTTTCTTCCCTTGCTTTAAAGCTTAGGAATTTCTTCCCAATCCCACAGGCAGATTAATAGTCTCATCATTTCCTTTCTTTTAGGTTCTTTTAGTTTTGTTTTTTGTTTTTTTTATTTAGTGTTTTGTTTTATTTAGTGCTTTGATCTTTTTGGAGTTATTTTGGTATACGGTTTGAGATGAAGATTTAACTTTTTCTTCACTCAGTATAATATGTCTTAATAATACTTTTTACTATATGTTGAATTTTTACATTTATTAGTGTTTGTTTCATGGCCAGTCTTATATGTTCCATTAATCTTGCTTTTGTGCTTTTTATGATATACTTCCATAGCTGTTAGAGAATGTCGAGGTTTAAATTCTTTGGGCTTGGAGATCCGCAAAACCTCCTCAGTCATTCATCCTTGATAGAGGTTCACTACCCTTGAACTCAGCAGACTCAACACATCTGGCTCTGCTCAGACACACAGGGGAGTTTTCCCTTCTACTCTCTGTTCTATGAATCACATAACTTTCTTATGTTTTCAGTAACTGAGTAACTTTATCATTCTTCAACCTTTGTTTCTTGGCCCAGTGGACATTTCTTTGCCTATATGTGTGTTCTCATTCCCCAACATTTCTTCATCCCAGGTCTGTGCATTAAAACCTGTTTGTGTGAATTTGTTCTTTTCCTACTCTTCTTTCATTACTTTTCTTTGGTTGAGGTTTTTTGTTTTTGTTTTTTTTTCTTTTAAGATTTTATTTTTGAACAATCTACACCTAATGTGGGGCTTGAACCCACAACCTGGAGGTCAAGAGTTGCATATTCCACTGACTGAGCCAGCCAGGCACCCCTGGTTAAAGTTTTTTAAAACCCAAAATATCCTTTGACAAAAACAGTTATTTTTATTTCTGTGCTTTATTGCAACCATGTCTCTTTTTTCATGTCCTTTTCTGTTCTCAGGACCTTTACCTCATTAAAGCAATTTTTAAAAATTTTGTTTGTTTGTTTGTTTTTAACATTTATTCATTTTTGAGAGACAGAGTGTGAGCAGGGGAGGGGGCAAGAGAGAGGGAGACACAGAATCTGAAGCAGGCTCCAGGCTCTGAGCTGTCAGCACAGAGCCTAATGTGGAGCTTGAACTCATGAAGCGTGAGATCATGACCTGAGCTGAAGTTGTGCACTCAACCAACTGAGCCACCCAGGGCTAAATTTTATTTTTCAGTAATCTCCACACCCAACGTGGGGCTCAAACTCACAACTCCAAGAGTTGCATGCTTTACTGACTGAGCCAGGTGTCCCCACAGCAGAACCCTTATATTTCTCCTGTAAGCTGTCCTGAGGCTCTAAGAGAAGTCAAATTCTTTCACACCCTCTGTCTTGAATGTCCTTTCCAGCTCTCTGCTCACAGAACTACTCACCTTTCAGACCCAGCCCAGATATTGCCTTCTCTAAGAAGCTTGCAGAGCTAAAATTAGTCACTCCCTTCTCTGTTTCCATTTTTTTTTTTCAGTTTTTTTTTCTTTATTTTAGAGAGAGAGTGTGTGTGGGGGGTGGGGGGAGAGGGGGGGAGGGAGAGGGAGAGAGAGAGAGAGAGAGAGAGAGAGAGAGAGAGAGAGAGAATCCCAAGAAGGCTCCATGCTCAGGGCAGAGCCCGATGCGGGGCTTGGTCCCATGACCCTGGGATCATGACCTGAGCTGAAATCAAGAGTCAGATGCTCAATCAACTGAGCCACCCAGGCACCCCTTTTTAAAATTATTTTATTTTATTTCATCATGATAAATGTACTCTTTAATCCCCCTCCCCTATTTTCCCCATTCCCCCCCCCCCCCGCCCACCTACCTCCCCTCTGGTAACCATCAGTTTGTTCTCTATAGTTAAGAGTTTGTTTCTTGTTTTGTCTTACTCTTTTCCTTTGCTCGTTTTTTTTTCTTTGCTTGTTTGTTTTGTTTCTTAAATCCCATGTATGAATGAAATCATATGGTATTTGTCTTCTCTGACTGACTTATTTCACTCAGCATTATACTCACTAGCTCTATCCTTGTTGTTGCAAATGGCAAGATTTCATTCTTCTTTACAGCTGGAAAATATTCCATTATATATTATATATGACATCTTTATCCTTTCATCAGTTGATGGATACTTGAGCTGCTTCCATAGTTTGGCTAGTGTAGATAATGCTGCAATAAACATAGGAATGCATGTATCCCTTTGAATTAGTGTTTTTGTATTTTGGGGGTAAATACCCAGTAGTGGGATTCCTAGATTGTAGGGTTGTTCTATTTTTAATTTTTTTGAAGACACTCCAATGTCTGCACCAATTTGCATTCCACCTTTTTATCCACATCCTCATCAACACTTGTTGTTTCTTGGGGTTTTGTTTATTTGTTTGTTTTTGTTTTGTTTTTTAAGTGCGTTCCATGCCCAACGTGGGGCTTGGACTCGTGACCCCGAGATCAAGAGTTGCAGGCTCTACAGACTGAGCCAGCCAGGTGCTCCTGTTTTTTGTGTTTTTGATTTTAGCCATTCTGACAGGTGTGAGGTGATAGCTCATTGTAGTTTTGATTTGAATTTCCCTGATGGTGAGTGATGTTGAGTATCTTTTCATGTGTCTGTTGACCATCTGGATGTCTTCTTTGGAGAAATGTCTGTTCGTGTCTTCTGCCTTTTTTTTTTTTTTTTTTTTTTTTTTAGTGTTTATTTTTGAGAGAGAGAGAGGCAGAGCACAAGCAGGGGAAGGTCAGAGAGAGAGAGGGAGCCAGAATCTGAAGCAAGCTCCAGGCTCTGAGCTGTCAGCACAGAGCCGGGGGGGGGGGGGGGGGGGGCTCAAACTCACAAACCTTGAGATCATGACCTGAGCCAAAGTTGGACACTCAACTGACTGAGCCACACAGGCACCCCACCTTCTGCCCATTTCTTAATTGGAATATTTGTTTGTTGAGTGTTGAGTTTTAGAAGCTCTTTATGTATTTTGGATACTAACCCTTTACTGGATATGTCATTTGCAAATATCTTCTCCCATTCAATAGTTTGCCTTTTAGTTTATTGTTTCCTTCACTGTGTAGAAGTTTTTTATTTTGATGTAGTTGCCATAGTTTATTTTTGCTTTATTTCCATTGCCTCAAGAGACATATCTAGAAAAATGTTCCTATGGCCAGTGTCCGAGAAATTATTGCCTTCAAGGATTTTCTCTTCAAGGTTTTTTATGATTTCAGGTCTCACATTTGGGTCTTTAATCCATTTTGAGTCATTTTTGGGTATAGTGAAAGAAAGTGGTCCAATGTCATTATTTTACATGTGGCTATCCATTTGTTGAAGAGATTGTCTTTTTCCATTGCATATTCATTCCTCCTTTGTCAAAGATTAATTGACCATGTAATTGTGGATTTATTTCTGGGTTTCCATTCTCATGGACCACTTTTAACGGCATCACACACAATAATGTAGCTCATTGTTTTCACAGCCATCTTCCTTGCTAAATACTGTCCTTCCTCTTCAGTGTCCAAGAAATACCTGATTTTTGTCTATATCCCCAACTCCAGCTCAGCCTGTTTATTCCTAGATATTCTATCAGTGGACCCAGGAGGTGGGATAGATTCAGTGCTGTACTGAAGGGCTCTCAGAGAGCTCTCCTCCTACCATTAGCTATCCCTCCTTGGAAATGAATAACCAGCCTGATACAATGCTAATATCTAGCCAGTGCATGAGACTGTTAACTTTTTCCTATAGGATCTTAAAATATAGAATGGTCAGCCCCTTATACCTTTAAAGGATGGTTTGGAAATTGAGGGCCAGGCCAGGCCTTGAGAGAGTGGGATGTCCAGGATACATCAGTTTGATTAAGGCAGTTGTGTTTAGTTGTAGATGTTAGGAATATGGAGCTGGAAGGGTGGGGGTAAGATGGGCTCCATGCAGATGAGGAGAGAGGTAACCTAGGTCTAGTTATACTGTTACTTCAAAAAAAATCTGATGAGACTCTTGTTGATATTTGTCAAAGGGACACATTCTGGAAAGAGAATTGATGAAGAAACAAATTAATGTATTAGATTAATTTCCTGTTATTACATAATTAATTTTTTGTTTGAACAATTTGTTTCCCTATTTAAGTAAAAAAATAAGTTTTGTTTTTTTGTTTGTTTATGTGTCCTGTTTTTTATGGTTTTGCAGTAGAATGCCCCACATGAAACCTAACTGCAAATATTCAGCTGTGAAAAAAAGAATAGTGCTTAAGTACAAATGGAGACATGATTCATTTAAAATAAACACTTAAGGGGCGCCTGGGTGGCGCAGTCGGTTAAGCGTCCGACTTCAGCCAGGTCACGATCTCGCAGTCCGTGAGTTCGAGCCCCGCGTCAGGCTCTGGGCTGATGGCTCAGAGCCTGGAGCTTGTTTCCGATTCTGTGTCTCCCTCTCTCTCTGCCCCTCCCCCGTTCATGCTCTGTCTCTCTCTGTCCCAAAAATAAATAAAACGTCGAAAAAAAAATTAAAAAAAATAAATAAATAAATAAAATAAACACTTAAACACAATTCAGGTCTCACAAGCACGTGGACTATAAAGTCTGTTTGGTAAAAACCCCCAGTTTTCTGATGTAGAACATCCAAAATGAATTCTAAAACACAAAGCAGTACTTAATATCATTCCTTTATAATAAAATCCATAAAGCATTCTCTCAAAAAAAAAAAAAAAAGAAAGAAAATGAAGAATACACTACCACCCAGGCTTCCCCATGCTCTTTTATCTTTCTTTCTTACTGATCCTTCTTGCCTCTCCTTTTTACTGTCTCTTCCAGATTTACAAAAATGAACATATAATACTTTTAAAGAGCCCCACAATATAAAAGAACATCTTCGGCAGAATGCCCAGACATTGGTAAGCCACACCCCTAATCCTGGTCCTGAAGAAGTGCATTCTGAGAGCAGGCAGCTTTCACGTTGAGGTGACAGACACCCTCTTCTCCCTGCCTCTGCCTTTCACCCATCTCAGACAGAGAGAGGAAGGGTAGAGAGACAGAAACCAAACCCAGAAGACTCATATTTGTTGGCATAATCAAGGAGGAAGCTTTAAAAGCCTACCCACCATCCAGTTAACATCGGAACTGTGAAGAGAGGGCAGGGGAGGTGGGGAAAGAACATTAGATTTTTGGCTTTCTCTTTATATATTTTTTGTATTGTTTTACTTATTGAAGGAAAAACAACACATAGAGGACCCTAAAACATAAAGAATACATAATAAAGGCTTAGTTTTAAATAAAAAAGAAATGAGGCTGGGGCACAATAGAAGAGGCAAAAGAAAGGGAGAAAAGACTAATGATAAGGGACTGAAAGAGTAAAGATGATGTTTCAAATGTAAAACTGTATATAAAACGATCACCTCTTATTAATTTTTTAATAGTGGAAACAGCTAGATTTTGTTGTAATTAAAAAAATTTTTTTTTAATATTTATTTTTGAGAGAGAGAAAGAGAAAGAGTGTGAGCAGGGGAGGGGCAGAGAGAGAGGGAGACACAGAATCCAAAGCAGGCTCCAGGCTCTGAGCTGTGAGCACAGAGCCCTACGCGGGGCTCGAACTCATAAACCGAAATATCATGACCTGAGCCCGTCAGATGCTTAACTAAGCCACCCAGGCGCCCCTGTTGTAAATTTTAATGGTGAAAGGCTCGATTGGGTTGTTGAGGCAAGCAGGTGTGCCAGGTGAGCACGGATGGACGATTAGGAAGGTGGGGACGTAGGGAGGCACATCTACACCCTCGCTGCTCCAGGCCTGTCCTGGGTGGGAGTGGATTCTGTTTGCTGGGCTGAACCAGGGCTGAACCAGGAGAGCCCTGCGACAGCCTGATGGGCTTGGTCGCCCTGGCGGTGAAGGTGTAGTGCCGGCCCTAGCCCAGGAGATGGCAGCACATCCCAGAGGTCCTGGGCTAGGTGGCTGCCCGCCCTCCTTGGCCCTAGAGGTGGTAGTAGAGTGAGCCACCTGGCCATATGCCCTCCCTTGGTGGTGCTGGCTGCGTGCCTCTGAAGGTCCTTATTTAGCAACTTTGGGTAGAATTATTTATGGTTTCCTCTGAGAAGCCTAGAAAGCCAGTCTGCTTAGCTGCTTGCAGAAGTTCTGGGTCCAGAGGCTCCTCCTTGCAGGTTTGAATGGCAGGTAAGGTGTGCAAGCACAAGTGAGCACAGGGCCTCAGGAAGCAGAGGCTGATTCTGGGATTTGTGCTCTGTTTTCCTTAAAATAGCTGAGTGGATAATATATGATAGAGAATCTTGGTAGCTGTGTTTATTTTTACTTACATTAGAAGTAATACTTTTTTTCTTTTTAATTCAGAGAGCTACAAGATAAAAACTAAAGACAGACCATAACCTCCCCACCAAGATAACCCCTGTTGACAATAAAAAGTTTCCAATTAGCAATAATTGTGCCTCGGATAAACCTCATTGGCTACGATACCGCCACTGCACAAAGCTGACAATAAAAAAATGATAATAAAATAAGACCAGTTTAAGGTTTGAAAATTTGAACTACAGAAAAGTATGAGAAGTAAATGGGGGCACCTGGCAGGCTCTGTCGGAAGAGCATGGGACTCTTGATCTCGAAGTTGTGAGTTCAAGCCCCATGTTGGGCATAGAGATTACTTAAAAAAAAAAAAAAAAAAAAGAGGTTGGGGCACCTGGGTGGCTTAGTTGGTTAAGCATCCTACTCTTGATTTCGGCTCGGATCATGATCTTAGTTTGTGAGATTGAGCCCTGTGTCAGGCTCTATGCTGATTCTCTCTCTCCCTCAAAAATAAATAAATAACTTTAAAAAAAAAAAGAAGTAAATGTTTCTTCCCCCTCCATCTTTAACCTCTCTCCAAAGGAAACCCCTGTTAGGTTTTATATGATAAGAAACTTTTTTTTCCTCATAAGTTTCAAAGGCTATGCG
Organism: Prionailurus bengalensis; assembly: GCF_016509475.1. Lineage (NCBI taxonomy): Eukaryota > Metazoa > Chordata > Mammalia > Carnivora > Felidae > Prionailurus > Prionailurus bengalensis. The sequence continues at coordinate 62,641,239 of NC_057355.1, forward strand.
CATGTCCAGATATCTCTATTTATAGTTCTTTCATCTGTTAATTTTTAGAGTTTATTTATTTTGAGAGAGAGAGTGCACACGCATGTGAGTTGGGGAGAGGGTAGGGCAGAGTGAGGGGGAGAGAAAGAGAATCCAAAGCAGACTCCCCACTGTCAGTGCAGAGCCCAATGCAGTGTTTGAACCCATGAACCATGAGATCATGACTTGAGCCGAAATCAAGAGGTGGACACTTAACCAACTGAGCCACCCATGTACCCCATTATTTGTTTATTTTGAATACCAAAGTGATCATATTATATACTGCTCTAAGTCTTGTTTTTTTCATACACTATACCTTGAAGATCTTTTTTTTTTTTTCTTGAGATATATTGACATATAACATTGTCTTAGTTTCAGGGGTACAAAATAATGATTTGATATTTGTATATATTGCAAAACAATCACCACAAAAAATCTAGTTAACATCTGTCACCATACATAGTTACAGTTTTTCTTCTTGAGATGTGGACTTGAAGATCTTTCTAGTTGGCATGTATAGACTTCTGTCTATCATAATTTTTTAAATGGGTCTCCCTGTTGATGGAGGTTTTGATTGGTTCCAGTGGTTGCTAATATAAACATTGCTGCAGTGGACATCTTTGTATATTTGCTTTGGCATACTTGTATAAGTCCAAATTCCTAAGAGTGATCAAAGGGCAAATACATTTTATTTTTTTAAGTTTATTTATTTTTTATTCCCTTTTTTTTTTAAAGTTTATTTAGTTATTTTGAGAGAGACAGAAAGTGCGAGCAGGGGAGGGGCAGAGAGGGGCTGGGGAGAGAGAGAATCCCAAGCAGCCTCCACGCAGTTTGCACAGAACCTGATGTGGGGCTTGAACTCACAAACTGTGAAATCATGACCTGAGCCAAAGTCAGATGCTCAGTCACTCAACCAACTGAGCCACCCAGGCACCTCTATTTATTTTTTAAATGTTTATTTATCTTATGTGTGTGTGTGAGAGAGAGCACTCAAGCAGGGAAGGGGCAGAGAGAGAGGGAAACAGAGAATCTCAAGTAGGTTTTGCGCTGCCAGCACGGAACCCACTGCAAGGCTTGAATCCATGAACCATGACATCATGACCTGAGCAGAAACCAAGAGTTGGAAGCTTAACTGACTGAGCCACCCAGGCACCCCATGGGCAAATACATTTTAAAACTTGATGGCTAAATTTTCTTTCAGAAAGGGTGCCCCAGTTTACATGCCTACGAAGAGTGTGTGAGTGCCTATTTCCAGGTGGCTGTAGAGAAACCTGCCCCTGTCAGGAGCCCTTTTACATCCTGTGTGGTGAGACTGGTGCTCAGTAGAAAGTAGGCCCAGCTTCTCTGCTACAAGGCTGCAGCTGGCTCCCTCCATGGCCTTCGCCTTATCCAGTGCAAATCTCCTCGGGTCGAGGAGAAACAGTGTGGGGGCCAGCAGCCTTTCTTTTAGCCATGGGGAATACTCCCTGGATTTCTTTATTGCTTTGGTGAGATTTTCTTGCCCACCTGGGGTGAGAGAGTGAATAACCACGTCTTCTGACTCTTCCAGGTGAAGAAGGCATATAGGCAGAAGGCCCTCTCCTGCCACCCAGACAAAAATCCAGATAATCCCAGAGCAGGTGAGACTGTCCTACACGTGGGGAGGTGAGACCCGCTCACCTGGGCATGGCGTCCTCCCGGTCTCCGCTCCCGAGTAACTGCTGTGGAGTGTGACGTGCACAGCCCCAGGCCTGCACTTTGCATGCAAGGGGAGGGAGTCTGGTCACTTGTCTGTACACTCACCCTTCCCGGTTGGTCCGTCATCTGTGGATGTTGGCCTTCCTGCCAGCGTGTGGCTTCTTTGAGGTGCTTTTTCGAGAGAGAGCACACCATATCAAGCCTGACTTCCTTTTTCTCCTCTCTTTTTTGACCATATTTGTAGCTGAGCTCTTCCACCAGCTTTCTCAGGCCTTGGAGGTACTGACCGATGCTGCAGCCAGGGTAAGCTCATCCTCCTCTATTTGAACTGTCTCCCGTGGTTAGAGACCACTGTGGCACTTGAGCCTCAGTCCCCTATACTCCGCCATGCAGCACGGGCCCTGCCGCCCCAGCCTGGAGGTCTGGTCACCAGGCTGCCTCCCGACGGCTCCGGAGCTACATAGCAGGTCCGGGAAGATGGCTATACTCTGTGCTTGTCCTTCAGCTGACTGCTCCTCGCTGTTCCTTTCTCCTGCCAGGCTGCGTATGACAAGGTCAGGAAAGCCAAGAAGCAGGCAGCAGAGAGAACCCAGAAACTTGATGAGAGAAGAAAGAAAGTGAAGCTTGGTAGGTGACTTTGTGGTACTGGGTGGCCTGTGGTTTCCCTGGGCCATTTTCATGCAGCCCCCTCACTTTTCTTCCTGGAGCTGTACCTCAGAGCTTTTTGGCTCCAGCTCTAGGCAGAACCCTGCTGCCAGGGTGGGTCCTGAAGGATACTCTTAGGAATGACAACAGTGACTAGATTTACTACTAGCTAGCATTGTGACCAATGCTTTACAGCCTCCTTTAATTATCTAAGGAAGTGGGTATTACTAAACCCATTTTTTTAATAGACAAAGAAGCTAAGGCACCAGAAGGATGAGAACTTGCTGGATCTGAGATTTAAACCCACGCAGTATGAGTAAAGTCTTGTTCTTATTCAGGATGCTGTCCTGGATCTTTTGATTCATCCCAGCCTCACTTCTGCACAGAGCTTTCACTCTGAGGAGTCCTCTCAGGAGGATCCAAATAGGTCCAGGCATTTTTTTTTAATAGCTTTATTATGGTGTGTTTTGAATATCATACCATCATCATACCATCTACCCATTATTTTTTTTTTAATTTTTTTTTTAACATTTATTTATTTTGTGAGAGGCAGAGAGAGACAGTATGAGCAGGGAAAGAGTAGAGAGAGAGGGAGACACAGAATCCGAAACAGGCTCTAGGCTCCCAGCTGTCAGCACAGAGCCCCACACCGGGCTCGAACTCACGAGCAGTGAGATCATGACCTAAACTGAAGTCAGACGCCCAACCCACTGAGCCACCCAGGTGCCCCCCATCTACCCCTTTCAAGTGTATAATTCAATGATTTTTAGGAAATTTACCAAATGGTGCAACTATGCCTGTAAATCAATTTTAGAACATTTTCATCACTGCAGTAAGATTGTTCCAGGCAGTCCTGGGGCACCTGGATGGCTCAGTCAGTTAAATGTCTGACTTTGGCCTCACGTCATGATCTCATAGTTCGTGAGTTCAAGCCCCATGTTGGGCTCTGTGCTGACAGCTCAGAGCCTGGAGCCTGCTTTGGATTCTGTGTCTCCCACTCTCTCTCTCTGCCCCTCCCACGCTTATGCTCTCTTTCTCTCTCTCAAAAATAAACATCAAAAAAATTTTTTTAATTAAAAAAAAATTGTTGTAGGCAGTCTTTACCTGATTTTTCTCCCCTTCTTCTTGCCTATTTGATATCCATACATTTAATATTCATATATACCATCTCAGTACATCCATCTTTTTATCAAAAACAAACAAAAAACCCTGGAGATTCTAGGTAAGTATAGTACCCAGAGAAGAAAGCAGTGGGTCCCAGGCCCGAGAGGAGGGTTTGTCACAGCAGCTAGCCTGGCATAGGGCCACAAGCAGGTTTCCCTTGGAAGGCAGGAAGGGCGCCAGGACATGGGTGATGTCCTCACACAGAATTTGCCATCCCTGTAGAACTGCCGTAGTCTGGTCCAAAGTGAGGCTTGGTAAATGTGAACTAAGAAGGAGGTGTAGGAGGCAGTGGGGACTCGAGCTCTGTGGTGGAAAAAGCATCAATGCCAAGGTCGAGGTCAGGCTATTGTGCCAAACCACAGGGACAGGCCAGCAGCTCCACCCTTGGCATCCCTGCCACATGGCCCTGGGCTGCTGACATAAGCACCCACCCACACCCTGTTCACTGATCAGAGAACCAGCTTGGTCAGCACGAGCTGCTGACTTAACTCTTCCAGACCCCGGCCACTCAGCTGGAACCTGTACTTCTTCCACACTATGACTTTTGTCAGTGAAGATTAACTTGAGAGCACACGGGCTTGGAGGGAGGGGGCAGAGGTACTATATGGTTTCATTCTGTGTGAGACTTTGGGTTGGCTGAGGCCATGTAGAACTGCTTAGACCAGACATTGGGTCACTCAACTCTTGTGCCTAGACCTGGAGGCCCGGGAACGGCAGGCCCAGGCCCACGGCAGTGAGGAGGAGGAGGAGAGCCGGAGCACCAGGACGCTAGAGCAGGAGGTGAGCCTCCGGGCATGCTGGCCTAAAGCCATCTGCAGGAGAAGGAGGAGGGTGAGCCTAGGTGGCTGTCGTGGCTGTCTTCTTCTGTGGATCTGGGTAATCTGTCCAACCCGCAGGTTGCTGAGCCCTAGCTTGCAGGTGGAGCCTCCCAGGGACCTTCACAAGGTGAGCCAAACTGGAATTGGATCTGCACAGAAATGTCACTCCCCCCAACCCCGCTCTGCAGATCGAACGCCTTCGAGAAGAGGGTTCCCGGCAGCTGGAGGAACAACAGAGGCTGATCCAGGAGCAGATACGCCAGGAACGGGAGCAGAGGTTGAGAGGTAGGCATCCATCACCCCCACCTGCCTCTCCTCTGAGGCAGCTCCAAATGCCCAGAGCGGCCACGCTGGCTGCTTGGTGGAGTTGCTGTGGAGGCTTCCAGCTGCTCAGAACCCTAGGGGCACCTGACTCAGACATGGGCCACCTGTTCCTTCTTCCTACCACTTCTTTGGGGCCTATTTGTTTTTCACTCACCCTGAGATCTCCTGTCCTTGTTTATCTTAGTCCTAAGCAGAGCTGGCTCTACTGTGGAGGAGAGCAGTAGGGGAAAGGCTCTGGATACTTTGTTTCAGTAGAACTGTGGGGTTTTACCTCTGCCTCATGCTTCTGCAAGGCGTTGAGAGCCCTTCGTTAGCAGAGTGCTAATCATGGCCTATAGCAGGCAGCTGGGCGCACCACCCTGGAGGGGGCAGCTCCTCAGGATGGGGGTGGGATTGCCTCTCCCTTCCCCACCAGGCTCATCCCCAGGGCGGGCCAGCTATGCCTTTGGTCAGGAGTGCCCTTTCCCAAGCCCTTCAAACTCTGGGCTGTGTCTCCTTTAGAGAACTTTGTGTTCCCTCCTATTCTACCTTGCTAATTTTCCCAAATTTTCTAGGAAAGGCAGAAAATCCTGAAGGCAGAGGAACCCCCAAGCTAAAGGTGAGCCCTGCGGGATCCACGGGCCACCTCATACCACCTCTTGTCAGCAAGAACAGATGTTTCCAGTGGCTCCGGGGGTTCTAGCGGGGACACTGGGTTTCTGGGAGCCAGCGCAACTACCCATTCCTTCCATCCTGTCACTACCTGGGGATCTGAATGGCCTCTCCGAGCTTGCCACACAAGGCCGCTCTTAGCCCTGGCAGTTGCCAGGCAGCCCTTCTCAGAAGCCTTGGAAGGAGAGCATCTTATAGGTCTGGACGTGTGGCTGTGTGGGTGAGCAGGCCACCCTGCAGGTCCGTTTTCAAGAGGAACACATCTTTATGGGGGGCTCCCTAGATTACAAGTGCCTGGAAGACCATGAGGGTGTCACTCAGACTGTAAAGCTCAGGTGTGGGGCTGGGACTGTTCAGGCCAAGGTCAGAGTTTAATGGTGATGCCCACTGCCATCCTTGCAGCTAAAATGGAAGTGCAAGAAGGAAGATGAGTCGAGAGGCAGCTACTCCAGAGATGTCCTCCTACAGCTTTTCCAGAAGGTCTGCCCTGCCGCCTTCCATCTTTCTCATCATCTCCATCTGTATCTCAGCCCAAACCCTGGATCTCCAGGCCAAAACTCCCTTAACATCTCTAGCAGCCTTTTTTTCTGTCTCACAGACCATGTAGCAGCCTAGAGGCTTTCCCCAGCCACCTGTGTTGCCATATGCCCTCCTAGGTCTCACCTTCCCTACCTAGTTCTAGCCCTTGCCGTCTTGAGTGTGTGGGGAGAGATGAGGTGGGCAGGTTGCACAGAAGCCCCGTCCGCTTCTCCACCTTTGGTCCCTGAGGCTGCTTTGCAGCTCTGCCGGTCTGAGTTCTCAGCCCTTTGCTAAGGGTTCCTTTGCTATCCTTCTTCATCCTGGCAAAAATATCCTTTCTTTCCCATCTCTCATCCCTGTCTGGGAACTTAGCAACAAAGCATTATCCCCCAGCCAAAAATGCCCCAGCAGGCCTCAGGGCAACCCAGGCTTGTCTTGCTCCTTGCCATGCTTACCGAGCCCCCTTTGTCCTCACAGTACGGAGAGGTGCTCAACCTGGTGCTTTCCAGCAAGAAGGCTGGCACCGCCGTGGTGGAGTTTGCGACCGTCAAGGCTGCGGTGAGCGCCATGTGAGGCTTTGGGGGTCCACTGGTGGCCCTGCCATTCCAGAGTACGGACCCGGTACTGTGGGCCCTCTGAGCTTAGATGTCCATACTCCCAAGGGACCTCTGGGCCAGCTCAGAGCCAAGACTCCCCAGAGGCCCCCCTATTCCTGGGAGTAGAGGCACAGGGAGTGAAGGTAAGACAGGAGAATGCTCTGGGGATGAAGGAGAGCATACACTGACTTCATTTCCTGCTGCCTGGCTCCACACCCTCTACCTTCTGTCCTCCTGCGGAAGCTGGCACGCCTCCTGGCAGGCTTTGCCTCTTCCCCACTCCCCGGTTAGAAGGCTCATACCCCTGACTCACCCATGAGGAGGGTCAAAACCTCAGCACATCATTGTGTGAAGGTTGCTTGGTTTTGCCTGGAAGATGAGAGTGCTGGTGTGGGTTCTTTGTGTGGGTGTAGAGAGAGCCACTCTATGGCTGATTAGAGCCATGGTACCAGGACCAGGTGCTCTGTCTGACAGGAGCTGGCTGTCCAAAACGAAGTGGGCCTGGTCGATAACCCCCTGAAGATTTCCTGGTTGGAGGGACGGCCCCAGGGCGCAGGGGGCCCCAGCCACCCAGGACTGTCACAGGTAAGGAACCAAACCTTCCCTAGCTGGGTCTGCGGGACCTTTTCCCGTGTGGGTTCATCTCAGGGCCCTTTCCTCCTGAGGAGCACAGTGAGATTGGCAGGTTTGCCAACCTAAGCAGGACTGTGGTTCTGTTCTGACTCTTTTCTGTCTCTGAGTGCCAGGGCCCCACCCCACACAGAATTCTTAGATTCTCTCCACGTCCCGGTCTCCTGCCGGGGCTCTCACCATCACCCAGAGGGGCTTTCCTGGCCCATGGGTTGCTTGGTTGTGGCGTGAAGCATTTGGCGCTTAGATTACCAGCTACTGAAGGGAAGGAAGGGGCAGGCAAGGTGAGCAGCTGCTTCCTCCCCAGCTCTAGGTCTCCAGGTGTGTCTGTGGCTGCCGCACACAGGCGCCTGCCTACCGTCAAGAGGCAGTATCTCCTTAGAAATAACACTGGCTACCCTGCTGGCCCTGGGGCTTCCCCTGGGGGCATGCCTCATGGTGAAGTGCAGATTTCAGCTGATGTGCACCTGGGGTCTGGCTTAGTCGTTCTCACAGCTCCATGAGGGCTTTTGTTCAGCACGAGGACACCCAGACACCGGCCCTGTTTACACCGCCCCAGTTTGATGGGACAGAAAACTCTCAGGCCCAGAGCTCTCCCATCTCTGAAATGGCCTTTGGGTCTATGCGGGAGCCGCAGGCTGCTGTGTGCACGGCCACTCTGGGGGTTGGGGGGAGGGCCCCCAGGGATTCGCAAGGGCTTTGCTCTTATTGCCTCAGTCATGCCACCTCTGCTCTCCTATGTGCTCCTCACCTGGCTGTGAGGATGGGAAGCTCCCTAGGAGTGCGTCCCAGATCCTGGGCAGAGGAGGAAGATGAACTGGTGTGAGCCCAACGCGGAACCCTTCTGTAGAGACCTCATTCCTCACTGTTAAGTCCCAGCATTTCACAGCCCCAGATGACACTCCATAGGCCATGTTGTAAAGAACTTTATTCATATATCTTGCGTCCGGAGGGGAGCCTTTCAGCTCAGCGCATCCACACAGAGGACGGGAGAGAGGGGCCGCAGGTTTGGGTATGGAAGCAGTGTGCGTTGAAGCTTTCTCTCCCCCTCTGCCATGCTTGATAAGGCCTGGAGTGTCAAAACCACATGGCCCAGCCAATTTGGGCTCTGGATTCAAGTCTTCTGGCCAGGCCACAGGGCAGGGCAGTAGCAGAGCCTATGGCCTTGACCCAGGGGGCTCAGCCCTGCACGGCAGTCCCCATCATTGGGGGGTTTGGGCAAGGCAGAGCTCCCCAATCCTGTGGACAGTTCTGGAGACCAGCTGAGCCTCTTTATGGTAACAGCTACGAGTTTCGTGTCCATCCTCTGATCCAGTCCGGTGCTCCCAGGGCAAGAAGGAGGGAAATCTGCCACTCTTTCTGCTACATTTCCCAAGGGCTCCCATCACTAGTAATTCTGGGAACTCTCCGAGCACCCGTTTGCAAGCCGTGTCTGTGCCTTTGGCTGGCATTCCCTACAGACACCTTCCTCGGGCACCAGGGCATGCTCTGGGCAGCTCTGTTGGCAGTGTGTCTCTCGTGTCTCTTTTCTGGAAATGATTTGTGTGGCCTTTTTCCTGAGTCTACTCTGCACCTCTATATGCCTCACTCTTCCTGCTCTGCCAGCCCTTCCCTCCCCCAGATGTTTCCCCCCGACCCCACCATGGCACTGGTGGCTCCGGGCCCTGGTCTCTGCCAGTGCTGTCCAACAGGACTTTCTCCAGTGATGTTTACATGCAACTGGCACTGTCCGATGTGGTAGCCGTTAATCACGTGTGGCTGCTGCATATTTGAAATGTGGCCAGTGTAACCAGGGAACTAAATTTTTAATTTTACTTCATTTCAATCTGAACAACCACATGTCCTTAGTGGCTCTTCCGTCAGGTCTCCCCACTTTCCTCTTTGGCCTGGGTCAGACCACTTTTGCCTAGACCTGCCCTGCAACGTCTCTCTATAAACAGTGGCTTCAGAGGAGCTGCTGCAGGGCACCCATCTGATCTGCTCAGTGTGAGTCCTCCACTCCCTGACTCACCCCTGGTGCTCCCCTCCCCCTCTGCTGGCCTCTGCCTTGTCCCCGTGGTTACAGGCATGGCCTCCCTTCCCCAGCTTAGCCAGCTGCCTTCAGGGCTCCCGCCAGCAAGTACCCCCTCAAGACATTTCCTACGGCTTGCCTCTGTCCCTCTGTCCCTCTGCTCCAGGATAACCTGGAAGACTGTTCAGGACCCAGAAGGAAGGCAGGATCCTGGATTTCTGTCCCTACCTTTTTCTTAATCTGCAACTGTATCCTCCTTCCCTGGGCCTCCAGGCTTCCAGCTCTTCCAGTTACCCCACCTCTGCCTTCCATGCACTCCATTCAGAAGCTAAGTTCATTGGGAAATTGCTCCCTCAGCATCTGTAGAACTTCCTCAAGAAGTGAAATCCCCAGGTCCACTTTGAAGGAGAAGAAGGGATCACTCAGGTCTGGGGCAGGTGTCTTCTGGAAGGGGGGAGTGTCCAAAAGGTCCTCTTCAGAGTAGTGGTGGAGGGTGCCCGCCAGGGAGAGCGCCGAGGGCAGGGTAGCCGTGTAGGCAGCAGTGTAGGCAGGTGGGGGCTCCAGGATGTTGGGGCAGCTGGAGCTCTCTCGGTACAGGCGAGGAGGCTTGGGTGGGGCCAGCAGGGTGGCCCGGGGCTGCTCGTCCCCCCACAGAGGCAGGCGCCGTCCATCTGGCCTCCCTCGAAGCTCCCGGATGACCTCTCGGTTGCTGTACTCCTCGTGATCCCCGCCAGCCGTGCTGGCCTGGCTGAGCACGCTGCCCTGTCGCTGGAGTCGTCTCGGCCGCCCCAGGCTCAGCCGCTTGAAGAAGGAGGCGTTGCGGAAGGAGCCTTTCCGCCAGGTCTCCATGGCACCCAGGGGAGCCAGCAGACAAGCTCCGTACCTCAGCAGCCCAGTTCAAGAGTTGCCAGGGAGCATTAGGTCCCCACTGGAGCAGTGAATGGCAAGAATCAGGGAGACAGCCCTAGTGGTCTAGAAGCATCTTGGATGGTGGGAAGGGGTCCTGGGAAGAGGGCACTTTTGTCCAGGAGAATAGAGAACCGGGAGTTCCTGGTGACAGGAGTTTCCCAGAGGGACAGGAGTGGCCTGGTTACTTGATAGGGTAATGGAAAAAAAAAAAAAAATCCCAAGAGGAAGAAGCAGCACTTACTGGAGCCGGAGTGAGGGCAGTGCCTGTGGTGTCAGAGATGGATCTCTGTGGTGCGAGAGTGGCCTGTGCTGCTTCCCCAGCGCCTGGCTTCTGGTGGTCCTGAGTTCACCTTCCCTCCCTGGCCCCTGTGCCTGGCTCTAGGGCAGCACAGGGCCAGGCCTCTTCCACGGCGGCTCCCGGGCTCTGATTAGTAGCTTGGCTGTTTGTGCCGGTGTGTGGCAGTGGGGAACGTGTTATTGTTTTCAGGTGACTCAGTCAGGTGGGAAGCTGGGTTTCATGCTCTTAGGTAATTGCGGCATCCGCATGCAGGGATTGGGCCAGCCGTGGCCAACACCCCAAGGCACAGGGAAGCTTAGGATTCCCCCGGGGACTTTTGGGGGGCAGCCCTACTTTGTGTGTCACCACGTTGCCTCCTTTTGCCCCACAGCCCCACTGCCCTGGGCCCTAGCTGGTGGGCCTGCTCCCCAGCTGCCCCTTCGTGTGTCTGGGAGGGAGGAGCTCAGGGAGGGTGGGAGTTAATTGAAAGGCAGGCATGTGGAACAGTTGTTGGGGAAGGAAGAGAGACCTGTCACTGGTGTGGGTGACTCAGTCCTGCGGCCTGGTGACAGGCCCTCATTAGCCAAGCCTGCAGGTATGGGGGTGGGGGGGGGGGCAGAGGGTGTGTTAACGGGAAGCAGCCCCATGTCTATAAAGGGCTGGCTCCTCCCAGGGCTGGGCTCAGGGCATGCCAGGGTGACTCTTAAGTTTTCTCAGCAGTGCAGCATTACCTTGGGGAGGGAGAACTGCCCTCTCCTGGGCCTAACACCCAGTCTGGCGATTCCTCATCTTCCTCGATTTCCTCCGGTAGCCTCAGGGCCAGAGAGAGCAGTTGAGGGCCAGGGTCCTGCTGTCTCCTCTCCCGCCATTCTCCAGGCCTTCCCCTCAGGCCTCTTGGGCCTTATTCGTGGTCCCTCCTCTGCGGAAAGGCCACATAGGGCTGCCCTGAAGTGTCAGCAGTACCCTGGGCCAGCCTTAGGTGGGTGGGCCTGGCTGGGAGGACAACTCTCCTGGAAGCCGCTGTGGCTGGAAACAGCAAGGCTGGCACTATTCCGAGAAGCAGGGGGATCAGGGCTGAGTAACACTTCCTGGTTCTGTACACCCTTTACTTCATACCACTTGGCCAAGGCCTGGCATCTTAACCCCAGCCACTCCCTTCTTATCCCCCAGGTCACTGACCACTGAACTCTCCCCCGGGATAATTCCATGAGTGCAAACTCGAGTGGTGTACCAAAGAACAGGGCTTAGCAGTGTGCTCTACCTTGCAACCCCCCGGCCCGGCTCACTCCCTGGCCAACTGGGGTGGGCTTCCGCTTCACGCCACTCCAGCTGTACTGACGGAAGAAGTGATTTAATTCCCACTGCAGACCTTATCAGGTGTGGGCTTGGTGGATCAAGTCTCCTGTAGAGCTGCCTCCCCACCCCACAGCCTTGGCCCATTGGATTGCTTGTTTATTATTCTTTTGACTATTGATATATAGCACTCTTTAATCCCCCACACTGTGCTGGCAAGATCATAAAAGAAAAAGGCACAGGCCCTGCCCTCCAGCAGCCCTGGTGTGTATTTTTAAGAGGCAAACAGCTTCATGCTTGTTTCTCTCTCCTTCTAGGGCGGGCTGACAGAGGCTGGGTCCAGGGTAGGGCTCCCTTCTCTCATGTCCCACAGGAGCCAGACCACAGGGAGGTGGGCAGCTGGGAGGGGGCGGTGCTGTCGCCTCCACCTGGCAAAGCGGAGTGGATTTCTGCACCTCGGGACAACCCCTTCACTGCAAACCTGTGAGAAGCAGGAGCCACCGGTAGAGGAAAGGAGTGTCACACGAAGGCCGGAGAGGAAATGGAGGGAGACAGGGCCTGGCTGGAACATGAAGAAGTGATTCAGCCCAAGAAGCTGAAGCAGGGCTGACTGTTGATGGAAGGCCTGCGGGGAGGGGGGTTGAGAGCTGCTTGAGATGGCTTAGAGGGGAGCCAGCCGAGAAGTCCCGGGCATCTTCACTCCTTGCCTCAAGACCTTAGCTCTGTGTAGACCCAGTCCTCCAAGTCTAGATTCTGTGTGGCTGTGCCCTGCTGCCCTGACCATCTCCTGTCCCCCTCTGTCCGCCAGGGCTCAGTGCTGTCCGAGAGGGACTATGAGAGCCTCGTCATGATGCGCATGCGCCAGGCCGCTGAGCGGCAACAGCTGATCGCCCGGATGCAGCAGGAGGACGAGGTGGGGCAGCCCACATAGCCTCCTGCCTCCAGCCCACTCCCCTCCAAAGCCCTCGTCTTCCACGGCACCAATAAAGTTTGGGTTTTTTGTTTTTTGTTTTTTGCAAGAGTCTACCTCTATTGCCTGTGTGGACGTAGGGTGCTGGCTTGCCCAAGCATGGCCCTGGTTTCTGGGCTCTGCCTGAGAGGGTTCCACCCAGGCCTGGCTCCCCTCCCAGGAGTGGGCAGACCCCCAGGGAGGTGCTCCACAGAGTCAGTGGGCCAGCAGCACAGAGGAGCAACCACTCATCACAGTCCTTTATTGGCTTGGACTAGCTACGCAGGACCCTCCCGCCCAGTCCTGGGGCCATGCTCCTCACGGGCTCCCAGTTTCTGGCCGGGGACAACCTGGCTCTCGTGGCTCTCACAGAACATGGCCTCCTCCAGGGCTCTCAGGCCCAGAAGCTGGAGGGGCTGCTGGGAGCACCAGGGCAGGGGCCCTGCCCTCTCCCACTGGCTGAGGCAAGTTTCAGAAAAGGCCATTCATTGCCCAGTGGTGCTGGGCTGAGGAAAATGACAATTTGGGAAGAGAGGGGCCGGGCAGTGAGTGAACGGGGACTCAGGATCGGGGGCCATGGCAACCGCTCAAAAGAGGGGTGTGCCGTCTGCTCCTCAGTGTGAGAGGGTCACTCCTTGTGCAGGCACCACACCAGCGTCTGGCCCACGCCTGTCATGCTCAGCACACGGAAGCCCTTGCGTTCCAGTTTGTCCAGGACTATGCGAGGAGGGTCATTAACAAAGTACTCACAACTGTGAAGAGAAGGGGAAGAGGGGACAGCATGAGGGGATATACAGCACAGGTTCCCCAAGTAAAACTAGTATCTGCTGATGACTAGGCCTTGTCAGGAATCCTAGTAGTGACTGACATTTGCTGGGTGACTTCCAGGTGCCAGGCTAAGTGCACATTCCCCACCGCCTCCCCAGCTAAGCACTTGGCTTGCATATCTTCTTTCTTCTTCCCGATACCCTAAGGAAGGTACCATTATTATTCCCATTTTATAATTATAAATATAAAACTTGGAGGGCTAAGTAGCTTTCCAAATGTTATTGAGATCATAGAACCCATGTTAGTCTGATGACAGCCCCAAGTGCCCTGGGCCGCTGCACTATTCTGGAGGAATGGCCTGTTCTCTCCAGGGTCCTCCCCCAGGGCTCTGCCCCCTCTTGTTGCCCTGTCTGTCCTGCAGTCTTGGAGCAACAGGTTGGCCCCTAATAGTGGCTCTGGGTGCTGCTCTCTAGCACGGAGAATGCTTGCTGTCCCTTCTTTCAGGGTTGTCGATCAGATAAAGGGCTCAAGCCCCAAGCTGGGCATCTCAAGACAAATGGCTCAGGGTAAAGGAATGGGGCTGGCTTCAGCCCTCCAACCCTGACCCAAGGGCCCGGGTCCAGCCTGCCTCCCCTTTCCCCTCTTTGAACTGAGGCTCATTCTGCCAACCCTTCTCACGAGCTCCAAGGCAGCAGCTGAGCTGAAAGTAGGACCCAGGCTGCCTGCTGCCTGTTTCTGGAGCTCAGCTTTCTTAACTCAGCCAGCTCTTCAAGAGAGAAACTTTTCGGGGCGCCGGGGTGGCGCAGTCGGTTAAGCATCCGACTTCAGCCAGGTCACGATCTCGCGGTCCGTGAGTTCGAGCCCCGCGTCGGGCTCTGGGCTGATGGCTCGGAGCCTGGAGCCTGTTTCCGATTCTGTGTCTCCCTCTCTCTCTGCCCCTCCCCCGTTCATGCTCTGTCTCTCTCTGTCCCAAAAATAAACGTTGAAAAATTAGTTTAAAAGAGAGAAACTTTTCTGTGCCTATCTTTGGCTTGATGGGGTCCAGCTCCAAGATGAGAGGGCAGAGTAAAGAACAGTCCACTTATGGAGTCCTACACCCAGCTGAACTGGGTCCTGGGGCTCCCTTGTGAAGGGAGGCCCAGTGAGAATGCTTTCAGAGCAAGCCTGGGGGCTGCGGTAAAGCCGCAGATGGGACCGACCCTATAGAAGACAGAACCCCAGGATGCAGGCACGGCCTCTGAGGCTGGGCGGTGGCATCATCCCTGGACTTCGTTTTGTTAAAGGAAACGGACAGGTTTAGGGGCTGGCAGGGAGATCCTGAAGAATGCCACTACTTACAAGTTGTTTCCCAAGACGCTTCTCTTTGAGGCCCCCAGATACCTCATCAGCTCTGGATCGGAGTGCTCATCGCCCACCATGGTAGGGCCCACCTCCTGCAAGGTAAGCCACAGTGGCTGCTTGGCTGGCGGCCTGGGAGAGGTGGAAGGTCTCTCTCCTTCCTCCCCTGCCTGCTGGCCCTGAGCCAGTTTCAGGTCAAGGCTGGAGAGTGTGGTGAGGAAACTCACTGGCCCTCAGTGATCAGGCCAGGCCACGTGAGGCCTCCCCAGTCCCTCCAAGCTGAGCTGGTCATTGCCCAACTGCTGGCAACTTCCTGCCAAGCATCACTACCCGTGTCTGTGTGTATCAGAATCACCTGGAAAACAGAAATGAAAATATGTCCATACAACTTGTACAGGAATGTTCATAGCATTATTTACAAAAACTAAAAAGTGGAAACAATCTAAATGTTTGTCAACAGATGAATGCATAAATAAAATGATAACAGCTACACATGCACTGGATCTTATTTGGAAAAAAAAAAAGAATAAAGACAAATACATGCTACAATATGGAAGAACCTTGAAAACATGTAAGTTTTCAGAAACCAGACACAAAAAGACGACATATTGCCATAGAAATGGTAACCTATGGTTATCTAGGGCTGGGGGATTTGGGGGAAAATGAGGAATGACGGCTAACATGCATGGTATAGGTATAGGTTTTTTGAAGGTGATGGAAATGTTCTAAAATTGATTATGGTGATGGCTGCACAACTCTTGAGGATGCTTTAAAAAACATTGAATTGGGGGCGCCTGGGTGGCTCAGTGGGTTAGGTGGCCGACTTCGGCTCAGGTCATGATCTCACGGTCCGTTAGTTTGAGTCCCGCGTCGGGCTCTGTGCTTACTGCTCAGAGCCTGGAGCCTGTTTCAGATTCTGTGTCTCCCTCTCTCTCTGACCCTCCCCCGTTCATGCTCTCTCTCTGTCTCAAAAATAAATAAAGGTTGAAAAAAAATTAAAAAAAAAAAACATTGAATTGTACACTTTAAATTCGTGAGCTCTGTGGTATATGTATGCTATACATCAGTAAAACTGTTCTATTAAAAAAAAAAAATCACCTGAAGAGCACCGAATTCCTAAGCCCCAGGCTTAGTATTTGGGGAGTTCTGGGGAGGGGCCCAGGAGTCCACATTTTAACAACTGCACAAGTAACTGATTCTCAAGCCACTGCCCTAGGACACGGCCAAGACCCCTCCTGTCACGCGGTGAGCTCTCCTGTTGTCTTCACCTCCAGAGAGTTGTGCACCCGATGATGGATCACCAAAGCACTGGGGAGTGGGAAGAGGCGGAGGTGCCCAAAGTATTCTGAAGTTAAAAAGGGATTCCTGGAGGCACCAACTCTGCCTTGGACGACGAAATTGCACCCAGAAAAAGGGGCATCACTCTGACTCCGGAATGGTCTTCCCACCTCTAACCACAGGGCCTGTCTCCTCCTTCTGTCTTTCCTAAGGGCTCAGGGATAGCTCTTTCTGGAAGTGCCTGAGGGCCAGGCACTTGACAGAGGTGTTTTAGCGCCTCAGCACGTCCTTTTCTTTTTCAAACCTCTTTCCCCCATGTATTTGCACTCCCACCACCCCCACCTCCAACCCCTGCGGAGCGGCTCTGTGTAGGGCCGTGGTTGCTGCGCCATGAGACCAGGGGTTCCTGGCTTCCTCGGGCGGACAGGTAGGTCAGGAGCCGCAAGCCCCCGGAGTTCCCTCCGCCGCGGGGATGCACGCACCCCGCCCCCTTCGCGGCCCTGGAAGCACCGGGCCGGCCAGGACTCCCCGAGTCCGGCGCTCCGGGTTGACTCGGTACCGCAGCCTCGGCTCCTCCGCCCGAGGGGGCGTGTCTCGGGCGGCTTCCGGATCCAGTCACAGGCAGGCGCTGCCTCAGAGGGAGGCGCCAAGGTGCAGTCGCAGCCCCCTCCGCCCGGGCCCGGCCCCAACTCTGTCCAAGTCGCCGGGCGGCGGGTACTCACCATGCGGATCTGGGTGCTGATGAGCAGGTAGGGCATGGTGCGCGCGTCCCTGCCAGGCTCCCACCCAGGGCTTTGGGCTCGGCGCCGACGCCAGCCCCTCAGGCTCCGGGACTGCAAGCGGCCGCCCGGAGTCCAGTTACTCCAGCTCTGGCCTCGGGCGACACCAATCCCAGTGCGCCCGGCCGGTGACAGCCGCGGCCGGCCAATCAGGAGCGGGCGCTCGTGACGCGCCCCGGCTCGGGGCGATTCGGGGCCCGCCTCCTGCACTCAGGGCCGAGTTGCTTCTGCGGGTGGTCCAGGCAGACGGAGGGGTGCGGGTTGCGGAGGACGCTCCCGCACCCGCGGCCTGGAGTAGGGGGTGACCCGCGGGGCTCGGCTGGCTGCAGCGAGCCGTGGTGCCAAGCGTGCGTGTAGAGTGTGCGCCCTCTTTCTTGCAACACCTCCAGTAGTAGGTTCCAAAGTCCTGCTGGCCCCCAACCCCCGTCCCTGTGAAGCGGAGCCGGGAGCAGTTGGCTATCCTGTTGAAGCCTCCCAAGCTCCAGCCCACCCCACCCAGGCACACCTCTAAAGGCTTTAGCGGATCCCCACTTTCTGTCCCCAGTACACGTTCTCCGTCCGCGCCCAGGAGAAAGCGGTGGGAGGCTCGTGGCAGCAGCTAAAATACTCGTGTGTACTGTGCATTTCCGCCTCCCTGACTGTAATTCCTAGTACAGCAGCGGAATCTTGCGTTTCTGTGGCCCCATTGGTAAATGTGTAAAGGAACTGAGCGCTTGGCTGTGTGCCAGTCCCGGAGGGATTTAAACCGACGGAATCTGGCCCATGCTTTGGAGAGCTTCCCGCGAAGCTGGAAAGATGTAGCGCACGCGCAGAAAATCACAAGGCAACACCTGGGGCAAAACAAAGTACATCCTTGGCACCAAGCCACCAATGAGGGAGCAGCAAGTGCACTTCGGTGTGTCCACGACCTCATCTAGATGTTTCAAAATATGAAAACTCATGATTCTTTATCTGTCTTGTGATTGGTTCTCTAAAAAACAAAGCAGACAGACACAGCCTGTGACCTTTCCTGGCCTTTGAACAATCTTCACCTCTATAAAGGGCACTTAGAGGGCGTGCTCTGCGCCTCCCAAGCACTTTGATAGATGTGGAGCTCGCTGTAAGGGAAATAGGCAGGTGTAATCTTACAGGATACTTACTGGTCTAATTTATTATTCCGTACTCTCTACCCACTATTCTACACCTCCAAGACTAACAACTTAGCTGGAGAGATAAGATACTCATGCCTGACAAAGGATTTGTTAAACTGACAAAGGATTAATACTCAGGATATATAAAGAACTCCTGCAAATCAAGGATAAATCAGTAGAAAAAAACTTGGGCAAACGACTTGAATAAGCACTTTTCAAAAGAAGGAATGGAAGTGGTTAATAAACCGATAACCTGTTGTTCAATGTCATTAGAAATCCCAGCTACATTTTATTTGTTTATTTTCTGTTTAAAGGAAGCTTCACACCCCGCTCAGAGCTTGAACTCACAACCTTGAGAGCAAGACTTGAGCTGAGATCAAGAGTCAGACGCTCAACTGAATTCGGCTCAGGTCATGATCTTATGGTTCGTGGGTAAGAGCCCGTTGAGGCTTTCTGCTGTCAGCACGGAGCCCACGTCAGATTCTCTGTCTCCCTTTCTCTCTGCCTCTTCCCCGTTCTTGCTCTCTCTCTGTCTCTCGCCTTCCCTCTCTCAAAAATAAATAAAACATAAAAAAAAAAAAAGAGTCAGATGCTTAACTGAGTGAGCCACCCAGGTGCCCTTCAAGCTACATTTTAAACCACAATAAGATAACTTTATTTTTTTTAATGTTTATTTCTTTGAAAGAGCGCGAGTGCGGGAGGGGCAGAGAGGGAGATACAGACTCCCAAGCAGCCTCCAGGCTTTTGCTCAACCAACTGAGCCACCCAGATGCCCCAATAAGATACTACTTTAATGATTTACTAAATAAACAAATCTGTAAACACTGAGTATGGGCGAAAAGGTCTAACAACAGAAACACTACTGTTGGGATGGCAAAGTGTTATGATTGATACAATCACCCTGGAAAACAATTTGGCATCATCTAGCAAAGTTGAAGTTGTGCATTTGTATGACCCAGCCAAACCGTTTCTGGATAAACCTCAAGAAAACTTACTCATCAGGATACATGTGCAAGAATATTTATAACAGCACTGTTTGTAATTAGCAAAAAAATGGCAACAGTTTTTATGCCCATCAAGAGTAGAGTATCTGGTTGATTAATACAATGGAGACTGCATAGCAATGAAAAATGCTAAGTGAAAAAGTAAATCATGGGAAAGCATACGCTAATTCTACTTAAAGCTCTAAACTTGCAAAACTAAACAATATATTGTTTGGGGATAAAAAATATATAGGGTTAAATTATACTTCTATTAAAAATATGTGATTAAATTGCAAAGACAAGGGAATGATAAATATAATATTCAGAGCAGTGTTTACCTCTGAGAGAAGTGAAAGGAATCGGGTGGGGACAGCCATGTAGGAGTCTTATAAGGCAGAAGTGATGTTCTCTTTCTCACACTAGGACCCGGGTGCTAAGGGTTATATATGTCCTGAATATTTATTGTTTTACATGTGTTATACATATTCTTTTATAGCCATTGAATATTTAATTTAAAATATTAAATTTTTTCGGGGCACCTGGGTGGCTCAGTCGGTTAAGCAGCCGACTTCGGCTCAGGTCACGATCTCGCGGTACGTGAGTTGGAGCCCCGCGTCGGGCTCTGGGCTCACAGCTCAGAGCCTGGAGCCTGTTTCAGATTCTGTGTCTCCCTCTCTCTGACTCTCCCCCATTCATGCTCTGTCTCTCTCTGTCTCAAAAATAAATAAACATTAAAAAAATTAAAAGAAATATTAATTTTTTTAAGTTTATTTATTTATTTTGGAGAGAGAGACAGCACACAACTGGGGTGGGGGAAGCGAGAGAGAGAAAGAGAGAGAGAATATCACAGGCAGTTTCTGTACCATCAGCACAGAGCCTGACAGGGGGCTCACACTCACAAACGGTGAGATCATGACCTGAGCCAAAACCGAAACTAGGATGCTTGACCAACTGAGCCACCCAGGTGCCCCTAGGAAGAAGAATTTGTTAAGTAAGTAAGCGTTAAGTATGTTAATGGTTAGACACAGAGAGTAGAGCCATAGTCCCAAGACACTTGGCTATGTTGCCTTTCTTGGGAGAGCCAGGTAGATGAGGCTTGCCTATTCTGGTCAGAGAGGAGGACAGGAATCTGGGGTCTGCTCTGCTGTCCTCTCTCAGGCTGGACTGGGCCTGGGAGAAGACAGGAAGGCAGTGCAAATCTCAGGCTGCCAGGGCTTTATTACATTTGAAAAACTGGTCTGCAGATGCCACATAAGATAGAGAGCTCCATCCAGAATCACCCACCCCACTGCTGATTGCTCTGGCAGCCACATGCCCTCACGATAACATCTTTAATATCCAGGGGGAAATGAATTCCTCTGCTTGGTCTGCCCATCTGGCCTCGCCTCTTGCCACAATCAGTTTATCTGGCAGATCTTCCTCTCCTGCAGAAAGAGGAGAAATTGTTCTTCCACAACTCAGCTTTTCATCATGAAAGCATTGTCTAAGTGGCAGGGCCTGGATATTGGTTATTCCTTCTTTCCTTCCTTCCTCCACATTCAGCTTCTGTGGGTGGCTTCTGCTCTGGAGCTGTGCTAGGCTCAGGGCATGTGGAGATAAACTGAGCACGAAGCCTATCCTGGAGGAGTGAACACTCCAGTTGGGTAGCCAGGCTAGAAAGCAAATAATCATGGAACCAAGTGTGATAGAGGTAACAAAACCTCAGGAGCAAAGAAAAATAAAAACATGAAGTCCACCAAGGTGGTGGGCTGGAAAGATTCCCCAAAGGAAATGAATTTTTATTCTCTCCAAAAGTTAACATTTTTTTAATGACTGGAGAAACACATGCAGGGGCACCTGGGTGGCTCAGTTGGTTGAACGTCCGACTTCGGCTCAGGTCATGATCTCACAGTCCGTGAGTTCGAGCCCCGCGTCGGGCTCTGTGCTGACAGCTCAGAGCCTGGAGTCTGCTTTGGATTCTGTGTCTCCCTCTCTCTCTGCCCCTCCCCCGTTCATGCTCTGTCTCTCTCTGTCTCAAAAATAAATAAAAACATTAAAAAAAAAAAAAGAAACACCTGCATATCTCAGAAAAGTGAGAAAAAATAATAGAAAAATTATATTAAAAAAACACTCTTCTCACTACCAAGACAATTATAGTTAGTGTATTTCAGGAGATACTATTTGAACTGAATCCTTAAAAATGAGTAGGAGGTATTGGTAAATTTCTACTCCTTAAGCTGTGGGTGGGAAACTTGTTGCCTTTAAATTGTTCTTTATAATGTATATATACGTTAAATGTACTCTCTTATTTGTAAACTATCTCACAATTAAAAGGTAAATAAATATCTAGTCAAGGGGTGCCTGCCTGGCTCAGTTGGAGGAGCATGTGGCTCTAGATCTTGGGGTTGTGAGTTTGAGCCCCAAGTTGGGTGTACTTACAAATAAAATCTTCAAAAATATATGTATATAATATCTAGTCAAGGATTTGAGGAGGGCTGGTGTAGATATTTCAGTTGTCACTAAATTTTAACTTGCAAGAAATGCTGATGATAAAACTGGAATCATAGTCCTCTAGTTTTGTTTTGAAAAAAAATTTTTAGCATCTATTTTGAGAGAGGGAGTTCAAGCACGATCAGGGGAGGGTCAGAGAGAGAGAGAACCTCGCATGGACAGCACCGAGTCCAATGCAGGGCTCGTACTCACGAATTGTGAGATCATGACCTGAACTGAAATCAAGAGTTGGTCGCTTAACCAACTGAGCCACCCCAGTGACCTATGTATTTTTAGTGTTTTAAGTTGCAAGAAGTTGCATAAAATCACAAAAGTGGATTATAAAATTTTTTTTAATGTTTTTATTTATTTTTGAGACAGAGCATGAGCAGGGGAGGGGCAGAGAGAGAGGGAGACATAGAATCTGAACCAGTCTCCAGGCTCTGAGCTGTCTGTCAGCACAGAGCCCGACGCAGGGCTTGAACTCACAGACTGAGATCATGACCCGAGCTGAAGTTGGAAGCTCAACCGACTGGGCCACCCAGGCGCCCCTATATAAGTGGATTATAAAAATCAATAGGCCATGGTGGTGTTAAACTGAAAAAACAAAACTGCCAGTTATTTCACCAGCAAAAACAGGTTTATTCAGGAATAGCAGAGAATTGTAATCTATGACAAGCAAGCTACAGCAAAACCATACGCAAGTTCAACAAAGGAAAGGAATGTTATTTTATGGAGAAGAAAGAGGAAGTTGGGAGGAGTTGTTCTGAACATGAATCCACTGGAAAGAAGAGTTTAGGTGATGACGGTTTCTCTTTGGCTGAGTTGCAGGGGTAGCTGATTTATTGTAGGAGATGCAATCATCGTACATCCTTCTCTGTTGGAGCCTGTATTTGATGATTCTCTTCTGTTGCTATTCTTCTGTTATGCGTCTATAATTGACAATTCTGCCTGTAATTGACATAAAGTGGAATGGTTCCCCCTTCCAGCCTTCCCTTCTAATATCCTCTGTCTACTGTAGAGGTTTCCCTTTATTAATTTTCACAGTGGGCACAGAAATCCTGATGAATACAGATTTTTTAAAAATGAAATGGTATCTGAACGAATATAAGCAATTAGAGATCAACTCAAGTTTCAGCCTCACCCAAAGATTTAAAAAATGTTATCATTAGAGGAATGAATGTCATTTACATTCTGGAAATGGAAAAACAGTTTATAACCCTGTTGATTAAGGTACTACAGACAATGCAAGGTTTAAGATTTTTTTTTTAGTGCTGGGGTTTGCATCTATTATATTGTTAAGTGTCAGCAGGGAGAAGCTGCCCCTGATGACTCAGGGACCTCTTGTGAGTAACCAACAATTTATCTGGTCTAATTTGAACTGCCAAAGGTGCTATCTAGTACTTAGTAAATGGTTCGAGTAAAAAATGTATGAACAGAGGAGATTGGCTAGCTCAGTCGGTTAAACTTGGGACTCTTGATTTTGGCTCAGGTCATGGTCTGGTTTGTGGGTTCGAACCCTTCATGGGGATGTGCGCTGACAGGGCCAGCCTGCCCCGAATTCTTGCTCACTCTTTCTGCTCCTCCCGCTCTCCCTGCCCACCCCCCAGGCAATAAATAAATAAACATTTTTAAGAATGCATGAACAAATTAAGCCAAAATCAAATAAAGTCTGAGTTATGACAGAGCGTCAAGGAAAGGCGGGAAGGGGGTGGTGTTTTCCAGATAGATGATGGGTCAGGCAGAAGCAACAATAGACGCAGAGAGAAAGACATTCGGGAACAGCAGGAAAACTGGTGTGACTGGAGGGAAATGGAACCTCAACTGGCCAGAATGTGGTACTGCTGGAGTATCCGACCCAGAAGTCTCTCTGCTCTTTCCCTCTCCACCTCCCTCTTTGGTTCCCCTTTCCCGCTCCCAGCTGGCACCGCCCCCTGGAAAAAGCAAAGGCGGAGGCAGAGCCTCGAGCGGTCATCTCTCCGCCCCTTCCTAAAGGCGCGTGGGGCTGCTGGCGCCGCTTGATGACGTCACGGCCATTGACAGTGAGAGGCCGCGGCCGTGGCTGCTGTCCCCGTGGTTTCGAGCGGTCGGGTAAGGGTCTGAGTCGATCTGCTGCCAGCCAGGGTGCCTTCCGAGGGCGCGGGGGAGGCCCGGAGCTTGCAGCCGGGGCGGCGGGTTTGTTGTCTGCAGTGTCGTGGGAGGGAGTTGGAGGCCCAGAAACCTGACTTTGAGATCAGGGCTGCGGGTTTGTTGGACGGGAGGCTGCGTCCAGGTTGGGTGAGAGGCGCGTCAGTCCCACACAGGAGTCTGGCGGAATCCTTAGGGTCCAGATGGGGATGAGGGTAGTCGGGAGCTCAGGTTCTGGACAAGGAGATCTCTCCAGGGGCTCGGCCTTCGGGGTGGGTGGACCACGCTCACGAATCTCTCTCCCCCTGCCCGCCTGCTTCCAGTGGCTCACGTGGGCTGCAGATGAAGCATGTCTAGACTGGGGGTCTTGGGCGGCGCCCAGGCCGGGTTGGGACTGTTGCTGGGCACCGCCGCGGGCCTTGGATTCCTGTGTGCCCTTTACAGCCAGCGGTGGAAACGGACCCAGCGCCACGGCCACAGCCACAGCCAGAGCCTACCTAACTCCCTGGACTACACACAGACCTCAGAGCCCGGACGCCAGGGTAGGTAGGAGCCGGTCCCCTGAGGCCACAGTCATGGTTGACGAATGGGCCTAGGGTCCGGGCTGCGTTTAGCAGGACAACGGAGTGGGGGTGCATGAGAGTTTCACCTTTTTGTAGTTTACTGAAAAGGAAAGCAGTTTTCCTCTTCTCTTCTTCATATAATTCCAGGAAAGTATATTGTGAAATTGTTTAGCTTTCAGGCTTAGTTCAGGCCACAACGTGCTATGTGTGTATAAAAGGCACTTGCTTAGTGGTGGGTGAAGTGTTTAATAAGTAGAGAAAAAGTCCAAAAGAAGGCAAAAGGGAAAACTAATCTTATGGGGATTGAGTCTTGAGACTTATGTATTAAATTATGTATTAGAATTTGAAGGGACCTTAGAGACTATTCAGGGTTTTTTTAATCCTTCTTAGGAGAAAATTGAGACTCAAAAAGATTATGTAACTTTACTGAGGTGGTCACAGAGCAATTAAGTGGCAGGGCTGGGCCTGGTCACCTGGTCCTGTGGACTTCCACAGCATGGAACTGGGAGTGCATTTACTGCAATTGAAGCTGAATGTGGCTGGCTTCCAGCCACAGCTGAAATGGGTAGTGCTTTCGTTTTGCAAAACTTTGACCTTAAGTCATTTGACCAAAGCATCTAGGGCTGGTTCAAGCCACTCTCCTCATGTGTGTGTAATAGAGGCACATTCATATCCTCTCACCCCATGTTAGTTGGGAATGGGTGTTTTCTGATTACCAAATGCCAGATGGATTGGAAAAGTTAGTTTTAGAAGAGTCTTCAAAGAGTTATCAACTTATTTAGTTGAAAGTTTATTTATTTTGAGAGAGGGTTGAAGGGGCAGAGCGAGGGAGGGAGAGAGAATTACAAGTAGGCTCCACACCATCCTCGCCGAGACCAATGCGGGCTGGAACTCACTAACTGTGAGATCATGACCTGAGCAGAAATTGAGAGTCAGACACTTAACTGAGCCTCCCAGGCACACCTAGAGTTATCTATTTAGATTGCACCTGTTGGCCAGCATTTTATAAGCTGCTGCTAACCTAGTATTGTGAGTGTGCTAGTCTTTCCTTTTTTTCCCTTGTGGTTTGTTTGTAACTTCTTAGCAGTTTTTCTTCTGCTGTTTGGAGAAAGTGGCATGTTCCCAGAGACCTTTCTTTTTTAAAATTTTATTTAATCTCTACATCTGAGGTGGGGCTCAAACTCCACCCTGAGATCAAGGTCGCATGCTCTTCCTATCAAGCCAGTGTGTTCGCGCCCCCCCCCCCCCAATCTTTCTTGCTCTATGCTTTTTTTAAAAATTTTTTAATGTTTAATTTTGAGAGAGAGAAAGAGAGCGAGCAAGCACGTGCACACAAGTGGGGGAGGGGCAGAGAGAGAAATCCGAAACAGGCTCCAGGCTGTCAGCACAGAGCCTGATGCGGGGCTTGAACCCATGAACTGCGAGATCATGACCTGAGCTGAAGTTGGTTGCTTAACCTACTGAGCCACCCAGGTGCCCCTCTTGCTCTTGAATGCTGTTGGGTATGTATTGTAATGGGGACCTACACTGTCACTAGATGTCCTTGAACACATTTATGCTTGCCTGGACTGTGGGTCCTGCCTTCCTCGTTCTTCCCTCTTTTTACATTTTCCAGGCCAATTGCCTTAGGTAGCTACCAGATGTTAGCATTTATTGTTGGAATTTACCCGAACTCAATTGAGGGCTTGGTAATGGTGTTTTTCCCATGGGGTGTGGATGGGGTATTCCCAGTATACCTTTGCTCTTAGTAACTGCCCCTTTCTTTGCCCTTCTATGATGGTGTTAAATGAAGAGGAGCTCAGAGTTGTCTTTGCTATTCTTTGTGAAATGAAAGACCAGAATTTGAGTTCAATTTTAGTTTTGCTGTGTGTTGAGTATCGACTGCCTGGTATTTGAGAGCTAGGCATGTAAGGGGTTTTGTTTTCCTTTGGCAGGGCAGGTGTCCTGCCTTTTGGGTACTAAAGTCTTGCAAGCATTTTACATTACCTGCCTTGCTGTGGAAGGTTCTTGGAACAGAGTGGGCTCTTGTTTATAGATTGAGATCTTGGAATTTTTTTTCTTTGAATAGTCACTTGAGACTTGTTACCAGGACCTACCTGTGAACCTATACTGTCTGAGCCTCAAGGGTTTTTGTAAATTGAGCTCCAGTGAGAAGCAAGTGTTCTTGAATTCCAGGTCCAAGATCTTTTCCTCACTCTATCTCATGAGTGTCATTGTCTGCTGTCATTCCTTCAGTGAGGCCTTTGTGGGCAGTCCCAGGCGAGGCTGGAGATGGTGCAGTGCTGCCCAGCCTTCCACGTGAAGGGCAGGAGGAGGTGCTGGACCGCCTGGACTTTGTGCTCAGCAGCCTGGCGGCCCTGCGGCGGGAGGTGGAGGAGCTGAGGAGCAGCCTGCAGGGGCTTGCTGGGCAGATTGTTGGGGAGGTCCGGTGAGTGATGCGGCCTTCTGTCCTGCCTCGCCCCCGCCCCTCAACTTTTCCCAGTCCCTATAGCTTTTCAGCTGAGCCGTGTCCTGGCCTTTGCTGCCTGTCCCTAAGGAAGAAGCCAGTTTTACAGCTTCTCCCATAACTGCCAGGGAAGCTGTATGCTTGGTACCTTGCCTTCCGTAAGTTCCTTGCTGCTTTTGGGGCCTCGTGGTCTGTGGGAGCAGCTGAAATGCTTTGTTCTGACTTACCTGGTGTGCCCAATGGGGCTGGGCCAGGGAGCTGCCCTTCTTGTTCTCCTAAGGGTAGAGACCCAGGATTTTGTCCACTCTTGGCCATTTAATGAGCAGCAGTAGTTATAGAGCTTCCCTCATGGGGAAGGGAAAAACAGGCAGGCTGGGGCCTGATGGCACCCTCTCTAAAGGGGCCTGCTTTTCAGATCCCACATGGAAGAGAGCCAGAGAGTGGCTCGGCGGCGGAGATTCCCTTTTGCCCGAGAGAGGAGTGACTCTACTGGCTCCAGCTCTGTCTACTTCACGGCCACCTCAGGAGCCACGTTCACAGATGCTGAGAGCGAAGGCGGGTGAGTTTTTTCTCCTGGAGGCAGTTGTGGCTTCAGCTGGATTATGTTTTGTGAAAATATTATTTATATAGAAAATTCACACTGAGCTGCATGAATAATTTTTGGAACAAGGTAAGGGTATAAATGAATAAAGCACAGAATAGGTTAAACAAGAAAAACCATCTACCTTATGTCACCCAGCCAAGTGGAATGTTAACAATGCTTGATGCTTGCATCTGTTATTTTCCTCTGAGCAGGTTTTTTTACAGTTACCATGCTATTTTTTTATTTTTATTTTTCCTGTAACATTAGTTGGGCATTTTCCTGTGTTATCATAAGGCTTTATAATTTTTTTTAAGTTTATTTTGAGAGCAAGGGAGGGGCAGAGAGAGAGAGGGAGAGAGAGAATATCAAGCAGGCTCCACGCTCCCAATGTAGAGCCCAACATGGGGCTTGAACTCAGGAACCACAGGATCATGACCTGCGCTGAAATCAAGAGTTGGACGCTTAACCAACTGAGCCACCCAGGCACCCCTATATATTTTAATTAAGTAGGCTCCATGCCCAATGTAGGGCTTGAACTCCCGACCCTGAGATCAAGAGTCACACGCTCTACTGATTGAGCCAACCAGGCGCCCCTATTACAAGGGCTTTATAAGCATTGTGTTATGACTTTATTTCCTGCATTCAGTGGCTGGGCCAGGTTTACAGAGCCCTCCAAGCACCAATAGTGCTCCCCTCTCCTGGGAGCTCCTGTGTTCCCACACGGGAGGCTTGCTCATGCTCCCTTGGCATCTTCACAGGTGGGAGCTGACTGTCCCAAGTACTTGGTAGCTTAGCACTTCTGACCATAGGCCTTACTGTGATATGGGCAGCAGGCAGGAGTCTGGTGGACAGCCTCCAAACATGGTCAGGCTAAGGGCTTTTCGATTTTAAGCCAATAGTGCCATTTTGAAACTTCTGTGTCAAGGATGGAGTGTGAATGAACATTTTTGTTGTGCCTGATGCTGTCACTGGCAGCTTCTGCCCTTGTCTATTGCTGGCTCCAGTCATCTAGGTGGCCTGAGATCTCAAGGCTGACCTTTCTTCCTCCTCAAGAAAAAGAGTGGCACAGAGAATAGCCCAGCCTTATGTGGGGACAGAAGGGCTGATTTAGTTATAAACATGCACACAGCCATTCAGCAGTGTTCTTTAGCTGAAACACCTTATGATAGTAACTACTGTTCATTTTTCCTGTGACAGCACGCTAAGTACTTTAGAGGCATTTCCTCACCTAATTCTCACAGGGATCCTATGAAGTAGATGCTGCTCTTCTCCCTGTTTCACACATGGAGACTTGAGGCTTAGTGAGGTTTGATGCCTTGCCCAAGGTTATACAGCTACTGAGTACAGGCTCAGCTGGGCTCGTCTGCAGGGGTAGAGGGTCTATGATCAGGAGGGTCTGTGATTTAAGGCCTGGCTTGGTGGTTGGGGCATAGAAAAGCTTTTTCAGGAAGAAATTTCCATGCAGCCCTTGGGAGTTCTTCCCATGGACTAAAGAGCTGCCACAGCTCACTGCCCAGGAAAGACCTACCCATACTATCCACAGCTGTAGTATCTGTTCAGTACATCTTACTCAGAAAATTTCAGCCTCATTTTCTTGTTTGGGCCATTATACTCTCCTGCCTGTCCTCATTGGCTTTTTAAGAAAATTAAGAATGGTATTATTACTCTCTTTTTCGATATTACTGCCATTGGGTATCTGTGCTGGATTTGATTATTGCTCGGGCACCTCTTGCTACAAGCTTTAGTCCTCCACTTCTGACTACTGTTGTTGGTGTTGTCTGATCCTTGTTATCTGTATTGTCAAGGGCTCATGGACATGGCCCCTTTCCATTTACCTAATACTTCTGCCTGTTTCCAGAAGGCTGTGTTAGAGGAGGGGGCAAAAATAGAATTCATGTTTGACACATCTGGACTGAAAAGTAAGAAGGACAAAGTGGACCCTGAGACTTAAGGAGCATCTCTGTGCAACCCATTTTTAGCAGGTCACTGGAGATGGGGAAACTGATGTTTGTAAGAGGGTAGAACAGGAGAGGTCACAGCTCTCCCCAAGATCAGGATGTAGAACTCAAGACTCTTAATGATGATTTTAAGAAGTTGTACAAACTTCTGGGAAGAGTGAGAGCCAGGGTGTTTAACCAGGGAGGCCTGTGGGTGCTTCACTGCTTGGAGTGCTCATTGGGGCTCCCAAGGCCATAAAGGGAAGGACAGGCCCATCAGCCATCTGTGATGGGACAAGAGGAAGGGTGGCTTTCTTAATTATAGCTCCAGCAAGCTCAGCCCATGACCGATCGTGTGGCACGTAGAAGCTGATGGTGGCTCGTGGTGCAAGACTCTGGTTTAGCTTGCTGCTATCTGGGGCAGTGGCCGTGGTGGATAATTCTTTTTGCCGTGGTCAGTGCCATATAGGCCAAGGGGGGGGGGGGGGTTTGGGAGGAGACCATAAACCCTGCAACAGCTTTGAACATGTGGGACCAGGGAAGGAGTGCTTCTTTGAAGGAAGAAATGCTAAGACTATTTGATGCCCTACTCCCCTAAAAGCTGTATTGCCCTTTTCTTCCAAATAAAGGAGCAACTTTGAACTCCCAGGGGATCAACTGAATGTGGCAGAGGCAGAATTGCCATGTGGGTTCGTGAGCTTGTTCCCTGAGCATTGTACCAAACACAGCTTTACTTCTTTCCTGGTCAAAACGCAGCTTCCCCTAAAACACCAGCTCCTCCAGTAAGCCTTCCCAGGCATCCCAGCCAAGAAGGATTGCCTACAACCCCATTGCCACCCCTCCTTGGGCATTTATCACCTCATTTAGGTTGGTCTTATCTCCCTCACCAGTTAGTCTCCTATGCCTGGTTGTCTTTGAATGTTTTAGCTCAGCCCTTCTAATGGGGTTTAGGAGGAGTCAAAGAAACTTAATTGTCAGAAGAAGGGGATATGCGTGTAACTGAGTCCTTGATCACTGACTTGGGGGCTCTCCTCAAGGGCTGGAGTAGGGTAGCTCTAGCCTCCTTGCTTCGAGGGAGCCATGGATCCTCTACCTTGTATGGGAACAGTGTGTTCCACCCAAGGGCACAGCTCCAAAGAGACTTTTCAAAGGTCCCTGCTGGTCCCTGCCAGTCCCTGGTAGACCTCAAAAGCCTCAGGGCATGTTAAACAAAAGGCACATCTCTCTCTCTCTCCTGTCTGATTTCTCCAAGGCCTGGACTGGTGGTCTAAGCGTGAGAAAATGGTATCAGTGTAGAGACGTAGCCCCTGTAGCTGAGCCCTGGCAGCTCACAAGGCTGATGTCTGTGCTTGAGCAATAGTGTCTGCCCATCCACTGCATGCCAGCCAGCCAGGTTGCAAATTAGTGAGGCAGAGCAGAGCTCCCTGAAGCAAGGCTGAGGTGCAGTAAAATGCCTCCTCACTGTTCAGCCTCACTGCCTCACAAGGACCCACCAGCTCTCACTCCGTGGGTGGCAACAAAGTCCCTCCTGACCACTCCTTTTCTTCAGCCATGTGAGCTCTCTGGAGAGACTATGCAGATGCCTCTGCTGTAAAAGGGGTAAGGGTAGGGGTCCCTCCCTGGGAGACTCCTCATTAGAACTCCTAATTGGAGGGGTTTCAGCAGCAGGCAGTGGTGTCTCCCCTTCTAGCAACAGGAAACACGAGACTCCAGCTCTTTGTCCCAGGTAACCCATTTACCCATCTTGCCTTTGGGCCTGGCTGGCATGAGTAGAGGCACTAGTAGACTCTGATTTGATTTTCTCATTTGGGGCAGGCTATTGTCCAAGCTGTAAGAATTGGTTGGGAGTTTCTCTAGGCTGCCTGTGTGTGGTCTTGTTCATCACCAGCCAGGTTGGTTTGTAAAATCCAATGCCACTTTGCCTTGTCCCTTTAATTTCTGAAGTTTTTACTGCACATTGCTAGAGGGGAAAGAACTTGGGTCACATTACTCAGCAAGGTGAAGTTAGGTTTTCAATACCTTACAAGTTCCATAGTAGCTGATCCTGGGACGCTTCATTAGATGAGTCTGGAAGCTCCTTGATAAAGCAGCATGGATGGGACACTAGGTCTGGTTGCTCATTTGGTACTTCTGGATGGAGCTTCACTCCTTGCTGTCTGGCTTTCTGACCTACAGCTCTCAGCCCAACTTTAAATGGTCTTGTATTGTCTTTATTTGTAGGTCTCCCTCTCATCTCTTCTTCAGCCACAGGTATCCTGTCCCTATCTTTCATTCCGGGATGGAGGAAGTCTTATCCCTAAATGGCCCCAAGATCCTCCTTGTGCTTAGGAACCTTTTGGTTCTGACAACCTGCTTTGCTTTCACTCAAGTCTGGAGGTTGCTCTGGTGTCTGGTTCTAGCCCTTGAAAGTCGTACCTTCTCAGTTTTGTCTGAGTCAGCTGGTGGTTAGGGAGAACATCCCAATCAGCTGCTAATGAAGCCAAGAGTAACTTGGCCTCCTCTTTAGTGAGTGCATCAAGGTTGGGGGCTCCTAGGAGGCATTTCTTACGGTGGCCCCAGAGATACCTTCCCAGGGGGTTCTGTTTGGATCTTCCTCCTCTCCTGATTCCAACTGCAAAGTGGCCTTTCCCCATCCCTGCCAAGTTCCTAAGGTTTCCAAGGGCTACTCCTATTGTGGTTTGGGTTTGGCTCCTGACTTAGGAGAGAGGTGTACCTTGAATTGAGAAAGAAAACGTTGCTATTTGGGCTGCCCGTGGCCTCAGAGGCTGGCACCCAACCACATTGGCAGGTGCTTTTGGCTGATAAAACAAAAATGATTGACAGGCCCTTAGCCTGGTGAGAATCTAGCTCAGGAGATCAGTTCCACCTACATTATAGTTTTTATCTTAAGTATGTCTTTTTTTACTTATAAGAATATATGCTCACTAAAGCAGTCCTGTATATTAAAAAATACAAAAAAGATTACCTTTAATTCTTCTACCCTGAGATCTACTAGCAGTATTTTGGTACATTACTTTTTAGGCAGCTTCTCTTCTAGGCTTTTTCTGATTATCTGCCTGACCTGGCGGTAGCTCAGCATCAGCCCCTGGCTGCCACGGTGTCCCCCGCTGGTCACTCTTTCCCTACAGGAGGCATCATTTTCCCAGCCCATAGTTCCCCCTGGGAAGTTTTCTCTCAAGGACTAATTTCTGCCCTTACGTGATAGAAATGGTTTTTACTTGGGGCTTTGGACAGCATGCCATGAAGAGCCCTTGTTTGTGGGTGGGAATAGACCCTAGGGCTCTGAGGCTAAAAAATCTCCCTTGACCCTGTCTCCCTTGTCTTCTCTACATTTCTCTGCCACAGGTATACAACGGCCAACGCTGAGTCAGACTACGAGCATGACTCTGACAGGGAAAGTGATGACGGGGAAGACGAAGTGAGCTGTGAGACTGTGAAGATGGGAAGAAAGGATTCTCTGGACCTGGAGGTGGAGGTGGAGGTGGCTTCAGGCCCAGCGGTCAGAGTCCTGGAGGCTGGAGGCTCCCCTGGCCTGGAGGATGTGCTGCCCCTCCTGCAGCAGGCCGATGAGTTACACCAGGGCAATGAGCAGGGCAAGCGGGAGGGTTTCCAGCTGCTGCTCAACAACAAGCTGGCGGTGAGGCTCCAGCTCCGTCTGCCCTTACTAACCCCCAACCCTCCGAGAACGAAAGCAGGCCCCTGTAGTTGATAAGCCTGAAAGGTGACCTGGGAAGGGAAGGGAGGGTGAGATGGCTGGTTCTGCATGTACCCCCCAGGGCTGCATGTGCTATTCAAGTAGGCCACGCACTGCCCCCAGGGGCCTAGGTGTGCCGCCTGCCCTAGAGCTTCCTCCCCAGTCCTCTGCCTCCTGTAGAACTACTGCTAAAGAGCTCTACCCTCTTACAGTAGAGAGAAATGTGGAAAGAACCAGAATAGTTTTTCTTTTTATTTCCCTTGAGGCAGAGCCCAAGCTGCCTGCCCTACTTGAAATTTCTGTAACAAGTGTATAGGTCATTCAACCACAGTTCCTTTCTCTGGTTCACTGCTAGAATTTATGCTCACCCAGGTATAAATACCCCAGTTAGAATTTTTCCTTTTCTTGGGCATTTCCACTTTTTCATTGTGTCAGCAAGATTTCTTTCATTGTGCCTCACTTCATCTTGGAGTTGACCTTTATTCCTCATGGTGTCAGGCCAGAATGCCCTCACTCCGAGGGGTTGTGCAATCTACTATCTAGAGATAATGCGTCCTTAGTTAGCTAAGTGCAGGTGGGAGGACATGGGGATGAAACACTGTGCATAAGGCTGGCCTAATGTCAGTTTATAACACACTAGCTTGGAAACTGAAAGGGTCATGGGGAGAAGGCCAGAGCCCCAGTTCTCTGCAGCTGAAAAAGGGCCTTATCCATCCCTCTGTTTGGTCTGCAGTATGGAAATCGGCAGGATTTTCTCTGGCGTCTGGCCCGGGCCTACAGTGACATGTGTGAGCTCACTGAGGAGGTGAGCGAGAAGAAGTCATATGCCCTAAATGGTAAGTGCTGACAGATTCCTGGTGGGAAGGTGACTGATTCTAGGGGTATAGCTGGCTCA
This sequence comes from Prionailurus bengalensis, assembly GCF_016509475.1. NCBI lineage: Eukaryota > Metazoa > Chordata > Mammalia > Carnivora > Felidae > Prionailurus > Prionailurus bengalensis. Next base: position 62,674,710 of record NC_057355.1, read on the forward strand.
TCTGGGGCTCAGGGGAACTACTAAGAGAAGATGTAGGCTGTCAGGGCAGTTGTGGCTCCCTCTTTGACTCAGCACAAACTGTGGTTCCCATGGGCTTCTTCCTTCTTGAGACAGCACAGTCTGTTTCTCTGCACATCATGATTAATACAGGTGCAAATGTTTTTAGGGATAGTTGTATCAAACTAGCGCAATTCTTTGTTCTCACTCCCCAGCTGCAAGAGAGGGCAAAGCCTACTTTATTAATCTGAAGAGGGTTTTTTGCTGTTGCTTAGGAATCTGGTTTGTTACAGAGCCTGTGGAGCATGTGTTCTAAGAACAGGAGTGGAATGTTCGGTGAGGGCCTGTAAGGAGTAGTTTGGAAGACTACTGCTAGCTTAGGAGTCTTTGGGATCAATTTAGCAACTCTTTTACCAAAGTGTATCCTGGGAGGTAGGGTGCATCTGAATCATGCCAAGTTCAGGGCTCTTCCCTGTCATATCACTGAGAATCCTGGGATGTTGAGAAATGACTGGCTTTGTGGGGAAGATGGGTCCTGCCTAGCCATACAGCCCAAGTCAGGCACCATCAATAGACTTCTAGGTCTTATTCAGTTATCTAAAGTCAGTTGAACTATCCAAAGTGGACATGTCTACTTCTTCACTTACAAACATTGAGTCTTTGCTAATGTAGAATCTGACATACCTCAAGGTCATTTGTAGAATTCTGTCAATATAGAAAGACTAGGCCAGTTGAGTTGAATGTTTATTGATATTTTCAGAAAAATCTCCAAGTTTTAACAGAAGGTGCTTAATTTCTGTTTGCTTCTTCTCAAAAGCTTTTGCTTTCCCTCCTAGATTTCAGGTGAGGATTCTGATCAGCTTTTGGGCTAATATCTGGACTCTTGGTATCAACAAGAACCTTTCTTTTTGATCAATGATCATCTCTTATTAGTACCAGTAGCCAGGATGAAACCTGAAGGTGAAGGCAGAGTGGTGATTAGAGCAGCCATAGCCAGTGCTCTGGTCTGGTCTGCAGAGCTTAGCAATTCTGTACAAGTCTACTCCTGCTGGAGGACAGATTGAGCATCTTTGGAGGCCCTGCTTCTAGAATCATGGCTTTTTTAGGACCATCCTTGATGTGTCTAAAGTTCTTCATTTTGTTCTATCTCTAAAAGTCGGACCACCAGGAGGAGACCATAGTGTGGGATCTTAGGTGATAATCTTTTCACCCTCATGTCTAACTTGGCAGGAAGAAACTCTCAGCTCTGATTTTTCTATTAAGAGAGTGCTTTGAAGTGGGCAGGGAAAAATCCACTAAGAGACCATGTCCTCCCACTGATGGGGCCACAGTTGGTCATTGTTTAGAAAGGGGAGGTTATAGGGTGCCTGGGTGGCTCAGTCAGGTGTCCTACTGAAGGTGTGGAGGCTGCTTGGGATTCTCTCTGCCCCTCCCCTGCTCATACAAGCCCTCTCTCTCAAAATAAAAAAGAGTGGTCTTAAAAAGGGGTGGAGGAAAGGTTATTGGGGAGGGCTGTTATTTCTCATCAGCCATCTTAAAAATGTATTTGTTGCATATGCAACTTTATACCATAATTATAATTTCAGCATGAAGAAACATTTCACATCAGCTAGCCTATCACCTCAACCCATTACTTTTGTTCCATTTTCTCCATGTTCCCTTTGAAGCCCTCTTGGCTTTAATCAAGAAGTCCTATTTTGCAGTGTGCTCTTTTCTCCAGTGTTGTAGGCATGATGTTCTCCAGCTAGAGGGCTCCAGGCTCCTTGTTAGCCTAGGAAATCCTTGTCAAGAGCCTTCATGTGTTTAGGCCTTGATTTCTTTATCAGTCTTAGTGCCTAGAAAACTAAGTGAATGTCATCTCTGGTCAGACATTGGTCCTTTTGGCTCTGGTGAGGAGTTTTGATCTAGAGCTGTGTTTAATCTTGGAACACAGGGGCGCCTGGGTGGCTCAGTCGGTTAAGGGACTGACTTCGGCTCAGGTCATGCTCTCGCGGTTTGTGAGTTTGAGCCCCACGTCAGGCTCTGTGCTGTCAGCTCGGAGCCTGGAGCCTGCTTCAGATCCTGTGTCTCTTTCTCTCTCTACCCCTCCCCTGCTCTCAGTCTGCCTCTGTCTCTCTCTCAAAAATAAACAAACATTAAAAAAAAAAAATTAATCTTGGAACACAGATCCATTAGAGAATTTGATTAAAGCTGTAGGCCCTCTCCTCAATAAAATGTACCTGTAGGTAAAATTTTATACAACTCCAGAGAATACATGGACACCTTGAAGCCTGTCCACAACCCTCTAAGATAAGGTCTGTTGGGAACAGTTTGATTGCCATTGGGTTGTTTTATATTTAAAATGCTTTGAGGGGCACCTGGGTGGCTCAGTTGGTTAAGTGTCTGACTTTGGCTCTCACAGTGTGGATTCTAGCCCTGAGTTGGGCTCTGTGCTGACAGCTTAGAGCCTGGAGCCTACTTCGGACTCTGTGTCCCCCTTTCTGCTTCTCCCCAGCTTGTGCTCTCTCTTTCCCTCTCTCTCAATAAAAAAAAAAAAAAAAAAAAAGAAAAAAGTTTAAAATGCTTTGAGCACATCAGGTGGATGCTGTAAAAACAAAACAAAACAGAAGGTAGCTGGGCAGCTGATGACAGAGACAGAAAGCTTCTCAGGGATAATTTCTGCTTCACCTCGGTCTATTTATAGCTTTTCATTCTGTTCAAACTCAAAATTATTTCAAACAAACCTAGCCAGGATAGGGATTAGTAAGACCTAGAGCAGTTATTGTTGCCAGAGCTCCTGCTGTGGAAGTGTGCATGGGAACCCTTGTCAACTCTGGATTACCTTTGTCTTACAGGAAAAGAAGAGGCAGAGGCTGCTCTGGAGAAGGGGGATGAGAATGCTGAATGTCACCAGTGGTAATAATCTACAGGGTCGTGGGAAGAGTTAGCATGAGTTAGAGTGGAAGAGAGCCATTTCTCTGCCCTGACCACAAAGGCGCTTGCCAAAGGAGACAGGAGAGGGAGCAGGGACCTGGGGGGAGGGGCGGGGGGCGATTTTTGGAAGGTGCCTTGGGAGTGAGGCAAGGGGAAATAGGATTTGTTGTTGGGACTTAGAGAAACGCATAGCTTTTTGAGAGTTATCCTAGCTACAAAATTTGTGGGTTCTTGGCTCTTCAAGGAAGCTGGCACAGTTTGTAGTTTGTCCTGCACAAGCTCTTCCTTCCCCTAGCTGCAGTCCCTGGCTGGTGGTGGACTTTGGCTTCTTTGCTTGGCTTGCATGAGTTAGTTTATCAGCTTACAAAAACATCAACCCTGTTTGTGGTCTTTGTCAGGCAAGGTTCTGCCAACTTCCATGGGTCAAATCCAACTTGTGTCCTAGGGCCTGTTTCCAGCACCTCAAGAGTTTTTAGTGAAAATTCTCTTCCCACCTCTCCCTTGCTTTCCATATTTCTGCCCTCAGATTGTCTCTGCAAGAGCTCCTCTCAGGGATCAGGTCCTTGGTGCCACTTCCCTGTGTTCTTCCTTGGGGCTCCTGGACTCCCAAGGATAGAAAATAGCCTTACACTTTATTCTTAGAGAACAGCTGTTTGGGAGGAAATATGGAAATGAGCCTCTGGAAGTATCTGATACAGATGCCCCCAATATTTAAGTGAATAAATGAAAAGGCAACTTGGGTCTCTACACACTCATTTAATGTCAATTGTGCTTCTAGAAACAATGCTGGGGAGATAGGGTAGTAAGATGTTTGTTTTTGAAGATGGAAAGCTGGCTGGCTTTGTTCCCTGATTGGGTGGGAGGATATAAATCTGAAGCCTGTCTTCATCAGCTTCTGTTGGTTCCCAAATTAACATTAGAATTTCCTAGAGTATCCCATCCCAATTTGTCCACGAGTACAGCTTCCCAGGGACATACTTAAATACTTCTAAAGCTAACGTAGACCTTCTTTTAGGGTCTGCTCAGGAGATGATAAGCAATGTATTTAGGTCCCTTACGTTTTGATGATTATTAGATCCACTTTTTAAGTTTTTATGCCCCCGCCATGGCTATATTCCTTACATGGAGAAATTAGTGGAGATTTGGACTGAGACATTGCCTAAATGTTAAGTAGGAGAAGCTTACTGTGGTGGGACCCCACTTTTTTGTACCTAGCATACTTTGGAGAATTGTGAGCCTACCGGTGTTTGTTAAAGAATATGAATTGGGACTACAGATTTATGAAGAGAGTTTTATACATATAAAAATGCTATTTTCAGCTCTACTTGAGGGGGTTAGAGGGCAGTTGACGAGAAGCCCATTCCTTGTCCTTGAGCTCGCTGCCACTTTCCCCCATAGGTATGCAGTGCTTTGTGGTCAGTTGGCTGAGCATGAGAGCATCCAGAGGCGCATCCAGAGTGGCTTTAGCTTCAAGGTGAGGAAAGGCTTCTCTTCCTTCCCTTGTACTGCTCTATTCCAGATTGCCTGCTCTATCCCAGCTCCTTGCAAAGGGTGCTCCTGCAGTGTCTACGACTTGCTCTTCCCTTAGCAACTCTGATGGTAGTTTAGATTTACATTTTTCCCCTCAGGAGCATGTGGACAAAGCCATTGCTCTCCAGCCAGAAAACCCTATGGCTCACTTTCTTCTTGGCAGGTGGTGCTACCAGGTAAGCTAAATTCTGGGGCCTAGTATCAAGGCCCTAAGTGTCCCGTGACACTGCTATCCTTGCAGTGAAAACCTGCAAGCAGGGGCCGTAGCCTGGTCTGGCTCAAGTACCCATTTCCTCTGAATGGTTGTGTTATGGGTGACTGGACCCAGCCCTATCTGACCATGTTTTAAGTACAGAATATTTGATGTTCTTAAAGATACTTAAAACTTTTTATTTACACCTTGCTCTTTTGGTGGCAGGTCTCTCACCTGAGCTGGCTAGAGAAAAAAACTGCTACAGCCTTGTTCGAAAGCCCTCTCAGTGCCACTGTGCAGGATGCCCTCCAGAGCTTCCTAAAGGTATGGGGAAGGAAGGGACGGATTTCTGGTAGGGGGGAATTTTCTATGGGAGAATCAGAACCACTTGGATAGCTTATAAAAATAGAGTTCCTTGGATGACTGGATCAGTCTTTGGGTTGGGAACTGGAAAGCTCTATTTAATAAACCTCAGCCTGACTTGAACATGGTAATCCCCTTACTGAACCGCATTCCTCCCTTTTTCTAGGCTGAAGAACTACAGCCAGGATTTTCCAAAGCAGGGAGGGTATATATTTCCAAGGTAAACTCACCTGCCTTTTTCAACATCGATGAAAACATGTTATTTGTGGGAAGTCCTGAAAGTCCAGGTTCTGGTGGTATTTCTCCCAGGTTTTCACTGTTGTATCTTTTCAGTGCTACAGAGAACTAGGAAAAAACTCTGAAGCTAGACAGTGGATGAAGTTAGCCCTGGAGCTGCCAGATGTCACCAATGAGGTAATACTTTGAAGAGCTCTTGAATCATGTGACCTTTTTTCAGGAAAGAATCTTCCCTAGAAAATTGTATATAGGTTCTTTTATATATATCTCACCTAGGGGAGGAGGCAGATTTCATAGGCTGTCCTGCGAAAGTAGGTAAAAAGGAAGCAAAGGGCCCTTCTCAGGTATCAGTGGTTGGGGAAATGTTAGATTTTCGAGTTCTGGTCTAGTTTTGGTTTTATTCTCTTGTCTCCTTAGGATTCAGCTTTCCAGAAAGACTTGGAAGAATTGGAAGTAATTTTAAGAGAATAATCATATTTCAGTGGCCTTCATGACTTGAGGAAGACTGCCCTGCTTATTAGATCAGGAATCTAAGACTGCTTAAGTGAGGGTCCTGACTCCCGAGCCTGGCTGGTATCTATAACCATTCCCCAATTTCTTTCCTTGCCCACTGGTTAATTTATTCTAATCCCTTATCTAATCTGAAATTGGGGAAGTACTTGAGGCCTGGATTTCTATAGTTCTCTTAAGTGAATTCTTGAAAAACCAAGACTAGCACTGAAGGCTGCCTTTAGCCTGTGAGTGGATGAACTTCAAAGAGCTATGGGAACAAAACACAGAACTTGTACTCTCTAATCTTTTCTACTGATTAATATTCAACACCAAAGTATATAGTCCTGAAACCATACCCTATCATGGTAAAAGGAAAGGTCATAGCAGCCCAAAAATATTGCCCTCTTCTCCCCTATCATGTGAATTCTAACTATATTCCTGGGCTGAGGGGCTGGAATACTTGATTTCCAGAATAGAATCCCAGCAGCTTTTAGAAGGGCACAGTCCATAAGACAGGAGACTGTGAAATGATGATCTGAGGAGTTGCCTGGAATATATTTTGGTACAAACTTGAAATAAACCAAATTTGATTAGAAGTGACTATATTCCCCTTTCTTGCTTGACATTTCCATAACTACTTCCTACTACAGAAGCTATGGCAGACAAATAGCACCTAATAGTTTAAGCTCTTTTCAGTGGAAATTTTAGTTACAAGTAAAAAAGGCTGGCCAAGGTCTATTCTAACTAGTTGACTCTTATGGCCAACAGCACAAAGCCTAATCTCACCTGTGATAATTCAGACAAATTTATAGGACTAAAGGATCGAAATCCTTTTACTTCCATTCCAGAATCTGCCACTCTGGCTTACTCTCTCTCTATATATACACACACATACATACACACACACCATCCCAGGTTTGTTTGGTGGTAAAGAAATGAAGGACAAGACCTGAGAGATACTCCATTCTTTAAACAAAGCTGCATTAAATTGACTGTGTCTTCCTATTTCCCTACATACAGTAGGATCAACACAGGCAACAGCAGAGATTTTCTATGCCTCTCCTTCCAATACTAGCTGAGAGGCCCTTTGTAATTTGAAGAGCTGGTTAAAATTCATCCTGAGTAGAAGTCTGAAGGGGAAGAAGAGAAGTATCTCAAACCCCTCAAGTAGAATAGTATGGACAAGTATCAGGACTCTATAACAAAAGCTTAATACAAAGACCATGGGAAAGTCATTGGATATTCATCTTGTAATATCTATTACATTGAAGGCTAGTAAGCTAAATCATCTGAATGTATGACTTCCCTTTAAAATTCTCAATTTTAAAGCAATAGAAACTGATCAGTTAGTGCCAATAAATTATTTTTAAGGCCCTCTCTTAAAATATTCAGCTTACACCAGAATAACTCCTATAAACCGCACAAATAACTACTTTATTAGTAGCCCCACACTAAATCACTTAGGGCTTCTGAAATGATTAAGATTCCAGAATTATCTTGAGTTACTCTTAGCAGTTAAAAAAACAAGCACATAGATGTTGAAGGGCTGGTAGCCCAGTAGGCCTTAAATAAAAACAAATTCTTCTATAATTCAGGCAAACTAACTTAAAAACCTACTTCTGACAGTTTTACTGACCAAAAAAAACCAAAAACCACCAGTGAGGAGACCTACTTCCTTTGCCACCCAGGCATTTCAACATTGTTCAGATAGAGTCCAATCTCACCAGCTTTTGTCTTCAAGGGAACTAAAGATTGGCCAGGGCAACATCTGTTAGTTCTGAGTCAACCCTAAGGCACGATGTCAAACATCTTCCTTACTTCCCCCCAAATAATTCACATAGACATTAATAAACTCCAGACAGAATAAACATTTCAGATCAGTTTGTGACTACTGACCTGTCTCCTGTTTACACCATCAGAAAAGCTGATAGAATAGGTGTTTTTCCAGAAGCCTTTTTCTGGCAGGAAAACAGGAAGAGGCCTGTGAAGAAGCCCCAGGGAGCAGTCCTCTCCATTAGGCTGTAGCACTTAAGCTTTATCACAGGAAAAGCCCCAATCAGTCTTTGGCATCTCCCACTCCATCTGCATTGATGGCAAACATAGCTTCAGCTTCAGGAAGACAGGGAGAATCGTAGATTTTGCAGATTCTGGTTTCCCCTCTTCCTTTCCTCAGATACAGTCTGACCCAAAGAAACAGACCAAAGTTATTATAATTTTAAAAGCTTTTTCCTATTTATGGTAGATATGAATTTTTTTCCAGATATATATACTTCCTAGGACTTTGGGGATCTTTCTGTATTCCTTAGGGACATTTACAACCTGGAGGAATCAACTTCTATCCTGCCCCTACCTTAGTGAATTTAACATTTTGAAATAATTACTTTTTTACTAATGAGGAAGAGGCCTATCTTTCACATTCATTCTTTCATATTTGGGGGCTTTTCATTCTTTTGTAAACTAAAAGCAAACATCTGTACTAACCAGGGCATGACAATTAGATTTAGCAAGGGCTCCTGTGTCTAATTATACAACAAAAGCTTTAACCAGGTTTAATGGAAATGTTATATCTTCATGTTTACTTCAGTTAATATGACACTCCAAGACAAAATCGCTTATCCCATCACTTTACCTGGTTGTTGAGGCATGAGCAATGATATTTCCTCCAATAGGTTTTTTAGGATCTGCAGCAAACATGGCTGCTCCATCCACTTGGGCTACCACCTGGTTGGTGATCACCACTGCGACACCAAACTAATGGGAGAAACAATAAATGTCATTTTTTGTGGCCAGATATTCAAAGAACCCTACTGTTGCCACCCCTTTCCCCACAAAGTAAAGAATGATTAATATACATATCTCTTCCTATCTGTTATCTTCATGACACCAGGTACTGATGTTCTGATCTCCCAGCAAGGACCCTGAAACTTAGGCATGGTCTGTCCCTATCCCACAGCTTACCTCATCAGCAAGTCGCAGAAGCATCCGCAGAAACCTGGCCAGGTGCATCTGCCTGGCTGAAAGTTCCCCTCGACCCGAATAGTCGGTTCTGTAGAGGGCAGTGGCACTGTCTACAATTAACAGTGCATACCTATAGGAAACAAGGACTCTATGAAGCCTACTTCTAGCCTGTGTCAGATTCTGCTCCCTTCCTTACTACCCTAAACTTTCATATTCATAGTTATATTCATACATAAATGTGTTAATTAAAATATTTGTGCAGTATTCACGTCTGAGGCACTATGTAATAAGTAAAATTTCCAGTAAGTTCAAGTGGACTATGGCTTCATCTTTTTTTTTCTTTTGGAAATAATCTCTACACTCCAGGTGGGGCTCAAACTCACGACCCCGAGATCAAAAGTTGCATGCTCCTCTGAGCCAGCCAGGTGCCCAGTGGTTTCATTTTTTTAACACCGACTTGACCTGAACCCACAATGCAAGAATGTGGAACTAAAACTTACACCTCCCCTTTCTAATTCAAGTTATTATCAGTTCTGTCACATAGCCTACATAAAATTCAGGGTGAGGGCTCTGGAACATATTCCATGTCTTCTACTGAGCACAGACCTAGATTCTACCATCATGGCTGATGCTTGATAAAGGAGCTGGGTCTGGTGGTCTGTGTTGAACCCTCGAGCATATGCTACATTATCCAGGACATCACTGCCAGAGAGACCATATCTAGAAGAGAATAGAGAACATGTTTAGACTGCACACAAAACTCAGGTAGACTTGAAATTAACAAAGAAATTACTTGGATGATTAGGCAAGAAATGTTATGACCAAAGAATATTAATTCCTTTTCTACTAAAAGTAGAAGGAGGGGCGCCTGGGTGGCTCAGTCGGTTAAGCGGCCAACTTCAGCTCAGGTCACGATCTCGCGGTCCGTGAGTTCGAGCCCCGCGTCGGGCTCTGGGCTGATGGCTCAGAGCCTGGAGCCTGCTTCTGATTCTTTGTCTCCCTCTCTCTGACTCTCCCCCGTTCATGCTCTGTCTCTGTCTCAAAAATAAATAAAACGTTAAAAAAAAATTTTTTTTTAAATAAAAGTAGAAGGAGTAGATCTACCAGGCAGGACTTCAGACTAAATCAAACTCAGTCTTTGAGGACTCCTGAGCCAAAATAAGAAATTTCTAAATATAATGTTCCACATGTTTCCCGGAAAAACCAAAGCAACATGACAGAATTGGAACTGAAACAAATCATCATTCAAGTCAATTAAATTCATGTAAACTATTGTTATACAGGAATAAAACCTTCTGAACAGACTCAACTTGAAGAAGTTCAAGACAAGTGTATTTCGTTTTTTTAAATAAAGGTTTTCACTTTTTAAAGTTTGAGAGAGTAAGCAAGCGAGTAGGGGAGGCATAAAGAAAGGGGGAGAGAGAGAATCCCAAGCAGGCTCCACACTGTCAGCATGGAGCCTGACCCGGGGCTCTATCTCACAAACTGTGAGAGCATGACCTGAGCCAAAATCAAGAGTCGGACACTTAACTGACCGAATCACCCAGGTACTCCTGTATTTCATTTCTTCTATTTTCTTTTCTTGCTAGTAACCAGTTATAGTTAAGATAGATTATAAGACATGTATCCAGTATGGTTAAATAAGTGGTACCTTAGTTCATCATGTGCTTCACTGATTTTTTCCTTTTCATTTTTTAAAGTTTATTTCCAGAGAGAGAGAGAGAGAGAGCGCGCGCGTGCACATGAGAGTGGGGAGGGGCAGGAAAGTGGTAGAGAGAGAATCCCAAGCAGGCTCACGGACAGCTCAGAGCTGGACTTGGGGCTCAATCCTATGATCATGAAATCATGACCTGAGCTGAAACCAAGAGTCAGACACTCAACTGACTGAGCCACCCAGGTGCCATTCCTTTTTCATTAGCATATAAGAGGACCTTTTTCTCTTACTTTCTCAAACTTTAAAAAAAAAAAAAAAAAGGCAAGTAAGATACCTTCTATTTTCTTAGAATAATCTTTTTTTTCCTTATACCTCTCTAACTGCTACCCTAAGATTTGAATGCTCAAAGTGGTATGAGTAGGACAACTTTTATTTTCATTAAATATACCATAATGGAGACCCATTTCTTCAAAGATATTTTGATTTTATCCATCTATCAAGACACAACTAAATGCCTGCATTTTTACAAAGGTTCTCCCTGCACCTCTCAAATAGATGTGATTCTCCCTCTTGTGCACTTCTAGAAAATTTGGTTTAGGACTTTATATGGCACTTTTGAGGAGCCACCCTACCATTCTTTTACTAGACTACAAATTTCTTGAGGGAAAAACTTGGCCTCTCTTACCTAGCACATTTTTTATACCTAGTAAATTCTGAATAAGTGTTACTGAATAAAGCTTTTATCTATAACTCAAAGAGAACCCTACCACTATACCCAAGTAATATTTTCATATTAACGTCACCTAAAATCATTACAGTTCAAAAGTACACCAACTCGCTTATGTCATAGTTTAAAAGAATCTGTTTAAACAAAATCAAGGCACTGTAATTCTTTGAGAACCATAAATTTCTATGTTTATGATCCTGTCAGTCTTTTATAGAAGCAGTCTATGTGGAGACTCTGATCTGTACAAAAGCATACACTGCATTAAACCTATTCTTCTGAGATTTAGCTTAAAAGTTTTCCTCTGGCTTTTCCTCCCCAACAGAACAGAAAAACAAAGGAATATTCTAGCACTTGGATAGAGCATTGCAATGAGGTAAACCTCAATATCAGGACATCTCACTCTAACCAACTGAATTTTCCACATCATCTTTGTACTTTATGGACATTTCACCTGCTATTCTTTGTCATTATCAACACAAGTACTTGTTCAGCTTTGGCATTAAGTGGATTGATGATAATGAATTATTAAGTCTGAGCATGAAGATAATGAGATGCAATAAGGATAGAGTTTTATCTTGGAATCCTGACCAGTTAAACTGGAGATAAAATTTTCCATATTTAAATCATGGCTGTTAAGAAAAAAAGATTCAAGAGGCCTAAGTACTGCACTACACAAGTCTAGATTTGCTGAAGAAGCATTAATGTCATCTATCAGGAAAGTATCTTTTGCTATAAGAATAAGGATGGTTCACCAGAAAAACAAAGAGTTACTCTGGCCTGTCAGCAGCATTCACAAGAAACACTATAGGGATCTCGATGCTTACATTCCTGAAGCAGTACATGGAATTTTCAATTCCCATAACATGGAAAAAGTTGGCTAAAAATAAGTATCCTCTCTCATAGTGTTTCCAGAACTTCCTCAAGAATAACCTGGAACACTTATAAAAAAAATTTTCTGGGCCTAACCAAGACTTAATAAATCACAATTTGGGGGGAAGAGGTACAGTAATTTATATATTTAACAAATACCTCAGGTGATTCTTAACACATAAGTATGAAAAACAGCTATATGGGCTTCAAGAGGGGTCTGGCATTCTTTGAGAGTATTTAAAAGAACTTTCAAAAAAGGTGGTGACACTGTAGCTAGCAATTATGGTCATGGCTTTTAAACTTTAGCAAGCATGCAGATCACCTAGAGAGCTTGTTAAAACATTGCTGGACCCTATTTTGATTCCCTAACAATTTCTGATTCAGTAGAATGTGAGTGGAGTCAGGATTTGTACTGTGAACTGTGCCCAGGTGATGCTAATGCAGCTATACTGAGGACTGTATTCTGGAGAAGCCCTGAGTTATAGTAACCTGGATGTGGGTCAGTATTCTTCAACAACTAAAATGAGGGTTGTTCTGTTGTGAAGGGAAATTAGGTACTAGCTTAAGGAAGTGCTGTTACTTTCTCAGAACTATAATATAAACTCAATATACATAAACAGAAATTCAATTACAAAAAGTTTTCTGATAGGTAGAAGTGATAAAATAGACTGACATTTTTATTTAAACATATTTTTCCTTGCTTGCAACTCTTGATCTTGGGGTTGTGGGTTTGAGCCCCATGTTGGGTGTAGAGAATACTTAAAAAGAAAACCTTTAAAAAAGTACAATAAACATTTTTCCTTTACTTGACAAAACAGCCATGAACATGGCCCTAATTAATAAATACTAATTCATTCATTAATAAATGCCAAATGCCCTTTTCTAGGGCTTAGGTAGACAGTGAGTGACCAAAACAAAGCCCTGTCCTCATAGCCAACATTTTACTATCTCATCTATCCTATCTGAGCACTCATTTATGTTACTGGGCAAAATTCTAACTCAAAAAACTCAGCTACTGAAACAGTGTACTTAAAAATTAGAAGTGTGACTTCTGTACAAGAACAAAAATAACTTTGGGAGGGAAGATACAGTGTAGTACACCCATCTTTAGAAAATGAAGATCAGGGGAGCCTGGGTAGCTCAGGTGGTTGAGTGACTCTGGCTCAGGTCATGATCTCGTGGTTAGTGAGTTTGAGCCCCACATTGGGCTTGCTGCTGTCAAGCTTTGGATCCTCTGTCCTCTTCTCTCTGCCCTTCCCCCACTTATGCTCTCTCAAAAATAAACATTAAAAAAAAAAAAAAGAAAAATAAAACTAAGATCAGGTTGCAAATGAGTGAATCTTCTTTGAAATATTTTATAAGCAGACACAAAGAGCTGCAATTATGGTTCCAACTGATTTTTTTGCCTCAATGGTTTATGTTTGATACCCTGGATCCCTCAAATTGTAAACTGTGAAAGAGAATTCGGTTATAATTCTAAAGCTAAAAAAAAATTATTTTCAACTTAGCCAGTTAAGTTTCAACTTGAGTCTGATGTCTAAACATGCAATTAAATTATATTTAATGACTAGGTTTCATTAAAATGTGTGGTAGGGACCAAATTATCACATTTGACTCTAGACAAGAGAAATTAAGTAAAACTTTCGATAGTTTATTTGAAAGATGTATCAGGGGACAGAGAAACTTGGACATTTGTTACTAACTTTAGTGAGGTATAATTTACATGCCATAAAATTGACCTGCTTTTAAGTGTACAACTGAATGACTTCTTAGTAATAAAATTTGCAGAGTTGTACAACCATTATCACTATCTAATTTTAAAACATTTCCGTTTTCCTGAAAAGATCTATCAAGTATATATGCAGTTATTTCCTGTTCCTACTCCCTGCCCAGGCAACCACTTATCTATGGTCTCTACAGATTTTCTCCTTCTGGAAATTTCATATAAATAAAATTATATAATATGTGGTCTTATGTGCCTAGCTTTTATCATTTAGTATGTCTTCTGAGGTTCATCTATGTTATAACATGCATCGGTACTTCATTCCTTTCTATTGTTGAATAGTACTCCACTGTATACATAAACCAAATTTTGTTTATTCATTCATGAGTTGATTGCCAATTGGGTTATTTTCAGTTTGGGGCTATTATAACAATACTATAAACATCCATATACAAGTCTGTATGTGGATATGTTTTCGTATCTCTTGGGTACATACATAACCGGAGTGAAACTGCTGGGTTATGTGGTAATTTTATATTTAACTGCCACACTGTTTTCCAAAGTGACTGGACCATTTTACATTCTTACCAGCAATTAGGATTCTAGTTTCTTTATATCCTCCCTAACACTTGTTACTACCTTTTTTATTACAGCTAGCCTGGTGGTGGTATCTCATTGTGGTTTTGTTTTTCCCCTTGACTAATGATGTTGAGCATCTTTTCATGTGCTTCTTGGCCATTTATCTTGTTTGGAGAAACAGCTATACAAATAGTTTGCTCATTTTTTAATTGGGTTGTCTTTTTATTGTTGGATTTTAAGCGATCTTTGTATAGTCTGGATACTAGACCCTTCAGATACATGATTTGCAAATATTTTCTGACATTCTCTGGGTTGTCTTTGTACTTTCTTACTAATGTTCTTTGAAACACACAAGTTTCAAATTTTGATGAAAATAAAAACATCAATTTTTTTCTTTCATGGATGGTGTTTTGAAATCTTTGCTTACCTCAAGATCACAAATATTTTTGCCTGCCCTTTTGTCCTAAGTTTTATAGTATTAATTTTATTTAGGACCATCATCCTTAAAATAGTAATAATAAAGTACATATACATGACATATAATTGACCATTTCAACCTTTTTAAAAATGTACAGTCCAGTGGCAGTAAGTACATTTCCATGGTGTACAACCATCACCACCATCCATCTCTACAACTTTTTATCATCCCAAACTAAAACTGTATCCCTTAAATAATAACTCCTAAATCCCCTCACCTCCTGCTCCTGGGGACCACTGTTCTACTACCTTTATGAATTTGACTACTTTAAGTACCTCATATAAGAGGAGGAATCATATAATTTGTCCTTGGGTAACTGGCTTATTTCACTTAGCATATTTTCAATATTCATCCATGTTGTATCATGTATGAGAATTTCCTTCCTTTTTAAGATTAAAAAATATTCCATTGTGTGTTTATGACATTTTGTTTATCCATTCATCTAGTGATGAATAAATGGGTTGTTTCCAGTTTTCGGCTATTGTGATTAGTGCTATGAACACTGGTGTACACGTACCGAAGTCCGTATTTCAATTCTTTAGAGCATATACTCACAAGTGGAACTGCTGAATTATACTATAATTCTGTTTAATTTTTTGAAGAGTTATCAGACTATTATCCATTTTTGTCAATTTTATTTATGGTGTAAGGGTCTAAATTTATCTTTTTTGCATGTTGATACCCAACAACATTAGCACCATTTCCTGAAAAGACTCTTAATTGGGAACCATTAAATTGCCTTGGCATCTTTATCAAAAATCAAGTGACTATAAATTAAAGAGCTCATTTCTGAATTCTCAGTTCTGTCTCACTGATTCACATGTCTGTCCTATGCCAGTACCACACTGTCTTAATTTTTGTTGCCTTATAGTAAATTTTAAAATAAAGAAGACCAAGACCTCCAATTTTGTTCTTTCTCTTCACCTCCCCCACCCTAAGAATGGTTTGGCTATTCTGGATCCTAGACATTTCTATATAAATTTTATAATCAGCTTGTTGATTTCTACAAAAAAGTTTCCTAAAACTTCTGTAGGGATTGTGCTGAATCCATAGATTAGTTGGAGGAAAAATTAAGACTTTAGTAATACTGTGTCTTCCAATCCATGAAGATGGACTGTTTCTCTAATTATGTAGATCTTCAATTTCTTTCATCGATGTTTTGTAGTCTTCTGTTGAAATTATTACTATTTTGATCTTTTTGACAGTGAATGGAATTCAGTGCTACTGTGAATGATGAAATTGGGTTCTTAATTTTTGAACTGTTCATTGCTTGTATATGAAAATACAATGGATTTCTGCATACTGACACTATATCCTACAACCTTGCTGAACTAATCTAGTTCTGGCAGTTTTGTGTCTATGTAGATTCCTTAGGATTTTCTACATACAGGAGCATGTCATTGGTGAATAAAGATAGTTCTACATCTTCCATTCCAATCTGGATGCCTTTCATTTCATTTTCTCACCTGACTTCACTGACTAGGACCTTCAGTACATTCAGCATATTCCACTTCAGTAGAATATAAGTAGTGAGAGTACACATCCTCACCTTGTTTCCAATCTTAAGGAGAAAGCATTCAGACTTTCACCATGAAATATGACGCTACAGGTCTTTTGAAGTAAGATACTGGTCCCCAACAAAATATGGTTAAATTGTCTATTTTGTTCTTCAATTACGGCAGTTTTTGTTTCACATATTTTGGGGCCTGAGGATAGGTATGGATATGTTTATAATGTTCTATTTTCCCAATGTTCCTCTTCGTCTCTAGTAATACATATTTTTTGTCTTAAAGTCTATATTGTCTGATATTAGTATAGCCACTCCAGCTCTCTTATGGTTACTGTTTGTATGCAATATGTTACCATCCTTTTTCTTTCAACCTATGTGTCTCTGAATCTAAAGTGTTTCTCTAGGAGACAGCATACAGTTGTAGTTTTTTATCCAGTCTGACAATAACTCATAGATTTTAAAGAAGAGCACTTTCCTCTACTATGGAAGGTCATTCTTCTGAACTACACATAACATTGGCATACACAGAAGTAAGAGAAGAGACACTCTTCAGACATACTAATAACCCTGGCAATCACTACAGTGACAGGTGAGGCCAGATTTATTTAATCGAGTAACCTACCTCTCAGCCACTGCTAGCAGCCTTTCTGGTCTAAAAGTACCTTCAGTGTCAATGTACATGGCCTTTCCTTCTCCTCCACCTCGGTCAATGGGAAGCTAGAGAGAACAAAAATAACAATGTGGAAATGAACACTGTACTTCTTCTGATATAACTAATCAACTTCCCCATTCACCCCAATTAGGCAAAGGGAAAAAATACATTAAAGAGACACTCAGAAGTAGGGAGGAAGCATTCCCTTCAAGAGAAATACAAATAGTAGAAACAAGGAATTATGAAGCTCATGGTGACCCACACCAAGTGAATCCAGAGTCCTACCAGAGTTGGACTGCTTGGAAATACAGTTCAAAGTAGATGATAAAATTCTAAGTCTGCATACCAATATAAGACTGAACAATTCTCTCAAGAATACAAACATTAAAAAAATTTTTTTTCAGATCCCAGGTAAGTTTTTTTTAATGTTTTTTAAAAATTTTTGACAGAGAGAGAGAGAGCGCGTGAGTGAGCGTGGGGTAGGGACAAAGATTGAGGGAGACATAGGATCTGAAGCAGGCTCTGCGTTGTTAGCAGAGAGCCTGATGTGGGGCTCAGATGCACGAACTGTGAGATCATGACCTGAGCCGAAGTTGGATGCTTAAATGACTGAGCCACCTAGGAGCCCAGAGTACAAACATTTGAAAGATTATTTACTACGTTAGCTTGTAAGTTTAAAGAAAAAAAGAAAAAAGGTGCTCATTCCAATAGTACCTACAGGCGTTAAAAATGAACAAAAGGAAAAAAAGGAGAGTTTTTTAAATAAAAAAAAATTTTTTTTAACATTTATTTATTTTTGAGAGAGAGCGTGAGCAGGAAAGGGGCAGAGAGAGTGACACAGAATCTGAAGCAGGCTCCAGGCTGTGAACTGTCAGCACAGAGCCCAATGTGGGGCTTGAACTCATGACCCATGAGATGGTCATGACCTGAGCTGAAGTCGGACACTTAACCGACTGAGCCACCCAGGTGCCCTGGAGAGTAGAGTTTAAAGAAAAAGGAAAGAAACGAAAACAGTCTTATGAACCACTTAGGGAAATCTCAGTTTTGGGCTATCCCATGCCAGACACCTTTGAGTTTTACAAATTTTAAGTGAATTATGCTAAAGGGTAGTTTCCACCCTAGAAATCTACTTTGGAGCCATAATTCACCTTTAAATTCTAAGGAAAATCCTTTAGGACATTTTACATTAAGGGCCTATATCATCAAAATTTCTTTTTCCTATTTCTGAGAAAATCCTTTTCAAAATTATGAAAGTACTATATGCTTGATTTAAAAATTCACACAATATAGAAATAAGTAGAGTAAAAACTAAAAGTTCTTCTTTATCCCTCCCATCTCCCAGAAGTAATCTTCCAGATCATAATCTATGCAGTTTCATACAAAGGCTTTTCATATGTGGTTCTGCCATTACCATGTGACCTTGAGAATATTAATCTGTTTCCTTTTCTGTAAAATGTAGATAAAACCCACCTTATAGGATTGTTCTGAAGATTAAATAACTCACATAAAGTGGTTAGCACAGTGCTTGACATACAAAAAGCACTTTGAAATCTGATGATATGCCTACCCCTACGGCATTGACCTTAGCACTCAGTTACAGAGGCTTTGTTAATTTGGAAAGGGGAAAAAGATTGTTATCTTTTAAATCCTAAGAATCCACGGAAGGAGAAAAGGATATGTATACAACAAAAGAGGGTCTCGACAGAGGAAATGTTTGGAATCACTGGCCAAAAGGACAGCAAAGGCTGACTTAGTTTTTTGGGGAGGAGAAAATCTTGAGACTCAGGGCTGAAGAAATTAAGGAATTAAGATGAATGAGGATCCCCATTTTTCTCACAGTTTGTTATCTTTACTGCTAGCATGAGAAGAGGTTCTTTTTGAGCTATGTGACCTCTTTGGAAGAAGGGAGACCACAGGTGGCTGGGTATAGGTAGGCAGACTGACAGAAAAGTGGACAAGGTCCCACTGTGTTTACTGAGCCAATTTCAAGGGGATGGACTGCATGCTCTGCACTCCAGCCCATTCTGTCCCCTCCATCTTGCCCTCCAGTGCCACTGCAGTTATCTTGTGTTACTGGACTGGGACACCACCACCAAGTTAGCTATTTTTAATAACTGCTTAGTAACATAATTTCACCCTACTTCCTAATTTAGTGATGCAGGTTGTTCTGAACTTTCACCATTTTATAATGCTATGGTATAAACTCTTTGTACATTTATTCTTGACTTTATGTGAAAATTGTGGAAGCCACATTTAAAAAAAGTTTTTTTAAATGTTTCTTTTTGAGACAGAGAAAGAGATAGAGCATGAGCAGTAGAGGGGCAGAGAAAGAGGGAGACAGAAAATCTGAAGCAGGCTCCAGGCTCTGAGCAGTCAGCACAGAGCCCGATGTAAGGCTCAAACTCACAAACCGTGACATCATGACCTGAGCCAAAGTTGGACCCTTCACCAACTGACCCACCCAGATGCCCCATGGAAGCCACACTTTCTGTCAAAGGGCATATATGCATTCAAAACTGCAATTTTTGATAATCTGTATTCTCTGAATTTGAAAATATCTCTAGTACTTTGAACAAACATGGGTTCTTTATTTTTGTAATCTAACTGTGGCTCTCAGCTTTACATAACTTCATTATTAGATAGAGATCTAATGTACTGGAATTTTATTTCATTAAGAGGTAAAATTAAGTTAAGAAAATCTCAACAAATGAGAGCAGAAAATGTTTAGATTCAAGCAGTAATCTAACATCCTCTCTATACCTCTAGTTCCAGGTCTCGGGATGGTGAAATGTAATCCTTTCTGTTATTAATGAATTAGCATGTTTGTCTCTTAAAACAAAACAAAACAAAAAAAGCTCTATAGGTGTTCAGTCACCTGTGAATGTTCAGTTACTTTTATAGAAAGGATATGTTTGAGAATTTTGCTTCAGTTTATTGTTGACAGGCATAATCTACTTAATAAATAGTCCCAGGATAGGATTCTGTTTGCACAGTTGAAGAGCATAAGCGTGACATACGTAGTTGCCCTAATTGCTTCTCGGCCTTTTGGCTAAGATCAAGTGTACGTAGTTGCCTTAGCCACTACAGATATGCTGTAAGTATTTATTCCACATGAATCTCTGTCAAAACAACATGCAGAAACCATTTCTACTTAAAAAGGTAACATATCCTGTCAAATGACCCACATCATGGTGCTATATTTCCCTTTTGTTAACAGTTTTCTAATGGTGCCCAGGCAGTAAGCTACAGCTTCTATTGCTCACTACCACTCTTCTTCTCAATGCTCCCCCCTTTATAAGTCTCAGTCTCAAAGTTCTCCTCTACCCCCAATCTCTCCTCCTCAGAATTCTTTATGAGGAGAAACAACAATGGCTCAGGTATACCTGACAGTGGAATTCTAACTTGGCTGTCTCGTAAGACATACGGTGACATTTGGTCTGCAGCAAAAAGATCAGTAGAGCAATCAGGAAAAGAAGCAATTAAAATGAGAATTAAATAATTAAAATTAAAAGGAAAAAGGTAAATGATGAAAAAAACCAGGAGACTATCAAGCTGGGCCTCTTACTGTTCCAAACACCTTTATTCACAAAGAACCAGAGTATTTTCCTATCTCAAGAAATGACATTCACCATTTCAACGTAGAAGCTGTGACTAATGAAGTACGTATCTATAACATGAGAAAAAAAAAAAAGATTTTGTTGGGTGACTTGAGAAAATATTAGTCTCTGCAGATATATGTGTCTTACTAAAATGTGAACTTATGTAAGACACAGGATGCTAACAAAATAAGTATTTCTTTTTTTTTTAATATTTATTTTTGAGAGTGAGAGAGAGAAAGAGAGGGAGGGAGGGGCAAAGAGAAGGAGATACAGAATCTGAAATAGGCTCTAGGCTTCGAGCTGTCAGCACAGAGCCTGACACGGGGCTCAAACTCGGGAACGGTGAGATCACGACCTGAGCTGAAGTCAGATGCTTAACTGAGTCACCCAGGTGCCCCACAAAATCAGTTGTTTTTTTTTTTTACGGCTTGTAATACCATCTGAAACCATAGCACATTACATTGAAATAATTAACATTTTTGATAAACTATTTAAATACTGAATAAATTATGAGGGATAGTTCAAAACTCTTTTTACAAGAGGAAAAAAAAACACAAAAGAGAACAATTTATAAATGAGTTCCAAGAACTACTGTTGTTGAGAGGATAAGAATTCACACTAGAATAGAAAGATACCAGTAACCCTCCTCTGTCATACTGCTATAAAGAGGCAAATTTCATGTGAGTTGTTCCTGAACTTCATCAGTAAGCTGTGTCCATGGGAGAAGTGAGTATAATCTATCTAGATTAAAATAATGCCATTTCCTTCAAAATACCTAAAACTGTAATAAAGCCTAAAAAAATTCTTAAAAATTAAAAAAAATTTCTTAATATTTATTTTTGAGGGAGAGTGAGACAGAGCATGAGTGGGGGAGGGGCAGAGAGAGGGAGACACAGACTCTGAAGCAGGCTCCAGGTTCCAAACTGTCAGCACAGAGCTCAATGCGGGGCTTGAATCCACAAACGTTAAGATCATGACCTGAGCCAAAGTCGATGCTCAAATGGCTGAGCCACCCAGGAGACCCTAACATTTTTTTTTTAATGTTTGTTTTTGAGAGAGAGAGAGACAGAGACAGAGAGAGAGAGAGAGAGAACGCAAGTGGGGAGAGGAGCAGAGAGAGAAGGGGACACAGAATGCGAAGCAGGCTCCAGGCTCTGAGCTGTCAGCACAGAGCCCAATGTGGGGCTCCAACTCCCGAACCATGAGATCATGACCTGAGCTGAAGTCAGACACTTAACTGACTGAGCCACCCAGGCACTCCTAGCCTCAAAAATTCTAATAGAGTTGACCCATAGTAATGGGCCAGGTTCCAGGGTACTCACTGGGCCAGCTACTCACAGCAACATACCCTTAAACCAAGGAATGTTAGGACCCCAAAGAAGAAAAAGGGCTCCTCAAAACACTGCTTAAAGTTGCAAAACAGTGACAAATTTGTTCACTGTCCCTTCTATATCCTTATCTCTTCTCAGATCTTTCATTTTCAGAGATTCCAATGTTACTTCTCTACATAGGACTTAGTTACACCATCTCTAAATACCGCTAGACAATTTTACTTGGTTGTCTCATTACCTCAAACCCAATTCTCTAAATTTGAACTAATCTTTCCATAAAAACTACCTCTCTCCCCCAAATCCTTTCTAGAGTTTACCAAATTAATAGATTGTTGGGCTGAAGGATATATATATTTTTTATCATCAGTCATTAAATGCCGCCTTTTACATCTTCTGCCTGTATCTCTTCAATGTGACTATTTTAGTTTATACCCAATCAGCTGATGTTTATAATAATCATCCATTAAATATCCTCAGCTTTTGCCTCTTCTTCCAATTCTCAACAGGTTGCTACCAGAGTATTTCTGAAAATATTACTTGTTATTCAAAAAAAATTTTTTTAATGTTTCATTTTTGGAAGAGAGAATGCGAACACTCTCCCTCTGAAACCGACAGTGCAAACCCCAACATGGGACTTGAACCCACGAACTGTGAGATCATGACCTGAGCTGAAGTTGGACTAAGCCACCCAAGCCCCCCTACTTATTTCTTTTCGGTTGAGGAAGATTTTATGATCTCCACTCTTTACAGAATCGAGTGTAAACTCCTTACATTATAGCGAAGACCTTCTAAAACGTGTTCTTGAGCTGTCCTTTTTTCTCCTAGAGATTTTAAGTAATCTCCATACCTAACGTGGGGCTCAAACTCACAACCCCAAGATCAAGAGTCACATGCTGCACGAACTGAGCCAGCCAGGTGTACCTCGATGTGTCCTTTTAAGGTTTAACTCCTACGACTTTTCCAAGTAAGACCTCTGAGCTAGATAAACGGGTTTATTTATTGTCTTCTCCATATATCATGCCCCTGTGCTCCTGCACTTCTGCACATACCATTCCCTAGTTAAATGCTTTTTAATTTCTTTACCTACTCAAATTTAGCATTCTTCAGGAGTATGGTCCAATCTCTTTTTTTTTTTTTTTTTTTTTTTTTTTTAATTTTTTTTTTTTCAACGTTTATTCATTTTTGGGACAGAGAGAGACAGAGCATGAACGGGGGAGGGGCAGAGAGAGAGGGAGACACAGAATCGGAAACAGGCTCCAGGCTCTGAGCCATCAGCCCAGAGCCTGACGCGGGGCTCGAACTCACGGACCGCGAGATCGTGACCTGGCTGAAGTCGGACGCTTAACCGACTGCGCCACCCAGGCGCCCTGGTCCAATCTCTTATCTCTCTAAAGTGTTCCATGATTACTTTAGGGTGAAGTAATCCCTCTCTCTTCCTAAAAAAGTTATGCTATTTCCTCCATACAATTTCTGTTATAGTAAGTATGTGTTGGGGTGCCTGAATGGTTTGGTCAGTAAAGCAGATGACTCTTGATCTCAGGTTGTACGTTTGAGCTCCACGTTGGGTGTACAGATTTCTTAAAAAATAAAATCTTAAAACAAACAAAGGAGTATGTCTTAGGACATCTATTCTATTGTCTCCATTGCTTCAAGTATTTACTGAGTGCAAAGCACTGACTAGGCACTAGCAATGCAGCAGAAAACAAGCCAGGTACAGGTTTTACTCTTATAAAGGTTTTAAGAGCATGGGCTTGTAAAGTCGGGTTTGATTTTCAATACAATATGATCTCAGGCAATTAATTATCTGTGTCTATTTCCAAATCGTCCTATGAATGAGAGCATAAGTAGAAATGGAGAAGATACTTAGTACGAGGTAGAGGAGAAAACAGGAGGAGTTGGGGTGCCTGGGTGGCTCAGTTGGTTAAACGTCCGACTTGATCAGGTCATGATCTCACGTTTTGTGAGTTTGAGCCCCATGTTGGGCTCTGTGCTGATAGCTCAGAGCCTGAGGCCTGCTTTGGATTCTGTGATTCCCTCTCTCCTTTTGCCCCTCCCCTGCTTGTGTGTTTGCTCGCTCGCTCCCAAAAATAAATAAAACACTAAAAAAAAAAAAAAAATGAATAAAATGCAGACAATCAGCTTTACGGTATGATTTTTCTCCAGTATGATTAGCTATTAGGGAACAAGCACTCAGAAGACAGCTCTCAGAGAAGACTGAGAAGAGTTCATCCAAAATTGGCATCTGTTCTGATGGGGAATATAAATCTGAGGGTATTTGTAAAGGAAGGACTTTAATGATCAATCATAAAATCTAGACTAGTGAAGAAGGCAGGTGAAGCCTGGGGAGGCCTAATGGATGGTAAGAAAGTATCTGAAATTAAAAATTTGAAAGTATTAGCACAATGAAGAATTCTGCAATACGAAGTCTACCTTCTAATTAGTCTTAGGGATAGAGAAAGTGCCTTTTATTTCCATCCCAAAAGATGCTTGAAAATAACAAGAATCAACTTTTTTTTGCTGATTTGGTTAGAGCCCAAAAGCTTACCTGGCATGTTACAGCCAATGTATGACAGATCTGAGTCTTCCCAGTTCGGAATTCTCCAAACATCTCTGTAATTGATCCAGTCTCAATTCCTCCTAAAGTAAGAAATATCCTTTAGCAAAATACAAACATTCAGAAACAATAATCATAGAAATGCCCTTGGAGCTGATCAAAAAGATGTATACATAATTTGGAAATCCATTTTTCAACAATCAGTAACTCTTAAAATATTTTTTATTTTGAAATATTTCTAGATCTATAGAAAATTGCCAGGGCGCCTGGGTAGCTCAGTCGGTTAAGCGTCCAACTTCAGCTCAGGTCATGATCGTGTGGTTTCGGGTTCGAGCCCTGAGTCAGGCTCTGTGCTGACAGCTTTGAGCCTGGAACCTGCTTCAGATTCTGTGTCTCCCTCTCTCTCTGCCCCTACCCCCTCATGCCTCTGTCTCTTTCTCTCTCTCTCAAAAGTAAATAAACATTAACAAATTTTTTTCTTTTTAATTGCCAAGAAATGTACAGGAAGATCCCATGAATTCTCACCCAGCCTCCTCCAGAGTAACATTTTATATAATTACAGTACAGTATCAATATCAGGAAGCTGTCAGTGATACAGTCATATTTCTCCAACTATAGGTATACTCATCTCATTTGTGTATCTGTGTACAGCTCTATGTAACTGTATCACACATGTGGCTTTAACTAGAGATATAGAACTATACCATCACAAGTCAATAAGCAGTCACTTAAAAAATACAGATATAATATCATCTAGTACTTTCTAATTGTTAATTGTGTATCTAGCATTGTGCTACACATATATATGTACCATTTCACTTAATTCCAATAACCTATAAGGTAGGAAGTCTTTTTATCCTTATTATGAAGATAATAAAACTGAGGCATAGAGATATTAAGTAATTTGCACATGTAATACCTCCAGTAAATGCTGGGGGGAGGTACAGATGGGAGGGCTAACACTCAAATTTGAGTGTGATTGCTGATTGCATACTATTTTGTCTCCCCCCAAAATGAAAACTTTAAATGTTGAAATATTTGGTGAAGCACTAAGAAACAAATCTTTTAGGGCAGCAGTGTTTTCAAAAGTTCAAAAAAACTTTACAGCTTTCCATAAAGTCCTAAATATTAGTGTGTACTACCATGGATTGATACTGTAACCTAGTCTTCAAACACGGAGTGTTTTAGTTATCAGATTTTCAACCTTGTGTTAAAGTAGGTTATAATTAATTCTTTAGGCAGGGGGAGCTTACCCTCTGAATGTGGTATTAAATGGAAACTGAATTAATTAATTGGCAGACAATTTTGTGTAACTCAGGTCCCACCCTACAGCAGTCTTACTTCTTCAATGTGGATAGTTCTCTTATCTTTTAATCATATCTAACACACGAATTCTACCCAAATACTTTAGTTTTGTTCTGTGACCTGGATGCTTTGCTAACTGTAGTTTACAACAGAGCATAAGGGATTACCATACCTTGAAGTAGTTTGTCAAGTTCTTTGGAGCCGGTAGTAATCTGTATGATCTCTGATCGCCTTTGGTGGAACTCAGTTGCAGTGGTGAAACCCATTGGAACTAACTTGGCTGCCTCAGTCTGGGAAAATTAAGTAATGTCAAATCAACAAAATATGTTCATTATTAATAAAACAAGAACCAGACATAGAGTGGGATGAAACAACATCTAATAATATTTCTAGAATGATTTCTCTTTAAAAAGTTATCAAAAATACTAATAGTTCTAATTCTAGGATTATTTTATCTTTCTGGCAACTAAAGGGTAAACTAATTTAGGGACTCGAAGAAGATTAATTTTGAAATTACTAATTCAAATAATACATCCACATAAATAAAAAAAACAAAAAACTATTACAGACCAACATATATGTACTTCGCCTGACTTAAGGACAAATGTGACAATATGGCACAAAGTCCAACAATATATTTAAGTCCTCGTTTCCTGTTCCATCAACCACAGACTTTCTCTCTTAACTTTCTACTTTGTTAAATGAGGACATTTGTCCTTCAGTCTCTTCTCCCTCCATATCTACTTTACCATCTCTGTCACCTGTACCTTTTCTCTTATACTGTCGAGGTTGAAAACATTTAAATCCTATTTTGCAGTCACTGGTAAGACTTCAACCATCTATCAATTAATTCCAAAATTTAAAAATAAATGCATTCACAAATAATGGAAATTAAATGATACACTCCTAAATAACCAATCAGTCAAAGAAGAAATGACAAGGGAAATCGGAAAATACTTTCAGGTGAATGAAAATGAAGACACAGCATACCACAACTTATGGAATGCAGTAAAAGCAGAGCTTAAAGGGAAGTTTATAGCTATCAATGCCAGTATTATAAGAAAGATCTTAAATCAATAACCTAACTTCCACTTAAAGATACCAGAAAAAGAGTACACTAAACAAAGCAAGCAGAAGAAAGGAAGATTAGAAACTAATAAAATAGAGAATAGAAATACAATAGAGAAAATCAATGAAACCAGGATTTGGTTCTTTGAGAAGATCAGCAAAATTGATAAACCTTTAGTTAGATCAAGAAAAAAATAAAAAGACTAGGGGTGGCTCGGTTGGTTGAGAATCTGACTTCAGCTCAGGTCATGATCTCACAGTTCGTGGGTTCAAGCCCTGAGTCAGTCTCTGTGCTGGAGCCTGATTCAGATTGTGTGTGTGTGTGTGTGTGTGTGTGTGTGTGTGTGTGTGTCTGCCCCTTCCCTGCTTGTGCTCTTTCTCTCTCAAAAATAAACATTAAAAAAATAAATAAAAAAGAAATAAAAAGACTCATCACAAATCAGGAATGAGACATTACTATCAAGCTTACAAAATCATAACTCTATGCCAACAAATTACGTGACTAATGAAATAGGCTAATTCCTATTTAAAAAACTATTAAATATTAAAACTCACTCAACTAGAAAAATAATCCAAGTCAAGGTACAAGTGATTAGTTGAACTTGAATCTAAATTCAATAAAATAAACTGTGAGTGTAACTACAAAAAAAAGAAATATCTGAATACATTTATAGCAAGTACTGACATTAATCTTGTAATTTAAAAACTTTCCACAAAGAAAAAGTCTAATACTATTTCACTTGAAAACACATTACAATGTCTGTATTACAGCTTTGTGAATTTTATTCACTGCAGAATCAAACGATGGACTAGAAATACTAAAGTTCCAGTGTCAACAACTCAATGCCCCTCAAAGGCTTCTGCTGTCAAATTCAAATGAATTGTTTTATACGCCAGCAGTTTCAAAATCATGCTCCATTTACTTTGCTTTTATATCTGAGTCATGTCTTTCTCTAGTATTTTCTGATTTTATCATTTCTCAAATTTTCTGACCTCTCAATCTTACCATGTGTTCTACTGAAACCCTTCTGCCTGAAGTTCCTTTTTCTTTTCCAAACTGGGGTCTTTGCTCTCTAGACTAACTACTGTCTAAAGACACTCCTTCACTGAGTTCTTAGGTTGGAGTCTAACCTAGATCTTTGGTTTTCCACCTTCATTTTGTTAAAAGAATATCATCAAGTACCTTCCTAAGAAAGTGGATACGAGAAAAATGTTCTGAATTCTTGTATTCCTGGGGTGCCTGGCTGGCTCAGTTGGTTAAGCATCTAACTCTTGATTTCGGCTCAGGTCATGATCACACTCACGGTTTGTGGGTCCAAGCCCTATATCCCACTTTGCACTGACAGTGCAGAGCCTGCTTGGGATTCTCTCTTGCTCCCTCTCTCTCTCTGCCCCTCTCCTGTTTGCATGCATGCTCTCTCTCTCTCTCAAAATAGATAAACTTAAAAAAAAAGTGAATTCTTGTATTGCTGAAAATGTTTTATTCTGCCTGAATTATTAATAGAACTGCTACAAACAGAATTCTAGGTTAAAATTATGTGCCCTTAGAACTTTGAAGACACTGCTCTACTAGCTTCTACCTGCTAGATTTCTGAAAAGAAATGTGGTCTTTCTGATTTTCTGTTCCTTTAGAGTTGCTTTTTTTCCCCTCTGAAATCTTTCAGAATCTTCTCTTCATGATTGGTATACTGGAATTTCACACTCACATGTCTAGGTGTGGGTCCTTGACACTCCATGAGGTCATACTATATGAGACTTCTGCTTCCCTTTAGCTCTGGAAATTTTTTTAATGTTTGTTTATTTTTGAGAGAGACAGAGTATGAGCAGGGGAAGGGCAGGGGTAGAAAGAGAGGGAGACACAGAATTTGAAGCAGGCTCCAGGCTCTGAGCTGTCAGCACAGAGCCCGACATGGGGCTTGAACTTGCGAGCCATGAAATCATGACCTGAGCTAAAGTTGGGCAATTAACCAACTGAGCCACCCAGGTGCCCCGGAAATTTTCTTAAATTATGTCTGTGATAACTTCTTTCCTTTTTTCTATGATCTTTCTGTAACTTCTATTAAATGGACAGATTGCTGGATAGATCAATGAACAGACAGGTGATAAGTCAAATATATTAAAATGTTAATGGTAGAGTCTAGGTGGTGGGTATATGAGTTTTCATTATAAATTATTTCAGCATTACAGTAAGCTTAAAAATTTTAGGGGCGCCTGGGTGGCGCAGTCGGTTAAGCGTCCGACTTCAGCCAGGTCACGATCTCGCGGTCCGTGAGTTCGAGCCCCGCGTCAGGCTCTGGGCTGACGGCTC